>NC_040102.1:9618721-10243721 GCF_003369695.1 Bos indicus x Bos taurus | reverse complement strand
AACCATATATGGTAAAGGATTATTTCCCCCAATGTGTCATAAGCGAATATTTTTGAAAAACCCAGCAAAAATGAAATTCTAAACAATGAACATAAAACATATAAAACATGCCATAAATTATAATTATTAGATTTAGCAGAGATAAAAGTGTATTTCAATAGATACATCAAAATAAGTGTGGCATAAAAAATAAAATAGTTACAAAAAAAAAGTACCTATTGATCATTGAAAGCACATTGAAGGTAAGTTAAAATCAACTTATGAATGGCCTTTCAATCATTTCAATTACATTCAATAAGAAAACTTTCAGAGGAAAGTGACCTAATTTAGATAGAACAACCATCATCACACTAGTTAAATACATTATGATAAGTAGATATATCCTGAAGCTTCTCCACTCTCTGATATATTTCTAGATTACATATAAAATGGTGGTATTCTGCTAATCATGTTTTGCAAGAAATACTAGTTTAATACGAAATTTTAATAAAATATATTTTTAAATTTTATCATTTAACATTATTAAAGAGGAAATTGATATGTGTATTTTAGCCTCAGTTTGGAGATGGTGATACAAGCTTCACTAGAATTTTTTTTTCCTAAAAAGATATAATTTTTTCATGCAATATTATTAAACTAAATAGTAATATTGTTAAACCAAATGGCAATGTTGGAAAGAACTCTGAAATTATCTGTTCTGGCTTCATTCGTATAGAGGTCAGTTTTCTTGCTAAAACTTGCTAGAGCATGAAATCTAATGTGTTGTTTACAGAGATTTACTGGCTAGTGACCCAGGTTCAATCTCTGGGTCAGGAAGATCTCCTGGAGAAGGAAATGGCAACCCACTCCAGTACTCTTGCCTGGAAAACCCCATGGATGGAGGAACCTGGTAGGCTACAGTCTATGGAGTCGCAAAGAGTCGTACACGACTGAACGACTTCACTTTCTTTCTTTCTTCTGGCTAGTGAAGCAATGAAATCATCCAAACTTAATCAGCCCTTACACCCAAAATATTAAACAAAATAAATTAACAATAAGAGGATTATTAAAAGACTTGAATCAAAAGTTGGCAGAAGCAGTTGTATAATACTTTACATATAAACGTTAGAGTTTTGCAGTGCTTTGTTTTTGTAAAGTAGTACTTTGATTTTCTCAGACTAACATATTAACATGTAAACATATATATACCTTTGCCCTGACATTTGTGAAAAACAATACTGAGCATGATGATTATAAATGTCAGGTGAATCTGCTGTAAGAAGGAAGTTCATGAGATACTTTGCAATGGCACTATACCTGGGCATAGTCAGGAGATGGACAAAAATATGAAAGAACAATTTCGAGCAAGTAAAGCCAGTAAAATGTCTTTTAAATAGTAACTTAAATGTACACATGTTGTGAATATAGGTATTTGTCTTCATTACTTTGGGCTTCTCTGGTGATTCAGTGGTAAATAATCCACCTGCAATGCAGGAGACTCAGGTTTGATCTCTAGGTGGGGAAGATCCCCTGGAGTAGTAAATGGCTACCTACTCCAATATTCTTGCCTGGAAAACCCCATGAAGAGCTGGTAGGCTATAGTCCACGAGGTCAAAAAAGAGTCAGATAAGACATAGACACTGAACAGGAACAAAAAATTCATTATTTTACCATAATGGTGATATGGAGTAAGAAATCTTTAAAAAGTTTTTTTAAATCCATTGCCAGCAATCACAGCTGTCAGTGAGCTGTGTAACTAAGAGGGGTGAGATGTGAATTGGACTTTAAGTTATGTGTAAGGATATGTTTTAATGGCAGTAGCCTGTACCAAATTAAGACTATCACACCAACATGTAAATCAAACACTACTTTCTTATTCAATAAGAAAGATGTGGCATGAAAAAATTAGTCACATAAACTAAATAAATTTTTCTCCTATTAAGTAGTAACATAAAGCTGATTTTAAACAAATGTTAATTCAAACTAAAGTATGATGTTTTTCAAGGGAAAAAGTTCAGTTGTGGGTTTTCAAATACAGAACAAACTTGGGTGTTAGTGAAAAATCCAGTTTGATCCCAACTCTTTAAAGATGTGAATTGGACATTCAGACTTGCTAATTGGCCTCATATATTTGGTGATTTTAATCCTTCCATACACAGAACGAATGCACAGCCTTTTTTCAATGGCAGATAAGATCCAAGGGTACAAAGGAAAATTAGAAGTTTGGAAGAGAAACATTCCTAGGAATTGTTAGGAGATATTTCATAATTTAATGTCACTTAGCAGTAAAGAGTCAGACACAACTGAGCGACTGAACTGAACTGAGCAGTGAAATAGGTCATAGTCTTAGTTGAAAGGAATCATTAATTAGATCCACCAATAGACAAGTTATGTGGAAACATATCAGAGAATGGAGAAATTTCAGGGTAAATCTGCTCATCATAATGCATTCGAATTTTGTGCAGTAATTGTCATTCTATAGAGAAAGCAAAGCTGTATTTGCTAATAATATATGCTCAAAATATTGTCTTCCTGACTTCTAAGTCATTCTGGCTTTACTAATATCCTATAGGCATATTCTTTAATATTTTAGACATTGTTTAATTAAATTTAATTTATTGGGTATTACTAAAAATGTTGTTTTATCATATTATGTCTTAACAGTTTTTGCCTTACTAAATATAGCTCTTTCCCATTACATGTCATGTATTGTTATGCTTGTTCCCACTGCACACCATTCGTTCATTCCTCTACCCAGAGTTCTCCACAACTCTTTGCTGTGGTAATCACTGTTTATATTTTACATATTAGGTCGAGTATTTCCTTACTGAGGCATAATTAAAATTAAGTGAATTCTATTTTCATCCCACAAACATCCTACCCTGTATCTCTTTGTAGCACTTATTCCAATTTCAATTTATATATCTATAATGTATTATTTATAGTCATCAATAAATTTAGGGATCATGTCTCATTCATCATTATTTATCCAGTTTTTGACATGCTAGTGAAACACAGGCAGTCTTTAATGATTACGTGTTTAGTTAGTATTTGGATATTATTACCAGTAACTACATATATCAAATATATAACTAAGTGCTTATCAGACTTTGCATTGAGCCCACCTTTCTCAGTCTCTCAACTAGATGATTTAAATAGTTTTGTTACTGTGTTTCTGTTTGCATTTGATCCACTGGAATCAATTTTGCTTGCAACAAAATTCTCTTTTAAAAAAGAAAGCCAAATTAATTTACTTTCATCTGAAAATTTTCATATTAAAGGTAATTGAAGAAATTTGTATGCAGGTCAGGAAGCAACAGTTAGAACTGGACATGCAACAACAGACTGGTTCCAAATAGGAAAAGGAGTACGTCAAGGCTGTATATTGTCACCCTGCTTATTTAACTTCTATGCAGAGTACATCATGAGAAACACTGGGCTGGAAGAAGCACAAGCTGGAATCAAGATTGCCGGGAGAAATATCAATAACCTCAGATATGCATATGACACCACTCTTATGGCAGAAGGTGAAGAGGAACTAAAAAGCCTCTTGATGAAAGTGAAAGAGGAGAGTGAAAAAGTTGGCTTAAAGCTCAACATTCAGAAAACAAAGATCATGGCATCTGGTCCCATCACTTCATGGGAAATAGATGGGGAAACAGTGGAAACAGTGTCAGACTTTATTTTTCTGGGCTTCAAAATCACAGCAGATGGTCACTGCAGTCATGAAATTAAAAGACACTTACTCCTTGGAAGGAAAGTTATGACCAACCTAGATAGCATATTGAAAAGCAGAGACATTACTTTGACAACAAAGTTTCGTCTAGTCAAGGCTATGGTTTTTCCTGTGGTCATGTATTGATGTGAGAGTTGGACTGTGAAGAAAGCTGAGCACTGAAAAATTGATGCTTTTGAACTGTGGTGTTGGAGAAGATTTTTGAGAGTCCCTTGGACTGTAAGGAGATCCAACCAGTCCATTCTGAAGGAGATCAGCCCTGGGATTTCTTTGGAAGGAATGATGCTAAAGCTGAAACTCCAGTACTTTGGCCACCTCATGCGAAGAGTTGACTCATTGGAAGACTCTGATGCTGGGAGGGATTGGGGGCAGGAGGAAAAGGGGATGACAGAGGATGAGATAGCTGGATGGCATCACTGACTCTATGGATGTGAGTCTGGGTGAACTCCAGGAGTTGGTGATGGACAGGGAAGCATGGCGTGCTGCGATTCATGGGGTCGCAAAGAGTCGGAAGTGACTGAGTGACTAAACTGAACTGAACTGAACTGAAAGGACTGATAAGGCCATTGATAAGTTGATCACAGTCTAATTCTCAGAAATAATTTATTGCCACCTTTCTTCAGGCTTACTATTTCATGACTACTTGTTTTCTAGCATTTTCTTATAAACACCAAAGCTTATTCCTCCATAGAAGAAGTAATGGGTAGTTCAGGCCAAACTGATGGAAAAAATAAAACATTCAATGATTCACATCAAATAGGAATTAATTTCTCTCTCATGTAACAGATTTAGTTCAGTTCAGTTGCTCTGTCCTGACTGACTCTTTGTGACCCCATGGTCTGCAGCACCCCAGGCCTCCCTATCCATGGCCAACTCCTCGAATTTACTCAAACTCATGTCCATTGAGTCGGTCATGCCATCCAGCCATCTCATCCTCTGTCGTCCCTTCTCCTCCTGCCTTTAATCGTTCCCAGCATCAGGGGCTTTTCAAATGAGTTAGCTCTTCCCATCAGGTGCCCAAAGTATTGGAGTTTCAGCTTCAGCATCAGTCCTTCCAATGAATTTTCAGGACTGATCTCCTTTAGGTTGGACTGGTTTGATCTCCTTGCAGTCGAAGGGACTCTCAGAAGTCTTCTCCAACACCACAGTTCAAAAGCATCAATTCTTCGGTGCTCAGCTTTCTTTATAGTCCAACTGTCACATCCGTATATGACTACTGGAAAACCGTAGCTTTGATTAGATGGACCTTTGTTGGCAAAATAATGTCTCTGCTTTATATTATGTTGTCTAGGTTGGTCATAACTTTTCTTCCAAGGAGCAAGCATGTTTTAATTTCATGACTGCAATCACCATCTGCAGTGATTTTGGAGCCCCCCCCAAAATAAAGTCTGTCACTGTTTCCATTGTTTCCCCATCTATTTGCCATGAAGTGATGGGACCAGATGCCATGATCTTAGTTTTCTGAATGTTGAGTTGTAAGCCAACTTTTTCTCTCTCCTCTTTCACTTTCATCAAGAGGCTCTTTAGTTCTTCTTTGCTTTCTGCCATAAGGGTGCAGTCATCTGCATATCTGATGATGTACTGTGCATATAAGTTAAATAAGCAGGGTGATGATATACAGCTTTGATGTACTCCTTTCCCTATTTGGAACCAGTCTGTTGTTCCATGTAACAGATTAGGGTAGGCAAAGGGTCCTTCCAGCTTGCTGATCTCATAGCTTCCTAGAGATTAGTCTTTGCATTACTTAAACTAGCTATCAGCATCACTTACAAGTTTCAACCCACAGGAAGAAGAAATTAGGGACGATATCCTTACAGGTCATGACCTGTGAATTAAACCTATATCCATTCATAGTCCATAGTTGCTCATTTCACAGGGTCTGCTGTAATAGTCTGGGAAATGTGGATATGTGTCCTGCTTAAACTTAGAGGAAAAAATTTTTTGTTTTTTGTTTTAAATTAAATGAAGGAGAAAAAGAATTCTAGGGAAAAGTATCTGGCTTGGTTACAAGGTCATAACATTTGTTATTTCCTTTGCCTGAAATGGCTGGACTCCAGATTTTAAAATACTTAGTTCCAAGTTACCCATTCAGGTTTCAACTAATACAAATCTCTTTGGATAAATTTAGCAACAAAGTGTACACGTTCTCCATTATTACTCATAGTTTTTTCATAGCACTCATCACTACCTGAAAATACCTTGTCCAATTATTAGTTTGCTTTCCTATTTCTATGTTTAAGTGTCCTGTTCTATTTGTTTTTCCATCAAAATAAATATAAGTGAGTTCCTTGAGAATAGGAATTTTGTCTGTGTAATGCTCTATGTCTATGCTTTCTCCATTTAGAGGAAACCTGTTGCATAATTCTCAAAAAATGATGGAATGAGTTAGTAAAATAACAATTTTATGACATATGAACAAAATATTCATTTTTCTCTTTCATGCTTGCATTAGACAGAGGTGTATATAATAGTAGTTAAATATGTAATATAGTGTGCTGATGTAACACATAGAATCAGAAGCAATTCAGTCTGTTTTAAATATATTTTCATTTTTATGTACACATTAATCATAATCAGTTCTTTAGTAAAGAAATATAATTCATAGCAATATATTCTCTTAACACTATATCTCAACTTATTTCTATATGATGTGAAAAATTATCTAAGAACTTCTACCTAAATATTTCTCCCACAAGGTCACATGCTTACTGTATAATGTGCATTTCCATTACCAATAGCACAGTTATTATATAAACAAATGTATCAACATCTATAAGAGTGCATTTAGATAAACGTAGTGATGGCTATCAAAGAACAACTGAAATTTAAGCTAAGGATGCTGCATATAAGGTATGACTTTTTAGTAGTTTTTGAAGGAGAAACACCTTGTATGTAGAAGAAGAGCACTTTAGAAAATAGAATAGTACTTGTAATTTCTAGAAGTACAAATGAACTGCCTAATGTAGCTTCGGATGATCAAGGATAATCAGTTGTTGATGGGCTTGAAAACATTTTTCTTTGAAATGTCTTTTTCAAAAGCACAGCTACTTTTGTTCTATCAACTTCCCAATTTACAAAGTCTAGACTTTGATCCTAAAATATGATATTTCATCACTAGTATCACCCTGTGTTTCTGGTTAACTCTTTTAATTTTTTTGTTTGTCAAGGGCAAACTGAACATTAATTAATTTGATTTGTGTTAACATTATCTCTAAATAATTGGATTTGTTATGATCCCATTACCAGATTCCCTTACATAAGACAATCTCATTAACAGGGGCCTGAGATGTCACTTTAGATCCATTTGGTAACAGAGATACAGACATAAACTCATTATATGATGCACTCTCTATTCTTAAACTGATGAGGTTTGCTCTTGTTGTTTGAAAGCAATATGCCTGTAATCTAGTATTTCTGGAGAGGATAAAGAAAATTATTCTCTAAGAGAAATGGTCTAAAAAGAGAAGAAAAGAGAAGCGGAAGGAAGCAAGCAAGCAAAGAGAAAAAGCAAAAGTATACATTATTCCTAATCACATTGCACAAAAAGACAACAGTTATTAAAAGTTGTAGAAATATTTATGCATGATTTTATTAACCTCAGAGAGCTGTTTATTATTCAATGTAATTAAATTTTTTGGAGATATAAAAATATAGATACTTTTAAACTTCTTATCATTTCTATAGAGACAGTCTTTTCCCTCCAAAAATTAATATGAAATGTACATTTCTTATTTGGATTTTGAATATGAAATTAGCAGTATACTTAGTCTGCTGAATACATTCAGTTAGTAAATCTAAGATCCTGCCTCACTTCAGTACCCTCTTCTTACTGAAATAGGTGATTGGGGGGAAATGGAGGTGACAAGAACTCAGGCAACCAGAAAACAATACTTCTTTATTTGCATTATATGACACTGGCAATGATCCAAACTGAAGTGCTGTAGGCAAATTACAACTGACATTACATGAAGTTTTCCTGGCTTGTTCTTTCTTCTATTTCCAAACAAGTAAAGAATCTGCCTTTCTTTGGCTTGGAAACTTTTATGGGGCAGAAGGCAAGAAATATATGAAGATTAGGGTTTTTTTTTTAATCCATTTTTAAATACATAAGTTTTGTTTATAAAAATAGTACTGTAATTGAGAACAGCAGTTTCTGCCTCACCCCTTCATATCTATGATTTTTACTTTCCAGAGGCACACCTATGCAACTCACTCATCTGTTTCTTCTTGCATGTTTCATTGTATTTCTGATTACTGTTATAGCCTATTGCCATTTCTGGGTATTTCAATTTATAAAACAGTTGACTGCCTACCATAAAAGATGAGATTATAACCTTTTTATTCAATGTCCTCCTACCCATTCCTCTCACTGTATACTCTTCCCAATCCTCTTGTGTCTCAATTTCTGGTGTAGTATTTAGTGATTACATTTTTATGGGTCTAAGTGTTAATTAAAGTGATTCCTATCATTTACTGTGATTACATTTCCCTTTTAGGACAACCTTTTGGTTTTCTTGGTTATAATAATTACCTCATCTGGGTGTGGGTGCATTGTCTTTTTACCTGTTGCTGATTGATTAACCCAGACGTTCTAAGAGAACTATAAAACTCTTCTCAAAATGTTCAAATACATAGTTAGGTAAACTACCAATTCCATTCTTTTTCTCTTAAACTTACTGTTCCTGAAACACTCTTGTCTTCTACTTGCAGTTTAAGTGGGTTGTTTTTCAGACCCACAAAGCAGCTGTTGTCATGGAATTTATTTTTACCATGCTAATGGGAAGTCTTATGCCTTCTTCATATCTTGAATACTTGTTTCCTGGTTTCCATATTATTTTCATTTCATGGTTAACTTTTATAATTTTTGTGAAACATACTCTCCAGTAACTTCTTGGGAAAAAAAATAATAATGAATAAAGGTAAACATTTTGAGACCTTGCTCTCCTTAAATGGTATTTATATCCTTTGATATTTTGGTTAACACTGATTATAAATATTTTGGTTAAAATATTGAATCAACTGATATTTTTGTCAAAAATGCAGGTATTTGCTATTAGTTTTATGACAGTCACTTGGATATGCTCCCAATATTCATTTTAATAATTTCCCCACCTCCTGTTTTTTTCTTTGTGTTACCAGTGTGCTTATCAAACAAATCAACTATGTACTCATTATCAGATTTGGTTGCTATAGAAAGACTCTGAATAATAGTGCCTTAAATCAAACAGAAATATTTATCTCTTTAGATACCTGTCTAAACTGTCATTTGAGGGTTGGCATGATAGGTCTACAGTATTAGAGATTTATTTTAGCCACTATTATTTCTCTATCATTTTCCTCACATGGCTTTTATTTTATTGTTTATCATGGTTGGGCCAGCCCCTTGAGCACATGCAGACTAGCAAGAAGAGATGAAGAGGAAGTGGAGGATTCCTTTCTTTTAACAGCAGTGACAAGAAGTCAAATGTTACCAATAACTTCATACCTCATGGGCCAGATGATATGGTTCTTTTTGTTTTCTGAATGCCCCTTTTGCATAGCATTGTGATATTTTTTTCAAGAATGCATTTTCCTTTTTTAATATCTTAAGATCTAATTGAAATTTCCACCTAAAAGTTCTGCCTGTTTCTTCTGAGTTCTTTTTGCTATTGACGTGGGCACATATATGGTGATCCTTGAATGTGTGTGTGCGCTCGGTCATGTCCGACTCTTTGCAACCAAATGGCCTATAGCCCACCAGGCTCTTCTGTCCATGGGGTTTTCCAGGCAAGAATACTGGAGTGAGTAGCCATTTCCTTATCCTGGATAACTATAATTAAAAGTGAGACCCTTAGGAGGAAACTGGAGACATTTTCTGGATAGGCCTCATAGAATAAAGAATTTTATACAGTAATTAGTAAGAGAAGCTGTTACTCCACTGGGAAATCCTGAACTGTCATTATGTTTTTACATTTGGTCTGTCTACTATCCAGAAATAATCCTGATAAATATGTGGAGGAAGAGGGCAGAGGGGTGTCACCATGTATTGTGTAGACATGCATTTATCTTTAGTTTCACCCCTCTGCTATGTATCATGCTTTGGTTCCGGAGTTTTACTGACCCAACCTTCTAGACTCAGGAAGAAATAGACAAATTGAAAAATAAAAACCATATGATTATCTCAATAGGTGCAGAGAAAGCCTTTGACAAAATTCAACATCCATTTATGATAAAAACTCTCCAGAAAGCAGGAATAGAAGGAACATACCTCAACATAATAAAAGCTATATATGACAAACCCATAGCAAACATTATCCTCAATGGTGAAAAACTGAAAGCATTACCTCGAAAGTCAGGAACAAGACAAGGGTGCCCACTTTCACCATTACTATTCAACATAGTTTTGGAAGTTTTGGCCACAGCAATCAGAGCAGAAAAAGAAATAAAAGGAATCCAAATTGGAAAAGAAGAAGTAAAACTCTCACTATTTGCAGATGACATGATCCTCTACATAGAAAACCTTAAAGACTCCACCAGAAAATTACTAGAACTAATCAATGATTAGAGTAAAGTTGCAGGATATAAAATCAACACACAGAAATCCCTTGCATTCCTATACACTAATAATGAGAAAACAGAAAGAGAAATTAAGGAAACAATTCCATTCACCATTGCAACGGAAAGAATAAAATACTTAGGAATATATCTACCTAAAGAAACTAAAGACCTATATATAGAAAACTATAAAACACTGGTGAAAGAAATCAAAGAGGACACTAATAGATGGAGAAATATACCATGTTCATGGATTGGAAGAATCAATATAGTGAAAATGAGTATACTACCCAAAGCAATCTATAGATTCAATGCAATCCCTATCAAGCTACCAACAGTATTCTTCACAGAGCTAGAACAAATAATTTCACAATTTGTATGGAAATACAAAAAACCTTGAATAGCCAAAGCGATCTTGAGAAAGAAGAATGGAACTGGAGGAATCAACCTACCTGACTTCAGGCTCTACTACAAAGCCACAGTTATCAAGACAGTATGGTACTGGCACAAAGACAGAAATATTGATCAATGGAACAAAATAGAAAGCCCAGAGATAAATCCATGCACCTATGGACACCTTATCTTTGACAAAGGAGGCAAGAATATACAATGGATTAAAGACAATCTCTTTAACAAGTGGTGCTGGGAAAACTGGTCAACCACTTGTAAAAGAATGAAACTAGAACACTTTCTAACACCATACACAAAAATAAACTCAAAATGGATGAAAGATCTAAATGTAAGACCAGAAACTATAAAACTCCTAGAGGAGAACATAGGCAAAACACTCTCTGACATACATCACAGCAGGATCCTCTATGACCCACCTCCCAGAATATTGGAAATAAAAGCAAAAATAAACAAATGGGACTTAATTAAACTTAAAAGCTTCTGTACAACAAAGGAAACTATTAGCAAGGTGAAAAGGCAGCCTTCAGAATGGGAGAAAATAATAGCAAATGAAGCAACTGACAAACAACAAATCTCAAAAATATACAAGCAACTCCTACAGCTCAACTCCAGAAAAATAAGTGACCCAATCAAAAAATGGGCCAAAGAACTAGACATTTCTCCAAAGAAGACATACAGATGGCTAGCAAACACATGAAAAGATGCTCAACATCACTCGTTATCAGAGAAATGCAAATTAAAACCACTATGAGGTACCATTTCACACCAGTCAGAATGGCTGCGATCCAAAAGTCTACAAGCAATAAATGCTGGAGAGGGTGTGGAGAAAAGGGAACCCTCTTGCACTGTTGGTGGGAATGCAAACTAGTACAGCCACTATGGAGAACAGTGTGGAGATTCCTTAAAAAACTGGAAATAGAACTGCCTTATGACCCAGCAATCCCACTGCTGGGCATACACACTGAGGAAACCAGAATGGAAAGAGACACATGTACCCCAATGTTCATCGCAGCACTGTTTATAATAGCCAGGACATGGAAGCAACCTAGATGCCCATCAGCAGATGAATGGATAAGAAAGCAGTGGTACATATACACAATGGAGTATTACTCAGCCATTAAAAAGAATACATTTGAGTCAGTTCTAATGAGATGGATGAAACTGGACCCTATTATACAGAGTGAAGTAAGCCAGAAAGAAAAACACCAATACAGTATACTAATGCATATATAAGGAATTTAGAAAGATGGTAACAATAACCCTGTGTACGAGACAGAAAAAGAGACACTGATGTATAAATCAGTCTTATGGACTCTGTGGGAGAGGGAGAGGGTGGGGAGATTTGGGAGAATGGCATTGAAACATGTATAATATCATGTATGAAACGAGGTGCCAGTCCAGGTTCGATGCATGATACTGGATGCTTGGGGCTTGTGCACTAGGAAGACCCAGAGGGAGGGTATGGGGAGGGAGGAGGGAGGAGGGTTCAGGATGGGGAACACAGGTATACCTGTGGCGGATTCATTTCGATATTTTGCAAAACTAATACAATATTGTAAAGTTTAAAAATAAAATAAAAAAAAAAAAAGAAAATCTGAATATAGCAATAATCACTATGGAGATTGAATTAGTAATGAAAAAGCCTCCAACAATTAAAAGCCCAGGACTGGATATTTCACTGCTGAGTTCTATAATATTAAAAGAAAAATAAATACCAATTCATCTTAAACTCTTCCAAAAATGTAGAGAAGAGAGCTCTCTCCCAAACTCATTTTATAAGGCCAACATTACTCTGTTACAGGATAAGGTTCCTATAAGAAAAGAGAAATATGTAAAGGCTATATAGATGAATATAGATGCAGAAGTTATCACAAAATTAAACTGAAATCAACAGGAAATTTAAAGTTCATAGACTGTGATCAAGTGAGACTTATCCCTATCATAAAAGGATAGTCCACATTTAAGTCAATTAATATACCACATTGATAGAATGAAATGTAAAAATCATATGATCATTTCAGTAGATGCATAAAAAGCATTTAATAAAATTCAACATCTATTTATACTAAAAACTCAACAAATTGAGTATATAAAGGACATGCTTCAATATAATGAAGGCCACATATGACAAGCCCACAGCTAACACTGTACACAATGGTGACAGGATGAAAACAAGATCAAAAACAAGAATGCCCACTGTCATCACTCTTAGTCAACATAGTACCAGAAAACCTAGACTGAGCAATTAAGCAAGAAAAAGAAATAAAAGACACATAAATCAAGAAGAAGTAAAATTTCCTCACTTTTTAGATGATATTGTCTTATCGGTGCTGTTCAGTCATTCATGTCCAACTCTTTGCGACCCCATGGACTACAGCACTCCAGGTTCCCCTGTCCTTTACCATATCCCAGACCTTGCTATGCTCATGTCATTGAGTCAGTGAGCCATCCAACTATCTCATCCTCTGTTGTCCCCTTCTCCTTCTGCTTCAGTCTTTCCCAGCATCAAGATCTCTTTCATCCTCATCACTAGGCTCTTTAGTTCCTCTTTACTTTCTGCCATTAGAATGGTATCATCTGCATATCTGAGTTTATTGATATTTCTCCCAGCAGTTTATGATTCCAGTTTATGGGTCATCCAGCCCAGCCTTTCACATAATGTACACTGCAAAGAAATTAAATAAGCAGGGAGACAATATATAGCCTTGATGTACTCTTTCCCCAATTTGGAACCAGTCTGTTGTTCCATGTCCAGTTCTAACTTTACTTCTTGACCTGCATACAGATTTCTCAGGAGGCAGGTCAGGTGGTCTGGTATCCCCATCTCTTTAAGAATTTTCCACAGTTTATTGTGATCCACACAGTCAAAGGCTTGGACACAGTCAATAAAGCAGATGTAGATGTTTTTCTGGAATTTTCTGACTTTTTCTATGATCCTGTGGATGTTGGCAATTTGATCTCTGGTTCCTCTGCGTTTTCTAAATCCAGCTTGTATACCTGGAAGTTCTTGGTTCATATACTGTTGAAGCCTAGCTTGGAGGATTTGAGCATTACGTTGCTAGCATGTGAAATTACTGCAATTGTGTGTTAGTTTGAATATTCTTTGGCATTTCCCTTCTTTGAGATTTGAATGAAAACTGACCTTTTCCAGTCCTGTGGCCGCTGCTGAGTATCTAGCCAAAAGAAGCCACAACAGGATGATAGGAGGGGTGCAATCATGTTTAAAATCAGACCTCATACCTGCCAGAGTCACAGAGAGGGTGCAAACAAAACCTTGTGCACACCATAACCCAGGGAAAGGAGCAGTGACCTCCACAAGAGATTGAGCTGGACCTGCCTTTGAGTCTTTGAGTATCTTTTGTGGAGGCATGGGTCAGCAGTACCCTGCCGTGAGGACAGGGGCTCAGGCAGCAGTGGTCCCGGGAGAGGCAGCATGTGGCATAAGTCCTCTTGGAGAAGGTCACTATTAGCCTCACTATAGAGCCACCAAGTAGGTGACCCACAAATTGGAGAACAATTATACCAAAGAAGTTTTTGGACTGTTAACAGCACATCTTCTAGGGCCCACAACAGATTTCCCAACCTGGGGATCTGGCAAAGGGACTGAGAACCCCCAGGGAATTTGACTTTGAAGGCCAGTGGGATTTGATATGGTCTTATATATTTGGAAAATCCCAAAGATTCCATTAAAAATATGTTCAAACTAATCAACATTCATTGAAGTTGTTGTTTAGTCGCTCAGTCATTTCCAACTCTTTTGTGACCCCATGGACTGTAGGCTGCCAGACTCCTCTCTCCATGGGATTTTCCAGGCAAGAATATTGAAATGGGTTACTATTTCCTTCTCCAGGGAATCTTCCTGACCAAGGGATTGAACTTGCATCTCTTACATTAGCAGGTGGATTCTTTACCATGGACCCCATAGGGAAGCCTTTATTAAAGTTACAAGATATAAAATCAACATACAAAAATCAATACACTAACAACAAAATATTTGAAAAAGAAGCAAAGGAAATCTCATTTACCATAGCATCAAAAATAATGAAATACTTAGGAACAAATTTAATCAAGAAAGTGAAATATCTGTACACTGAAAACTATAAGACTGATAAAAGAAATGAAGACACAAATGTGAAGATATCCCATGTTCATGCATCAGAGGAATTAATGTTACAATATCCATAATACCTAAAGTCATCTATAGATTAAATGTAATGTCTTTTAAAATTCCAATAACATTTTTCATAGGAAAATGTTCTAAAATTCATATAGAGCAACCAAAGATCATGAATAGCCAAAGCAATGCTTAGAAAGAAGAACAAAGCTGAAAGCATCATATATACTTTATTATTTTAATCTATTTTCAGTAAAGCTGCTGTGGTCAAGTGGGCATAGTTCTGGCATAAAAGCAGACACTTGGACAGATGGAAAAGAATTGAGAGCCTAGTAATAAGCCCTTGACAGTGGTGCTGGGAATACTCAGTGGGGAAAGGAAATTCACTTCAATAAATGGTGCTGGGAGAATTAGATAATCATGTAAAGAAGAATTAAACTCCTATCTTATACCACCCATAAAAACTAACTAGAAATTGATATAAAAATAAATTGAAATCTAAAACTCCTAGTAAAGAACATAGGGGAAATCTTGACATTGGTCTTGGCAGTGATTTTTTTGATGACATCAAGAGCATAAATAAGAAAAACAAAAGTCAATAAATAGGGGTGCATCAGACTAAGAAGCTTTTGCACAACAAAAGCAAGAATCAAAAGAATGAAAATATAGCTTATGAGTAGGGGAAATATTTGTAAATCACCTTATTGAATAAGGGTTAATATTCAAAATATAAATTATCTCACATATAATTTAATAGCAAAAAATAATGTCATTTTAAAAATGGACAGAATATCTGAATAGATTTTTTTCCAAAGATGACATTAAATGGTCATTAGATACATGAAAAGATGTTCAGTATTACTAATATTACTATTCATCAGGGAAATTCAAATCAAAGCCACAATGAGATATCACCTTACATCTGTTACAATGGCTACCATCAATTAATAGAGTCATTCTCAGTTTATTCTTTGTAAGAGTCAAGCAGTTTGCTAAGCAGCTTGATTTATTCCTTGGGAACATTTACATGCTGCAAAAAATTAAAGTCTTAACTGGGGAATTACAAAATATGTATTGCTTTAGAAGCTTATTAAATTATCCTACCTATACGTAATATTAACAGTCATCTATTCTTGGTCAGGAAGCAACAGTTAGAACTGGACATGGAACAACAGACTGGTTCCAAATAGGTAAAGGAGTACGTCAAGGCTCTATATTGTCACCCTGCTTATTTAACTTCTATGCAGAGTACATCATGAGAAACGCTGGGCTGGAAGAAGCACAAGCTGGAATCAAGATTGCTGGGAGAAATATCAGTAACCTCAGATATGCAGATGACACCATGCTTATGGCAGAAAGTGAAGAGGAACTCAAAGGCCTCTTGAAGAAAGTGAAAGAGGAGAGTGAAAAAGTTGGCTTAAAGCTCAACATTCAGAAAACAAAGATCATGACATCTGGTCCCATCACTTCATGGGAAATAGATGGGGAAACAGTGGAAACAGTGTCAGACTTTATTTTTTGGGGCTCCAAAATCACTGCAGATGGTGATTGCAGCCATGAAATTAAAATGCTTACTCCTTGGAAGAAAACTTATGACCAACCTAGATAGCATATTGAAAACCAGAGACATTACTTCGCCAACAAAGGTCCGTCTAGTCAAGGCTATGGTTTTTCCAGTGGTCGTGTATGGATTTGAGAGTTGGGTTGTGAAGAAAGCTAAGCGGCGAAGAATTGATGCTTTTGAGCTGTGATGTTGGACAAACTCTTGAGAGTCCCTTGGACTGCAAGAAGATCCAACCAGTCCATTCTAAAGGAGATCAGCCCTGAGTATTCTTTGGAAGGAATGATGCTAAAGCTGAAACTCCAGCACTTTGGCCACCTCATGCGAAGAGTTGACTCATTGGAAAAGACTCTGATGTGGGAGGGATTGGGGAAAGGAGGAGAAGGGGATGACAGAGGATGAGATGGCTGGATGGCATCACCGACTCGATGGACGTGAGTTTGAGTGAATTCCGGGAGTTGGTGATGGACAGGGAGGTCTGGTGTGCTGCGGTGCGTGGGGTCACAAAGAGTCGGACATGACTGAGCGACTGAACTGAACTGAACTGAAATTTTGCTTAAATGGTTCATTTACCTCCAGACAGAGTGGAAAGGTCTCTTTCTCACATCCTCAGTAAGAGAAAACACCTACAAAGTATCCACCCAACCAAGATACCAGACTTCAGGAAAAACATAAAAGAAGACTAGTGGTGATAGATCAAGTATTTGTACATGCATATATAAAATGGTCCAGGTAAATATATCCACACATGGAATTTTATATAAAAGTGTATCTTGCCCATGGATAGCACACATATCCATTACAGTAATGACATGTTGTACCCATTAGCCTTCAAGTACAGGAAGAAGCCTGTGGAGAGAAAAGACTTTGGGATTAGTCTAAATTTATCTCAGCAATTCCAGTGAATTAATTTCCACTACCAGTAATTGTCTGAGACTTGAACACTTAAAGAAAATGATAATGAAGTAAAGGAAGTCAGCTCATATGTGGTGGGTGAGAGGTAGGCATAGGTATATTGCTGGGAAAAACATCCTCATTTCAAAGAATGATCTCTGTTTCCTCTGGACATTTTTGCTTCTAAATGTAGTGTATTATAAGGCTACATACCTCTTGTTACCATGAGGGAAATTAGGCTGACATAAATTCCCATATAGCAAATGTGGTAAATGGAGAGAAAAGAAGTTAGATTTTTATTTATTTATTTTTAATTGAAGGATAATTGCTTTACAATATTGTGCTGGTTTCTGCCATATATCAGCATGCATTGACCATAAGTATACATTTGTCCCCTCCCTCTTGAACCTCCCTCCAACTTCCCACCCCACCCCACCTCTCTAGGTTATCACAGAGCCTCAATTTGAGCTCCCTGAGTCATACAGCAAATTCCCATTAGCTATCTATTTTACATATGGAATCATATGTACTCTATGCTACTCTGTCCTCCATGCTCTCTATCCATTTGTCCCACCCTCTCCTTCCCCGGCTGTTTCCAAAGGTCTGTTCACTATGGTCTGCTTCTCTTTTGCTGCCTTGCAAATAGGTTCATCAGGCATTAATATACGATACTTGTTTTTCTCTTTCTGACTTACTTCACTCTGTACAACAGGCTCTAGGAAGAATGTAGATATTTTATTGATGCCACTAGCTTCTGAAACTTCTAAGCTTCAGATAGAGTTCCCAATCACTGAATTTCATTGGTCCAGATACAGAACCGTTACAGCACCACAGGGTTTCCTTTACATCACCACAGTGTTTCCTCATTTTGACCTTTTATAACCACATTTAACCTGTGTAAACCCTCGGAGTTGGTGACGGACAGGGAGGCCTGGCGTGCTGCAATTCATGGGGTCGCAAAGAGTCGGACACGACTGAGCGACTGAACTGAACTGATTCTCTCATGCATGTATTGAATGCATGCATATTTATTGATATATTTTCTTTAATTTATGTGAATTAAGTAATAATTCATCATGATTTAAATGAAGGATCTAGGGAGGTGGAGGAGAGGGTGAGATGTATGGAAAGAGTAACATGGAAACTTACATTGCTGCTGCTGCTGCTGCTAAGTCGCTTCAGTCGTGTCCAACTCTGTGTGACCCCATAGATACAGCCCACTAGGCTCCTCCATCCATGGGATTCTCCAGGCAAGAGTACTGGAGTGGGTTGCCATTGCCTTCTCTGGAAACTTACATTACCTATGTAAAATAGATAGCCATCAGGAATTTGCTGTATGGCTCAGGAAACTCAAACAGGGGCTCTGTATCAACCTAGAGGGGTGGGATGGGGAGGGAGATGAGAGGTTCAAAAGGGAGGGGATATATGTATACCTGTGGCTGATTCATGTTGAGGTTTGACAGAAAACAGCAAAATTCTATAAAGCAATTGTCCTTCAATAAAAAATAATTAAAAAAGATCTGGTAAAATTGGATCAATTTAGGAAAATAGTTTATCATTTATCATAGACAAAGTATCTTAGTACCAACCAATAGTTGAATCGGTTATATTTAAAGTTAAGTATTTTTCTGATTATTTAGAAGAGCATATTAGCTTCATCTTACATTTAAAACTATGTAAAATGCAGTCAATTATTTATGAAATTTTTGTTGTTCAGTCGCTAAGTTGTGTCTGACCCTTTACGACATCATGGGCTGCAGCAAGCCAGGTTTCCTTGTCTGCCGGGAACCGGCATATTGCATATTGAGTGCATATTGTATATTGCATATTGAGTGCAGCACTTTCCACAGCATCATCTTTCAGGATCTGGAATAGCTCAACTGGAATTCTATCACTGCTGGGAGCCAGTGTGAGGAACTCCGCCCATGACAAAGGTCATGAGGAAGGAGGCTTGGCATACGCAAAGGCGGGATCCAGCTTCAGGAGTCCCCCTGGAAATTCTCGAGCATATACCCCCAAAACCAGAGTCTGCCTACTTTCTGCTTTGTGCTTTCACCTACACCTCTGACTTTACGGGGGGCTGTCCCCCACTACCTCTCTGAAAAAAGTTAGCTTACAGCTCCAGTTAATAATTCCTGGGTGTGACAGTGTTTAACCTACAAACTCCTTTGGAAATCCTCTAGCCTGCCTGAATAGGTTTTTCCGGCCACATGTGATTGTTCAGAGCCTCCCAACTGTGAGAGGCAGGAGATGTTCTAAACTGTCTAAACACAGATTCTTTTGAATAGTTAAAAGATTGATTAGAAATTGTATTGGTGAAGGGATTTTCACTTGTTGGGCCAATGTTTGCTGCTAAGTTTCCATATCCTTTACCTGCTGTGTCCCTGGCAGTGTATTGATTAATATAATTGGTGTAAATAGTAGCTTTAATGTTTGTAACCTGGGACCCTTGAGTTAATTCTTTTTCTTGTTATAGCCCAGCACACCTTTGCTCTGTAGGAATGCAACTTTATCTAATGCTTTTGGAGGGTGGCTCCTGACCAATTACCTTTAGAGAAAAATAAGTTTTCTGAAGAAAAGGTCTTAAAATGTTAACAGGCCTCCGGGCCAGAAGATGATGCAAATCACCTAAGCTTTTGCATATGATAAGTTTGCAGGAAGAAAGCCTGGCTTGCTGCCTGACTCTACCCCTTCCCCCATTATCCTCTATGCATAACTTAAGGTATAAAAACTACTTTGGAAAATAAAGTGCGGGCCTTGTTCACTGAAACTTGGTCTCCCCATGTCGTTCTTTCTCTTACCTTCTGGCTGAATTATTCAGCCTCTTTTCTCCACTGAATTTCCTCACTGAGCTATCCTTATTTCAGCCTCTTTTCTCCACTGAATTTCCTCACTGAGCTATCCTCATTCTATTACTCTTTATATCCTTAATTAACATTTAATTAAGCAGTTGTTTCCTGATCTTCGCCTACTCCGTCTCTCCTTCGAATACCCTGGATCAGCCGGGGCTGGTCCCCGGTACTTGTCCTTCGCTGTCTCCTGAAGTTTGACATTTTGAATATCACTGAGTGAAAAGTGATATAAAGACTCAAGTGTGCCTGTCACCTATATGGTTAACAGCAAACACAATTTTAAAGTTACAAAACTACATTGTCAAAAATTAAAGATAAATTTTGACACTGGCAGAAATGTGATTCACTTAAAGGAAATATAAAACACTCACATATGTTTAAATTACCTCATTTCTCTTCACTTGCCAAGGTGGTCAGGGATTAAAAAAAAAGTAGTGGTCTCATAGGCACATACTGTTTATAAGCTCAGGATTTTGTGTACTCAGACTTTTTTTTTTCTAAAGGGCATAATCTTACTCAAAACATCACCCAGAAACCCATTTTCTCTCACAAGAGACTTTTTAATTAACAGTCACATCTGTGCTATTACACTGTATTTTTGCAAAGCTAGCAACAACTTAAGCCACATTATTAAATTATGAAAAAAAAAGCATAAATCTCAATGGACTTGTTTGAAGTTTTGAGAACCAGAAGTGGTGATCCCTATGCCTGTAGAATCTGGCCTTGAATTACTTGAATTTTTGTAATGATATTATTAAATATTTAATAGTATAATATTTTGAGTAACTTCAAATATACATGACATTAAAAATTAGCCTGTTTAAACTATTTAAGAGTACCTGAATAAATTTGATTTAAAATCCGTTTTAAATCTATTTAAAGTAACAGGGATACTAGAAGATGCAATTTTCCAAGAAACCAATAAATCAATAAATCAACAGTTTAATATGTAAATGAAATATGTAGTATATTAAATAATTAAAGTATAAATCACTTTGTAGGTTTGGGGCTGCTTGAAAAAACATTGAGATAAATTATTATTGCTACATAATCCTCATTTAACTTGTATACAAAATCTTTGGGGCTTCCCTGATTGATCAGCAGGTAAAGAATTTGCCTGCAGTACAGGAGACACAGATTCTATCCCTGGGTCGAGAAGATCCCCTGGGGGAAGAAATGGCAACCCACTCCAGTATTCTTGCCTGAAAAATCCCGTGGAGAGAAGAACCCAACAGGTGACAATCAGAAGGGTCGCAAAGAGTCAGACAGGACTGAGAAACTAAACACAAACACACACACACACACAATCTTTACTTAAGAATAATCACTAGCCTAATTTTATGTAGCTTCCCTGGTGGCTCAGGTGGTAAAAAATGTGCCTACAATACAGGAGAGCCAGGTTCAGTCCCGGGTCTGGAAGATCTCCTGGAGAAGGGAATGGCAACCCACTCCAGTATTCTTGCCTGGAGAATTCCATGGATGGGGAGCCTGGCAGAATACAATCCATGGGATTGCAAAGAGTCTGACAGGACTGAGTGACTAACACTTTCACTTTCACTTTAGTACTGAAAGATGATATCTCTGCTTTATCTTTCCTTATTCTTCAGTTTTCCTATTCATCCTTTGCATCTTATTATATTACTTTCTAATCATTTACTGGGAATTTTGACAGGAAATTTTGCAAGGCATTTTTTTTTTTTGTCTTTAAATTTGAATTAAAATTCCAACTCATGAATTCATGTCTAGTGTTTGATAATAAAATATTGTTGCAATAAGAGAAACAAAAATCTGTACTCAGTATTCTCTTTTAAAACCTTTGCTAAGTTAACAGCTATATTCTACACTTAAAAAGTATAGTTTTTATACTGTAATGAGCTACACACTGAACATACTAATATTAGCTCTCATTAAGAAAAATATAATTGTACACGGTGGAAAAACATTTAATATTATGTCAAATATTTTAAATCATTTTATGGAAAATTGTTGAAGTTTTACTTAACTTTAAATCACATGTGAACCTAAGAATTAATTACAATTGATTTTATGGAACATTAAAGCAGGACTTTTAGAATTCTGTTGTTTTTCAAAAAGTTTTTAAAAATACAATTTATTTTCCTCATTATCACTGGAGGCCAGAAAAAGCTGATGTAATTTGATAATGGTAAGTCTTGCTTTCTTTTAAAAGGAATATTTAAAACATGCCACCTAATTCTAATGATTTACAGGGGAACTACAGTACAACATATTATATTAATACTATTGTTCCTTCCCAAAAAAAAAGGAAAAATGATCATGGACTGTGGTTCTATAGTTTGAAAAGATGAATATATGAACGTTTGAAGTTTTTAATGAAAGGCAAGATATTTATAATGGATAATTACTTAATGTAATATGTATATAGAAATTTGCATTTATAACAAAAATATAAGTAGATGAATTTAGATTGTGATTATTTTTTGTGAAATACTTCTCTTAAATTACCCTTTATATGTGTGCATTTATTAAATAAACCTACCCAATGTTTTATTATGTCTAGACACACAAACTTTCATTGAGATGAATTATGCAAAATCATGTTTCTCTTCTGCCAGAATTGCAAATGTTTATATACACCATATAATTGAGGTTGAGGCTATTAAATACATCTCATCTTTAAAATGAAACTGATATCAGAGTGACCCAAGCCAGAGAGGGGTGGGGGAAATAGAATTAGCCTTAGATTTAAAACCAATAAAAAAAGCAAAACAGAAAAGAAACCAAAACCAAAATCTTCTCCTGAGGTAATTGAGAAATAAGACATGTTGTTTCAGATGCAGTTAATGTTATAGGTACACAGCCCCACCGATCAGCAGAAAATTGGATTAAAGATTTACTGAATATGGCCTTGCCCACCAGAGCAAGACCCAGTTTTACCCACAGCCAGTTCCTATGACAATGGAAGATGAACTCCCCAGGTCGGTAGGTACCCAATATGCTACTGAAGAAGAGCACAGAAATAGCTCCAGGAGTGAAGAGTCTGAGCCAAAGCAGAAACAACACCTAGCTGTGGATGTGTCTGGTAGTAAAAGTAAAGTACGATGCTGAAAAGAACATAGGAACCTGGAATGTTAGGTCCATAAATCAGTGTATATTGGAAGTGGTCAAATAGGAGATGGCAAGAGTGAACGTCGACATTCTAGGAATCAGTGAACTAAAATGGACAGGAATGGCTGAATTCAATTCAGATGATCATTACATCTACTACTGTGGCAATAACCCCTTAGAAGAAAAGGAGTAGCCCTCATAGTCTAACTAGAGTCCAAAATGCAGTACTTGGGCACAATCTCAAAAAAAAAACCCAGAATGATCTCTGTTCATTTCCAAGGCAAACCATTCAATATAAGAGTAATCAACTCTATGCCCCAGCCACTAATGCTGAAGAAATTGAAGTTGAACGGTTCTATGAAGACTTATAAAACCTTCTAGAACTAACACCCGCCCGCAAAAAAAATGTCCATTTCATCATAGGGTACTGGAGTGCAAAAGTAAGAAGTCAAGAGATACCTGAAATAACAGGCAAGTTTGGCCTTGGAGTACAAAATAAAGCAGGGTAAAGGCTAACAGAGGTTTGTCAAGAGAACACACTGGTCATAGCAAACACCTTCTTCTTGGAAATGTACACATGGACATCACCAGATGGTCAGTACCAAAATCAGATTGATTATATTCTTTGCAGCCAAAGATGGAGAAGCTCTATACAGTCAGCAAAACAAGACTGGGAGCTGACTGTGGCTCAGATCATGAATTTCTTATTGCCAAATTCAGACTGAAATTGAAGAAAGTAGGGAAAATCGCTAGGCCACTCAGGTTTGACCTAAATCAAATCCCTTATGATTATGCAGTGGAAGTGACAAATTTAAGGGGTTAGATCTGATAGACAGAGTGCCTGAAGAAACTATGGACAAAGGTTTGTGTCATTGTACAGGAAGCGGTGATCAAAACCATTCACAAGGAAAAGAATTGCAAAAAGGCAAAATGGTTTTCTGAGGAGCCCTGACAAATAGCTGAGAAAAGAAGAGAAGCTAAAGGCAAAAGAGAAAAGGAAATATAACCGTATGACTGCAGAGTTCCAAAGAATAGCAAGGAGAAATAAAAAAGCCTTCCCCAGTGATCAATGCAATGAACTAGAGGAAAAATAAAAGAATGGAAAAGACTAGAGATCTCTTCAAGAAAATTAGAGATACCAATGGAACATTTTATGCAAAGATGGGCATAATAAAGGACAGAAATGGTAGGGACTGTACAGAAGCAGAAGATATTAAGAAGAGGTGGCAAGAATACAAAAAAGAGCTAAACAAATAGATCTTCATGACCCAGATAACCAAGATAGTGTGATCATTCATCTAGCCCAGAGATCCTGGAGAGCCTCTTGATGAATGTGAAAGAGGAGAGTGAAGCTGGTTAAAACCCAACATTCAAAATGAAGATCATGGCATCCAGTCCCATCACTTTATGGCAAAAAGATGGGGAAACAATGGAAACAGTGAGAAAGTATTTTCTTGGGCTCCAAAACCACTGCAGATGTTCTAGAAACTATTCTGCCCTCCTTCTGAAATATCTATCGCAAAAGAAAAAGAGTAACCTTAAAGAGTTTCTCTATTTGCATCAGTAATTTCACATCTAGCAGTGGAGTTTTTATTTTCTTGTAGCTTGCTCAAGTGTTCCTTTTTTTCCTAAGACATTTTTCATTAAAATGATTTTTGGTTCTCAGCATGGAGTCAGACTAGAAATAATTATTGACAGATTTCTTCACCATTAAGTTTAAAAGTCTTTTGCTTGTTACTCAGTCATCTGATTGTAGATTATATTAATTATAGGATATATTTCACTCACTTTTTCTGGTATTTGTTTTAATGTCTCTGTTTTCCTGAAAAACTTAGGACTTATTTATGGAAAAATGTTCAACCAGATAGGTCACATCCCTTATGTAAAATAAGACAGGATGGAAATTTTGTAATTAAATTATAGCAGTCCTTTGCTCTATTCTTCTGTGTATCACTCTTATATAGGAGTTTTAATGTCAAACTGCATTCTTAGTTTTGATCCAAAATGGAGATTTTCAGGGCATCATGTGGCTCTCTTAACTCTTTCAGCTCACTGGGATTCCATTCAAGTTAGTAGTTTAGTGTATGAGAACTAAGGAATAAGAAACAGTGAATATTTTGATGACACATTGATAGTCATCACATTTATATTCCTGGGTATACTCAGTGTTGTAATCAAGTGACTCTTAAGTATACTAAACAGTACACTGTGAGCATGAAAATTGTATCTTCTGAAGGTGCCAGGTTGGTGACCAGGTAGTGACTAAGATCCTGTGAAAACAAGATCTTCGTATTGACTTCTGCTTTGCCAATTTTTATCTTATTGATCTTCTGTTGTGTAACTACATTCAGTATTAAATAGAGTATATAAATACATACTGACTTTTTAATGCTGTTAGTTGAATAGTAATAGGTATTCCTGTGGTAATTTCCTTTGTTTCAGTTCAGTTCAGTTTAGTCACTCAGTCATGCCTGACTCTTTGCGACCCCATGGACTGCAGCATGCCAGGCCTCCCTGTCCATCACCAACTCGCGGAGTTTACCCAAACTCATGTCCATTGAGTTGGTAATGCCATCTAACCATCTCATCCTCTGTCATCCCCTTCTCCTCTCACCTTCAATCTTTCCCAACATCAAGGTCTTTTCAAATCATCCAGCTCTTTGCATCAGGTAGCCAAAGTATTGGAATGTCAGCTTCAACATCAGTCCTTCAATGAACACTCAGGACTGATCTCCTTTAGGATGGACTGGTTGGATCTCCTTGCAGTACAATAAACTCTCAAGAGTCTTCTCCAACACAGTTGGAGCATCAGTTCTTCAGCACTCAGCATTCTTTATAGTCCAACTCTCACATCCATATATGACTACTGGAAAAATCATAGCCTTGACTAGACGGACCTTTGTTGGCAAAGTAATGTCTCTGCTTTTTAATACGCTATCTAGGTTTCTTTCCAAGGAGTGAGTGTCTTTGGCTCAACAAGCAGCTAATTAGCACTGTAGGACAAAGAAATATGGCATTGCAACCAAGCACTTTGTGTATTTAAGTATTAGTTTTCTTTTAATTTGATTAAAGTACTGCAAATGATTAGATCTAATGAGTGAACATGCATTCTCAAGTATTTTCTTTTATCTCTAATTCACTTTATCTTTTTATCACTTAATATCTATGTATTCTCACCCTGCTTATTTAGCTTATATGCAGAGTACATCATGAGAAATGCTGGGCTGGAGGAAGCACAAGCTGAAACCAAGATTGCTGGGGGAAATATCAATAACCTCAGATATGCAGATGACACTACCCTTATGGCAGAAAGTGAGGAAGAACTAAAGAGCCTCTTGATGAAGGTGAAAGAGGAGAGTGAACAAGTTAGCTTAAAGCTCAACATTCAGAAAACTAAGATCATGGCATCCAGTCCCATCACTTCATGGCAGATAGATGGGGAAACAGTGGAAACAGTGGCTGACTTTATTTTTCTGGGCTCCAAAATCACTGCAGATGGTGATTGCAACCATGAAATTAAAAGACACTTACTCCTTGGAATGAAAGTTATGACCAACCTAGACAGCATATTAAAAAGCAGAGACATCACTTTGCCAACAAAGATCTGTCTAGTCAAGGCTATGGTTTTTCCTGTGGTCATGTATGGATCTGAGAGTTGGACTGGGAAGAAAGCTGAATGCTGAAGAATTGATGCTTTTGAACTCTGGTGTTGGAGATCCAACCAGTCCATCCTAAAGATATCAGTCCTGAGTGTTCATTGGAGGGACTGATGTTGAAGCTGAAACTCTAATACTTTGGCCACCTGATGCGAGGAGCTGACTTATTTGAAAAGACCCTGATGCTGGGAAAGATTGAGGGAGGGAGGAGAAGGGAACAACAGAGGATGAGATGGTTGGATGGCATCATCGACTCGATGGACATGGGTTTGGGTGGACTCCAGGAGTCAGTGATGGACAGGGAGGCCTGGCGTGCTGCGGTTCATGGGGTTGCAAAGAGTCGGACACGACTGAGCAACTGAACTGAACTGAACGTTGAAAGGGCCTCATTAGGGAAAACACTAAGATATTAATGTAAATATTTAAATGATGTAAGGAGAGCATTGTCCAAGGCACAGGTGCATATCAAATAATTTTAATTACAAAATGGAACTAGGAAGGCATTTTAGAAGATGATAAT
This sequence comes from Bos indicus x Bos taurus, assembly GCF_003369695.1. Lineage (NCBI taxonomy): Eukaryota > Metazoa > Chordata > Mammalia > Artiodactyla > Bovidae > Bos > Bos indicus x Bos taurus. The sequence continues at coordinate 10,216,377 of NC_040102.1, read as the reverse complement.
CTCTAAGCTTGGTAAACTGGAGAACCATCTATATGTAGCCAAGTATTATCTGTTCTCAGCACACCTACAATGAAGAAAATGAAATATATTTAAGTTACTATTATATTAAATATTTTATGTTTAGCTAATTTTTTTTTAACATTGAGGCTATTCTTTATGATTTTTAGTAATTCTTTCTAATGATGCAAAACATTCATTTTAGTGTCATTTACTAAGGCATTGCATTCACTAAGGAAAATGTACTAATTCTGATTTATAGAGAAAATTATTTTCCATATTCAGATAGATGAGCCAACAGTTATGAAAGCAGTTTCATAATTTAAATTCAGTTATTCGCGGGGCCATTTGGTGTGGTTGTTTTGTAGGACTATCTAGATACCTAAGCTAAATGAAGCATTGGTACAGTTTCCCTGGAAAAGGTACTTTTACAGGAATCGCTGAAGCACTGACACCTTGCTCAGTAAAAAAGTGTAGTGAAATCTGTGAGCTAAATTATGTGAATGCAAGATGAAGAAATGTTTGACACAATAAAAAGAGCTAAGAAATAAATGTAAAAATATGACTCAAAAGTTTATATGAGGAGTTTAAAATGGTGCTGCCAGCACTTTATCAACAGCTTAGTAACCATATAGTATAGTTCTTATACGTCAATTTGATTGCCAAGCATTATATCTTACAGTGAAACCCTTTGATCTGGTCATGAAGAGCTTAGTGGCTCTGAACCAGGCCGGGCATATCTGAGGGATGCATTCTGGCTCTTGTCTGCCACTCTCCTTTTGCCCAAAGGACAAGTGTCCAACCTAATGAGCACTGCTTCCCCATTGTAGACACACTGGAGGTACTCTCTGCCCAAAATGAGCCTCAATCTGGATCCAGGGACTATGCCAGTATCTTTGCCAGTGTTGTAATTTTTGTTAAATTAGCATTTGTTAGGTAGATCCCTGGGTATTGAATGGTGAGCCATGATTCAACAAAGACCATTTTTTGTTGTCATGATTTGGCTGCTAAGTCATGTCCAAACTCTTTTGTGACCCTATGGACTGTGCCTGCCAGGCTCCTCAGTCCATGTGATTCTCCAGGCAAGAATATTGGAATAGGTTTCCATTTCCTAGAGGAAGTACCTGGCATGCCTCCTGTGGCTGCACAGGAAGGTAAGCAGGGTTTAGACAGAGAAAAGCCCAGTTCCTGACACATTCTTTTATTGGTCTCAAGAGCTAAGGTCAGATTGGTCAATTGAAAAACACTTGAAAAGTAGCATTGCCAATTGTCCCCAGATTGAAGAGGTTTAACATAATTTCCGGAGAAGGCAATGGCACCCCACTCCAGTACTCTTGTCTGGAAAATCCTATGGATGGAGGAGCCTAGTAGGCTGCAGTCCATGGGGTGGCTGAGGGTCAGACACGACTGAGCAACTTCACTTTCACTTCTCACTTTCATGCATTGGAGAAGGAAATGGCAACCTACTCCAGTGTTCTTGCCTGGAGAATCCCAGGGATGGGGAAGCCTGGTGGGCTGCCATCTGTGGGGTCACACAGAGTTGGACATGACTGACGTGACTCAGCAGCAGCAGCAACAACATAATTTCTATCCAAATTCCAATGAGGCATTTGTGTAGATATAGACAAGATAAATTGAAAACATATGTGGAAAGACAAAGGAAGTAAATTACCTAGAACACTTTTGGAAAGGGAGAAAGAAAGGAGAATGATTCTATCCAATTTCAGGGCTTATTGTAACCAAGACTGTATAATACTGGCATAGGGAAAGGCATATAGATCAGTGGAACAGAATAGAGAATTAAGAAACAGACCCATACAACTATGTCCCAGTCGCTTTAATGCACAGAGATAAAGTGCAATTCAGTGGAAAAAAGGTAGCCTTTGCAATAAGTGGTGCTGGATCAATTGGATATCCATAAGCAAAAGTGTTTATTCAGAATCTAGGACTAGACAAAGAATTTTTTATTTGATATGAAAGCATAACCCATAAAAAGACAAGCTGATCAAATGATCTCTTCAAATTTAAAAACTTGCTGTGTAAGGCCATGTAAAGAGGATAAAAACTCAAGGTACAGGCTAGGAGAAATTAATTGCAATTCACATATACAAGAGAAAACTGGAATTTAGGATATACTAAGGACTCATAAAACTTAATGTTGAAAAAGCAATCCAGTTTTTTAAAAAAATAGGCAAAAGAAGTGAACAGATATTTTATTGAAGAGATTATAGCTGGGAGGGATTGGGGGCAGGAGGAAAAGGGGACGACAGAGGATGAAATGGCTGGATGACATCACCGACTCGATGGACATGAGTTTGAGTGAACTCCAGGAGTTGGTGATGGACAGGGAGGCCTGGCATGCTCTGATTCATGGGGTCACAAAGAGTCGGACACGACTGAGCAACTGAACTGATAGAGATAATAAATAATTATGTTAAAGATGTTCAATATGATTAGATATTAGAGAACTCATTATTAAAATTATAATGATATATACATATTTATTAAGACTACTAAAATGATAGTTTAAAAAGTAATTGATACCAGGAAATACTGTCAAGGACTGGAGTAACTGTATAACTTGGTCATAGTAATGCAAAATGATACCGTAATTCTGTAATACATTTTGACAGTTACTTAAAAAAAAATTAAACAGGTGACTATTTCAGGAATCAGTGTTAGGACTCATGATTAGTTATATTACAGAAATGTATATATGTTGGCCCAAAAACCTAAACATGACTGTTTATCCATATCATGGAGTGCAATCAGCAATAGAAAAATGAGAAGGGAAAAAAATGCCAATTCCCAAGGGTAGCATACCATATGATTTCACTTATATAATATTCTTGAAAAAATAAAATAATAGAAGTTGAAGACAGATCAGTATTTACCAGAGGTTAATGAAGATGTGTGTTTGGGGAAAGTGGGTGTATTGATTTAACAGCAAAATGAAGGATCCTTATGTTGATGGAAATGTTTGCTATCTTGATGGTATCAATGTCATATTGATTGTAGTGATGGAGGAGCCTGGTAGGCAGCAGTCCATGGGGTCGCTAAGAGTCAGACATGACTGAGAGACTTCACTTTCACTTTTCACTTTCATGCATTGGAGAAGGAAATGGCAACCCACTCCAGTGTTCTTGCCTGGAGAATCCCAGGGACAGGGGAGCCTGGTGGGCTGTCATCTCTGGGGTCACACAGAGTCGGACATGACTGAAGTGACTTAGCAACAGCAGTGTGCAAAGCATTGTCATTGGAGGTACCTTGATAATGGATCTTGAGATTTCTCTGTATTATTTTTGCAACTGCATGTCACTCTTCAGTTATCACAAAACAAATGTTCAGCCAAAGAAAAAGATATTACTTCATGTGCCTGTCACAAGATTTATGTGTGATTGTAATATTCTTAATATCTGGAAAACTAGAAATGCTATTAACAATTTATATGCATAGCCAAAAATCAAGCTAGGATGACAGGGTTTAAATCTTGGTAGATGCCTTGAATGTTTTAGAATAATTGATATTTATTTATAAATTAAAAACTAGGGTGAGGAGTAACTTGAAACTATATGACATGCTAAGCTGAAAATTATCTTTGAATCTGTATAGACATATTCTTTTTCTCATTAGAAGAGAACTAGAAGTAATGATAGAAGTATCAGCAGCCTTCAGTTTTGAATGAGGGGATGCTATTTATAATATTTAGCATTTATTAATTGACTTTTACCTGGTGATATTGTAAGCACTTAACATATATAATTCATTTATTCTTGAACACAGTATAATGTGGTCACTGCTAATATAATCGAGAATTTACAGATAAGAAATGTAAAGGTTAAATATCACCTGGCTAAAAATTCCCAGGTGAGAGGGATAGCCTTTAAATCCTAACAGACTCCAAAGCTTTTAGTGATAACCATTATGTAGGAGAAAAGGAAAGATATACCCATTTGAATGCAGAGTTCTAAAGAATAGCAAGGAGAGATAAGAAAGCCTTCCTCAGTGATCAATGAAAAGAAATAGAGGAAAACAAAAGAATGGGAAAGACTAGATATCTCTTCAAGAAAATTAGAGATACCAAGGGAATATCTCATGCAAAGATGGGCAAAAAAGGGACAGAAATAGTATGGACATTTTCTGAAGCAGAAGCAGAAGATATTAAGAAGAGGTGGCAAAAATACACAGAAGAACTGTACAAAAAGCGTCTTCACGACCCAGATAATCACAATGGTGTGATCACCAACCTAGATCCAGACATCCTGGAATGTGAAGTTAAGTGGGTCTTAGGAAGCATCACTATGAACAAAACTAGTGGAGGTGATGGAATTCCAGGTGAGCTATTTCAAATCCTACAAGATGATGCTGTGAAAGTGCTGCTCTCAATATGCCAGCAAATTTGGAAAACTCAGCGGTGCACTCAGGAGTGGAAAAAATCAGTTTTCATTCCAATCCCAAAGAAAGACAATCCAAAAGAATGCTCAAACTACTGCACAATTGGAATCATCTCATACGCTAGTAAAATAATGCTCAAAATTCTCCAAGTCAGGCCTCAGCAGTATGTGAACCGTGAACTTCCGGATGTTCAAGCTGGATTTAGAAAAGGCAGAGGAACCAGAAATCAAAGTTCCAACATCTGTTGGATCATCAAAAAGGCGAGAGTTCCAGGAAAACATCTTCTTCTGCTTTATTGACTATGCCAAAGACTTTGACTGTGTGAACCACGAAAAACTGGAGAATTCTTAAAGAGATGGGAATCCCAGACCACCTGACCTGCCTCTTGAGAAATCTGTATGCAGGTCAAGAAGCAACAGTTAGAACTGGACATGGAACAACAGACTGGTTCCAAATAGGAAAAGGAGTACGTCAAGGCTGTACATTGTCACCCTGTTTATTAAACTTCTATGCAGAGTACATCATGAGAAACGCTGGGCTGGAAGAAGCACAAGCTAGAATCAAGATTGCCGGGAGAAATATCAATAACCTCAAATATGCAGGTGATACCACCGTTATGGCAGAAAACAAAGAAAAACTAAAGAGCCTCTTGATAAAATTGAGAGAGGAGAGTGAAAAAGTTGGCTTAAAGCTCAACATTCAGAAAATGAAGATCATGGCATCTGGTCCCATAATTTCATGGGAAATAGATGGGGAAACCGTGTCAGACTTTATTTTGGGGGGCTCCAAAATCACTGTAGATGGTGACTGCAGCCATGAAATTAAAAGATGCTTGATACTTGGAAGAAAAGTTATGACCAACCTAGACAACATATTAAAAAGCAGAGACATTACTTTGCCAACAAAGGTCTGTCTAGTCAAGGCTATGTTTTTTCCAGTAGTCATGAATGGATGTGAGAGTTGGACTATGAAGAAAGGTGAGCACTGAAGAATTGATGCTTTTAAATTGTGATGTTGGGGAAGACTCTTGAGAGTCCTTTGAATTTCAAGGAGATTCAACCAGTCCATCCTAAAGCAAATCAGTCCTTAATATTCACTGGAAGGACTGATGCTAAAGCTGAAACTCCAATACTTTGGCCACCTGATGCGAAGAACTGACCTATTTGAAAAGACCCTAATGCTGAGAAAGTTTGATGGTAGGAGGAGAAGGAGATGACAGAATATGAGATGGTTGGATGGCATCACTGACTCAAAGGACATGATTTTGAGTATACTCTGGGAGTTGGTGATGGACAGGTAGGCCTGGTGTGCTGCAGTCCATATGGTTGCAAAGTCGGGCATAACTGAGTGACTGAACTGAACTGATTATGCTGGAGTATGCTGTAGTATACACTTCAGTATATTTCAGCCACAATGTGGTGAAACTAGAATGTATAACTGAAAGGAGTTTGGGTATTCATAAATACCTGAGAATTAGGCAATAGTCCTAAGTTTCCTATGGCCCAAGGAAGAAATCAGAAGTTAAATTAGAAAATTATGAATGAAAATATAAAAGAAATATACCAAAAATTCTGGAGAGGAAGCTAGTGTACACAGAGGGAAATTTGTAGCTGTATATGCCTATATTACAAAGAAGGGATATGAAAAATCAATAACCTAGCTTTCCATAATAAGAAGCTAAAATAAAGATGAAACTAAAATCAAGCAGGAGGAAGGAAATTTTAAAGATTATAGTAAAGAAAAATGAAATGGAGAGTAGATAGCTAGTGGAAACATTCAATGAACTGAAGAGTTGTCTCTTTGAAAAGATCAACAGATTGATAAACTTCTCACTAGACCAAAAGGAAAGATTTAGGAAAGCCATTTCTAGCTTTTCTAAAATGACATTATAAGGAAATAAAATGAACAGTTGTGTGTCAAAAACCAGATAATCTAGAATAAATGGATTCTTGGAAAGACAAAATAATCCAAACTTTCTTAAGAAGAGATGGAAAATCTGAAAAGTGAAAGTCGCTCAGGCTGACTCTTTGTGACCCCATGAATTCTACAGCCCATGGAATTCTCCAGGCCAGAATACTGGAGTGGGTAGCTGTTCTCTTCTCCAGGGGATCTTCCCAGCCCGGAGATCAAACCCAGGTCTCCCACATTGCAGACAGATTCTTTACCAGCTGAGCTACTAGGGAAGCCCCAAAAATCTGGATAGCCCTCCAATTATGAAGGATTGGTGTCATTGTTTAGTAGCCCAAGCATGTCCAACTCTTTCATGACCCCATGGATTGGAATTTTCCAGGCAAGAATACTTAAAGTAGGTTGCCATTTCATTTCTATAGAGCATCATCCCTACCCAGGTATTAAACCCAAGTCTCCTGCCCACATCTCCCACATTGCAAACGGATGAACTGCTGAGTGACTAGGTGGTTATTGATTTAAGAATCAAACATACTCCTATAATGCAGAGCCAAGCCCAGGCTTCACTGCTAAATTTTACCAAACGTTTAAAGAAGAACTAACACCAATCCTTCACAACCTACAAAAGACAATGAAGAGGAGGAATCATTTTCCAATTTATAATGTGAAGCCAATATCATCCTGATAACAACAACAAAAAAAGAAAGGTGGTGCAATGAGCACAGACTACTGACCAATATGTCATATGAATGTGAATGCAAAACTCCTTTAAAATAGCAAGCAGAATCTAGCAACGTGTAAAAATAAAGATATGCTACGACCAATTATTCCTTAAAGAAAAGGTGGTTCTTTGTACAAATATCAATCAAAGTACTGCAAAAGAGTAATAGAATAAATAAGAAAACCACAGGGTCATCTCAGTAGATATAGGGAAACCACTTGACAAAATCCAAAACCATTTTATCATTAGAAGAAATGACAGTGAAGTATGAACAGAAGAGATGTTCTTTAATAAATGTTATTTATGGGCAAAACAGAAAACAAAAGCACAGCTGACGTCATACTTAATGGTGAAGTGACTAAAGCTTTTCTCAGGGACAAAACAAGTATCCCTCCTCTCGGCACTTCTCTTCAGCATTGAACTGGAACTTGTAGCCAGGGCAAGTAAGCAAGAAAAATTTAAAAATCATTCATATTGGAAACTAAGAATCAAAACAGTTTCTGTTTACCAGTGAGATGATATTATATAAAAGTCATAGATAATCCTCAAAATAAATTTTAGACCTAATAAGTTTAGCAAGGTATATAATAAAAATTGATATAAAAATCAGTTGTGTTTCCAGAAACTATCTATTGTATTTCTATAAACTAACAGTGATCAAGAAAAAATTAAATTAGGAAAATAATTTCATTTACATTTGCATCAAAAAACAAAATGAATAAATTGAACACAAGTGTGCAACACTTTCATGAAAAGAAAACGGAAAACCATTGTTGGAAAAAAGTAGACCTAATAGAGATATATTTCATGTTGATTAGTTGGAAGACTTAATAGGCAGTACTGTCCAAATGATGTACTACTCTACAGTAGGCCACTAGTGATTCAATGAAATCTTTATCAAAATCCCAACTACTTTTTGGGCAGAAACTGACAAGTTGTTCCCAAAATTTATATGAAAATGAAAGGGACTCAGAGAAGGTAACAAACTTGAAAAATGACAGCCATGTTGGAAGACTCATGCTTCCTGATTTTGAAACATACAGCAAAGCTATAATAATCAAGACAGTGTTGTATTTGCATTAGATGGATGTAAGATCAATGAAATAGAATTGAGAGTCAATAAATAAACTCATTTATTTATGATCAATTGGTTTTTGACCATTTTGACAGGAAAATTCAATGGGTAAAAAATATCCTTTCAACAAATAGTTATAGTACCAATGGATATCCACATTCAAAAAAAAAAAAAAAAATGAAGTTGGAACCCTACTACACACCACATACAAAAGTTAGCTCAGAGTAGAGCAGGGACATAAAAGCATAACTATAAACACTTAGAAGAGAACATAGTCATACATCTTTGTGACCTTCAGTTATGCAATGATTTATTGAGTATGGCACCAAAAGCATACTCAACAAAAGAAAAAATATGAATTGATCTTCATCAAACTTCAAATAAAGCCACATTGTGTTTCAAAGGCACTATGAAGGAAGTGGAAAAACAACCTGCAATTTCAAAAAAAAAAAAGTCTTACCTAATAAAACTGCAGTTTACCCAGGATAAAGGGAATTGTTTATATGTTTCTAAAGGAAAAAGATAAACTACCTACCCAGGATTATCAATAAACTAGACAATAGATGTTTAATTAGCAAAACTATGTGCCAGCTGGAAATAAATTGATGTATACAAAGTGCAGGAGGAAAACAACTCTCAATCTAAAATCCTATGGCCAACTAAAGTTTATTTTTTTCCTCAAGTGTGAGGATGAAATAAATATATTAGCAAAGAAGAAGAAATTTCACCACCTCCAGACCTCACTAGAATGATAAAGGAGTGACTTCAAACTGAAAAAATGAGAAAATGTGAGCAGATAGAGAATAGTGAGCTGGAGTGAAAGGAAAGAGTGAGCCAAGAATGCTGGTAAAATGTGTTACAGACAAATATTCCCACTGATATGAGAAAATGATAAAAATGATAAAATGCTAAAAACAAACACTATTTAAGAAGATGTAACAATCATAATTGTGTCTGAATATAAAAATATATATGAAACATGGGCAGAGGAATGGAGAAATGGGTAACCCATGATCATAATGGAATGTATTAATCAGCTCTTATAAGTATTCGTAGATCCAGCAGACAAATACTTTGGAGAACAAAATCAAATTTGATATAATAGTGCATGCTAAGTCACTTCAGTTCTGTCTGACTCTTTGCTACCGTATAGATTGTGGTCCACCAGGCTCCTCTGTTCATGTGGTTTCCCAGTCAAGAATAGTGGAATGGGTTGCCATGCCCTACTCCAGGAAATTTTCACCCACCCAGGGATCGAACCCATGTCACCTACATCTACCAGCATTGGCAGGCAGATTCTTTACTACTGGCACCACCTGGGAAGTCCACCATAGTAAATCCCTAAATTCAAAAAATAGATGATCCGTATTTATATAGAGCACATCTGCAAACTTTATAAAAATGGCCCAAGTACTAGTCAATGATGATTTTCCTTCAAATTCCAGAACTTTTCATCATACTCATCATATTATTTTAGAAATCAACAATATATTAATAGTTGTAAGGGAGTTTGTGAATATGGCACCCTGTACACATCTCTTTTCACATTTCTTCCTTTAGTTCTTCAGTTGCTTTGAATTTAAAAAAATTGGATCGCATGAGAGTTGAGTACAAGTGAGGCCTCTTTCTCAGGTGAAAGCTTCTAGATCTGATAGACAGAGTGCCTGATGAACTATGAATGGAGGTTTGTGACATTGTACAGGAGACAGGGATCAAGACCATCCCCATGGAAAAGAAATGCAAAAAACCAAAATGGCTGTCTGGGGAGGCCTTACAAATAGCTGTGAAAAGAAGAGAAGTGAAAAGCAAAGGAGAAAAGGAATGATAAAAGCATCTGACTGCAGAGTTCCAAAGAATAGCAAGGAGAGATAAGAAAGGCTTCCTCAGTGATCAGTGCAAAGAAATAGAGGAAAACAACAGAATGGGAAAGACTAGAGATCTCTTCAAGAAAATTAGAGATACCAATGGAAGACTTCATGCAAAGACGGGCTCAATAAAGGACAGAAATGGTATGGACCTAACAGAAGCAGAAGATATTAAGATGAGATGACAAGAATACACAGAAGAACTGTACAAAAAAGATCTTCACGACCAAGATAAACACGATGGTGTGATCACTGACCTAGAGCCAGACATCCTGGAATGTGAAGTCAAGTGGGCCTTAGAAAGCATCACTACGAACAAAGCTAGTGGAGGTGATGGAATTCCAGTTGACCTATTTCAAATCCTGGAAGATGATGCTGTGAAAGTGCTGCACTCAAGATGCCAGCAAATTTGGAAAACTCAGCAGTGGCCACAGGACTGGAAAAGGTCAGTTTTCATTCCAATCCCAAAGAAAGGCAATGCCAAAGAATGCTCAAACTACCACACAATTGCACTCATCTCACACGCTAGTAAAGTAATGCTCAAAATTCTCCAAGCAGCAATATGTGAACTGTGAACTTTCTGATGTTCAAGCTGGTTTTAGAAAAGGCAGAGGAACCAGAGATCAAATTGCCTACATCCGCTGGATCATAAAAAAAGCAAGAGAGTTCCAGAAAAACATCTATTTCTGCTTTATTGACTCTGTCAAAGCCTTTGACTGTGTGGATCACAATGAACTGTGGAAAATTCTGAAAGAGATGGGAATACCAGACCACCTGACCTGCCTCTTGAGGAACCTATATGTAGGTCACGAAGCAACAGTTAGAAGTGGACATGGAACAATAGACTGGTTCCAAATAGGAAAAGGAGTATGTCAAAACTGTATATTGTCATCCTGCTTATTTAACTTATATGCAGAGTACATCTGGAGAAGGAAATGGCAACCCACTCCAGTGTTCTTGCCTGGAGAGTCCTGGGGACGGCGGAGCCGAGTGGGCTGCTGTTTCTGGGGTCGCACAGAATTGGACACGACTGAAGTGACTTAGCAGCAGCAGCAGCAGAGTACATCATGAGAAACGCTGGGCTGGAAGAAGCACAAGCTGCAATCAAGATTGCCGGGAGAAATATCAATAACCTCAGATATGCAGATGACACCACCCTTATGGCAGAAAGTGAAGAGGAACTAAAAACCTCTTGATGAAAGTGAAAGACGAGAGTGAAAAAGTTGGCTTAAAGCTCAACATTCAGAAAACAAAGATCATGGCATCTGGTCCCATCACTTCATGGGAAATGGATGGGGAAACAGTGGAAACAGTGTCAGACTGTATTTTTGGGGGCTCCAAAATCACTGCAGATGGTGACTGCAGCCATGAAATTAAAAGGAGCTTGCTTACTCCTATGATGGAGTAAGATAGCATATTAAAAAGCAGAGACATTACTTTGCCAACAAAGGTCCATCTAGCCAAGGCTATGGTTTTTCCTGTGGTCATGTATGGATGTGAGAGTTGGACTGTGAAGAAAGGTGAGCACTGAAGAATTGATGCTTTTGAACTGTGGAGTTGGAGAAGACTCTTGAGAGTCCCTTGAACTGCAAGGAACTCTCAAGAGTCCATCCTAAAGGAGATCAGTCCTGGGTGTTCATTGGAAGGACTGATGCTAAAGCTGAAACTCCAATACTTTGGCCACCTCATGCGAAGAGTTGACTCATTGGGAAAGACCCTGATGCTGGAAGGGATTGGCGGCAGGAGGAGAAGGGGACAACAGAGGATGAGATGGCTGGATGGCTTCACCGACTCGATGGACATGAGTTTGGGTGAACTCCGGGAGTTGGTGAAGGACAGGGAGGCCTGATGTGCTGCAATTCATGGGGTTGCAAAGAGTCGGACACGACTAAGTGACTGAACTGAACTGAACTGGATATTCAGAAAGGGACCTGTGTAAAGTAAGAAATCAACTCTAGGGATGGCTATTTGAAGAGAAATTTGAGAGATAGTCAAGATCCAACATGATAGGATTCAGTTAAATTGTTGGCGAAGCTTATTAATAGCAAAAGTGGAGAGCTGGATCATTCCTTAAATCTGAGTTTTCATGATTAGGTGGAAATTGTTGCCCTTTGGTAGAGTTAGCAAAAACATGGCTGAAGGTGTGAGCTAGGGAGTTAGGTTAAGGATCAAAGAAGGGGAAATTAACCCACTTTTTTTCATGTTAAATTTTTCTTTTCATTAGCACAGCCGAATGATGTGTCACAAATATTTTTTTCAAAAGCTCAAAACTAAAGGATTGAATGTGCTGGTTAGCTACATATCTATCATCTCCACATGTTTCTAAGCTTGCTGAGGAAAATTAATATATCTTATTAATCTTTGAAACCCTAAATGACTGAAATATCACATTATAAATAATAGGTTCCCATGATTTCTTTCTTAATCAAGTGAAGTTACAATGAACTCAGGTCTTCAGTATTCTTACGTTTTTCACATTGTAGAATTGGGAAAAAATTAAGTTTTTAAATTTTCATAGAATGCTTACATATATATTAATATCTTTGGCTGAATTAGTCACGGTTCTCCAGTTATAATCATACAGTAAACTCAAGAGAGAAAGAGTAAAACACTCTTATTTTTAGTCTTTGGCAGGTGATTGACATGCTGCTATTCAGTTGGACATAATTTCCCTCTTTTTTCATAATTAAAATAATGTAATTACTTATATGATAGAAACTAAACTTTCAAGATTTTGATTCAAATTGAACTGGAACAAGCCATCAAGTCAATGTGTTAAAATTATTATAGCATACATCTTTTCTGAATGCGATACATTGTTTTAGAAAAGGTTAGTTTCTTTTTGTCATTCATTTTAATTAACTAACAATATTACCAGAAATGGAATGCCATGGCTAACGCATCACTATACTCAACTCAAACATTCAATATAATTCTTAATACAAATAGGTTATAATATCTAATAAAATCACATTTTTTGACATGAACTAAAATATCTAATGAAGGGGTGACAAAAACAGTAAAAGAAAAGCCATCATTACATTGAGTTAGAGATTTATTTAACTGGTTGGGATTCTGACTGAAATAACTGCATTCAATTTGTTAATAAGTCTGTTTTTGTTTTTTTTTTTAATAGGCTGCAATTTTTCTAACTGTCCCACTGACAGTTCAACATTTGCAAATCTAGCTCTAGAACTACCATCAACTCACTGCATGAATTCCAAATTTATATTTGGCAAACAACAGGAAATTACTTTACCTACAGTGCTTATTCTGAAATATGTTAGGATATGATATTTATTCTTCTGTTTCTTAATAGAATCTACTGAGAAATAAGTCACCTTTGTTGGAAATCTAAACAACTGAAATTTATTTCAAGCTCTATAATTTTATGAGAACCAAGAGATAATAAACAGTCTGATACTATGACTATTTTCAAAGAAGCAACTTGGAGACTATGGTTAGCTCAAATCCTATATTAGAAATCCTACAATCTGCAACAAGATATTGGATATGTATGGAACAAAGCTATGTATATTAAAGATGATGATTACTGGTTGAACTATCTGAAGAAGAAGATAGCTTATTTTCTGAGAATTCAGACCCTGGAATCCAACTGCCTGGATTGCATCATTATTATTCAGTATAATTGTAGCAGTAGATGCAGGTTGTGTTACTCAAGGTGTGAAACATTGGGACCTATGCATATATATATTTTCTCCCAGCTTATTTGAAATATTTTTTCATTGTTATAATAAAACTTATAAAAAGATGATAATAATGTCCATCTTACAGGTGAGAAAACTGGCAAAAACATGGCTGAGAAACATGCCCAGGTTTACCAGCCAGTATGTGTAGAAGGGATGTTGGCAGACTAGCCAAGCCACCATAGATGCCTAGGATATTTATTCTGTTATGAATTCTGTTCTAAATCTATTGCTATAGAGTAGGAAGAGAGTCATCTAGAGATCTCACAGGGCTCACTAAAAGAAGTGTACAAGATAGTTTCAAGATAATATGATTCTAGTTGAAAATTATAAATATCATTGTTTTATTCAAAATATAACACCAAAATAAAAATGAGGTTTTTAGTTGATTATAAATTGGATGCAGACTTATTTTAAATGTTATGTACTAGGAAACATCATATAATCCTAGATGATTATTGTCATTATTTTTTTAGGGAGTATACCTAACTGTTGTTTCAAAACAAAAAAGGTAATTTTAATATTTTTATTGGAGTTAATAAATCCAGTTAATATAATAATAAAAGTAAATAATAAATGAATAAATTAATAAGTAAATAATAAGAAGTTTCTAGTGGTCATGTATGGATGTGAGAGTTGGACTGTGAAGAAGGCTGAGTGCAGAAGAACTGATGCTTTTGAACTGTGGTGTTGGAGAAGACTCTTGAGAGTCCCTTGAACTGCAAGGAGATCCAACCAGTCCATCCTAAAGGAGACCAGTCCTGGGTGTTCATTAGAAGGACTGATGGTGAGGCTGAAACGCCAATACTTTGGCCACCTCATGCAAAGAGTTGACTCACTGGAGAAGACCCTGATGCTGGGAGGGATTGGGAGCAGGAGGAAAAGGGGACGACAGAGGATGAGATGGCTGGATGGCATCACCGACTCAATGGACGTGAGTTTGGGTGAACTCTGGGAGTTGGTGATGGACAGGAAGGCCTGGCGTGCTGCAGTTCATGGGGTCACAAAAAGTTAGACACGACTGAGCGACTGAATTGAACTAAACTGAATTGAATTATTCAATAACTTAAATGAAGTTATAGATTCACTGCATTTATGTAGTCCCCTCCCAGTAGCTGTCAAAACTCTTATGTATATTTTATTATTTCCACACATAAATGTTGATTTCAGCGGCCAAAAAGCCCTTGAATACACTTTCTTGATACTTGTTCAGAAAGTCTTAGTATCATTTGTTTGTTGTAATTCTGTACAGATGTTTTGAATAGTGTAGTTGATCAGGATTCATTCTCATATTGGGAATGGAACTTTATAGTAAAATATATTACTTCATTCTAATAGCAGTACTTGTTTAGTCACTAAGTCATGTCTGACTCTGAGACTCCATGGACTGCAGCATGCCAGTCTTCACTGTCCTTCACTATCTCCTGGAGTTTGCTCAAACTCATGTCCATTGAGTCAGTGATGCCATCCAACCATCTAATCCTCCATTGCCCCCTTCTTTTCCTGCTCTCAATCTTTCCCAGGATCATCCATCTTTATGGTCTAACTCTCACATCTGTACATGACTACTGGAAAAGCCATAGCTTTGACTATTCAGACATTTGTAAGCAAAGTGATATCTCTGCTTTTTAATATGCTGTCTAGGTTTGTCATAGTATCTTCCAAGGAGCAAGTGTCTTTTAATTCTTTTAATTTCCTGACTGCAGTCATGATCCACAGTGATTTTGGAGTCCAAGAAAAGAAAATCTGTCACTGCTTCCACTTTTTTGCCCTTCTATTTGTCATAAAGTGATGGGACTGGATGCCATGATCTTAGTTTTTTGAATGTTGGGTTTTAAGCCAGTGTTTTCTCTCTCCTCTTTCACACTCATCAAAGGGCTCTTTAGTTCCTCTTCACTTTCTGCCATTAGATTGTTATCATCTGCATATCTGAGGTTGTTTATATTTCTCCCAGCAATCTTGATTCAAGTTTGTGAGTTATCCAGCCTGGCATTTCGCATGAGGCGCTCTGCATATAAGTTAAATAAGCAAGGTAACCATATACAATCTTGACATATGCCTTTTCCCAATTTTGAGCCAGTCTGTTGTTCTATCTCCAGTTCTAACTGTTGCTTCTAGACTTTCAAAAATTCATTTTGTGAACTTTTCTTATTTTGGCTAAGCCTTATTTCTGTATTCATTCTTTGATACCTATTATCTATCATGGTAATGAGTGAATTATTTATTTTACATAAAAAACTGGTATTTATATATATTCACATAGAAAATAAGGAGAAAGAGGAAAGGACAGGATACTTCTCAGTATGTTTATAATCTTGAAGTTTCAGATTTAGGGCCAAGCAAAGTTTAACTAAAAACAGATGTAACAAAATGTGCCCTGCTGGAAGGGCTCTTAAAACAGAGCAAGTATTTCAGGTGAAAACTAAGGAATTCTGAAAGAAGCATGCATTTTAATTAATATGATATATCATATTGGGTGATTAGTTTTAGCAAATAGATTACACTAATACAAGACGCCAACATCTCTGTGCATGGTAAGTGGGAATTCTCTGTGTGCCAAGTCGCTTCAGTTGTATCCGACTCTTTGGGGACTTATGGACTGCAGCATACCAGGCTCCCCTGTCCATGGGATTCTCCAGGCGAGAATACTGGGGTGGATTGCCACTCCCTCCTCCAGGGGATCTTCCTGTTCCAGGGATCAGACCCGAGTCTCTCATGTGTACCTGCTTTGGCAGCGGAGTTCTATACTACTAGGCTCAGATAGTAAAGACTTTGCCTGCAATGCAGGAGACTCGGGTTCTGTCCCTGGGTTGGGAAGATCCCCTGCAGAAGGAAATGGCAACCCACTCCTGTATTCTTGCCTGGAGAATTGAATTCAATGGACAGAAAAGCCTGTTGGACTACAATCCATAGGGTCACAAAGGAGTTAGACTCCACTGAGGAGACCACTAGTGCCACCTGGGAAGTCCGTTCTCTGTAGTTTCTTCACAACTTTTTCTCCATCTTCAATTGTTCTAAGGCAAAAAAAATGTTTATTCAATAACACAGATGTAGAATGTATATTATTTTGCTCTATTTCTACTTTCCTAAGTCTCCCAATATGAAACTTTTAAAAACATTAAAATTTCTTCTAATAAATATATTGATCTATCACAGGTAAAGAAAGTTTTTGTATATAACCATGCTTAAAAGAATAAAATAAAATTTTCCAAAAATGCTGTGTAAAAGATCACTAAATACTCAAAGGGCTTCCCTGATAGCTCAGTTGGTAAGAGTCTGCTTGCAGTGCAGGAGACCCTGGTTCAATTTATGGGTCGGGAAGATCCACTGGAGAAGGGATAGACTACACACTCCAGTATTCTTGGGCTTCTCTTCTAGCTCAGCTGATAAAGAATCTGCCTGCAATGTGGAAGACCTGGGTTTGATCCCTGAGTTGGGAAGATCCCTTAGAGAAGGGAAAGGTTACCCACTCCAGTATTCTGGCCTGGAGAATTCCATGATAATCTGTGGGGTTACAAAGAGTCAGACTCGACTGAGTGACTTTCACTTCAAGTACTCAAAGGTGCTATTTATAGACTCTTGAGAAAGAGATGAAAAGGAACGTAGATTGGTAAACTGCTTCACTGCTCCATGATTGACTTATTGTGACTAATAGCAAAAAAAATTTAAGATTTTTTAAGACTACAATGACTAGTTTTTGTTCCCCAAACATTGGTAGGTAACAAAAACCAAATTACCATTATTTTTTTCTTATGAGAAAGATACACTCTTACTTGATCAACATAAGAGATTAATTTCAGTACAGAGGGTCTCTACAAATATATTTCCCTTCAAACCTTGCCAAGGTCAATGGGATTTTGACTTGTCTGGTGCATTTGTACTGGAAACAAAGCTTAAGCCTTCCTAAAGCAAACATAACTTACAATCTATCATGTTTGCTCTTTCAAGTTCAAGTTGAGTATTTCTATTTCTGTTTTAGCCTTTCCATGCTGTACTGCTTTTTTTTTTTTTCTCTTTGCCATATTTTTTGGCTTATTTTTAGGTACATAAGACTTCAGATTATATTAAGATTTTTTAGTGAACAATAAAATAGTAAGCAAAATTGATTGGATTAAGGCAGTGAGTGTATGTGCAAACCAAGAGTCTAAGCATAAGTTCAGGTTCATGTTTACTTTAATTAGAGTTACACTATAATGAAGAAATTAGTTTTCTATGTGTATGTGTGGAAAATGGGTAATTTGGAGGCCTTTGTAGAATGTGTGATTTATGTGATTTATGTTTGTATTTTTAAATGGATAGCTTCAAGCAATGTAAAAAGTAGAAAATGAAATATGATAATGTGCACAGCTGAAAGATAAAAATATTGAACTTATATATTTTATATTATATGGCTTCAAACTAAATTTGTAAGCACTAGACATTTGTCTTCACATATTCAATCCATTTGAAGTTATCTTTAAGTGATTTATGATTTGTCTCAATAAAGGGCTCCCTAGAAGCTGTTGCTTACACCAAATTTCCTGAGTTTTATACACCCAGTTAAGTAAAAACCGAGCTTCCATTTAACTTGTAAGAGTCTTATTGTAGATTTTAAGAATAAAATAAGATTGAGGCCATCTGTGCTGATATATGAGTAAACATATATCATATATTCTGGTATATGAATAAACATTTATTTTCAATATTACTTTGACTTTAAAAATTCTCCTCTTATTCAGTACTAGTCTTCAAGGCTTCTTTTCTTTCTTGATGTAAAAGTCAAACATTTCACAATGTTCTTCCTGAGATGATGATCTGCGACCATAAATGTGAGATTTTAAAAATGGAAATTTCAGGTATTGAAGGAAAAAATGTTATAAAGGCTAATCACAGGTTTTCCCTACTTTCTTCAATTTCAGTCTGAATTTGGCAATAAGTTCATGATTTGAGCCACAGTCAGCTCTCAGTCTTGTTTTTGCTGACTGTATAGAGCTTCTCCATCTTTGGCAGCAAACAGTGTAATCAATCTGACTTTGTTGATGTATTGACAATCTGGTGATGTCCATGTGTAGAGTCTTCTCTTGTGTTGTTGGAAGAGGGTGTTTGCTCTGACCAGTGCATTGTCTTGGCAAAACTCTATTGGCCTTTGCCCTGCTTAATTCTGAACTCCAAGGCCAAATTTGCCCATTACTCCAGGTATTTCTTGACTTCCCACTCCTGCATTCCAGTTCCCTATAATGAAAAGGACATCTTCTTTGGGTGTTATTTCTAGAAAGTCTTGTAGGTCTTCATAGAACTGTTCAACTTCAGCGTTTTTAGCATTATTGGTTGGGGCATAGACTTAGATTACTGTGATATTGAACGGTTTGCCTTGGAAATGAACAGAGGTCATTCTGTTGTTTTTGAGATTGCATCTAAGTAATGCTTTTGAACTGTGGTGTTGGACAAGACTCTTGAGAGTCCCTTGGACTGCAAGGAGATCCAACCAGTCCATCCTAAAGGAAATCAGTCCTGGGTGTTCATTGGAAGGACTGATGTTGAAGCTGAAACTCCAATACTTTGGCCACCTGATGCGAAGAGCTGACTCATTGGAAAAGACCCTGATGCTGGGAAAGATTGAGGGCAGGAGGAGAGGGAGACGACAGAGGATGGGATGGTTGGATGGCATCACCGACTCAATGGACATGGGTTTGGGTGGACTCCGGGAGCTGGTGATGGACAGGGAGGCCTGGCGTGCTGTGGTTCATGGGGTCACAAAGAGTTGGATATGACTGAGCAACTGAACTGAACTGAACTGCATTTTGGACTCTTTTGTAGACTATGATGGTACCTCCATTGCTTCTAAGGGATTCTTGCCCACAGTAGTAGATATAATGGTTATCTGAGTTAAATTCACCAATTACAGTCCATTTTAGTTCTCTGATTCCTAAAATGTCAATGTTCACTCTTACCTTCTCCTGTTTGACCACTTCCAATTTGCCTTTACTCATGGACTTAACATTCCAGGTTCCTATGCAGTATTGCTCTTTACAGCATTAGACTTTACTTCCATCACTCCTCACATCCACAACTAGGTGGTGTTGTTGCTTTGGCTCCATCCCTTCATTCGTTCTGAAGTTATTTCTCCACTGATCTCCAGTAGCATATTGGGATACCGACCTGGGGAGTTCATCTTTCAGTGTCCTATCTGTTTGCCTTTTCATACCGTTCCAAGGTCCATCTAGTCAAGGCTATGGTTTTTCCAGTAGTCATGTATGGATGTAAGAGTTGGACTATAAAGAAAGCTGAGCACTGAAAAATTGATGCTTTTGAACTGTGATGCTGGAGAAGACTCCTGAGAGCCCCTTGGACTGCAAGGAGATCCAACTAGTCCATCCTAAAGGAAATCAGTCCTGAGTATTCATTGGAAGAACTGATGCTGAAACTCCAATACTTTGGCCACCTAATGTGAAGAACTGACTTATTTAAAAAGACCCCGATGCTGGGAAAGATTTTAGGTGGGAGGAGAAGGGGTCAACAGAAGACGAGATGGTTGGATGGCATCACCAACTCAATGGACATGAGTTTGAGTAAACTCTGGGGGTTGGTGATGGATAGGAAGGTCTGGTGTGCTGTATTCCATGGGGTCACAAAGAGTCAGACACTACTGAACTGATGGGGTTCTCAAGGCAAGAATACTGAAGTGGTTTGCCATTCCCTTCTCCACTCTTTTACCTTGATAGAAGAATCCTTCAGTTATTTTGTGAAGCACTCCTTCCTTACATGATGTCATCTACAAGTCAGGCCAAGAAAACCAGCAGTAGAATTCTAAGACTGATCAGGGTGTACCTTCCCTTTGTGCATGCTTTTTAGTGGATAAAAGGGCATTTTACCAACACTGAAGTGTGTGTTTTCCTCACTCAGTTGTGTCCGATTCTTTGTTACCCCATGGACTGTAGCCTGCCAGGCTCCTCTGTCCATGGAGTTGTCCAGGCAGGAATACTGGAGTGGGTAGCCATTCCCTTCTCTAGGGGATCTTCCTGGCCCAGGGATTGAGTCATTGTCTCAATGGACATTGAGTCAATGTCTTCTACATTGCAGGTGGATTCTCTTACTGTCTGAGCCACCATGGAGGACACTAAAACTGAGACAGATTTATTTCAATGAATTGAAAGGGATTCAGAAAAAGGTGACATCATCTGTTAAAGATTATTGGTGCTAGATATCTTTAAGCTTGGATCTTCTACGTTTATTGTGCCTTTATAGAGACAGCTCTCAAAAGAATGGGCATATAGCCAAAAGACAGACAGCAATGTTCTTTAAGAACACTTTTTTATTCAGGAAATTTTTGAATGTCTCTATCAAGCCTTGCTTAAAGCTATTTGTAGTGTGCTCTTCCCAGTTAGAGTTTTGTGTAACTTTGAGTTGGATTCCTGTCCTGAGTGTGTGCCTGCTCAGTCACTCAGTTGTGTCCGACTGTTTTGTGACCCTATGTATTGTAGTCTGCCAGACTCCTTTGTCCGTGGGATTTTCCAGGAATTAGAGAGGATTGCTATTTCCTTTTCCAGGGGATCTTCCCAACCCAGGGACTGAACCTATGTCTTCTCTGTCTCCTGATTGGCAGGCAGATATTTTTTACCACTGAGCCACCAGGGAATCAGACTCCTGTCACTTTCATTGAAATAACTGACTCATACCTGAAAGCATGCATACATGCATTTCTTTGACATGTAGTCCATTTTAGTTTTTGAGCAACATGCATATAATAGCTAATGAGAATAAGCATACATAATTTAAGAAAAACAGCCTACAATGTTTTTGAGTAAAATGACAATATATAAAACATATCACTGAATAGGCAACCACCTTAGTTTTTAGAAAGTCACAACTATTTGACTAGTCACTTATAGGATATACTGAAGTGGTTTGCCATTCCCTTCTCCAGTGGACCACATTCAGTAGGTACCGAATATGCTACTGAAGATCAGTGGAGAAATAACTCCAGAAAGAATGAAGGGATGGAGCCAAAGCAAAAACAATACCCAGCTGTGGATGTGACTGGTGATAGAAGCAAGGTCCGATGCTGTAAAGAGCAATATTGCATAGGAACCTGGAATGTCAGGTCCATGAATCAAGGCAAATTGGAAGTGGTCAAACAAGAGATGGCAAGAGTGAATGTCGACATTCTAGGAATCAGCGAACTGAAATGGACTGGAATGGGTGAATTTAACTCAGATTACCATTATATCTACTACTGCGGGCAGGAATCCCTCAGAAGAAACGGAGTGGCCATCGTGGTCAACAAAAGAGTCTGAAATACAGTACTTGGATGCAATCTCAAAACGACAGAATGATCTCTGTTCGTTTCCAGGGCAAACCATTCAATATCACAGTAATCCAAGTCTATGCCCCAACCAGTAACGCTGAAGAAGCTGAGGTTGAACGGTTCTATAAAGACCTACAGGACCTTTTAGAACTAACACCCAAAAAAGATGTCCTTTTCATTATAGGGGACTAGAATGCAAAAGTAGGAAGTCAAGAAACACCTGGAGTAACAGGCAAGTTTGGCCTTGGAATATGGAATGAAGCAGGGCAAAGACTAATAGAGTTTTGCCAAGAGAACCCACTGGTCATAGCAAACACCCTCTTCCAACAACACAAGAGAAGACTCTATACATGGACATCACCACATGGTCAACACCGAAATCAGATTGATTATATTCTTTGCAGCCAAAGATGGATAAGCTCTATACAGTCAGCAAAAACAAGACCAGGAGCTGACTGTGGCTCAGACCATGAACTCCTTATTGCCAAATTCAGACTAAAATTGAAGAAAGTGGGGAAAACCACTAGACCATTCAGGTATGACCTAAATCAAATCCCTTATGATTATACAGTGGAAGGGAGAAAAAGATTTAAGGGCCTAGATCTGATAGAGAGAGTGCCTGATGAACTATGGACTGAGGTTCATAACATTGTACAGGAGACAGGAATCAAGACCATCCCCATGGAAAAGAAATGCAAAAAATCAAAATGGCTGTCTGGGGAGGCCTTACAAATAGCTGTGAAAAGAAGAGAAGTGAAAAGCAAAGGAGAAAAGGAAAGATATAAACATCTGAATGCAGAGTCCCAAGGAATAGCAAGAAGAGATAAGAAAGCCTTCTTCAGTGATCAGTGCAGAGAAATAGAGGAAAACAACAGAATGGGAAAGACTAGGGATCTCTTCAAGAAAATCAGAGATACCAATGGAAGACTTCATGCAAAGATGGGCTCGATAAAGGACAGAAATGGTATGGACCTAATAGAAGCAGAAGATATTAAGAAGAGATGGCAAGAATACACAGAAGAACTGTACAAAAAAATCTTCATGACCCAGATAATCACGATGATGTGATCACTGACCTAGAGCCAGACATCCTGGAATGTAAAGTCAAGTGGGCCTTAGAAAACATCACTACGAACAAAGCTAGTGGAGGTGATGGAATTCCAGTTGAGCTATTCCAAATTCTGAAAGATGATGCTGTGAAAGTGCTGCACTCAAGATGCCAGCAAATTTGGAAAACTCAGCAGTGGCCACAGGACTGGAAAAGGTCAGTTTTCATTCCAATCCCAAAGAAAGGCAATGCCAAAGAATGCTCAAACTACTGCACAAATGCACTCGTCTCACACGCTAGTAAGGTAATGCTCAAAATTCTCCAAGCTAGGCTTCAGCAATATGTGAACCGCGAACTTCCTGATGTTCAAGCTGGTTTTAGAAAAGGCAGAGGAACCAGAGATCAAATTGCCAACATCTGCTGGATCATGCAAAAAGCAAGAGAGTTCCAGAAAAGCATCTCTTTCTGCTTTATTGACTATGCCAAAGCCTTTGACTGTGTGGATCACAAAAACTGTGGAAAATTCTGAAAGAGATGGGAATACCAGACCACCTGAACTGCCTCTTGAGAAACCTATATGCAGGTCAGGAAGCAACAGTTAGATCTGGACATGGAACAACAGACTGGTTCCAAATAGGAAAAGGAGTTCGTCAAGGCTGTATATTGTCACCCTGTTTATTTAACTTATATGTAGTGTACATCATGAGAAACGCTGGACTGGAAGAAACACAAGCTGGACTCAAGATTGCCAGGAGAAATATCAATAACCTCAGATATACAGATGATACCACCCTTATGGCAGAAAGTGAAGAGGAACTAAAAAGCCTCTTGATGAAAGTGAAAGTGGACAGTGAAAAAGTTGGCTTAAAGCTCAACATTCAGAAAACTAAGATCATGGCATCCGGTCCCACCACTTCATGGGAAATAGATGGGGAAACAGTGGAAACAGTGTCAGACTTTATTTTTCTGGGCTCCAAAATCACTGCAGATGGTGACTGCAGCCATGAAATTAAAAGACGCTTACTCCTTGGAAGGAAAGTTATGACCAACCTAGATAGCAGAGACATTACTTTGCCAACAAAGGTCCATCTAGTCAAGGCTATGGTTTTTCCTGTGGTCATGTATGGATGTGAGTATTGGACTGTGAAGAGGCTGAGTGCTGAAGAATTGATGCTTTTGAAGTGTGGTGTTGGAGAAGACTCTTGAGAGTCCCTTGGACTGCAAGGAGATCCAACCAGTCCATTCTGAAGGAGATGAGCCCTGGGATTTCTTTGGAAGGAATGATGCTGAAGCTGAAACTCCAGTACTTTGGCCACCTCATTCGAAGAGTTGACTCATTGGAAAAGACTCTCATGCTGGGAGGGATTGGGGGCAAGAGGAGAAGGGGACGACAGAGGATGAGATGGCTGGATAGCATCAGTGACTCGATGGACATGAGTCTGAGTGAACTCCGGGAGTTGGTGATGGACAGGGAGGCCTGGCGTGCTGCGATTCATGGGGTCACAAAGAGTTGGACATGACTGAGCGACTGATCTTATCTGATGTTATAGGATATGGGCTTCCCTGTTTAGTAAATGATGCCACTTTGTATTAATAACAATAGAAATTTTGAAAATGCAGAATAGTTTCAAAAAAAATTGACCCTCAAAAGTATATAAATGGTCTCCTTTGAATGCTTTTGTATTAACAAACAAAAAGAACCCACTAATTGGCCTTTGTGAGAATACAGTTAAGAAAATTAAAATGTAAATATGGCAACCTGTCAAATTTAAATAGGTTGAAGAAATTTGCCTTTATTATACATTTATTCCTCTTTGTCATTCAGTTGAATTATGACCCAGTTGCTTTGATGTCAAGTTTTAATGTTGTATTTTTTATGGCAGGGACTGTATTTCCTTTCACCTGGTATTTCACTTCTGTATTTCAGAATTAGACAAGAGTATTTAGGAAGTTATGATCACGTTTACTTAATATGAATGAGTGTCTTCCGTCTTATTAATGGAAGAAAACATTGCAATTAGTTTTAGCACATAGTGTGCCCATCTAATACAAAAATCAGACTCATAGTTTTTAAATTTTGGCAGATTTTCTTTTGTGAACTATTCCAATGACTCAAATAATTTCTTATCGTATACAGGCTTAATGGTGTTGGAAACCACAATGCCCTGTCTTGTTTTAAATCAGAATTAAAGATGTGCCAACCTTCACAACTCTTATGCACCAAGTACACTATAGTTATTCACACTCCTTTGAATTCATATCAATCATTTGAAAATAACATTTTTCCCTCAGAATGAGCTGTCACTATCAATTTGAATAGTGGCTGTTGAACTGGATTTCATCCAAATTTTCAGCAAGCCATGTGGTTCATTATGCCACTAACCAAATGACTTGCAAAACCATATTTTCTCACACTGTGTTAAAATAAATGTAATACTATTTCTTCAAATAATGATTTGATACTTTTATTCAAATATCTGTTTAGATTTCTGTTTTTTTCCTGCTCTATTGGCATTACTGATTCATGTCTCAAAAATCAGCCAAAGGTCTTTTATTCTTAATATCAATTGTGTTTTGATTCAACAGTACTTTAGCTTTGGTTGTGTGTAATCATCAGAGGACAAACAGATCTTTATGATGCCCATGTCTGTTCCTGTTATGAAAATGTAAATCTCTAGATGCTATATGATAAAGATGGTGTTCAGAGTAAAATAATATTTGTGAGCACATTGGAATAAGAAGTTTTTTTTTTTTTTTTTCTCATTGTAGCACATCTACCATACCTGACATATTATAAACTTCCTATGATTTAGGTTATTTTTGTAGTATTATCTGTCACTAAGTGACACAATCTGTTGCATGGGATTGAAAATGTAAAATCAGCTGCAGTTTTCCTAGAGGAAAACATCTGTTGCCCCCTTCTTCTTGGGTTTTTGTTTCCATTTTATTTCAGAATTAATACAAACTTTTTTTTTCAGTAGGAGAATAGTTTATTTTACCAACTGCAGAGATTTCAGTTTGTATAACCTATCAATTTCAATTAAGTTTTTATAATAAAATTTAATTCAAATAAACTCTAGTAACTCCTGTGTAAGGCATATTTGTAGAAGATTATCCAAAATGAAGTCAGAGAAACATGACAGAAAATACATTTCACAATTTGTGGCAAAGATTAATAGCGAACACCTGGAAGGCATTGTTGAGGTGGAATATAGTCCTGATTGGGACATTCAGTTCTAAGTCCTGGATCTCAATCTGACCATAGGTTGTTTTTTCTGTAGACATCAACTGCTTCACCCAGAAAATGGAACTAGAACACTGAACTGCCCTTACCACTGGGATGTCCCGAAGGTGAAACAATAATAGATGCACAATAATTTGAGGTATTGGAAGTGTCACAATTCAGAAAGAACAGATGAATCACTTGTTATAGTGATACTGGAAAATCAAACAATTTTACCTACATTTTCTGATGTCTGAAATCATCTCAAGGTACATATCTGTCCTTCTATATTTTGATATAATCTGAAACCTAAGTAATTTATGTTTTCCAAGCCAATCAACATGTTTTTTGTAGTGTCTCTTCTATGTCCATTTGGCCCCAGCAAATCTGAATTGTTATATAAACAAAATTTTCAATCTTGAATATTTACAGTTATTTAATACTTTCTTTGTTCTTACCTGGTAATAAGTTCCCTTTCAATATAGGATATATACATCTCACTCCCTTAACTAATTATAGCGATGATATTATGGGTCATAATATTTCTACCTCACTTTTATTTGCAAATTGTTGATCTACCACTACTATTAAAATTGCTAATTCAGAAGTTTTTGCCACCTACTATAGCATGACTCTCTATTCTCATTGTCATTATTTATTTATGCCCAGGAGATCTTCAGCAGTGAGGGAGCTTGCTCAGTTTCTTTGTATGTAAATATGTTTTGCCATGGGCTTCCCAGGTGATGCAGTGGTAAAGAACCCACCTACCAATGCAGGAATCCTGGAAGACTGGGATTCATTCCTTGGGTCAGGAAGATCCCCTGGAGAAAGTGATGGCAACCTCCCTGACTAGCTATGGGGGTCCATGGGGTGGCAAAGAGCATGCATATATGCATGCATGTTTTGCCATATATCTTAACAGCTGCTAATTTCTTATTGATGACTTTCTCTCTTCTAAATTTTGCTAAATATATATTTTAAATCTTCAAACTTGAGTAAATTTCATCTTAGTTAGGTTTCAATCACCTACAGGAACAATTAAGACTTTGATCACATCATCCTGAAATATGCTTTGATTCTGAACTTTTAAACTCTAAATTTCACTGTCATATCACATAGCCTGGTTATTGCAAGCTGTAGATCCATAATTTGTGTAAAATGATTCCTCTTCTCCATTCTTAGCTTAAGTATATAAACTGCCATCTTATTTTATCAAGTCTTATGTACCATAATAGTTGCTTTATCCCTCTTTGATTCTATGGTAGACTATTTTAAAGTAGATTATCTTCTAGCTTTTAAATGTTGTATTCATTATTTTTAGTTTTATCTTTTTTTAGCTTTGTTAAGGATAATTTACACATACAATTATAAGATATTGAAAGTGTACATCATGATTATTTGATATACATATACATTGTGAAAGGATTTTCCAATATGACTAGCACATCTGTCACCTCACATTTTATGTGCTTTTTGTATTTTTTTAGAACATTAATTCTATCTACGCTCATAAATTTCAACTACACAATATAGTGTTATAAACTATAGTCATCAGGTTTTACATTAGATCCAAAAACACTCACCTGATAGCTGAAAGTTTGAACCCTTTTACCAACCTGTCTTATTTCTTACACATTTCAACCATGGGCAACCACTTTTCCATTTTTATTTCTATAAGTTTGAGCTCTGTTTTCATTTTGTTTTTACATTAACCATGTCTAGGAAATTCTGGCTGTATGGGGAGGCCTTACAAATAGCTGTGAAAAGAAGAGAAGTGAAAAGCTAAAGAGAAAAGGAAAGATATAAGCATCTGAATGCAGAGTTCCAAGGAATAGCAAGAAGAGATAAGAAAGCCTTCCTCAGCGATCAATGCAAAGAAATAGAGGAAAACAACAGAATGGGAAAGACTAGAGATCTCTTCAAGAAAATTAGAGATACCAAGGGAACATTTCATGCAAAGATGGGCTCGATAAAGGACAGAAATGGTATGGACCTAACAGAAGCAGAAGATATTAAGAAGAGGTGGCAAGAATACACAGAAGAACTGTACAAAAAAGATCTTCATGACCAAGATAAACACGATGGTGTGATCACTGACCTAGAGCCAGACATCCTGGAATGTGAAGTCAAGTGGGCCTTAGAAAGCATCACTACGAACAAAGCTAGCGGAGGTGATGGAATTCCAGTTGAGCTATTTCAAATCCTGAAAGATGATCTCAATATGCCAGCAGATTTGGAAAACTCAGCAGTGGCCACAGGACTGGAAAAGGTCAGTTTTCATTCCAATCCCAAAGAAAGGCAATGCCAAAGAATGCTCAAACTACCGCACAGTTGCACTCATCTCACACGCTAGTAAAGTAATGCTCAAAATTCTCCAAGCCAGGTTTCAGCAATACGTGAACTGTGAACTTTCTGATGTTCAAGCTGGTTTTAGAAAAGGCAGAGGAACCAGAGATCAAATTGCCAACATCTGCTGGATCATGCAAAAAGCAAGAGAGTTCCAGAAAAGCATCTCTTTCTGCTTTATTGACTATGCCAAAGCCATTGACTGTGTGGATCACAATAAACTGTGGAAAATTCTGAAAGAGATGGGAATACCAGACCACCTGACCTGCCTCTTGAGAAACCTATATGCAGGTCAGGAAGCAGCAGTTAGAACTGGACATGGAACAACAGACTGGTTCCAAATTGGAAAAGGAGTACGTCAAGGCTGTATATTGTAACCCTGCTTATTTAACTTCTATGCAGAGTACATCATGAGAAACGCTGGGCTGGAAGAAGCACAAGCTGGACTCAAGATTGCCAGGAGAAATATCAATAACCTCAGATATGCAGCAGAGAAGGCAGTGGCGACCCGCTCCAGTACTCTTGCCTGGAAAATCCCGTGGGTGGAGGAGCCTGGTAGGCTGCAGTCCATGGGGTCGCGAAGAGTGGGACATGACTGAGTGACTTCACTTTCACTTTTCACTTTCATGAATTGGAGAAGGAAATGGCAACCCACTCCAATGTTCTTGCCTGGAGAATCCCAGGGACGGGGGAGCCTGGTGGCCTGCCATCTATGGGGTTGCACAGAGTCGAACACGACTGAAGCGACTTAGCAGTAGCAGCAGCAGCAGATATGCAGATGACACCACCCTTATGGCAGAAAGTGAAGAGGAACTAAAAAGCCTCTTGATGAAAGTGAAAGAGGAGAGTGAAAAGTTGGCTTAATGCTCAACATTCAGAAAATGAAGATTATGGCATCTGCTCCCATCACTTCATGGGAAATAGATGGGGAAACAGTGGAAACAGTGTCAGATTTTATTTTTTGGGCTCCAAAATCACTGCAGATGGTGACTGCAACCAGGAAATTAAAAGACACTTACTCCTTGGAAGAAAAGTTATGACCAACCTAGACAGCATATTAAAAAGCAGGGACATTACTTTGCCAACAAAGGTCCATCTAGTCAAGGCTATGGTTTTTCCAGTGGTCGTGTATGGATGTGAGAGTTGGACTGTGAAGAAAGCTGAGCGCCAAAGAATGATGCTTTTGAAATGTGGTGTTGGAGAAGACTCTTGCAAGTCCCTTGGACTGAAAGGATATCCAACCAGTCCATTCTAAAGGAGATCACTGCTGAATGTTCTTTGGAAGGAGTGATGCTAAAGCTGAAACTCCAATACTTTGGCCACCTCATGCGAAGAGTTGACTCATTGGAAAAAACTCTGATGCTGGGAGGGATTGAGGGCAGGAGGAGAAGGGGAAGACAGAGGATGAGATGGCTAGATGGCATCACCGATTCAATAGACGTGAGTTTGAGTGAACTCTGGGAGTTGGTGATGGACAGGGAGGCCTGGCGTTCTGCGGTTCATGGGGTCACAAAGAGTCGGACACGACTGAGCGACTGAACTGAACTGAACTGAAGTTTGAGCTCTGTTTTCATTTTGTATTTAGATATCCCATATAAGTGAGATGACACAATATTTGTCTTTTTCTCTCTTACTAATTTCACTTAGCATAATGCTGTCAGGTATCATCTACGTTGTTGCAAATTTCAGGATTTCCTTATTTTTATCACTGAATAATATTCCTTTGTATATTATAATATGAATACCATATATAATAATTATTTTTGCTTTTGTTGTCTTAGCTTTTGGTGTGAAATCCCAAAAGATCATGGTGAAGAGTGATACCAAGGAGCTTATTAACCCTATGTTTTTTTCTATGAGTTTTATGACTTTGGATCTTAAATTTAAATTTTTGATCCATTTGGAGGTGAACAAAAACATGAAACTTTAAAAGCAAACATTTTACACAAATAGTAGCAACATTTTCTTGAATCATCCTCCCAAGGCAAAATAATTAAAAGCAAAAATAAACAAATGGAACAAAACCTTTTACACAGCAAACAAATCCATCAACAAAATAATATGACAACCTACAGAATAGGAGAAGATATCTGCAAATGATGATGTGACAGAAATTAATATCCAAAACCTAAAAACAGCTCATACAACTCAATATCAAAACCCCCAAATAATTCAATCAAAATGGGCAGAAGTCAGATTATACATTTTTCCAAAGAATATCAAAAGTAGGTGCAGTACCTCCTCACTGTACCTGTGCATGTCTGAATAGATATCATCAAAAAGTCTATAAATAACAGCTGTTGGAGAGGATGTGGGTAAAAGGGAATCTTTGTACATGGTTGGTGGGAATGTAAATTGATGCAATGACTGTCAGTTCAGTTCAGTTCAGTCACTCAGTTGTGTCCGACTCTTTGTGACCCCATGAACTGCAGCACTCCAGGCCTTCCTGTCCATCACCAACTCCTGTACTCCACCCAAACTCATGTCCATTGTGTCAGTGATGCCATCTAGCCATCTCACCCTCTGTCATCCCCTTCTCCTCCTGCTCAATCTTTCCCAGCATCGAGGTCTATTCAATGAGTCAGCTCTCTGCATAAGGCAGCCAAAGTATTGGAGTTTCAGCTTCAACATCAGTCCCTCCAATGAACACCCAGGACTGGTCTCCTTTAGGTTGGACTGGTTGGATCTCCTTGCAGTCCAAGGGACTCTCAAGAGTCTTCTCCAACACCACAGTTCAAAAGCATCAGTTCTTCGGCACTCAGCTTTCTTTATAGCAATGACTGTGGAGGTTCCTTAAGAAACTAAAACTAGGGCTACCATGTGATCTAGTAATTACACTCCTGGGTATATATCTGAAAAAAAAAACAACACAAATTTGAAAAGATACATGCACCCTAATGCTCATAGCAGCACTATTTACAATAGCTGAGACGTGGAAGAATCTCAAGTGTTCATAAGCAAATGCTTGGTTTAAGTAGATGTGGCATACACATACGCACACATACACACACACACACTGGAGTATTATTCAGCCATAAAATATAAAGAATGAAGTACTGCTATTTGCAGCAAGGTGGATGTTCCTAGAATAATATGCTTAGTGAAATAAACCAGAGAAAGATATATACTATACAATATCAGTTATATGTGGAATCTAAAAAATAATACAAATGAATATATGTGTGTGTATATATTCACACACATATAACAGGCTCACAGAAATAGAAAACAAAACAGGCTCACAGAAATAGAAAACAAACTTATGGTAGCAAAAGGGAGGAAGAAACAAGGGACAAATTAAGAGTATAGGGTCAATAGATAGAAATTACTATATATAAAATAAGTGAGCACCAAAAATTTACTGTATAGCACAGGGGATTATACCCAGTATCTTATAATAAATAAGATGGAACAAAATCTGCAAAAATATTGAAGCACTATGCTATACACTTGAAAGTATCACAATATTGTGAATCAACTATACCGCAATTAAAAAAAAAAAACTCAAAAGCCCTTCTTTCTACATTGCCACATAATAGGTGCACAGTAAATATTTGTTAAATGGCTGTCACTGTGCAGGGCTCCATTAAGCAGAAACCATAAGGCCCAGTAGATGAAATATGTGCTCTGATGCAAACTATACTTACTTTTTTTGAAGTATGAGTTTAAACTGGAAAGAACAGATTCCATTCAAATAATTTGGAAATCTACAGTAATAATTATCAATTAAATGAGGGAAGCCAAAAGGTATTCATTAATGTGTTCAGTCAACAAATATTTGCTGTTGCCAAACATTGTGCTTTTCCTGCTGCTTGATGATTTCTTAAAAAAAAAATTTAATTAGAGGTTTAGCAGGATTTAAAACCCTTATATAACAAGAAATAGGCTTTCTGCAATTTGAGTTTCTTGAAAGAACTTTGCATTAATCCATAAAATTAATCTATTATTTCAAGAGTATTTTATATGGAATGTTAATAAGATATCCTGGCTTCCCTGATGGCTCAGGGGTAAAGAATCTGCCTTCCAGTGTAGAAGATTCACATTCAGTCCTTGGGGTAGGAAAATCCCTTGCAGGAGGAAATGGCAACCCATTTCGGTATTCTATCCAGGGAAATCGCATGGACAGAGGAGCCTGGTGCACTACCGTCCATGGGGTCACAAAGAGTCAGACACGGCTTAGTGACTAAACAAGACACACATATCTTAGGTGAAGAATATCAGTTATTAGATGGTAAACTGTGAGGAATTAAAGTGATCATATCAATGTAACCAAAGGTCATGGCAAAGGTTCAAATTAACCTGGTCAGGATTGTTCAGAATCCATAGATGAGCTCTAGCCAACTCTTAGAGAATGCAGAATGTCAGACCTAAGAAAAACAAACATTTCCGGAAGATGAGCTTACAAGTAAATCAGCAGAGGCCATTTAGTTTACTGTTACTTAGGTACTGTCTATGCCCCGACCAATAATGCTGAAGAAGCTGAAGTTGAATGGTTCAATGAACACCTGCAAGACCTTCTAGAACTAACACCCAAAGAAGAGGTCCTTTTCATCATGGGGTCTGGAATGCAAATGTAAGAAGTCAAGAAATACCTGGAGTAACGGGCAAATCTGACTTTGGAGTACAGAATGAAGCAGAGCAAAGGCTAACAGAGTTTTGCCAAGAGAATGCACTGGTCATAGCAAACACTCTCTTCCAACAACGCAAGAGAAGACTCTACACATAGACATCACCAGATGGTCAATACAGAAACAAAATTGATTATATTGTTTTCAAAATCAGATTGATTATATTGTTTGCAGCCAAAGATGGAGAAGCTCTATACAGCCAGCAAAAACAAGACCAAGAGCTGACTGAGACTCAGACCATGAACTCCTTATTGAAAAATTCAGACTTATATGTCAGAAAGTATGGAAAACCACTGGACCATTCAGGTATGACATAAATCAAATCCCTTATGATTATACAGTGGAATTGACAAAACCAATTCAAGGGATTAGATCTGATAGACAGAGTGCCTGAAGAACTATGGACAGAGGATCTTGATATTGTACAGAGGGCAATGATCAAGATCATCCCCCCAAAAATAAATGCAAAAAGGCAAAATGGTTATTTGAGGAGACCTTACAAAGAGCTATGAAAAAAAGAGAAATGAAAGGCAAAGGAGAAAAGGAAAGATATACCCATTTGAATGCAGAGTTCCAAAGATTAGCAAGGAGAGATAAGAAAGCCTTCCTCAGTGATAAATGCAAAGAAATAGAGGAAAACAAAAGAATGGGAAAGACTAGAGGTCTCTTCAAGAAAACTAGAGATACCAAGGGAACATTTCATGCAAAGATGGGTACAATAAAGGATAGAAATGTCATGGACCTAACATAAGCAGAAGATATTAAGAAGGTGTGGCAAGAATGCACAGAGAACTGTACAAAAAAGATGTTCATGACCCAGATAACTACAATGGTGTGATCACTGACCTAGAGCCAGACATCCTGGAATGTGAAGTTAAGTGGGTCTTAGGAAGCATCACTATGAACAAAGCTAGTGGAGGTGATGGAACTCCAGTTGAGCTATTTCAAATCCTGAAAGATGATGCTGTGAAAGTGCTGTACTCAGTATGCCAGTAAATTTGGAAAACTCAGCAGTGGCCACAAGACTGGAAAAGGTCAGTTTTCATTCCAAGCCCAAAGAAGAGCAATGCCAAATAAATTTCCAAACTACTGCATGATTGCACTCATCTCACATGCTAGCAAAGTAATGCTCAAAATTCTCCAAGCCAGGCTTCAGCAATACGTGAACCGTGAACTTCCAGATATTCAAGCTGAATTTAGAAGAGGCAGAGGAACCAGAGGTAAAATTTCCAACATCCGTTGCATCATTGAAAAAGCAAGAGAATTCCAGAAAAAACATCAACTTCTGCTTTATTGATTACTCCAAAGCCTTTGACTGTATCACAACAAACTGTGGTAAATTCTTCAGGGGATGAGAATACCAGACCACTTGCCTCCTGAGAACTCTGTATGCAGGTCAAGAAGGAACATGTAGAACCAGAC
The DNA here is from genome assembly GCF_003369695.1 of Bos indicus x Bos taurus. NCBI lineage: Eukaryota > Metazoa > Chordata > Mammalia > Artiodactyla > Bovidae > Bos > Bos indicus x Bos taurus. The sequence goes on along the minus strand of NC_040102.1, from coordinate 10,181,758 downwards.
AAGGAAAAATAGAATGGTTTCAAATTGGGAAAGAAGTATGTCAAGGCTGTATATTGTCATGCTGCTTATTTAGCTTATATGCAGAATACATTATGCAAAATGCCAGGCTGGATTCAAGATGGTCAGGAGAAATATCAATAACCTCAGATATGCAGATGACACCACCCTATGATAGAAAGTGAAAAGGAACTGAAGAGCCTCTTGATGAAAGTGAAAGAGGAGAGTGAAAATCTGGCTTAAAACTCAACATTCATAAAACTAAGATCATGGCATCTGGTCCCATCACTTCATGGCAAATAGATGGGGAAACATGGAAACAGTGACAGACTTTATTTTCTTGGGCTACAAAATCACTCCAGAAGGCTCCAAAATCATTGCAGCCATGAAATTAAAAGATGGTTGCTCTTTGGAAGAAAAATTATGACCAACCTAGACAGCATATTAAAAAGCAGAGACATTACTTTGCTGACAAAGTTCTGTCTAGTCAAAGCCCTGGTTTTTCCAGTAGTTATGTATGTTTGTGAGAGTTTGACTATAAAGAAAGCTGAGTGCCAAATTGATGCTTTTGAACTGTGGTGTTGGAGAAGACTCTTGAGAGTCCCTTGGACTGCAAGGCGATCCAACTAGTCCATCCTAAAGGAAATTAGTCCTGACTATTCACTGGAAGGACTGATGCTGAAGCTGAAACTCCAATACTTTGGTCACCTGCTGTGAAAAACTGATTCATTGGAAAAGACCCTGATGGTGGGTAAAATTAAGGTGTGAGTAGCAAAGAATGACAGAGGATGAGATTGTTGGATGGCATCACCGATGCAATGGACATGAGTTTGTGTAGGCTCCAGGAATTGGTGATGGACAGGGAAGCCTGGTGTACTGCAGTCCATGGGGTCGCAAAAATTCAGACACAATTGAGCGACTGAACTGAACTGAACTGAACTGATACACTAAACTGAGAAATAGCCACATGACTGCAACCCTGTCATTTAATAGTCTTTCATTTTCCCCACCCCACATCCAAACAGAAAATATGAGCATTACTTGGAGAAATAAGACCCAATTAAACATTCACATTTTATCAAATGTTTGTTATCACTCTATGTGTTAGTACTATCATGAGGTTTACTGCATTTTTAAATTGTTTTCTAATACTCATAAACAAAAGTCTGATTTAATATCACTGGGAAAATTTTTTCCTTTAACTTTTTCTTTACCATCAAGCATTTGGTTTTGACCTTTGATGACTTTTGGATTATAGTAATGAATTTGTATGTTGTCTATTTAATTTTATTAGAAAATTTAAAATTATATAGTAATCATAGACTCTGGATAGATTTCAAATCTCCGCCCTGTATTTCATCTTGATAATTTACTTGTTATCATATCCCAAAGAGGATAGAATAAAGGCATTGTGTTCAGTGGTTCTCACAGGTCTTATTTTCTGAGGGGAAGAACTACATAAACCTCAAAAGGTCATTCTTGAACAATAGAATCCTATGAATTTTGCAGGAGTTTCAAGGATAGAACCCGAAATGTATTTTCCAAAGTATTGTGGATTTGCATTAAATATTTTAAATTATCTACTCCATATAAAATATATACTTCTCTATGTTTCTGTCCTCCGTAAACTGCATTTATTTATTGTTTTCAGAATGACTCTTTTGGCTTCTCACTTATAGCGATACTGCCAAGTATGTATTACTTAATAGGGAAGAAAATGAAAATAAGAATTTAAACCACTCTGTGTTTTCAAAAGACTACATTTTTATGGCCATTTAGAGCTCTTTAACTACTTGTTTTTTGCTGCCTTTGCCAAATTTTTTCCCCAGCCACAGATGTCAGTTCCTACTCATCTGCTGCTGTGTTTCTTACTGATACCCTGCAGATTACATGGGTTGTATTCCAGCTCAAATTAAATCGTTTGAGAAAGAAAGGAATTTTAAAATCTGTTGCCTATTTCTTTAACTTCTCTTCACCTCCTTTCCACACAATTTTATTCTTTAATAAATAGTCATTTTTTATTTCAACTTTTAATGTTAGACAATTTAAATATGTGTAAGCCTTGGTTTGGCTTTTGAAAATCCTTAAAATATAAGCAAGTTTCTTTCCAATGATAATTTGAAATATTAACTTGTATACATCAAATACCTAAAAATGCCAGTCAATTATGTAGATATTTAAAGACATAAACACAATTTTATAAAAACAGCAAGAGTAATTTATTAAAATGTATTTGAACAGCATTTGGCTTGTATTCCCCAAATTAATATCAATTTTTAATTATTTTAATATAGTTCAAGATAAACACTGTGTTTTTTTGTAAGGAAAATCTGAAAAATATATTATCAACATTTTAGAGTAAACAGTGATGGATGTTTGAATATTTTATGAATATTCAATTTTGACTATAAATTAATGATTTTGAAATCATCCTAATTCAGTAGGTGACATCTCTTGGTGCCATTTTATTTATTTATTTTTTTAATTTTATTTTATTTTTAAACTTTACATAATTGTATTAGTTTTGCCAAATATCAAAATGAATCCACCACAGGTATACATGTGTTCCCCATCCTGAACCCTCCTCCCTCCTCCCTCCCCATACCATCCCTCTGGGTTGTTCCAGTGCACTAGCCCCAAGCATCCAGTATCGTGCATCGAACCTGGACTGGCAACTCGTTTCATACATGATATTTTACATGTTTCAATACCATTCTCCCAAATCTTCCCACCCTCTCCCTCTCCCACAGAGTCCAGTGCCATTTTAAAGTATGTAAGAATCTATTATCATTTTCCCTTGTCTTCTGAATATACAGTCTTCCATCTTCAGTAACATCATAGCTCAATAAGTTGAGGAATTCAACATCTTCATGCTCACCCTGAATCTTATTTTTAGAATGATGCATACAATTAATTACCATTAGAGCCAAGTTTTGAAATTATATGTCACTTAAGAGCTTGTTAAATATCCACTTTCAGTCTCCAACAGCACAAACAAGATAGGTGTCTGTTGTGTTTAGTTACTAAGTCCTCTCTGACTCTTTATGACTCCATGGACTGTAGCCTACCAGGCTGCTCTGTCCTTGGGATTTCCCAGACAAGAATAATGGAGTGGGTTACTATTTCCTTCTCCTGGGGATCTTCTTGACCTAAGAATCAGGTGTATCCTGCATTGGCAGGAGGATTCTTTACCACTGAAGCCCCATATATATGTCTAGAAATGTTTAAATAATTAGCACCCATGAAGATTCTTATTCTAGAAATCCTTTGACCACATTTTAGGAAATTTATATGGAAGAGGTGGTTTATTACAGCATAAAGTATTTCCCCACCCATAAGTGTTTTCATTTTTCTATAAGTAAAGAGAATTGGTCATTTATTAATTGAGAATAAAAATGATGAGGAAAGGGATTATTTTCTCTGAAAATCATTAATATAATTACATTATGTTAATACTTTTAGATTGTTTGTGTATACTATGCCAGTATTCTCTGAAAAAAAATTGATATAAAAATTGTAACTTGGCTTACTGGTCTAGGAAAAAATATTATTCAGAAGCAAGTTTGCAAAATAATGTAATCATTTTAGGCATAGATTTGGAGTCAGACTACGTAGGGCCAGGTCTCAGCTCTTTGGTGTACTCAGTGACTTAAACTGTCTGTGCTTTGGTTAACAAACATTTAAATTTTTTGTAATGAATAGTGCTTCATAACCTTATTATGAATATGAAATTTTTTAAACATATAAAACTTTCAGGAAAGTGGATCATATTTCGTTGTTGCTTATTAGATGATTTATTACCTTTATTTGGTGATTAAATCAGTTATTACTTAGTATATTTTCTTCATTTTCACTAAGATGGCAGTGAAATATGTTGATATTATGTGCTATTTAACACAATAAAGGTTTATAGAAAGATTTCCTTCCTTTTATACATTTTAACAGAGTTGTTCTTTTATGTTTGTAAGAAAACCCATCTATATTGCTTTTGCAAATCCTAGGGTAATGTATAGAAATAGAACATCAGTATATTATTGGAATAGAAAAGTCTGAAAGTTCCCAACCCACACTAACACTCACACAAAACTTCTAAGAAATTAATCATGCAATAGATGTACACAAAATTAGATATCCCATTAAATTCCTGCTATGCTTTAATGGCTTCAGAAGTTTAAAGATGTTGTATGTATTAGGGATTTATAATGCATTGTGGCTTAATTCCATGCAATTATTTTACCTTTAAGGTTCGTCAAATTGTATTGTTTTCATTGTATATTTACCCTAAATGATGACTTCTTAACTTGATTCATATAAAGTTTATAAATATGTACATGTGTGTGTGTATATATATTTACACACACACCCATATGTGTATGTATAGTTTTAGCATCTGTCTTTAGCAATATCATTTAAATCTTGATATTTTATATTCTTTGGTTACAAACGAATGAAAAGCCGAATTGTCCACATGGACCATTTCAGTTTCTTGATCATTCCTCTATCATATACCATCCCTGGGGCTCCAATGCCTTCTTTATTTTGTTTCTGGCAGCCTTGTATAAATTGGAGTGTTCCTATTCTCATCTGTTCATTCCTTTACTGTCATAACAATCCCATTTTGTATTGGAAATTGGTCTTCTCTGAAGCTTAAATATTGTTTTATGTTCTTTATGGTTTCTATATTCTAAATGAAAACTAAGATTTATGATGCCCTGGAGAGACCACTTGGGTTCAGTCCTTTAAAGAAAAATGCTACATTAAAGTTGGTGTTGGTAACCCTGCAGTGCATCAGAACACTTTATAAAATATTAACTATGCCAGAAACGGAGATAACAGCATGCTTAGTTATAGGGCTGAAAAGTATTACATGTACTAATGTGATATTATGCATATTCACAGCATCTCTTAAATTACTTTTTTTTTAAGGCCCTGTTATAAGACCTTCCCTAGAACTCCCTCCCTCCCTCACATGTGTTCTTGAAGTATTCTTTGTGTATCACTACACAGAAATGCTGAATAACCTCAAGGGAATTAATCTGTTGTCTTGTAGAAGAAAGATCTGTCTTGTAGGATAAATGTGAAACATTAGCAAATTCCACAGGATGCTGTATAAATTGCACTTCCATTCAAAGCAAAAACAACCACTATTTCTAAGGTTTCTCCTCAATGGACCGTTTTTATGTTATTTTTCTGACCTTCAACTAGAATAGCTCATGAAAAGTCCATAGTAAGTTGACCTATTTAAGGTCAACATGTGAATGTTGTCGTTCTAATCACTATGTGTAATTATGCTCCATTTCCTTTTCTTCTTCTTCTTCTAAGACTTGAAACAGATGATATTAGGGTCAGATGATCAGCCATGGACAATATCACTTAACATCGCTTTTGAAAATTATAAACTTTCTTTCCAAGCCTGCATGATCTCACTACTCAGCATGTATCGTTTTTGAAAAACCCGTTAATGACCTTCATGTTGATACTGCAGTGTTTTCATTTCTCACTTTATATCAGAAGCATTGTATTCAGTTAATTCAGTTCTCCTTAACTTCTGTAACACTACTTCCCTGCTGTTGGTTGCCTATCAAAAGCAGTATCTTTTTGGCTAAAAAAGCTTCAGATTTATAGACATGCTTACTGTTCCCATTATGTTTATTTAGGAAAAGTATTTACCACCCAAGGTCAACATAAAGAATGTTGGATCATCTAACACATCCCTGTGGTCTCATTCTCGCTAATGGGATGTACATGTGTGCCAGGTATACCCTCTGGAACCTGAGAGAAGTTCTGCTTGTTGGCTTCTGAGAAGGGTTTTCCTTACTAATATAAATACTTGCGTAGAGCCAAATACCCCTTTTCTTTGCAGGATCCCATCCTGTAATGCTGAGAATTACTGAAGCCATCTCATGAACATGAGGGAAGGTAATAGCAGTAACTGGAGATGTCAGAATAGAAAAATCTCTATTCCTTTATGACTTTGCTGAGTAACTGAATCAAAGACTTAGAAATGTTCCTATTTGCTTATTATCTCATTATTTAACCCACATATAATTCTGGTATTTTAAATAGAAATTATTCTAAATTATACATCTGGGTTTGGGTTTCTTCTTTTTATATGGGCAAGCAGAAAATGAATTCCTTGGGGGCATTACCAGTCTGGGCAGTACTGAAGCCCCATTTGAGGTGTGACACTCTCCATTGCCATTCACAACTTAACAGCAGCCACAGAGAACACCAACATTGGGTTCATCTAAATTTTTATATATTTTTCCTGATATATGTTCTAGACTATTTTAGAAATGATTTGCAATGTAATTTCAAAGCAGTGGGGATTCAAAATATAGTCAACAGATTGCAAGTAACACTGCTGTCAAGTACGAGGCAGTAGAAATAAGGAAAAAAGATGATTGTATTTGGAGTATTTAATGGCATTTAATGGCTAAACTCCAATACTTTGGCCACCTCATGCGAAGAGTTGACTCATTGGAAAAGACTCTGATGCTGGGAGAGATTGGGGGCAGGAGAAGAAGGGGACGACAGAGGATGAGATGGCTGGATGGCATCACCGACTCGATGGACCTGAGTTTGGTTAAACTCCAGGAGTTGGTGATGGACAGGGAGGCCTGGCATGCAGCAATTCATGGGGTCGCAGAGTCGGACACGACTGAGCGACTGAACTGAACTGAACTGAATGACGTTTTGGTGGTATTAATGTCCAAAGCATCATGCTGATGTTGTATGACTGAACAGAGTAGGAAAGAAAATTACTGAATAGCAGTTTGAGAAGCAGAGAGACAAAGTTGTTGGATGGGTGTTCTATAGTAATTTTTAAGCTATTGAAGTGTATTACATGACATGTTATATAGAGAAAGTTAGAAAGCCAAATGCCAATTTCTAAAGAAAGGTGTCCAGAAGTTTTTCTTTTTTAAGTCATTCAATTAAAAACTTTTATTGAGCATCTAATATGTGCTAAGTACTGTTCTCGGTCCCTGCACTAAACAAAAAGTACACACACACACACACACACACACATTCGTGGATTTGATATTCTAACAAGAGGATACAGAGATGAATTGAAAAATTATACAGTACTGAGGTAAAGAAACACATTTTGGTGGAAGTATGAAATAAAAGAATATGAGATGATCTAAAGGGAGAAGGAAATGGCAACTCACTCCAGTGTTCTTGCCTGGAGAATCCCAGGGATGGGGGAACCTGGTGGGCTGCCGTCTCTGGGGTCGCACAGAGTCGGACACAACTGAAGCGACTTAGCAGCAGCAAAGGGTCAGGGAGATGTCCCTAAGTAAGAAATATTTGAACTGAGTACCAAAGAATGAGGAATTAAATAAAAGATTAAAAAAAGGCAAGAGCTGGAGTTTGTTAGGAGAGTCCTCAGAAGAAACAAAATCATCAGGAAAAAATACATGTAAGACTGTATGTAACATGACAGAATTCACAAGCAAAGATAATACTATTACATTTGAACCATGTAGAAGTGAAGGGAGAGTGGGGAAGAATGTACTAAACCTACAGAGTTGAAAAGCCAGGTGGTGGTTGCTTGTAGAGATGATGAACCTCATATAAAGGATTTGATATCAATAATATTATTGCCAAAAGACACAAGTTATTGAAATGCTTAGAAAATGAAGTAGCATAATAGTTTTAAAAACGCTAAATAATTATTATAATGATAAGCATTATTGAAGTTTTGTAGGAATAATATGAATTTCATTGTGGAAAAGGGATTTACAATAGAATTAACATAGGGGAGTATATTAATTATTAGCATGTTCAGCTGGTAGTCATATGAAGAACAAAATAAATATAGCTTGAAAGATAGAAAGTTATTTCTTTCTTATATAAACAGTAAGTTTAGGACCCCAATTTTCAGGATTTAAGTGAATTTTGCACTACTGTCTAGACTTTTCATTAAATGAATTATTCTTCAAATGGCTGCAGCAACACAAGTTCCAGCCAGCAATGTAACCAGTTGGAAAGAGAGAAGGCAAGTAGAGGAAAATGCCATTCTCTTTAACACCTTCCTAAAAGATATGCTGCTGCTGCCGCTGCTGCTGCTAAGTCGCTTCAGTCGTGTCTGACTCTGTGCAACCCCATAGATGGCAGCCCACCAGGCTCCCCCATCCCTGGGATTCTCCAGGCAAGAACACTGGAGTGGGTTGCCATTTCCTTCTCCAATGCATGAAAGTGAAAAGTGAAATTGAAGTCGCTCAGTCGTGTGCGACTCCCAGCGACCCTATGGATTGCAGCCTACCAGGCTCCTCCGTCCATGGGATTTTCCAGGCAAGAGTACTGGAGTGGGGTGCCATTGCCTTCTCTGTCGTAAAAGGTATACATACCACTTTATTTTGCATCTCATTGGCCATAATTTAGTCACACAGCTAAAATTCAAGGGAGCCTTAATAAATATGTGTATGTACACACTCAGTCATGTTGGACTCTTTGTGACTCCATGTACTAAAGCCCTCCAGGCTCCTCTCCATGGGATTTTCCAGGCAAGAATACTGGAGTGGGTTGCCATTTCCTATCCAGGGATTGAACCTGCATCTCGAGTCTCCTGCATTTGCAGGCAGATTCTTTACCACTAGTGCCACCTGGGAAGACTTTACCTTTTGCCCAATAAACCACGAAAAAGGGGAAGAATGAATGCTGTGTTCAACTACCTGCTTTGACTTAGGATATGAGATGGATATCAGTCTAATTTACAGCCCTGAGATTCATGGACTGTGGGAAAATAAGCAGTCTTAACATATTTAAAGCCTACTGTGAAAGCTTTCCTGATGTTCAGTACATACTATACTAACCAAAACAATAGTTGTATCATATCATTTTATAAGTGTAAACTGGTTTTGATGTAAAGAAAATGAATATTATTTTTATGTATCTGAAAATATAATGTCTTGTCCTTAGTTTAGAGACTGATTTAGTCAGAGATCTGCAGGAATAATGCAACTATATATAAATAGTCATATCTGTAAGATTTCTTTTGAAAAATAAGTGCTATTTTCAAGAATAATCCATTGGTTCAAGAAATAGTGAACTAATCTTTGTGAATTAGACACTCGTTTTTTGAGGTTATTGAATTATAGTTGTGTTAGCAAGCATGATTTAGAAATATGGTTTGGAACTCTCAAATTTTTATTTTAAAAACTGCAAGGAGATACATTCAAGCACACTATAATTAAATATATAGAGAAGCAAAAAATGCTCAAATAATCCACAGGAAGACAAGTAGAAAGAAACAGGATCAACAAGCAGAGCAGACTGAAAAATATAAAGTGAAGAATTCTAGCATCTCAATAATTAATATATGGTCTAAATATACCAGTCAAAAAATAAAGACTGGTATAATGGATTAAAAACTGTAACCCAACTGTATGCTGTTTATAAAAAGCTTACATCAAATTCAAATTAAATGACATAGATATGTTGAAAGTAAAAAAAAAAAAAACTGCTAGACAGAAAATCAGCAAATATTTGGAAGATTTGGACAACACAATCACCCAACAGAATCTAGGTGACTTCTCTATATATCATTTCTCCAAATAAAAGGTAAACATTTTTAAAGCACAATAGAATGTCCATCAGTTTGTACTATTGCCTGGGCCATAAACTAAACTACAAATTTCAAAGAATTTAAATCATATAGAGGAACTTCTTTGACTGTAATGGAATCAAACTTGAAATGAGTAACAGAAAGACTACAGGAATATTTCTAAATATGAGGAAATTAAAACAATATAAGCAATATACTTCTAAATTATCAATGGATGTAAGAGGAGGTCTAAAGGTCTACATACAATATATATCTGTGTGTGTATATATATATATATATATATATACACACACACACACATGCATGTATATATTTTGAATGCATTTTGAATGTCTGTGTATATAATGTATATATATACACATGTACACATATTCAGCATATCCAGAAGTAATTAAAGCAGTGTTTAGAGGAAAATTCATAGTAGTAAATGTTTCCATAAGAAAAGGCGCAAATCAATAATTTAAACTCTCAATTATTTTTGGTAAGAAGAGCTCAATAAACCCAAACCAACCACAAAGAAGAAATAATGACAATCAGAGCAGGAGTCAATTAAATTGAAAGTAGAAGACGAAAGAGAAAATGAAACAAAAATCTAGCTCTCCAAAAATGTTGATAAAATTGAGAAGTCTCTAAGAAGACTGGCGTACATTAAAGTAGAGAAGACACAAATTACTAATATCAGAAATTAAAAAGGGAATGTCTTTCATATCCTACAGCCATAAAACAACAAATAAGTGTTATTGCTATTTGAGTTGTTGCACTTTGGATAAGTTTTCATTGAAGGTGCAATTTTAATATACCCACCAAAAGGAAGTAGAATTACAATTTTTATTACTTACAGATCCCAGAATTGGGGGCAAGGATGCCTGAGCCAGAGGAAGTGCAGTCCTCTGTCCCTGGTCATAAATGAGCAGGAGATGGAAGGCAGGGTATCAAGCAGCTATTAGTTATATGTTGATTGCAGCAGAGGTCACTGACTTGGGCTTAGCTCTAAGTGATTATTTTAAATGGGGCCCTCTGCCCTCAGGAATTTATTGTGGGATCAAGTCCTTGTTAATGTCCAAACCCTAGGTGTAAACCAGGGTTATCATACCATAAGTTGCCTCTTATTGAAATTAAGAAAAATAAAATTGTTGGATTAATCCCAAAGGGGGAGAAATACAATTAGAAAATTTTGGATATGGAGAACACATTAGAGATTTCTATGGGTTAGGACTTGGTAGTAGTGATGCAGATTTAAAGGTTAAATGTGGTTATAAAAGGTCAAAATGAGGAAACCCTGTGGTGATGTAACGGTTCTGTATCTGGACCAATGAAATTCAGTGATTGGGAACTCTATCTGAAGCTTAGAAAATTCAGAAGTTAGTGGCATCATTAAACAAATCTACATTCTTCCTAGAGCCTGTTGTACAGGGTGAGGTAAGTCAGAAAGAGAAAAACAAGTATCATATATTAATGCCTCATGAACCTATTTGCAAGGCAGCAGAAGAGAAGCAGACCATAGTGAACAGACCTGTGGACAGAGCCGGTGAAGGAGAAGGTGAGACAAATGGATAGAGAGCATGGAGGATAGAGTAGCATAGAATACATATGATTCCATATGTAAAATAGATAGCTAATGGGAATTTGCTGTATGACTCAGGGAACTCAAACTGGGGTTTGATAACCTAGAGAGGCTGGATGGGGTAGGAGGTTGGAGGGAGGTTCAAGAGGGAGGGAACAAATGTATACTTATGGTCAATGCGTGTTGATGTATGGCAGAAACCAGCACAATATTGTAAAGCAATTATCTTTCAATTAAAAATAAATAAATAAAAATCTAACTTCTTTTCTCTCCATTTACCACATTTGCTATATGGGAATTTATGTCAGCCTAATTTCCCTCATGGTAACAAGAGATATGTAGCCTTATAATACACTACATTTAGAAGCAAAAATGTCCAGAGGAAACAGAGATCATTCTTTGAAATGAGGATGTTTTTCCCAGCAATATACCTATGCCTACCTCTCACCCACCACATATGAGCTGACTTCCTTTACTTCATTATCATTTTAAGTGTTCAAGTCTCAGACAATTACTGGTAGTGGAAATTAATTCACTGGAATTGCTGAGATAAATTTAGACTAATCCCAAAGTCCTTTCTCTCCACAGGCTGCTTCTTGTACTTGAAGGCTAATGGGTACAACGTGTCATCACTGTAATGGATATGTATGCTATCCACGGGCAAGATACACTTTTATATAAAATTCCATGTGTGGAAATATTTACCTGGACCATTTTATATATGCATGTACAAGTACTTGATCCATCACCACTAGTTTTTATTTTTTTCCTGAAGTATGGTATCTTGGTTGGGTGGACACTTTGTAGGTGTTTTCTCTTACTGAGGATTTGAGAAAGAGACCTTTCCACTCTGTCTGGAGGTAACTGAACCATTTAAGCAAAATTTAGACCACAGCAAAACCCTGTCTTCAAGTAACTTGCTGAAACTTGAAAATGTATGGGGAACACATGTATACCTGTGGTGGATTCATTTTGATATTTGGCAAAACTAATACAATTATGTAAAGTTTAAAAATAAAATTAAAAAAAAAAAAAAAGAAAATGTAACTGACTAAATAAGCAAGCAAGTGAAGTTTGCTGTTGTCCAGTGGTTAGGACCCCATGCTACCATTGCAGGAGTCATGGGTTCCATCCCTGGTCTGGGAACTAAGATCCCACATGCTGCATAATGTGGCCAAAAACTAAAAATAAATATTAGAAGAGGTTGTCTGTTTTTAAAAAGCTGATGAACATTAAATATTTTGTTATTTTGACCCCTGCAGTGGTAGTGTGGTGTCCTAACCACTGGAGCACCAGAGAAGTCTCATTTTGAAATTTTGAAGGCAAAAATATCTATTTTTTTTCTTTATCCAGACAATCCAAATTAAGCTTTTCACTTTCAATTTAGGAACAACAACAACAACAACAAAAATCTTCTAAAAGTTGGAATCCTTTTGTTCAGATGTTTAAAAGATCATGAACTGATAATTTCTAGTCTACATGACATTCTTGTTATTCTGCTTTCTCCTCCTGTAAGGGAGAGACTAAGGATTACTTCATTCCTTTGCCTTCTTCTGTTAATAGAGACTGAAGGTTCTATTGTCATCTCTCTAACTCTGTTCTAGTCAGGGGTGGTCATGTGACCAGGCTCTGTTAGTAAGAGGTAGGCAGAAGGCCCTGGTGAAGCTCTCAGTCAAGCTGATGACAGGTACAGATTTGGTTGGTTCATGAGATTTTTGTTTTTCTATCTCTGTACCTTTGTTCTTTTCTCTCTGTGGTATAGATTTAATACTAGGAGGAATTATAATTGCATCGCTATCTTGAGAAAAAGGCTTTAGACAAAGAATAGTAGAACTAGAAGATAAAGTCTCCTGGAGTATTGACACTGCCTTGGATTTCTTAGAAATTATTTTAAATGATTTAAATAAATATTTACAATTGTTAAACCATTACGGTTGGGTTTTCTGTTGCTTTTAGCTACATATGTAGCTCACTGAAATAACCTATAAATTAGAGAGTGTGGGTAGAGTTTTTCATTATGTCAACTGTAGTTTGGTAATTGGTAATTTGGTAATATAGTTTTTCCTTATTGTTTTATTAAAAGCTATATGCCAGATATTTGAGACTTTCCTTAGAGTGATGAGGATGAAGATGATTATGACTATGATAATGATAACAACAAAGAAGGTGGTGATAGCCATAGTATATAGAAAGTTAAGTACTTGATTTATATCATGCTTCGTTCCAAGCACTTAATAGATATTATTGCCTTTAATTTTTCAAAAAGTTACTTGATTTAAAGCCATTCTATCTGGATTTAACAGAGGATAAAACTGGGCTTTGAATTAAATTATTTGCTCAAATATGGCCAGTAACAGAGTGCTGGAATCTGACTTTAGGGTCTGCCTGTCTGCTGCTGCTGCTAAGTTACTTCAGTTGTGTCTGATTCTAGTGAAAAGTGAAAGACACTCAGTCATGTCCGACCCTTTGTGACCCCATAGACTGTAGACCACCAGACTCCTCTGTCCATGGAATTCTCCAGGCCAGAATACAGGAGTGGGTAGCTGTTCCCTGCTCCAGGCGATCTTCCCAATCCAGGGATCAAACCCAGGTCTCCCGCATTGCAAGCGGATTCTTTACCCTCTGAACCACCCGGGAAGCCCATCTGATTGCAGGGCTGTATGCTATTCTCACTACTTCTTATTCCTTTATGACTACTTGAAAGTGCTGAAAGAACTGGCATTTGTTTGTCAGTATTTCTCAATATTACTACTCTTGAACATTTTTGTTTCATTTTTGCAGTTTTCTATGTACATAGACATTTTCCTCTAAGTGTCACACTGTGGCTGGACCATTTAGGATTTCTCTGAATTGTCACGAGTTATAGGACTGTCCTCACATGGATTCAATTCTGTAGGAAATGTAGAAACATCATGTAATTTATTAATATTAATATATGTATATATACAACTATACATGTATATATAATATTAATATATAAACCATCCTCAGCGATCAATGCAAAGAAATAGAGGAAAATAATAGAATGGAAAAGACTAGAGATCTCTTCAAGAAAATTAGTGATACCAAGGGTATCTAGATGGGCTAAATAAAGGACAGAAATGGTATGGACCTAACAGAAGCAGAAGATATTAAGAAGAGATGGCAAGAATACACAGAAAAACTGTACAAAAAAGATCTTTATGACCCAGATGACCACAATGGTGTGATTATTCACGCTTACCTAGAGCCAGACATCCTGGAATGTGAAGTCAAGTGGGCCTTAGAAAGCATCACTACGAACAAAGCTGCTGCTGCTGCTGCATCGCTTTAGTCGTGTCCGACTCTGTGCGACCCCATAGACGGCAGCCCACCAGGCTTCCCATCCCTGGGATTCTCCAGGCAAGAACACTGGAGTGGGTTGCCATTTCCTCCTCCAATGCATGAAAGTGAAAAGTGAAAGTGAAGACGCTCAGTTGTGTCACGAACAAAGCTAGTGGATGGAATTCCAGTTGAGCTATTTCAAATCCTAAAAGATGTTGCTGTGAAAGTGCTGCACTCAATATGCCAACAAATTTGGAAAACTCAGCAGTGGCCACAGGACTGGAAAAGGTCAGTTTTCATTCCAATCCCAAAGAAAGGCAATGTTAAGAATGCTCGAACTACCGCACAATTGCACTCATCTCACACGCTACTAAAGTAATGCTCAAAATTCTTCACGCCAGGCTTCAGCAATACGTGAACTGTGAACTTCCAGATGTTCAAGCTGGTTTTAGAAAAGGCAGAGGAATAAGAGATCCAATTGCCAACATCTGTTGGATCATCAAAAAAGCAAGAAGTTCCAAAAAAACCCATCTATTTCTGATTTATTGATTATGCCAAAGCCTTTGACTGTGTGGATCACAATAAACTGTGGAAAATTTTGAAGGAGAAGGGGATACCAGACCACCTGATCTGCCTCTTGAGAAACCTGTATGCAGATCAGGGAGCAGTGGTTAGAACTGGACATGGAACAATAGACTGGTTCCAAATAGGAAAAGGAGTACATCAAGGCTGTTATTGTCACCTTGCTTATTTAACTTATATGCAGAATACATCATGAAAAACGCTGGGCTGGAGGAAGCACAAGCTGGAATCAAGACTGCTGGGAGAAATATCAATAACCTCAGATATGCAGATGACACCACCCTTATGGCAGAAAGTGAAGAAGAACTAAAGAACCTCTTGATGAAAGTGAAAGAGGAGAGTGAAAAAGTTGGCTTAAAGCTCAGCATTCAGAAAACTAAGATCATGACATCTGGCCCCATCCCCTTATGGCAAATAGATGGGGAAACAGTGGTAATAGTGTCAGACTTTATTTTTTTGGGCTCCAAAATCACTGCAGATGGTGATTGCAGCCATGAAATTAAAAACTGCTTACTCCTTGGAAGGAAAGTTATGACCAACTTAGATAGCATATTAAAAAGCAGAGACATTACTTTGCCAACAAAGATCTGTCTAGTCAAGGCTATGGTTTTTTCAGTAGTTGTGTATGGATGTGAGAGTTGGACTATAAAGAAAGCTGAGCACTGAAGAATTGATGCTTTTGAACTGTGGTGTTGGAGAAGACTCTTGAGAGTCCCTTGGACTTCAAGGAGATCCAACCAGTCCATCCTAAAGGAGATCAGTCCTGGGTGTTCATTGGAAGAACTGATGTTGAAGCTCCAATACTTTGGCTAAGTGATGCAAAAAGCTGACTCATTTGAAAAGACCTTGATGCTGGGAAAGATTGAGGGCAGGAGGAGAAGGGGATGACAGAGGATAAGATGGTTGGATGGCATCACTGACTCAGTGGGCTTGGGTTTGGTTAGACTCTGGCAGTTGGTGATGGATAGGGAGGCCTGGCATGCTGTGCTTCATGAGGTCACAAAGAGTTGGACATGACGGAGCAACTAAACTGAACTAATGTATTTATAAACATGCACACACACACACACACACACATATATATGTTAGTTACCTTTACACACACACACATACGTATACATATGTGTAACAGGCCTTTCCTGGTAGCTCAGTTGGTAAGGAATCTGCCTGCAAAGCAGGAGACCAGCTTTGATCCCTGGGTAGGGAAGATCCACTGGAGAAGGAATTGGGAACACAATCCAGTATTCTTGCCTGGAAAATTCCATGGACAGAGGAGCCTGGCAGGCTATAGTCCATGGGGTTGGAAAGAGTTGTACACGACTTAGTGACTAAATCACTACCACCATATGAAAGAGAGAAAGAATATAGACCTATTTGAAAGTATAAATGTTATTTCATTTGCAAAACTGTAGTCATCACTAGACCATTTTTTGTTTTTCTTTTTCTATTGAATAAATCATTTTGCTGGTGAAATGACCACAAAACTATGGAACCTCAAGTGGCTCAATTTTAGGATATTTTCTGTTTTTTTTTTAATTTTAACTAAATGTATTTATTTATTTTTGACTGTACTGCATCTTCGTTGCTGTGTGGGGTTTTCTCTAGTTTTGGTGAGCAAGGGCTACTCTTCATTGCAGTGCATGGGCTTTCCATAGTGATATCCTCTCTTGTTGCAGAGCACAGATTCTAGAGTATGTGTGGGCTTCAGTAGATGCAGCATGGGGCCGCAGTAGTTGTAGTTCCCAGGGCCTAGAACACAGGCTCAGTAGTTGCGGTGCAGACGCTTAGTTGCTCTGTGGTATGTGGGATCTACCCAGACCAGGGATTGAACCTGTGTCTTCTGCATTGGCAGGCAGATTGTTTACCACTGAGCCACCAAGGAAGCCTGGATGGTTTCCTTTGAAAGATTATTTTTCAAATGAGTAGAAGGACATATACATTTCACAATATACTTTATTGTCAAATTTTCACTTTTTTATTATCGTAGCTTTATCTAATCAATTCACTTGGGACATGAATTATCTTTGAATTCCTTATCATTAGAAACTTTACCATTAATAAATATTTTTTGTGTGATTTATACACATCTCATATTATTTTTATTGTTCCTGTCTGTCTACACAGGAGACTAGTACTCAGTAATCATATACTTTTAGGTGTTTTACCATTTATTATTAGTTTGAATTTCCAAATTACAAAAGTAGACAAAGACAAGCTTTTATTTGTTATTAGGGGCATCCCTGGTAGCTCAGCTGGTAAAGAATCTGCTTGCAATAAAGGAGACCCTGGTTCAATTCCTGGGTTGTGAAGTTCCCCTGGAGAAGGGATAGGCTTCTGTGCTCAGACGGTAAAGAATCTGCCTGCAGTGCGGGAGATCTGGGTTCAATCCCTGGGTTGGGAAGGTGCCCTGGAGGTGGGCATGGCAACCCACTCCAGTATTCTTGCCTGGAGAATTCCCATGACAGAGCAGCCTGGCGGGCTACAGTGCATGGGGTCACAAAGAGTTGGACATGACTGAGTGACTAAGCACACAGCATATATTTGTTCTCACTAGGAAACAGTGTAATGGTTTGATTCTTATGATTCAATTAATACTGTGATACAGTCACAGAGATCTTCATTTGGTAGGAAACAGAGTGCATTTCTCTTTCTTTTTTTTCCTCCTAGTTTTATTGAAATATAGTTGACATGTAACATTGTTTTAGTTTAAAGTGTACAATATAATGGTTTGATACATGTAGTTTAAGTTGTACAACATAATGATTTGATAAACATATAGGTTGTTAAATGATTACAATAAGTTTACTTAACATCCCTCACCTCAAAATAGTTTTTTACCTTTTGATGAGAACATTTAAATTCTATTTTCAAGTGTCTAATGCAGTATCTTTAGCTATAGTCACCTGGTGGCTCAGACAGTAAAGAATCTGCCTGCAATTCAGGAGACCCGGTTTCAATCCTGAATCAGGGTTCCATTCCATAGGTTGATTTTTCATTTTGTTAATTGTTTCCTTTGCTGTGCAGTAACTTTTCAGTTTACTGAAGTTTGCTTATTTTTGCTTTTTTTGTCATTGCTTTTGGCGTCAAATCTGAAAATGCATTTCTTTTGACTAAATTGTTTGCTATTTCTTATTGTACTCTCTCAATAGCAATAAATCCCATAAAGCTTTTTGGATTTCAAATCAACTATCACTATTGATACAATACAAAATCAGTTATGAATGATATACCAGGTAGATAGAATAACTTTAATGCTGTTTTCCTTCCTGGTGTCACATATAATAATTATTTTGATGGGTGTGTATGTGTTCATTTGCTTCAGTCATGTCCAACTCTTTGTGACCCTATGGACTGTAGCCCACGAGGTTCCTCTGTCCATGGGATTTTACCCACAAGAATACTGGAGTGGATTGCCATTCCCTCCTTCAGGGGATCTTCCCAACACAGGTGTCAAATGGCTTCTCCTGCCCTGGAGGCAGGTTCTGTACTGCTGAGCCACCAGGGAAGCCCTACTATGATGTGTACTAGAAAGAATAACAAAATACTATAATTTCAATGGTAAATTTGCATGTATTTTTGAAAACATATTCATAAATGCAAAAAACTACTAACCTGCAAGAGTAGATAAGAAAAGATTGTTATACATATGAAGGGTTTGTTCTTTGAAAACCTGCTTAATTAAGATACTGCAGTATAGTCAGCATATTCCTCCTCCACAATATTCTCTTTCATACATCACATTGGAACGGATTGTAATACTGACACAACACTATGAAACACAGTGTCCATTTCTTTTACTACAACAACAGTATTCTCCACTTGGCTTGGTTTTCATCTTGCTTTACTATTAATCTTTTCTTCTTTATTTATTTGTTTTTAAACACATAGGAAGAGGGCACATTATCAATGTATATAATAAATATTAAAATTTTGAATAAATACACTGATCCAGAATTATAGACCCTTGAATTTCTTATGAGAGCAATGTAACACATCATTGTAGTTTATTATATTAAGCTACAATGAACTGAAATGAACTGATTCTGAGGAAAGCTATACACTTTATTTGACTTCCCTATAGTGTGGTTGACCTGGGTTCAGTCCCTGGGTCAGGAAGATCCTCTGGAGAAGGAAATGGCAACTCACTCCAGTACTCTTGCCTGGAAAATCCCATGGATGGAGGAGCATAGTAGGCTACAGTCCATGGGGTCGCTAAGAGTTGGACACGCCTGAGTGACTTCACTTCACTTGGCTTCAGAAGATGGTAGGATAGAATAATAATGATAATGACAATATTACTGATAGATATTACAGTAGATAATCTATGTAAAGCTTGCTGTATGCCACACACTATGAATATTTCATATATACTGAGCTTAAACCATGGTATAAAGTAGGTTTTCTAATTCTTCTCATTTTATGGAAGAAATAATTGAAAGGTCTAATAACTTTAACAAGTTTATATTTCTATTGAGTTATAGATCTGAGACTCAAACCAAATGGAGAGGAAAGCAACAACGGAGAAAGATAAACAATACCATAAAACCCTGAGCATAATCACTAATTGGGACAAACGAAAAAAAATCTCATTTTGATGTCTTTGGTTTGAGAGGTACAGAAATCAAAGTCCAGGCTAAGGCCACTCAGGTTGAGAAACCTGTTAGAACACATGCCCTAAGGCTGTACCTTCAGGGTGAAGATTGTGGTCCATGATCCCACAGTCTAAGAAAGTTCTGGGATGCTTTAGGAGTTATAATTTCAGTCATGGACTGAAATACCAGACTGTGCAGTAGGTTATGCAAATTCCAATAAGGGAACTGAGATGGGAGAGTCTCGAGTAAACATAAATAGAAAGCAAGTTAAAATATAAAGTGTGTAGACCCAAAAGAAGTAAAACTCATTACTTTTATACAGTGGTTAAACACTCTTTAAAGTGTGTTTATTACAGGTTTATATCATTTTCGTACTTCTTAGTTAAGAGAAACCTAAAGGTGCAAGTTATGGATGTGGTTGCATTATCTGTTAAAGTAAAATATTTAGCTTACCTTAACCCTTTAAAAAACAACAGGGTTGAAAGCAAAATGAATTTAAATAAGGTTTGGATTTGGGAACAAGGTGTTTCAAAAGATGAGAGCTGTGGCACAGATTTGTGGCATGTTAGGCAGAGCTTTAAAAGTCCTGCTTTTACCTATTTTAATATAAGAAATTTCACCCTCATTAGTTTTCTCACTATTTCTACCCTATGATTAGATATATAGCAACCCATTTGGTGTGAATAATATCCATAATCAAAGCATTTTCCACAAATTTAAAAAACTATTGTAACAAACGATTTGATGAAAAAAAAATTGTTGAAGGCAAGTATGTTGTTGATATTATCTTAGCTACATAAATTTAAATGTGCTCATATCACAGAGGAAAGAAAAAGGATAGACATATTACTATGTTTTTATACTTTCCTTAGCTTTTTTCTCTAAACATAAACAGTTTCATCAGTCTTACATATAAAAATAGCATTACCTTTGTAATAACATCTTAAATATGAAGGGCAATGATGCCTTTTACATAAGAAGCTTGTCTTGTTTGTAGCATTTTAAAATGCAGAATGGAAGCCATTATGCAAAGATAAATTGCTTTCCCAAATAGCCCAATAAATGGAATCCAAAAGTTACTAAGAATGACATTGGTAAATAGTGTTTTGTGGATTTTACTTTGCAATTTTAATTTTAAAAGAGTGGTCACATTTTGTCTGGTTTCAAATATAGGAAAGTTCAGCCATGAAAATAAGTGCTGACATTGTATGCAGAAACTAATTAGGGTGTGGGTAAAGTAAATAAGTCAGCAGTCTTGAATTATTAAGATAAAATTTTCAATGTGCTTTGCTTATTTTGTCTTCTATTTTTGGATTAGGTTTCATGACAATCACTGTAAGTCAGAAAAGCAGAACATATTTCACATAAGCATGTGTTGCTATTAGTCCTTCACAGCTGCTACTCGTGTCAAGTTAAGACACTATATCGTGAGTTGTAATTGTTTCAGACTGAATAACTTTCCTCATTCCACTTCTGCTCTGACCTTCAATCTAGTTCAAACCTAGTTCAAATACAATATTCTGTATCTGTCTTTTCTCTTTCTTCCATTTACAATTTCCTTTCTTGTTGTGTTTTTCACTTTTCTTTGCTTGAATCCATGCCTTTACTCAAAAGCCATGAATTTACATTACTTGTAATGTTTTGTTTGCATGCGTATTTTCTGTAAAACATACAAAGGCAGTCTGGTTTACTGACCAGTTTCTTCTGTGTAGCTGACTGCCTAGCCTGAGCATGACAGAACAAGGGCAAAACAAGACAAGGGAGATATATGTCGGAAAAAATAAAGGAAGCATGCTTTGAACATTTAGAGGGAAGATGAACTGTAGGCATGTGGACACAGAAAATAGGAGCAATTTAAAGTGAAAAATAAGGGTCTTCAAAGAAAAAAAAAAAGGTGGAACAAAAGAGATATTTCAAAGGGGCCAAAAAACAAAAGAGAGAGAAATGAGAAAACTAAAGAGTAGGAGACTATGTGTGAAAAACCTTAATGAAAATCAGCAAGATCATTCTTCCATCTGTGAAATAAGCAATAAAGACTAAACCAAGCTCAGAGCTAGCTCTCTGGCTATGGCTGATTGCCAAATGGTAGAGTCAGGGTTCAATGCTGAAGAAGGGAGACAATCACAGAGGGATTAGCATCTCAAAAAGAAGCCCAGAGGAAAAGGAAAAGCAAAGTCTGAAAAAGCAAGAAAGCTTAGAGAAGGATAATGCAAGGGGAAAAAAAAAAAAAAACAGTGAGAATGGAAGAAAATATAAGTGAAGTCACTCAGTCGTGTCCAACTCTTTGCGACCCCATGGACTGTAGCCTACCAGGCTCTTCCGTCCATGGGATTCTCCAGGCAAGAATACTGAAGTGGGTTGCCATTTCCTTCTCCAGGGGATCTTCCTGACCCAGGGATCGAACCCAGGTCTCTTGCATTGCAAGCAGACGCTTTAACCTCTGAGCCACCAGGGAAGCCCAATATAATGGTACTCAATTAGATGGACATTGATTGGGAATAAAAATGAGTAACAGGTAAAAATGACATGATTAATTAATATGAACAAAATCAGGTAAGAAATGTTGGGAAAAAAATCAGCCTCTCTTAATATGCTGCTGCTGCTGGTAAGTCGCTTTAGTCGTGTCCGACTCTGTGCGACCCCATAGACAGCAGCTCAACAGGCTCCGCCCTCCCTGGGATTCTCCAAGCAAGAATACTGGAGTGGGTTGCCATTTCCAATGCATTAAAGTGAAATGTGAAAGTGAAGTCGTTCAGTCATGTTCGACTCTTAGCGACCCCATGGACTGCAGCCTACCAGACTCCTTCATCCATGGGATTGTCCAGGCAAGAGTACTGGAGTGGGTTGCCATTGCCTTCTCCATAAATGAGGTTAAGAAACAGTTATTGGATTATATTATTAGGTTTAGAGACACAGCCTATGTGAAAGTAAATAGTTCTGAGAGCTACAGAAGGTTCTGTAGACATCAGTTCTCTGGGGCAAGGAGAAGGGACCAAATAGATTACTGGCTGAAAGTTGAGGTCATTTTCTGTTTGCTAGTAAGAGAAGTAACTAATATTTGAATGATACCATATATATACATAACAGAAAAAGGTTAATTAAGACAATTGACATTATAGTGTTCAGCCAAAAAATTTGGAAAGGCCATTTGTTTGTTCATGTCTTAAAACTAATGCCAATTCATAGTAAAAGGTGAAGCAAGTGAAGAGACCCTGAGTCCTACATATTAATAAACCAAATTAAAGAAAAACATTTTAGAAACTTTCTTTTACTGAAGCTCATTCAAGAGACAGAGAAATGTGATAGGCAAGGATATGAATTGAAGCTATATGTGCAAAGTATTTGTTCATGTGCATCTGTGTGTATGTTTTAATCAAAATGTGCTCAGTCACTCAGTCATGTCCAACTCTCCTGTGACCCCATGGACTTGTAGCCTGCAAGGCATCTCTATTCATGGGATTTCCCAAGCAAGAATAGTGGAGGCAGTTGTCATTTCCTTCTCCAGGGTGTCTTCTGACCCAAGAATCAACCCACATCTCTTGCGTCTCCTGCATTGGTAGGTGGATTCTTTACCACTGTGCCACCTGATAAAATCAGACAAAAATAATCTATCAGAATATAGAAGGCGTAACAGCACTTAAAGTGCTCCAGAAAACTGTGTGTTCATTAATTAAATTATGAGTGCATGCGTGATCAGTTGCTTTAAGTGTGGGATTCTCCGGGCAAAAATACTGGAGTGGGTTGCCATACCCTCTTCCAGAGGATCTTCCCGACCCAGGGATAGAACCTAGGTCTCCTAGTGTCCTGCACTGCAGGCAGATTCTTTACCTGCTGAGCTTTCCAGGAAGTAGATAACTATAGTGAAAGAGCTGTATACATGAGGATACATATGCTCATAATATACAGAGAAAGGAGAAATGACAAAGCTCCTGATATATGAGACCACTATTTTTTACTTACTTAACATAAGAAGGGGCAAATCAGAAAGATGCCAATTTATAAAGATATTGACTTTATGCTCTTTAAATGATTGTTTTATTGCAAAACTTAATCAACATATACTTAAACTTGTTTGATGCATATATCTATGTCAGCCATCAAAACCTCTTAGTCCATTGTTAGTCTGGATAAAAAACATTTTGTAAAGGTTGTTAATGGAATTCTGATACCTCTAGGAAGAGAGTCCTTGATGTAAAGAGTCAGTCTTTGCATTAATATGTCTTTACATTATTTAATCTTTATGTATAGACTCAGTCCAAAATCAGTCAGTCAGTTCAGTTGCTCAGTTGTGTCCGACTCTTTGAGACCCCATGAACCGCAGAACACCATGCCTCCCTGTCCATCACCAACTCCCAGAATCCACCTGAACCCATGTCCATTGTGTCAGTATTGCCATCCAACCATCTCATCCTGTGTTATTCCCTTCTCCTCCTGCCCTCAATCTTTCCCAGAATCAGGGTCTTTTCAAATGAGTCAGGTCTTCACATGAGGTGGCCAAAGTTATGGAGTTTCAGGTTCAACCTCAGTAATTCCAATGAACACCCAGGACTGATCTACTTTAGGATGGACTGGTTGAATCGCCTTGTAGTCCAAGGGACTCTCAAGAGTCTTCTCCAACACCACAGTTCAAAAGCATCAATTCTGTGCTTAGCTTTCTTTATAGACCAACTCTCACATCCATACATGACCACTGGAAAAACCATAGCCTTGACTAGATGGACCTTTGTTGGCAAAGTAATGTCTCTGCTTTTTAATATGCTATCTAGGTTGGTCATAACTTTCCTTCCAAGGAGCAAGCATCTTTTAATTTCATGGCTGCAATCACCATCCGCAGTGATTTTGGAGCCCAGAAAAATAAAGTCAGCCACTGTTTCCACTGTTTCCCCATCTATTTGCCATGAAGTGATGGGACTGCATGCCATGATCTTAGTTTTCTGAATGTTGAGCTTTAAGCCAACTTTTTCACTCTCTTCTTTCACTTCATCAAGAGACTCTTTAGTTCTTCTCACTTTCTGCCATAAGGGTGGTGTTATCTGCATATCTGAGGTTATTTGATTGATATTTCTCCCAGCAATCTTGATTCCAGCTTGTGCTTCTTCCAGCCAAGTGTTTCTCATGATGTACTTTGCATATAAGTTAAATAAGCAGGGTGATAATATACAGCCTTGACATACTCCTTTTCCTATTTGGAACCAGTCTGTTGTTCCATGTCCAGTTCTAGCTGTTGCTTCCTGACCTGTATACAGGTTTCTCAAGAGGCAGGTCAGGTGGTCTGGTATTCCCATCTATTTCAGAATTTTCCACAGTTTATTGTGATCCACACAGTCAAAGGCTTTGGCATAGTCAATAAAGCTGAAATAGATGTTTTTCTGGAAGTCTCTTTCTTTTTTGATGATCCAGGGAATGTTGGCAACTGGATCTCTGATTCCTCTGCCTTTTATAAAACCAGCTTGAACATCTGGAAGTTCAAGTTCATGTATTGCTGAAGCCTGGCTTGGAGAATTTTGAGCATTACTTTACTAGCGTATGAGATGAGTGCAATTGTGTGGTAGTTTGAGTATTCGTTGGCATTACCTTTCTTTGGGATTGGAATGAAAACTGACCTTTTCCTGTCCTGTGGCTGCTGCTGAGTTTTTCAAATTTGCTGACATATTGAGTGTAGCACTTTCACAGCATCATCTTTTAGAATTTGAAATAGCTCAACTGGAATTCCATCACCTCCACTAGCTTTGTTCATAGTGATATTTCCTAAGGCCCACTTGACTTCACATTCCAGGATGTCTGGCTCTAGGTGAGTGTGAGTGATTACACCTTCATGATTATCTGTGTCATGAAGATCTTTTTTGTACAGTTTTTCTGTGTATGCTTGCCACCTCTTCTTAACATCTTTTTTTTCTGTTAGGTCCATACCATTTCTGTCCTTTATTGAGCCCTTCTTTGCATGAAATGTTCCCTTGGTATCTCTAATTTTTTTGAAGGGATCTCTAGTCTTTCCCATTCAGTTGTTTTCCTCTATTTCTTTGCATTGATCATTCTGTAGTAATTAACCTTAAGACACCATAGCAAAATATATTTATTCAGTAAGTATACAATAAGAATCTGCTATGTGTTAGAGTCTACCATTGAAAATAGAGAACAAGTTGAGAAAGTAAAGAAAAAGAGAATCCATGTTCACATATCCACACTAGATAAAATGTGATATGAGTTACCTTGAGCACAGTTTTTATACAAAGCACTATAAATGATTTCCAGTAAAGTTCTGAAGTTAATTTTGTCCATATTAGGATTCTAGGGAGCCTCTTAGTCCATTGCTCAAATAATTCTCTCTATTGTGTGCATCTGGTTGTCCTTTGGTAGTTAAAGTTGAGTTAACTTCAAATGTTTTTGATTTACCTACAGCAAAACTCATTCTGTGTGGTATATAGTTCAGTGAGTTGTGACAAATAAATAGTGTCCTATGTCTGCCATCACAATGTTAATATAAACTGCTTTCAACAATCAGAATATTTCTCCCGTGTAGCCCACGCTCAGTGCCTGGAATCCACTGGTCTGTTTTTTGATTTTGTCTT
This sequence comes from Bos indicus x Bos taurus, assembly GCF_003369695.1. NCBI lineage: Eukaryota > Metazoa > Chordata > Mammalia > Artiodactyla > Bovidae > Bos > Bos indicus x Bos taurus. Next base: position 10,155,580 of record NC_040102.1, on the reverse strand, counting down.
TTTGTCTTTATATTAATGTCCTTTTTATAATGTTATATAAATGAACTCAGACCTTATGTAGCCTTTTGCGTTTGCTGTCTCTCACTCAACAAATTGATTTTGATACATGTGTGTGTGTTGCTGAGAGTATCAGTAGTTGTTATTTTTTATTGCTGAGTAGTATTCCCTGGTATGGAGATAAAATAGCTTGTTTATCTATTAACTAGCTGAAGGATAGTTGATAGTTTTCAACCTGGGTCTACTATGGATTGTTGTTACTCTTTCATTACTAAGTCATATCCAGACTCTTTTGAGACCCCATGGACTGTAGCCTGCCAGGCTCCTCTGTCCATGGAATTTTCTAGACATGTTGCCATTTTCTTCCCCAGGGGATCTTCCAAATCTAAGGATAGAACCTGCGTCTCCTGATTACAGCTGAGCCACCAGAAAAGCCCCATGTTATGGATAAAGGACTGCAATTTTTTGTGTGCAAGTTTTACAATGAACATAATTACTTGATTCCTTATGAGAAACATATTTTAAATATAAACATATACTTAAATTGAAAATAAAAGAATTAAACAATTTGTACCATGAAAACATGAAAGAAAAATCTGGGATATCCATAATGATTTTAGACAAAGCAAATTCCAGAGCAAGGGTTATTTTCAGAGATAAGGGGCCTAAACAGTAAAAAAGAGGTCAACTCTCCAAGAATGTGTATCAAATATAAACATGTATGAATCTAAAAATAGGACTTTAAAAGTCTTTGGCAGCCTTCTCTCCTTTGGAGCTCTAAGCAGCAAAAGGTTCTGCCTTCAGTCTACCAGAGGGTCATTGTGTCTTGTTTTGTCATCAAAAGAATCTTTATATCTTATAAAACACTTAATTCTAATGAATAGAATTTGGAAAGGAACTTTAAATTGTAGAAAACTGAGAGATACTTAGGGATTGAGTTTCACATCTTGGTGATGTTAATAAACCTTGTCACTATCATGTCCTTCCTGATATAATGTGATGAAATGGGTTCTTCCTCTTGTGATTATTTCCCCCAAATTCTAACTCTAGTCCAGTTATGAGAAAATATCATTTAAATTCACAGTAAGGGGCTTTCTAAAAAATACTTGACCAAAGCTATTCAAAGTTCTTAAATTCATGAAAACTAAGGAAAGGCTGGAAATCTGTCATAGATTGGAAGAGACAGCAGAGTCATAACTAAATGCAACATGGTGTCTTGGCTTAGATCTTGGAACATTAAAAGAAAGTGAAAAAGCTGGTGAATTTAAAAATATTCTATCAATGTGTAATTTTTTGTTTTTACTATCACATAAGATGTTAATTTCAGGTGAACCTGGAGGATGGGTATATAGGAACTTTTCTGTCCTATCTCTGCAACACTTCTATAAATATAAAATTATTTCAAAATAAAATATGAGATAAATATATAAAATACCAGTTGACACATCTTTACGGGTCTATTTCATGACTGTTTTGTTCCATTGATTTATATATCTTTTTTTTAAAATAATTTTTATGTTTGTGATGACTGTAGCTTTATAATAAGTAAATATTGAAAGCAGGTTGTTTGAATTTTCTACTTTGGTTCTTCTCTTCAGAATACCTTTGCTATGTTAGTTCCTTTATTCCATATTTCTCTCTGCCTTCTTTTGGGTTAATTGAGAGCTTTTTATAATTCTGCTTTATTTCCTCTATTTATTGATTGATTATATTTCTTCTTACTTTTTAAAGTGGTTTTCCTAAATATTGTGTCATTCACCACTAGTTAGAGTCTGGGATTTCTTTGGAAGAAATGATGCTAAAGCTGAAACTCCAGTCCTTTGGCCACCTCATGCGAAGAGTTGACTCATTGGAAAAGACTCTGATGCTGGGAGGGATTGGGGGCAGGAGGAGAAGGGGACGACAGAGGATGAGATGGCTGGATGGCATCACTGACTCGATGGACGTGAGTCTGAGTGAACTCCGGGAGATGGTGATGGACAGGGAGGCCTGGCGTGCTGCGATTCATGGGGTCGCAAGGAGTCAGACACAACTGAGCGACTGAATTGAGCTGAGCTGAACATTACTTTCACATGTAGTTTAAGGACCTTACAGCATGCTAGTTCCAAATTCACTCTGTAATTTTTTTATCTTATTCTTATACACTTCACTTTTACAAATGCTACTAAAACAATTTAACATATGGAAATTATTTTTAGACAGATAATTATCTTTTATGACATATAAAATAAAATATTAATTTTATTTTGTCTTCCTTTATTTCTTTTCTGGGTTTCTTTATTTCTTTTTATAGATTCGTGTTCCTGCTTAGGCCATATTTCGTTGGTTAGTGAAGTTTTAACATTACTTGAAGTGCAGGGTCTGATGGTAATTAATTATATCATTAATTTGGTCTGGAAAAGCCTTATATCTTCTTCATGTTTTAAAATTAATAAACCTTATTTTTAGAGCAGATTTAGATTCATAGCAAAACTGAGTAGAAAGTACAGAGATTGTTCCCGTACGCCTTGCTTCTGTCCCTACAATACACAACCTCCTTTGCTGTCAACATCCCTCACCAGAGTGGTACCTTTGTTATGATTTATGAGCCTATATTGGCACATCATTGTCAGCCCCAATCCAAAATTTACATTAGGGTTCACTCATTGTATTCACTCTTTGGCCACCTGATGCAAAGAGTTGTACATTCTAAGTAGCTTTAGTTGTGTCTGACTCTTTGTGATCCTCTGTCCAAGGGATTCTCCAGGCAAGAATAAGTGGAATGGGTTGCCATGCCTTCTTCCAAGGGATTTTGCTGACCCAGAGGTTGAACCCATGCCTCTTACTTCTCCTGCATTGAAAGCAGATTCTTTATCACTATTTTCACCTGGTGAGGAGCTGACTCACTGGAAAAGACCCTGATGCTGGAAACGAATGAAGGCAAAAGGAGAAGGGGAGACAGAGGATGAGATGGTTATATAGCATCACCTACTCAATGGACATGAATTTGAACAAGCTCTAGGAGATAGTGGAGGATAGAGGAGACTTGCCTGCTTCCATCAGTGAAGTCACAAAGTCCAACACGACTTAGTGACTGAAAAACAACAACTTTGTATTTTACATTCTGCTGGTTTTGACAAATGTATAATGACAAGTGCCTACCATTATAGTGTCATACAGAAAATTTCAGTGCCCTAAAAATTCTCTTTGTTTCATTCATTCCTCCTTCCCCTAACCCCTAGCCATGACTTTTATATATATATAATATATATATATTTTTTTTTCCTGTCTTCATAGTTTTCCTTTTCCAGAATGTTGTGTAGTTGGAACCATACGGTATGCAGCCTTTTCAGATTCACTTCTGTCACTTAATAATATGCACGTAAGTTTCCCCATGTTTCTATTGGAAGAAAATGCCATCTAGGACTCTAATAGCTAAAAAAGAAAAGTCAGGGCTTAACTTCAAAGCTTCAAAGGACAGGCTGACTTGTTACGGGCTGATGTTGCTGGTGACTTTCAGCTGAAGCCAGTGCTTATTTGCATTTCTGAAAATACTAGGGCCCTTAAGAATTATGCTAAATTGACTCTGCTTGTGCTGTCTAAATGAAATAACAGAACCTGGATGATAGCACATCTGTGTGTAACATGGATAATGAATATTTTTGGTCCACTGTTGAGATCTACCGCTTAGAAAAAAAAAAAAAAAAGAGAGATCTACCGCTTAGAAAAGAAAAAGGTTCCTTTCAAAATGCACTCTGTGCTCAGTCACTTCAGTTGTGTCCCACTCTTTGGGACTCCATGGACCTTAGCCTACAAACTCCTCTGTCCAAGGGGTTTTTCAGGCAACAGTACTGGAGCCGGTTGCCATTTCCTCCTCCAAGGGATCTTCCTGACCCAGGGATCAAATCTACATCTCCTGCATTGGCAGGTGGATTCTTCCTGAGCCCTATATTACTGCTCAAATTTGGTGTTCTGTGACAACCTAGAGGGTGGGGTGGTGTGGGAGGTGGGAGGGACGTTCAAGAGTGGGGCACATATGTGTACTTATGGCTGATTCATGTTAATATATGGCAGAAACCAGCACAATATTGTACAACAATTATCCTCCAATTAAAAATAAATGAAAAAGTCACATCAGTATATCTTAAGACATTTAAGTTCTTTGTTGTTGTTTTGGTTCCTCAGTCATGTCTGAGTCTTTGTGATCCCATGGACTTTGACCCATCAGACCCCTCTGTCCATGGGATTTTTCCAGGCAAGTATACTGGAGTGGGTTGCCTTTTCCTTCTCGGGCAGGGTGGAGGGGGGTCTTCCTGGTCCAGGGATGGAACTTGTGACTCCAGCATTGGCAGGCATATTCTTTACCACTGAGCCACCTGGGAAGCCATTTAAGCCCTTACTCGAGGGACAGTTCTTCCTGTTGCCTTTTTCTTTAAAAGAAAATTTAATTGTAACACACACACACACACACACACACAAATATTAGTGCTCAGTGACCTTGCACTTTGTCACCTGCTCACTCTGATGGAGATGTACAAAGAGATGAAAGTTGTTGCCATGCCTGTTCACACTCATTACTCCTTTATCCACCCAGCCATGAATCAAGGAGTAATATAAATTTCCACTTTCAAGTTTTATTATTTAAGGAATATGTTTCATAAAACTACAGTTATCATGAATAATAATTCCTCTGATGATTCTGGACAAAGTAAATTGAAAATCTTCTGAAAATAATTCATCATTCTAGATGCCATTATAAATATTAGTGATTCATGAGGACAAAATATTATCACTTAATAGGACTTTGGTGAAAGTTGATTCCAACCCTCACAGAGGACTTTGAGGGATTCAAACCTACAGTGGAGGAAGTAGCAGTGGATATGGTGGAAAGAGCAAGAAAACTAGAATTAGACGTGGAACCTGAAGATGTGACTGAATTTCTGCAGTCTCAAGGTAAAACTTGAATGGGTGAGGAGTTGCATTTTATTGATGAGCAAAGAAAGTGGTTTCTTGAGATGGCATCTACTCCTGGTGAAAATGCTGTGAAGATTTTTGAAATAATAACAAAGTATTCAGGATATTCTATAAATTTAGTTGACAAAGCAGCTGAAGGGTTTGAAACATTTCACTCCCATTTTGACCAAAGTTCTACTTTGTGAAAAGCTATCAAATAGCCTGATATGCTACAGAGAAATCATACCTGAAAGGAAGAGTCAGTTAATGTGGCAGACTTCATTGTTGTTTTGCTTTAGGAAGTTTTCATAATCACCTCAACCTTTAGGCAACACCATCAACCTTGAGGCAAGACCTTTTCCAAGGAAAAAATATTACAATTCCCTGAAGATTCAAATGATGGTTAATATTCTTTAGCAGTAAAATATTTTAAAATTAAGGTATGTGCATTTTATATAGATATAATTCTACTGAACACAGAATACCATATAGTATAAACACAACTTTTATATGCACTGGGAAACAAAAATTCATTTGACTTGCTTTATTGAGATATTAGTTTTATTGCTGTGATCTGGAACTGAATGTGTAATGTCTCTGAGGTATGCCTGTAGTGGTAATAGTTCTAAGAAAATGCTTTAAGTCAGGGCATGGTGACTGAGAATAGTTGAATCTTCAGTTCATCTCTGGCAGCTTAAAATGGCACACAGATGATCACATCAAGAAAAAAAAAAATTGCTGTTGTTCAGTCACTAAGTTGTGTCTGACTCTTTGTGACCACATGGACTGCAGCATGCCAGGCTTCCTGCTCTTCACTATCTCCCAGAATTTGCTCAAATTAATGTCCACTGAATCGGCAATGCTAACCATCTCATCCTCAGCCACCCCCTTCTCTTGTTGCCTTCAGTCTTTCCCAGCATCAGGGTCTATTCCAATGAGTCAGCACATCCTATCAGATGGCTGAAGTATTGGAGCTTCAGTTTCAGCATCGGTGGTCCTTCCAGTGAATATTCAGGGTTGATTTCCTTTAGAATTGACTGAAGAATAGGCCTGCTTCAAAAAGAGTTGTTGTTCAGTAGCTAAGTCATGCCCAATTCTTTTCGACCCCATCGACTGCAGCATGACAGGCATCCCTGTCCTTCACTATCACTCAGATTTTGCTCAAACTCATGTCAAAAAGAGTATAATGAGAATATTTGCAAGGATAAAAATCTATATTTTTTAAAATAGAGTTTATTTTCTCTAATAATGTACTAGCTCAGGACACACTCATTTATCCAACTACATTTAAGATACATAGTAAATAACTTCAGTTACTGGAAATAATTAGCAATAAATGTAGCACAAAAATAAATAAATGAAAATCTGAATATGAGTGGAGGTGAAGGTTCCATGGAGAATATGAATGTAATGCTTTAAAAAATTATTATTTAAACAAAAACTGACAAAGAATAATTTTAAGATTCCTCTTCTATACCTGAAATTAATGGGAAACTTTAGAATAATTCCAAAGGTGAGGGATCAGAACATGAAAAGTAAGGAGGAACAGAAAAAAGAAAAGGGGGGGGTGGAGATGAATGTAAGATGAATGCTAGTTTTGATAAAAGTACTGAGGAAAACACTGTAACAGGGAGAGAGGCATTATAATAACAAAGACATGTTGGAGTATTCTAGAGAAAGTATACCAAAAGAATGAAGAGGGAAAAATGAAGTGCAAAGAATGGATATATGTTAGGCTGGTATTTTCTTGGGCTTCAAAATCACTGCATATGGTGACTGCAGCCACAAAATTAAAAGATGCTTTCTCCTTAGAAAAAGAATTATGACAAATTTAGATAGTGTATAAAAAGCAGAGACATTACTTTGCCGATAAAGTTCCACATGGTCAAAGCTATAGCTTTTCCAGTAGTCATGTATAGATGTGAGGGTTAGACCAAATTGATGCTTTTGAACTGTATTGTTGGAGAAGACTCTTGAGAGTCCCTTGGACTGCAAGGAGATCAAACCAGTCCATCCTAAAGGATATCAGTCCTGAATATTCATTGGAAGGACTGATGCTGAAGCTGAAGCTCCAATACTTTGGCCACCTAATGTGAAGAGCCAACTCATTAGAAAAGACCCTGATGCTGGAAAAGATTGAAGGCAGGAGGAGAAGGGGACGACAGGGGATGGCATCACTGACTCAGTGGACATAAGTTTGAGCAAGGTCCAGGAATTAGTGAAGGACAGGGAAGCCTGGCGTGCTGCAGTCCATGGAGTCAGACACAACTGAGCAACTGAAAAACAAACATCAAGACGACAGAAGCACACTGTTTAAGGTTATATTAATAAATATTTAGGCAAAGAGAGAAGAGGTTGAAAAGAAAATAAAAAAATAAATAGAAAGACATAGTATGAAAACATATTTTTTTTATTGCAAACAGTTCTGAGATCAGATGTGTTTATATATAAAATATTGATTAAAAATTTGTAAGTCCAATAATGTGTAAAATTGATTTTTAAAGGTAACAAAATTTATTGCTTTAAAACTAATTTAGAAAGGATATACAAACCTTTTCTATAAGAATGTTGTGAGAATAAATGAAATGTCACTCTAGCAACTTTCTAATAAAAAATCTGTGAGAATAAATGAGATAATATACTACAAATACTATGAGCATCTTACACAAAAACAACTATATAAATTCATGTATTCTTGTTATTGTAATGTTTCCCTTAGCCAGATCTAGCTCTTGACTCTTAAGTGTGAATAATACTGAAAGAGAAGAAACTATTATGAATAATGAATGCAATTTTTGGTAGAATCATTTTAAAGTTATATGTGTATATATATATATATTTAATATGAATTGTTTTATTTACAGGTTTTATTTATATAACATTACATTTGACATTCTTTAATTGTATGTCAGAAGTGAAACATGCCTTAATGGCTTACTGCTGAGGAATTTTACAAAACGCTTGCTATAAATTCACAATGGCAGACCTACACAATATTATTAGGAGCTTCCCAGGTGGTGATAGTAGTAAAGAACCCACCTGCCAATGCAGGAGACACAGGAGATGTGGGTTCGATCCCTAGGTCTGGAAGATTTCCTGGAGGAAGATAATGGCAAACCACTCCAGTATTCTTGCCTGGAGTATCCCATGGACAGTGAGCTACCATCCATAGGGTATCAAAGAGTTGGGCACAACTGAAGCAACTTAGCATACAAAGCACAAGCTATTATTAAGCATTCATACATATCCAGTGTGAAAGTGTGTTACCATAGAGATAAAGATCAAGATAGAATAGGTGGAGATAAAATTTGATTAAATCATTTTCTCCTTTTATGAATATAGACATAAAATGAAATGTGGTCTGTAAATTTCATTGTCAGTTGCTATTTAGAGACAAAAATATTATCTTTGTTCCACAACAACACAAACAAGAAAGCACTAAGAAACAAATCTGTCCAAGTTGCTATTATTTACTATATTTAATCAAAGTCACTTAATTTGACTTATCTCATTTTTAAAATGTAGAATTATAGATACCATGACATTTTTCATCAGTAATGAAGGTTATCTTCATTCGTGTAACTGTGACACATTTCTGGCAGTAAAGTCCCTAAACTGCAATTTAGTTGCTGATTTGTGAACAGTCTTTGCCCTTACTAATGAAATGATTTACGAAAGAATAGAGAAAGCATTACCAGGTTTTCAAATATAGTTTCAGCTTCCTCTTGTTGAAAGTAAATTAGATCCTCTTTGAACTGGAGCACTATTATGATTGACAAATAGCACCTTTTTGACCTAACAGTCTTAAGTAAAGCTTTTAGCATTGCATTAAACCTAAATTCAGGTAGTATTTTATTCTGAAGTCCAGTGGCCACTAACAACTATCTTGTGATAAATGCTAGGGTGTAGCAGTGGCTTCTGTAAGAAAAAATCTCAGCATTCATTTTTCCTCTTTTCCCAAGGAAATGTCTAATCTTTCAGATATGTTTACTTGTCTGAGATGTGACAATAAAGACCCTCTTATGACCTGTGTTCTTGAGAAGCAGTGCAGCAAAGCAGGGTTGAGTATGGGCTTTAGAACATGAACGATAGTCACATGGCCCTGGTGGCTAAAGTGGTAAGAATCCGCCTGCAGTTCAGGAGACACAGAAAGAAACCAACCCACCTCAGTACTCTTGCCTGGGGAATCCCATGAACAGAGGAGCCTGGTGGGCTACAGTCCTTGGAGTTGCAAAGAGTCAGACATGACTGAGCAACTGAACAAGCATGCACATGGCCCTAGGCAAGTTGCTTAAGGTCTCCCTGCTTTGATTTACTGATTCTGTAGGTGGATAATTCTAGGGTTGTTGTGAGCAGCTGTAGGTAGGTTCTGGACTCCAAGATCTTCTGTCTTGCAAGATCCAAGTCGGTTTTGCTCTTTGAGAGTGAATGCATGTGTGGTTACTTCAGTTGTGTCCGACTCTTTGCAGCCCTGTGGGCTGAAACCTACCACAGTCTCCTCTGTCCATGGGAGTCTCCAGGCAAGAGTAATGGAGTGGGCTGCCATTCCCTTCTCCAGGGGGTCTTCCTGACTCGGGGACTGAAACGGCTTCTCTGACATCTCCTGCATTGGCAGGTGGGCTCTTTACCACTAGCGTGACATGGGGAGCCGCTGAGCAGCGCCCCGTCCCTGGAAGTCTGATTACTTCTAACCTGTCAGAGGTCCTGCTCACCAAGGACCCAGAGACAAAAGGCCGATGTAATTGGGACCTGATGGGTAGTGGGGAGGTCAGAGCAGTTGGCCCCTTCAACTCAACTCAGAACAACTTTAAAGGTCTTCCTTATTCCTATCTGTCCCTCTCATATTGTCATTGCTTTGTGAATGACTATTTTCCTTATCCCACACAAATCTATGTTGATTATTAGGTTAGTGATTTGCCTCCTTAAGAAATCTATCTAGATGAGTTTATTACTTGTATATATAATTATAATGTGGTTTCCTATTATATGCTAGCTGGTTCTCATTTAAATAAAGAAGGTGGTTTCTGTAATAAGATTGTAAATTCTCTTAAAACAAATCTGTGCTTTTTCTCTCCCTTTGTTTCCAAGATCAGGTTTGTGTATTGTAAAGAATGTGAAGAAAAAGTCAAGGGTTTATTAAATGAGGCTGTGTAAATTTTTCTATTTACCACTAAAAAGGCAATATTCTATTTTTACTCCATTACCCTCATTCTTTGCTTGCTTTCTTACCAGGACTTTGCATTAATGTATAGTTAACCTAAGAGAATTTATATCAATGCATTCTGAAGACAATGAATATCTGATTCCCTTCAGCTTGCTTCTATTTCCTCAGGAAAATATAATTTATACTGATACTGTATTAGCTTGGTTCTACCATGGGAAAGAACTATTCTGAAGAGCTGAACTTCAGTCTACAGTATTTTGCCTGACATCAACATGTGTTTATGAAAGTAACACTTTTAAAAATTAAGTATCATTCATTGCATTATATATCCAGGGAATTTTACAGAAGCATTTTCATAGTAATTTCTGGCAATAGATGGATTTCACTGATGCTTAATATAGATTATTTGAAATCTTTTCTCCATATACTCAGTTGTCAATGCATGCAGCTATATTTAAATGAAAATTTGTGCTTCGAGGAAGGCTTAATGCCATCCAGAATTGTTGTCCTACAGCTGTTACAAGCCCTCAGCTGTTTGTACTTTTCAGTTACTTTCTATCCAGAGAAAGAGAATGAGACATTCTGGGGTCTGAGAGAGCATCTCTATTTTACATTTCATTATGTGGGCTATTTTTTAGCAGAGGAATTGAATGCTAGCTGCCTGACTTTGCTGCACTGGACTGACCATGATAATTATTGATATTCTGCAGCTGTTTGAAGAACATTTTTGTAGCCAGAGTATCAAGAGCTGTAGATTTTTGTTATTTTGTCAATAATCCATGATCAAATAAGATCATGTGCATAAGACTTTAAAACATAAGAAATGGAACCACAGAATTTTGTTTCCCACTGGTATTGAAATATCAAGAATAAGAGGCAAGAAACAAAGTTACTTATTCATTGAGCATACTATAAAACTTTGGGATGTTTTGCTGTAAATCTGAGATTACAAAGGAGACATATACTTATCTTTCCTTTATCTGGTAAATTGATTTTTCAAATTTCTTTAAAATATGACACAAAATTCCAAAGATCACATGTTCTCATTAAAATAAGTATATTTTTAAAAACATAAACTATTGAAACAAAGAATATTCTTTTAAAAATAAGAATGCATTTTGAAATGTTCAAAGTTTTCTTAGCTTTTATTATTGTTGTTCAGTTGCTTAGTCATGTCTTACTCTTTGTAACCTGTGGACTGCAGCATGCCAGGCTCCTCTGTCCTCCACTGTCTCCCAAAATTTGCTCAAATTCATGTTTGTTGAGTCAGTGATGCCATCCAACCATCTCATCCTACTTTTGTCCCCTTCTTCTTTTGCCTTAAATCTTTCCCAACATTAGGATCCTTTCCAGTCAGTCAGCTCTTCACACCAGGTGGCCAAAGTATTGGAGATTCAGCTTCAGCCTCAGTCCTTCCAATGAATATTCAGGGTTGATTTCCTTTAGAACTGACTGATTTGATCTCCTTGCAGTCCAAGGGACTTCAAGAGCCTCCTGCAACACCACAATTTGAAAGCATCGATTTTTTGCTCAGCCTTCTTTCTGGTCCAACCCATACATGACTACTGGAAAAAACATTGCTTTGACTGTATGGACATTTATAAGCAAAGAGATATCTCTCCTTTTTAATATGCTGCCTAGGTTTGTCACAGCTTTTCTTCTAAGGAGCAAGAATTTTTTAATTTCATGGGTGCAGTCACCACCTGCAGTGATTTTAAAGTCAAAGAAGATATAATGTATAAAAACTCAATCTATTTTAGTAGGAAGATATAGGTTTAAAGTAGTTGAGTTCAGTTCAATGACTCAGTCATGTCCAACTCTTTGCAACCCCATGGACCACAGCACGCCAGGCTTCCCTGTCCATCAACAACTCTCAGAGTCTACTCAAACTCATGTCCATTGAGTCGGTGATGCCATCCAACTATCTCATCCTCTGTCATTCCCTTCTGCTCCCACCTTCAGACTTTCCCACCATCAAGGTCTTTTCAAATGAGTCAGATCTTCACATTAGGTGGCCAAAGTATTGGAGTTTCAGCTTCAGCATCAGTCCTTTCAATGAATATTCAGGACTGATATCCTTTAGGATGGACTGATTGGATCTCCTTGCAGTCCAAGGGATTCTCAAGAGTCTTCTCCAAAACCACAGTTCAAAAGCATCAATTCTTCAGCGCTCAACTTTATTTATAGTCCAACTCTCACATCCATACAAGACTACTGGAAAAACCATAGCTTTGACTAGACGGACCTTTTTTGTCAAGTAATGTCTCTGCTTTTTAATTGTCTAGATTGGTCATAACTTTTCTTCCAAGGAGCTAGCGTCTTTCAATTTCATGGCTACAGTGACCATATGCAGTGATTTTGGAGCCCAAGAAAATAAAGTCTGTCACTGTTTCCATTGTTTCCCCATATATTTGCCATGAACTGATGGGACCAGATGCCATGATTTTAGTTTTCTGAACGTTGAGTTTTAAACCAACTTTTTTCACTCTCTTCTTTCACTTTCATCAAGAGGCTCTTTAGTTCTTCATTGCTTTCTGCCAAAAGGGTGGTGTCATCTGCATATCTGAGGTTATTGATATTTTTCCCAGCAATTTTGATTCCAGGTTATGCTTCACGCAGCCCAGCATTTCGCATGGAGTTTCAGTTCAGTTCAGTCAATCAGTTGTGTCTAATACTTTGTGACCCTGTGACTGCAGCATGCCAGACTTCCATGCTCATCATCAACTCCAAGAGCTTGCTCAAACTCATGTCTATTGAGTCAGTGATAACATCCAATTATCTCCTCCTTTGTTATTCCCTTCTCCTCCCACCTTCAATCTTTCCCAGCATCAGTGTCTTTTCAAATGAGTCAGTTCTTCACATCAGCTGTCCAAAGTATTGGAGTTTCAGCTTCAACATCACTCCTGCCAATGAACACTCAGGACTGATCTCCTTTAGGATGGACTGGTTGGATATCCTTGCTGTCTAAGGGACTCTCAAGAGTCTTCTCCAACAATACAGTTCCAAAGCATCAATTCTTCGGCACTCAGCTTTCTTCACAGTCCAACTCTCACATCCATACGTGACTACTAGAAAAACCATAGTCTTGATGAGATGGATCTTTGTTGGCAAAGTAATGTCTCTGATTTTTAATATACTGTCTATGTTGGTCATAACTTCCCTTCCAAGGAGTATGCATCTTTTAATTTCATGACTGCAGTGTAGTCTTCATATAAGTTAAATAAGCAGGGTGACAAAATACAGCCTTGACATACTCCTTTCCCCATTTGGAACCATTCTGTTGTTCCATGTCCAGTTCTAGCTGTTGTTTTTGACCTGTATACAGATTTCTCAGGAGGCAGGTCAGGTGGTCTCATATTCCTATCTCTCTAAGAAGATAGGAATATGCTGTGATCCACACAGTCATAGTCTTTGGCATAGTCAATAAAGCAGAAGTAGGTGTTTTGCTGGAACTCTCTTGCTTTTACCATGCTCCAGTGGATGTTGACGATTTAATCTCTGGTTCCTCTACCTTTTCTAAATCTAACTTGAACATCTGGAATTTCACGATTCATGTTCTGTTTAAGCGTGGCTTGGAGAATTTTGAGCAATATTTTTCTAGTGTGTGAGATGAATGCAATTGTGAAGTAGTTTAAGCGTTCTTTTCCATTGACTTCCTTTGGGATTGGAATGAAAAGTGACCTTTTCCAGTCCTGTGGCCATTGCTGAATTTTCCAAATGTGTTGGCATATTGAGTGTAACACTTTCACAGCATCATCTTTTAGGATTTGAAATAGCTCAACTGGAATTCCATCATCTCCACTAGCTTTGTTCATAGTGATGCTTCCTAAGGCCCACTTGACTTCACATTTCAGGATGTCTGGCTCTAGGTGGGTGATCACACCATTGTGGTTATCTTCGTCATGAAGATATTTTTTGTATAGTTCTTCTGTATATTCTTGCCACCTCTTCTTAATATCTTCTGCTTCTGTTAGGTGCATACCATTTCTGTCTTTTGCTATGTCCATCTTTGTATGAAATATTCCCTTAATATCTCTAATTTTCTTGAGATCTCTAGTCTTTCCTATTCTACTGTTTTCCTCTATTTCTTTGCATTCATCACTGAGGAAGTCTTTCTTATCTCTCCTTGCTATCCTTTGGAGCTCTGCATTCAAATGGGTATAATTTTCCTTTTCTCCTTTGCCTTTTGCTTTTCTTCTTCTCTCAGCTATTTGTAAGGCCTCCTCAGACAGCCATTTTTTCCTTTTTGCACTTCTTTCTCTTGAGGATGGACTTGATCACTGACTCCTGTACAATGTCGGGAACCTCTGTTCATAGTTCTTCAGGTACTCTATCAGATCTAATCCCTTGAATCTATTTCTCACTTCCACTGTATAATGGTAAGGAATTTGATTTAGGTTTTACCTGAATGGTCTAGTGGTTTTCCCTGCTTTCTTCATACTAAGTCTGAATTTGCCAATAACTGAGCGACTTTTACTTCACTTCCTTCCATTCCTTCATTGAAAGTCCAATGTATTACCTTTAAATTTCCTAGGTTAAAAATGTGAGGCCAAATTTTGAGAGTCCCCAAATGCAAGCTACTATATTTCGATTTTATTGTCTGTGATCTCCAGAGGTGTTTGGAAGAGTCTATTTCAGAATAGTAGCCTGGGGAATAAAAGGCAAAATATGAGGAAAATTTTAATCCTGTAAATGTGTAAGAGAATTTGAACTGAAGAATGCTCAAGACTAATACATATTAGGAAATAAATGCAATAATCATTAAGTCAAAATATTTCATTTTGGGAATAACTCTCATGTCTTGGCTTTTATGACTGATTTTCTGATTCCAAAATCTGCACTGTATATGTTTCTCCCCTAAGTGACTTATTTCTCCTCTGCTTATGGAGGTTCTGCCCTGATTATTTGCTCTTCTCCCCTCTTCTTCCCTGAATGTCTTCTCCCCTTTCTCTTCTCTCTTCACCTCCATTCCTCTCTCCTCCCCTTAACCTTCTCTTGCTTTTCCTTCCATGGCAGTTATTGCTTTCTTGCTCCTTTCCTTTTATGTATTCCCTCCTTTCATCCCTCCCTCCTGTCCCTTCTAGTATGTGCTATAAATCACTGCAGATGGTGAATTGCAGCCATGAAATTAAAAGACGCTTACTCCTTGGAAGAACAGTTATGACCAACCTAGACAGCATATTCAAAAGCAGACACATTACTTTGCCAACAACGGTCCGTCTAGTCAAGGCTATGGATTTTCCTGTGATCATGTATGGATGTGAGAGTTAGACTGTAAAGAAAGCTAAGTGCCGAAGAATTGATGCTTTTTTTTTTTTTTTGATTATTGGCAGGTTTACATTTATTATCAATTTTTTTTCAGAGAATATCATTATTATTTTTTTAAATTTTATTTTATTTTTAAACTTTACAATATTGTATTGGTTTTGCCAAATATCAAAATGAATCAGCCACAGGTATACATGTGTTCCCCATCCTGAACCCTCCTCCCTCCTCCCTCCCCATACCATCCCTCTGGGTCCTCCCAGTGCACCAGCCCCAAGCATCCAGTATCGTGCATCGAACATGGACTGGCGACTTGTTCCCTATATGATATTATATGTATTTCAATGCTATTCTCCTAAATCATCCCACCCTCTCCCTCTCCCACAGAGTCCATAAGACTGTTCCATATATCAGTGTCTCTTTTGCTGTCTTGTATACAGGGTTATTGTTACCATCTTTCTAAATTCCATATATATGTGTTAATATACTGTATTGGTGCTTTTCTTTCTGGCTTACTTCACTCTGTATAATAGGTTCCAGTTTCATCCACCTCATTAGAACTGATTCAAATGTATTCTTTTTAATGGCTGAGTAATACTCCATTGTATATATGTACCACTGCTTTCTTATCCATTCATCTGCTGATGGACATCTAGGTTGCTTCCATGTCCTGGCGATTATAAACAGTGCTGCGATGAACATTGGGGTACACGTGTCTCTTTCCATTCTGGTTTCCTCAGTGTGTATGCCCAGCAGTGGGATTGCTGGATCATAAGGCAGTTCTATTTCCAGTTTTTTAAGGAATCTCCACACTGTTCTCCATAGTGGCTTTACTAGTTTGCATTCCCACCAACAGTGTAAGAGAGTTCCCTTTTCTCTGTAGACTTTTGGATCGCAGCCATTCTGACTGGTGTGAAATGGTACCTCATAGTGGTTTTGATTTGCATTTTCTGATAATGAGTGATGTTGAGCATCTTTTCATGTGTTTGTTAGCCATCTGTATGTCTTCTTTGGAGAAATGTCTATTTAGTTCTTTGGCCCATTTTTTGATTGGGTCATTTATTTTTCTGGAATTGAACTGTAGGAGTTGCTTGTATATTTTTGAGATTAGTTGTTTGTCAGTTGCTTCATTTGCTATTATTTTCTCCCATTCTGAAGGCTGTCTTTTCACCTTGCTTATAGTTTCCTTTGTTGTGCAGAAGCTTTTAAGTTTAATTAGGTCCCATTTGTTTATTTTTGCTTTTATTTCCAGTATTCTGGGAGGTGGGTCATAGAGGATCCTGCTGTGATGTATGTCGGAGAGTGTTTTGCCTATGTTCTCCTCTAGGAGTTTTATAGTTTCTGGTCTTATGTTTAGATCTTTAATCCATTTTGAGTTTATTTTTGTGTATGGTGTTAGAAAGTATTCTAGTTTCATTCTTTTACAAGTGGTTGACCAGTTTTCCCAGTACCACTTGTTAAAGAGATTGTCTTTAATCCATTGTATATTCTTGCCTCCTTTGTCAAAGATAAGGTGTCCATATGTGCGTGGATTTATCTCTGGGCTTTCTATTTTGTTCCATTGATCTATATTTCTGTCTTTGTGCCAGTACCATACTGTCTTGATGACTGTGGCTATGTAGTAGAGCCTGAAGTCAGGTAGGTTGATTCCTCCAGTTCCATTCTTCTTTCTCAAGATAGCTTTGGCTATTTGACGTTTTTTTGTATTTCCATACAAATTGTAAAATTATTTGTTCTAGCTCTTTGAAGAATACCATTGGTAGCTTGATAGGGATTGCATTGAATCTATAAATTCCTTTGGGTAGTATACTCATTTTCACTATATTGATTCTTCCAATCCATGAACATGGTATATTTCTCCATCTGATTTCTTTCACCAGTGTTTTATAGTTTTCTATATATAGGTCTTTAGTTTCTTTAGGTAGATATATTCCTAAGTATTTTATTCTTTCCGTTGCAATGGTGAATGGAATTGTTTCCTTAATTTCTCTTTCTGTTTTCTCATGATTAGTGTATAGGAATGCAAGGGATTTCTGTGTGTTGATTTTATATCCTGCAACTTTACTGTAATCATTGATTAGTTCTAGTAATTCTCTGGTGGAGTCTTTAGGGTTTTCTATGTAGAGGATCATGTCATCTGCAAACAGTGAGAGTTTTGCTTCTTCTTTTGCAATTTGGATTCCTTTTATTTCTTTTTCTGCTCTGATTGCTGTGGCCAAAACTTCCAAAACTATGTTGAATAGTAATGGTGAAAGTGGGCACCCTTGTCTTGTTCCTGGCTTTCGAGGTAATGCTTTCAATTTTTCACCATTGAGGATAATGTTTGCTGTGGGTTTGTCATATATAGCTTTTATTATGTTGAGGTATGTTCCTTTTATTCCTGCTTTCTGGAGAGTTTTTATCATAAATGGGTGTTGAATTTTGTCAAAGGCTTTCTCTGCATCTATTGAGATAATCATATGGTTTTTATTTTTCAATTTGTTAATGTGGTGTATTACATTGATTGATTTGTGGATATTGAAGAATCCTTGCATCCCTGGGATAAAGCCCACTTGGTCATGGTGTATGAACTTTTTAATGTGTTGTTGGATTCTGATTGCTAGAATTTTGTTTAGGATTTTTGCATCTATGTTCATCAGTGATATTGGCCTGTAGTTTTCTTTTTTTGTGGGATCTTTGTCAGGTTTTGGTATTAGGGTGATGGTGGCCTCATAGAATGAGTTTGGAAGTTTACCTTCCTCTGCAATTTTCTGGAAGAGTTTGAGCAGGATAGATGTTAGCTCTTCTCTAAATTTTTGGTAGAATTCAGCTGTGAAGCCGTCTGGACCTGGTCTTTTGTTTGCTGGAAGATTTTTGATTACAGTTTCAATTTCCGTGCTTGTGATGGGTCTGTTAAGATTTTCTATTTCTTCCTGGTCCAGTTTTGGAAAGTTGTACTTTTCTAAGAATTTGTCCATTTCTTCCATGTTGTCCATTTTATTGGCATATAATTGTTGAGAGTAGTCTTTTATGATCCTTTGTATTTCTGTGTTGTCTCTTGTGATCTCTCCATTATCATTTCTAATTTTATTGATTTGATTTTTCTCCCTGAACTGTGGTGTTGGAGAAGACTCTTGAGAGTCCCTTGGACTGCAAGGAGATCCAACCAGTCCATTCTAAAGGAGATCAGTTCTGGGTGTTCATTAGAAGGACTGAAGCTGAAGCTCAAACTCCAATACTTTGCCCACCTCATGCAAAGAGTTGACTTACTGGAAAAGACCCTGATGCTGGGAGGGATTGAGGGCAGGAAGAGAAGGGGACGACAGAGGATGAGATGGCTGGATGGCATCACTGACTCGATGGACATGAGTTTGAATAAATTCTGGGAGTTGGTGATGGACAGGGAGCCCTGGCGTGCTGCAATTCATGGGGTCACAAAGAGTAGGACACGATTGAGCAACTTAACTGACTGACTGATGCTGTGCAAGTCACTTCAGTCATGTCCTACTCTTTGTACCCCATGGACTATAGTGCACCAGGTTCTTCTGTCCATAGAATTCTCCAGACAAGAATACTGGAGCGGGTTGCCATGCCCTCTTCCAGGGAATCTTCCTGGCCCAGGGATGTAGCCCCTAAAAAATGCAACTTTTTAATCTCTCAAATTATTCATTGCAGTTCCCCCAGTCAAAACACAGAACAGCAATGATAAATGAGTTCACATGAAAAGGCAGAAACTCCCAGTGATACTTGTCTAACTTTCTGTGTAACCTTAGGAAAGTTTATAGACCTCTATGAATCTTAGATCTCATCTATAAAATGAATAGAATAATAAAGCCCATTTCTGAGTGTCTGTTATAATAATTGAATTAGATTACTAATGTAAAGTACATAATCTTGTCTTGCATAAAGTAAATCCTCAATAAAACATTTATTCTTTCATAATTTATGGTTTGCAGGTAAAATAGAGAACAATTTATAGTTTCTTTGTTATCTATTCTCTGTCTCAAGGTTTATGGCTGGTACTCAGTGATGGATTTAAACACAAATTGTGGTGACACTGTTTCTTCCTAATTGTAAATACTATAGAATAAGAATGCAAAATAACACTGGGTAAGGCATTTAGATGATGTGAAGCTGTTGTTATTTTTCCTCTAAAATGATATGAGGAAGATAATTACTAACTTCACTAAGCCTTCTTTTGATTGTCAAGGAAATGGTATACTTGAAAACATATATGCTTAATTTCAACAAATTACAATGTATTACTTAAACTAATTGATAGATGCTGGAATTGATATAGGCTACCTTGTGGCTTAAATAAATTTTCCCTGATCAAAATATTCTGGTCTTTAAAGTTTATTCCAATATATGAACTTCAAAAGGGACATAGAACAACCTTTTTTTTTTTTTTTTCAGAGTTGAGGGACTAGTATTTTAAATACTCTTATTCATTTATTGACTAATTTTTGACTAAATAATAAAACTGTCTATTAACTAAACAGTGTCAATTTATTTATACTCTGACATGATTTAAATAATGATATGAAAATTATTTAATGGTATCTTCTCATTATGTAGTGCAAGTATTAAACCACTTTTATAGTGACTCACTTAACACAATAATTTGGTTATCCAGAAAGTACTATAAACTATCCTGCCTTCAAGTGCTTAATGTTTTAAATAGTAGGTAGCTTAAATGTAAATCAATTTGTATATTATATTTACATATACAGGTCTAAAATATGGGAACTCTGAAATATGGGATATTGACATTTTAAGAGATAATTAATAAAACTATCTTAAGGATTTAATTATATTGCTTAGATAAAAGCTATTTTTTTTCTCAGCATAGAAAATATTTCATTTGAATGAATGCTAAAATAAAGAATTTAAGAAAATCTCATCAAAATATTATGTAATTTTTTTGTTTTTATTTTTCTTTTTTACGTACTAAGTGAAATAACAGACATTAATGAGAGGTACGCCTACTACCTTACTCTTTTAAAGTAATCACTGTGATAGTTTTTCTTTGTTATATTTTTTATCACAATACACCTGCTTTGTTTGAAATTATCAAGGAGTAAGGTGTTATGCAGTGAAATGTAGTTCCTTCACATTTAAACATTAAATTATATTTGCTTGTGAAATTGAGGCTTGAATTAGTTTCCTCATTTTTGTCACAATGTTCAAAACATTTTATACACATGTATATAATCTTAGAATTATCATTCAGAGCATCAAACATTATAGTACTACATTTGGGTGTTCATACAGTGATATTCCAGTGCAAAGTGTTTTCATCCCAAGGTTGTGTTATTTATTTTTATTTTAATTTGGTTTGTAAATTTGACCCAATGTTACTTTAGACAGCCAAAAGTTTGCCTTAATCTCTCATCTTCATATTGCTGCTTCTAATGTTAAAAATTTTGAGAAATAAGCAATTTATGAGGTTGAAAGTAAATGAAGAATTAATAAATTATAAACTCCCAGTAATGGCTTTAGACACTAAACACTTTCCAAAGATTTAATGTATTAATTTGACTTTATGAGTTTCTGGCTTCTTCTTTTGAATTATTATACTTAATTCTAAAAAGTGCTTTGTTTAGAGTTAAGATGGGTACTGTCAGTTTCCTAATTAAAAGCAATACACCTCCTTCCTTCGTATGTGCAATAGCTCTGGTTTTGTTTGGTTATTTGCCATCTGCAGATCCACATATTCAGGAATACCTCACCCCAAAAGTTTGATCATTGATAGTTAGGATCGCATGCACATGCGACCCAAACATATTCAGTGGGAATCAGAAAAAGTCTGTAGGAGGGCCTTTGGGAAAGGGTTTGTCACTGATGAATAGGTACTCGTAGAAGAAAATGTAGTAGTCTTTGCTGGACATTATAGTGTCTGCTTGTGACATCTAGAATCGTATTAGCCATCTGGCAACTGAACAACAACAACAACAAAACGACCTGGCCAACATGCTGAGAATGGCAGGGCAGAGGGCTGCAAATAAGGTTGATTTATACTGTGGTGTCTGGATTGAGCTGAAGTTTGTTTATAGTTACATGGAATAGTAAAGAGTCTCTTCAATACAAAGGCAAGGTTGTATCTGAGACAGATGAAATTACTACACAAGTGGATTCTTGGCAAACTATGTCCTGCTGGGTTTGGTATTACTG
The DNA here is from genome assembly GCF_003369695.1 of Bos indicus x Bos taurus. Lineage (NCBI taxonomy): Eukaryota > Metazoa > Chordata > Mammalia > Artiodactyla > Bovidae > Bos > Bos indicus x Bos taurus. The sequence goes on along the minus strand of NC_040102.1, from coordinate 10,134,069 downwards.
TTCAAGGATATAGAGAGGATTCGTCCTCTTTTTCTCTTCAATCTCCTGGCTACATTTCTAAGAATTGAGTAATGAGAAACAATATATACAACATGCAACAGACTCATGGACTGCAGTGCTGGTGTGGAATGTTCTTATCCTTTAATTTTGTGACTCCTTTAGGAATGCTGTGTCATTAGTATTTAAATCACTTCATAAATATTTCACTTTAAATACCATTGTAATGTCTTGTGTATGCCTTAATTTGTGTCTAACATGATGGTTTTGTATAGTGAAACAATTTCATCAGGGCACTTACACGATTAAAAAGAGATTTAATGGAACACTTTATCTTTACTTTGAGTTGACCGTGGAATAGAAAGCAAAAAAACTATTTAATTCCAACAGAAAGAGCTTCTTTTATTTCAATGCTTTGTTTTTTTAAAGAAAAATCAACATATGCATGCCTCATAACACAAATTCAGGAAAACGTAGACACTACACCTTTGGTGGAAGTGGAAGGCAGAGAGAAGTAAGAAATAAAAGTCCCGATATAACTTTGTATAGTGGGTACAGGTGAAGGTTAAAATGTGGAAAATTTCTTAAGCTTATGAAAGCTGTATTCTCCTTAGTCTCCTTTTCATTGTTCTTCCACTAGAGCCTCATCCTAGTGTATTCAAGAATTTGAGAGCCATATGGACACATGCTACAGGAAAAAAATTCTCAAAGATGATATCTCCAGCATTTCCTTATGCACATGATGGAAAAACTGAATTTTATTTTCCTCCTTTGCTAAAGGTGCATCTGGTGAAGACTAAGGATGCACATTTCTTTTCCTGAGCATCCCATTCTTTTGGAGAAGGAAATGGCAATCCACTCCAGTGCTATTGCCTGGAAAATCCCATGGACAGAGGAGCTTGGTAGGCTACACTCCATGGGGTCGCAAAGAGTCGGACACGACTGAGCGACTTCACTTTCACTTTCACTATTTCAGTTGGAAGGCCCCTTGAACTTACTAAAGAGAGGACTATATCTTGTGCTTTTAATACCCAGACAGCTAAGCAATAATTGCCCATTCATCAAAAATGTGCTTTTGAAGATTTGTCTCATAATCATGACAGTGTAATATCATCTGTTCTTGTTAGCCCGCAATCATTACATTCTTAATTGTGAAATAATGATTTTGAGATATTTAAAAATTCCACTCAAATTTGGGAAAAGAAAATTTGGAAGGAATGTGATACTAAATTACAGACAAGAGCAAAACTGAAATTTGACTTGCAAAAATGCTTCAGTAAAAATAAGCCATTAGGGCTGTTTGCTAGTACCTATATAGTGACTCGTTTAACTGTGTAGTATACAATTTTGACTCTGAAAACACACAAAGGGACACTATAACAGAGAGCTGAGTCATTGTTTTCAGGGTAAATCATGCTGATGTCTTGTGAGGAAAAAAGTGATAAAGTACAGCAACATTGAGAATCATGGCTCACTCTAAATTTTAAGGGAAATTGGTGCCAGTAATTATATATTTAAATAACAACTGACTCTTCTCCAGAGAGCAGAAATAGATCCTCCTTGAATGTTATCTGTTTTTTCCACAAGCTAAGTTACCTAGGTTAGAGCCTATGGGAGATAATAACATCAAACTTGTATTTTTATAAACTTTGCTTAAAAGGAAAATTCAAGGGATAGGAAATATAAAAGAAAACTTTGAAGACAAGAAGACTAACTTAGAATGTCCAAAGAAGGATTAGAAAGAGCCCCAGAAGGATAGACTAACAGAGAATTATGGAAGACAATATTCAAAGAAAATAATGACTGACATTTTTTCAGGGTTGATGAAACAGATAATCCTCATACTGTTGAAGCTTAAAAAGTCCTGAGGAGTATTTTTATTTTTAATCCATACTCCAGCAAAATGCAGAGAAGAAAGCAAAAGAGAAACCTAAAAAAAAAAAAAAAAAAAATGGGAGTGATCTGAAAGTGACCAGATTTAGTAGATTGCCAGTAGATTTTTCAAACACAACAGTTGATGTCAGAAAACAAGAGAACACAATTGGGTTATACCTCACTTGTGTGAAGTTGAGCAAATTCAAAACAACCATGTTCAACCTGCAGACATAGACAGGTCACGGCTTATTAAGCATCCCAGAGCATACTCTAGTCTTCAAATGCTTTGCATTGTGAATGGAGTTGAATCTCCACGGTACTTTCAATACCAGAATAAAATCATCAAATTTGTGACTTCTTTTAATGAGTAGCCGTTTGCAGTTTGAATGAACAGCATATGAATTTTGACTACATTGTAGCCCAGGATATATGCCTTCTCTGCCTCTGTGCTACTGTGACCAAACACTTTCTCAGTTGATTTGTGATCAGTGAGAGCAAGCAGATAGAGGACCAACTTTATACTGCTCTCTGATGTTAAGGAAGGCATGGCAAATAGCAGAATAGTAACTGTGTCACTAGTTGAGACAATTGAATACAATCAAGTTGGAAAAATCACATGGCTGTGAAGTAAGCTTCATTCAAATTGGAACATGCTCAAAAACACACATAGAGTGAAACGGAAGGATGCAACACACAGTATTGAGTATGCTTATATTAAATTTGCATATGGCACATATTCTCACATCTTCACATTTCTGAGAGGAGGAAAATAGTATTATCTGCAGCGAAATGATGAATTGAAAAGAACGGATGAAATTAAAAGTCACTTTGGAAAAAGATAGGGGAATTTGCTTCTAATAGAACAAACTAGAAACTAGTAATAAAGGATTTGAAAAGGAAAGGACTACTCCTAAAAGAAGAGTTTGAGAAGAAATGTTGATGACCAAATAAGTTAATGCTGTGTGGCAGAAATAACAGTAATGACTAATTGGACAAATGAGGTGGAATTAAATGCTGAAAAATGAGCGTGTACCATGGGGGTTGGTTATCAGAATTGCAGGAGTAATTTTTTCAATGTCAGTATAATTTCCAGGAGAATCGTGGTAAAATTAACTTCTTAAAGTTTAAAATTAAGTATTCAAAGGTAGTCAGTGAGGAACAGAAATATAACATCAAATACCTAAATCAAGAGTAGAAAGGTACAGAGGGGACTGAAAATTAATCAGTTCTGAGGAAGGTCAGAAAGAGGACAAATTAATGAGAGAATAAGCAGGGTTAAAGGAAAGAATGAAATTGGATAATAACAAGAAGTCCAATATATCAGTAATGATAGCAAATCACTAGTTAAAAAGGAGAATGTAGGCCTTTCCCCCCTCAAATCCCGATACATACCACTTACAAGAATTTTTTTGATTTAAAAATTAGAGGTTGAAGTTAGTGTTGGTGTATTGACACAAAAGGAAATCAATCAAAAATCACTAATAGGACTTATGAGTAATGATAGTCACTACAAAATGATAATGAAAAATTCTCCAGGAAGCTTCTACATTTGTAAACTGGAGTACACTTTACAATAAACATAATTTGGCAGAATTACAAGTAGAATTTGTAAACTTCATCTCAGAAAACATTACAGATGTACTATTTTCTTCATAATATAGGAAAGTGTAATGGGGTAAAATTTCTACATTGGACTTGAAGCAATGTAGGGCTAGATAAAACCTTTATCCTCAAGTTTGGAACAATCCATTTGATATTTCTGACCTTAAGGTGTCTCAACTGTAAAACCATTTACTTTCATTATATATTTTTTATGAGTTCAAACATTCTCATACAAATAATGCTATTTATGATAGTACCTTTAAAACCATGTCATAACTTCTGCTTTCAGGAAGATAGACTACACATAAAGTTTCCCTGTTCCTTCAGTTTAAGTATAACTAAACCCCTGGGCATTATATATAACCCATTATACTTAAGAAAAGGTCAGTTTTCATTCCAATCCCAAAGAAAGGCAATGCCAAAGAATGCTCAAACTACTGCACAAATGCACTCATCTCACACGCTAGTAAGGTAATGCTCAAAATTCTCTAAGCTAGGCTTCAGCAATACGTGAACTGTGAACTTCCTGATGTTCAAGCTGGTTTTAGAAAAGGCAGAGGAACCAGAGATCAAATTGCCAACATCTGCTGGATCATCGAAAAAGCAAGAGAGTTCCAGAAAAGCATCTATTTCTGCTTTATTGACTATGCCAAAGCCTTTGACTGTGTGGATCACAATAAACTGTGGAAAATTCTGAAAGAGATGGGAATACCAGACCACCTGACTTGCCTCTTGAGAAACCTATATGCAGGTCAGGAAGCAACAGTTAGAACTGGACATGGAACAACAGACTGGTTCCAAATAGGAAAAGGAGTATGTCAAGACTGTATATTATCACCCTGCTTATTTAACTTATATGCAGAGTACATCATGAGAAATGCTGGGCTGGAAGAAGCACAAGCTGGAATCAAGATTGCGGGGAGAAATATCAATAACCTTAGATATGCAGATGATACCACCCTTATGGCAGGAAGTGAAGAGGAACTCAAAAGCCTCTTGATGAATGTGAAAGTGGAGAGTGAAAAAGTTGGCTTAAAGCTCAACATTCAGAAAACGAAGATCATAGCATCTGGTCCCATCACTTCATGGGAAATAGATGGGGAAACAGTGGAAACAGTGTCAGACTTTATTTTTGGGGGCTCCAAAATCACTGCAGATGGTGACTGCAGCCATGAAATTAAAAGACATTTACTCCTTTGAAGGAAAGTTATGACCAACCTAGATAGCATATTCAAAAGCAGAGACATTACTTTACCAACAAAGGTCCATCTAGTCAAGGCTATGGTTTTTCCTGTGGTCATGTATGGATGTGAGAGTTGGACTGTGAAGAGAGCTGAGCGCTGAAGAATTGATGCTTTTGAACTGTGGTGTTGGAGAAGACTCTTGAGAGTCCCTTGGACTGCAAGGAGATCCACCCAGTCCATTCTGAAGGAGATGAGCCCTGGGATTTCTTTGGAAGGAATGATGCTAAAGCTGAAACACGAGTACTTTGGCCACCTCATGCGAAGAGTTGACTCATTGCAAAAGACTCTGATGCTGGGAGGGATTGGGGGCAGGAGGATAAGGGGACGACAGAGGATGAGATGGCTGGATGGATGGCATCATTCACTTGATGGACGTGAATTTGAGTCCACTCCAGGAGTTGGTGATGGACAGGGAGGCCTGGCATGCTGCGATTCATGGGGTCACAAAGAGTCGGACACGACTGAGCGACTCAACTGAACTGATACTTAAGGAGGCTCTAAAAGGTACAGAGTAGAGGCAGATTAACCAGGGACTTCAGGAGACAAAGGGGCTTCCCTGGTGGCTCAGAGGTTAAAGTATCTACCTGTAATGCAGGAGACCAGGGTTCGATCCCTGAGTTGGGAAGATCCCCTGGGGAAGGAAATGGCAACCCATTCCAGTATTCTTGCCTGGAGAATATATGGAGCAAGGAGCCTGCTAGGCTACAGTCCACGGGGTCGCAAAGAGTCAGACACGACTGAGCTACCTCACTTTCACTTTCAAGAGACAAGCAGTTAATGTGATGGTGAATTTTCTGGTTTTTGAAGGAGAAATGTGAACCCAGAAATGCCAATGGGTGCAGACAGTATAGACTCCAACAAAAGGCTCCTCTTTCTAGTTAGATGACCTGGAAAGAGGACCCCAACAAAAGGCTGCCCTTTCCAGCTAGGTGACTGGGAAGGAGGATGATAACCATACGGAAAATATTTACCCAGTACTGTGCTACTCCAGTCACAGACCTCAGAAAAAAATATATCCCCATCTGTACCCACAATTGCAGAGGTCCAGTAGGGAACCTCGACTTCCATACTTTCCAGGTTGTAATGAGTTAACAGAAATATTCCCATGCCCCACTAGGATGGTATCAGAGAAGGCTTTGTAGGGAATTGGGGTTTTCATCTGTGCAATAATTAATTAGGAAACTCTTTCAACACTGTCAGTGGAGTAACACCTAGAAGGTGTGATGAGAAATAAGCCATTTTGAGTTGGGCTTCCCAGGTCACGCTAGGGGTAAAGAACCCTCCTGCCAGTGCAGGAGTGTAAAAGATGTGAGTTCAGTCCCTGGGTCAGGATTATCTCCTGGAGGAGGGCATGGCAACCCACACCAGTATTCTTGCCAGGATAATCCCATGGACAAAGGACCCTGATGTCCATGGGGTCCATGGGGTCACAAACAGTCAGACAAGACTGGAGCAACTTAGCATGCATGCCTAGGCATTTTACACTGTAACAACCTTGTTCACACATGGAATCTGGACTCTTAGTTAAGGAGTTAAGGATTTCCTCTTGCCCTTCCCAAAATAAAATTTCCACTCTGGAATATTTTACTTCTCTATCAGTGTTGATACTAAAAACAAAGGATTCAGTGATATTATGGAGTGTCAGAAGTGAGATGAAATTTAGATAGAAGTAATATCTGGAACTCTAGGAGTGTTTGAAATGTTAGACCAAGTTGTTTCCATTTTGTGTTAGGTTACTGTGTGATCCTGGGCTTCCCTGGTGGCTCAGATTGTAGTGAATCTACCTGCAATGCGGGAGACCCAGGTTTGATTCCTGGGTTAGAAAGATTCCCTGGAGAAGGGAATGGCAACCCACTCTGTATTCTTGCCTGGAGAATTCCATGGACAGAGGAGCCTTGTGGGCTACAGTCCATGGGGTAACAAAGAGTTAGACACAACTGAGTGACTTTCACTCACTCATTACGTGATCCAACATTTTTGATCAGGTATTTAAGGCTTTTTTAATTCATTGAGGAGGACTGAGTGCTCAGTCATGTCCCACTCTTTGCAACCCCATGGGCTATAGTCCATCAGGCTCCTCTGTCCATGGAATTTTCCAGGTAAGAATACTGGAGTGGGTTTCCATTTCCTTTTCCATGGGATCTTTTAAATCCAGGGATTGAACCCATGTCTTCTGTGTCTCCTGCATTAGCAGGTGGATTCTTTTACCACTGTACTACCTCAGATCAGATCAGATCAGTCTCTCAGTCATGTCCGACTCTCTGCGACTGCATGAATTGCAGCACGCCAGGCCTCCCTGTCCATCACCAACTCCTGGAGTTTACTCAGACTCATGTCCATCAAGTCAGTGATGCCATCCAGCCATCACATCCTCTGTCGTCCCCTTCTCCTCCTGCCCTCAATCCCTCCCAGCATCAGAGTCTTTTGCAATGAGTCAACTCTTTGCATGAGGTGGCCAAAGTACTGGTGTTTCAGCTTTAGCATTATTCCTTCCAAAGAAATCCCAGGGCTCATCTCCTTCAGAATGGACTGGTTGGATCTCCTTGCAGTCCAAGGGACTCTCAAGAGTCTTCTCCAACACCACACTTCAAAAGCATCAATTCTTCAGTGCTCAGCTCTCTTCACAGTCCAACTCTCACATCCATACATGACCAGTGGAAAAACCATAGCCTTGACTAGACGGACCTTTGTTGGCAAAGTAATGTCTCTGCTTTTGAATATGCTATCTAGGTTGGTCATAACTTTCCTTCCAAGGAGTAAGCGTCTTTTAATTTCATGGCTGCAGTAACCATCTGTAGTGATTTTGGAGCCCAGAAAAATAAAGTCCGACACTGTTTCCACTGTTTCCCCATCTATTTCCCATGAAGTGGTGGGACCAGATGCTATGATCTTCATTTTCTGAATGTTGAGCTTTAAGCCAACTTTTTCAGTCTCCACTTTCACATTCATCAAGAGGCTTTTGAGTTCCTCTTCACTTTTTGCCATAAGGGTGGTGTCATCTGCATATCTGAGGTTATTGATATTTCTCCCGGCAATCTTGATTCCAGCTTGTGTTTCTTCCAGTCCAGAGTTTCTCATGATGTACTCTGCATATAATTTAAATAAACAGGGAGACAATATACAGCCTTGACGAACTCCTTTTCCTATTTGGAACCAGTCTGTTGTTCCATGTCCAGTTCTAACTGTTGCTTCCTGACCTGCATACAAATTTCTCAAGAGGCAGGTCAGGTGGTCTGGTATTCCCATCTCTTTCAGAATTTTCCACAGTTTATTGTGATCCACACAGTCAAAGGCTTTGGCATAGTCAATGCTAGATGATGGTTAGTAAGTCAAAACTATACATATAGTCTTTAATTGAAGTCACTCATTCATGACAGACTCTTTGCAACCTCATGGACTGTAGCCTCCCACGCTTCTCAGTCCATGGGTTTTTCCAGGCAAGAATACTGGAGTGGGTTGCCATTTCCTTCTCCAGGTGATCTTCCCGACCCAGGGATCAAACTAGGGTCTCCCACCTTGTAGACAGCTGCTTTACCCTCTGAGCCACCAGGGAAGCCTTAATAAACAATTACATTATAAAAATAAATTATTTTTCCAAGACATGTTAAATAATATAGTAAAACACTTTTGTCAAACCATATAAAGATCTACTTAACAACATACAGAAAACTAGAGCATCTCCCACAATCTTATTTAAGGATAAATACACTGACTTGATTTACATTTGTCCTGGTTAATCTCTCAGAAGGAAGTCAGTCAAGTCTAAAATGTCCTTTATGGAGTTCATGACAGATGCTGAAAGTCCATTGGATTTTACAAGAGTATTTTTCAGGAACTTCAAAGAGAAAATAGTCAGTAGATACAAGGCCTGTAATAGTAATTGTCTCTTATTTTCTTCAGAGACGTTTTGGCATTCTTATCATATGTCCCAAATGTCAAAAGCAAACCTATAATTATTCCAAAATCATTTGCCCTTCTAGGCTTAGTATTAGAGCTTTGCCCACACAGGACATGCACTGAAGTAATAACAGTGTTAAACATTAATTATTTTATAGTATATCAAAAGAGTTCATGCTTATTGTAATTACTGTTTAAAGCCATATGTAGAAAAAAAGGAAGGACAAAAAAAAAAAAAGACTTTATATTTCATTCTAAAGATTCTTGTCCTGCTCTATTAGTGTTGGTTTTTACCACCATTTTATGTACACAGCAGCATGGGGTTTGTTAGCTTGACTTACATTTTTAAAGTAGAAATCTTTTGTGTTTAAGCTCAATGCCAGTTGTGTGCTGACTGCCTGCTGCTTCCCAAGTACGTATCTAGAATTTTGTAGTTTAATTGCCACTTGCACAGTGGTATTGTACATAAACACAGCAGCTGCTACTGTATATTGGAAGTGGCTCAGAAAAATCTATGGACACCGTTCAGCTTTGACTAAAAAGCCAAAACTTTTAGACCCAGCTGCATTACTCCAACAGCTTGGCAATATAACACCTTAACAAAAAGAATTCAACTCATTGGAAGTCTATTTACAATATGTTTGAGGCCACAGTAGAGAAAATCGCATGGAACCATGTGGTCTTAGTGGTAAAACTTTCCAAAAATGAAGATCATCTTTCCCTTTTTTCCTAGTCACAGAGGTCCTTATCTTTTGTTCGTTAGTATTCTGTGTTGCAAGAGATAGCCACTAGAGATAAGAAAGCTAATATGAAACTTGGATATCTTCCTATTACCACTGTTACCAGGTAGAGATCATGTTCTTTTTGGTCGAACCAATTAAAAATGTGAAAGCAAAGGGGAAATGCACAGAAACCTTGACAGAAGATCTCTGTTGCAGCAACTTGCTGACTTTAATGAATACTCTTTTATGTGGAAGAGGTTGACTGATGTCACATTTAAATGTAGTCCTGAAAAAACACTTCTCAGTTTGTATTTTGTGTCTCAACATATTATATATATATATATATATATATATATATATATATATATATATTTGAAGCATAAAAATTACAAAGCCCCCCCTTTTTTTTCACAAAGAAAATGCAAGGCAGTGACATAAAAAAAAAAATCAGAACAACTTCATATGTTTCCCTGCCTTGATGTTTATCATACATACCCCCATGCAGAGTTTTCCATATTTCAATATTTAGATATTCAAGTAGCATTCTTCCGTTCTTCACAGAACAAAGCCACCCCATGAAATTGGATGTTAACACATTATAGATTCACTATGGTATATTACTGTTACCTTGATGTTATTTTTTGTCTTTATGATAAATTTTAGAATGTCCAAGTTTATCTAGCAAAATCTTAAGCTCAATTCAGTCTGAAATATTATTGCTTTTAAATCATTATGTGAATAGGGGTTATCCAAGTGCAGCTTCATATGCCAATAATTGGTTCTGTCGATTTTGGTGTTTTAAATATGTAAAAGAGAAAATATTAGATGTGTGGACTAAGGGATTCTTTTAGAGTACAGTAGATCTAAACACAGCATCTGGAGCCTAGTACTTGAAAAAGAGAACTATTTGTTTTCTTTCTCAGTATTACAAATGTTAAGGGATACCTATGTCTACTTCGAGCTAGGTCTACTTTAGTTCATAGTCTAAAGTGGGTTAGGGTTAGATTTAAAAAATTTTAGAACCCAGCTGCATTACTCCACCAGCTTGGCAATATAACACCTTAACAAAAAGACATTTTTTTGAAGTGAATATTCTTTATTGACAACCCAGATATAAAGACTTTTCAAAGCATTTATTAAATCATCAGGACTATCTCTTAAGTTTTTAACTAGTTAAATCAAAATACTCCAGTTCAAAATTATAAGAAATGGCTAAATAAGTTGTCAACTTAGAAATTTGAATACAATAGAACTATATTTAGTTTCATTAGGAAATCAGTGCCTACTTTTAACTATATCATGTTGAATATTATCCCAGTGTTTTGGAGGCAGAATTTGTCTCAATATTTCAATAGTGGTTAACAGCAGATCATGGAATTATAAGCACTTTTAATTTTTGTGTTTGCTTTATCTTTTTTCTTATTTTCTATAGTTACTCAGTCAATAAAATTTAAATTTTATAAATGATTTTCCATACAAACTTTGACTGTCCCAAGATAGCAGTGTAATGCCCTATAAACTCAAGAGTTTTTAATAATTTAATTTATGTAGTAAGAAAATTTGGTCACATTAACATTTAGGGTAAGGGATAAATGGAGAAAAATGAACACTGTATAAAAAGATATCTGAAAATTTATTACAGTATAGATAGTTGCTACAACAATAAAGTACATTAATTAAACTAGTGCAAAGCAAAGATACAGAACTATAAGTCTGTAAAATCTGTAGGCAAGTGATTGACTGTAGGAGAGATGCATGTTGAATAATAAAATCCAATGATACTGACTACTAGAACTAGCTTTTATTATCATCTTTGTGCTCTTCTATTTAAAAAGCACTTTACATTATTATAAGCTGTAACTTATGTGGTTTTTTGATAAACCGATAGTCAATCTGCTTTTATGCTAGTATAAAAAAAATCTCAGTGCATACCAAAATAGGCATTTATTTCTTGTTCATGTTACATAAAGAGTACAGGTCAGTCATGCCTTTGATTTTTCTGGCTGGTTTCTCTGATTCAGCTAAGTATGGCATTCTAGAATGAAGGATGAAGGAATGGCTATTTCATGTACATTTTTTTTTTTCTCATGATGGAGAGAAACAAAAAGGGTCCAAAAGCAACCACATGAGTTTATTTGAAGCTTCTGCTTAGATGTTGCATGTCAAGGCTGGGCAAAATCCACTGAATAAAACAAGTCACATGGCAGAGGAGAAGTCAGTGAGGTGGATAAGTATATCTTGTATGTCAAGAAGCTCTGATGAAAAAAAAATAATGATTAATATATAATAAGATGTACCACAATTCTCAGCCAACTTGATTTGTGTGTCAGTATTTAACACACTGTTTAATAGTAACTTGTGTTTATAACTTAATGTAACCTAGGTCTATATTCAATTTGTTAGACTTTTTTCTCCTATTTTCAGCCCAAGAAGCTATATAGTTGTATTAGTGAAATAGGGGACTTAATGACATCATGATGCTTAGAGAAAATTGCTCTGAATTTACAAAGATTCTTATACAGTTAGCTAGTTTGCTTTCAAAATTGGATTCTGTATGTTGCTATTCACTGATGTATAGCTGGTGAACTGGTGAGTTGTCTTCTTAGTTTGTTCAGATAAAGATGGACCTCCTTCAGGGACTTAACCTTTTGTTGTCTTCAGTGATGTTTGGGTTCTCTTTGATTTCCTGCTGCATTTTGTAGCTGGGCTCTGACTAGACTGTGCTTCATACAGTGAGAAGAGTGGTATCACTTCGTCCTTCATGGGAGGGTTCCAAACATATTTTCGGACTCTTCTTACAATTAAATTAAGTCATCCTCATTGAGCATGTGATACACCTAGGAGTTTTTCACTTTACAGAGGAGCTGGGGTCTCTGTATGCAGGTCTGTGAACCCTTTAATCCTAGCAAGTCACTGTTTTAATCTGTTGAACTATTTTCTTTAAACCCCTAATATGTTATGAAAGTCTTCTTTTTTCCTCCCTTGAATCAGTAGAAAATTGTTTTTCACTTGATGCTATTACATTCTTCATTATTTCAACAAAGAGACATTTTTCTTCTTGCACCAATCCAGGAATTTAGAAGAAACAAGTATAATGTCCTTTAATTACTGTTGTTATTAGTGGTTGTTGGTGTCCAGTCTTTAAAGGTATCCTCCATGTTGGGAAAAATTGATATCTATTTCCTCTATATTCTGCCCTTCCCTGTTTTTTTTAAAATTTTATTTATTTTTTAATTGAAGGATAATTGCTTTACAAATTTTGTTTTTTTTTTTTTGTCAAACCTCAATATGAATCAGCCACAGGTATACATGTATCCCTTCCCTTTTGAACCTCCACCCCTCTAGGTTGATACAGAGCCCCTGTTTGTTTCCTGAGCCATACAGCAAGTTCCCATTGGCTATCTATTTTACATATGGCAATGTAAGTTTCCAGGTTGCTCTTTCCATACATCTCGCCCTCTCCTCTTCTCTCCCCATGTCCATAAGTCTATTCTCTATGTATGTTTCTCCACTGTTGCCCTGCAAATAAATTCTTCAGTACCATTTTTCTAGATTCCGTATATATGCGTTGCTGCTGCTGCTAAGTCACTTCAGTCATGTCCAACTCTGTGCGACCCCATAGATGGCAGCCCACCAGGCTCCCCTGTCCCTGGGATTCTCCAGGCAAGCATACTGGAGTGGGTTGCCATTTCCTTCTCCAATGCATGCATGCATGCTAAGTCGCTTCAGTCGTGTCCGAGTCTGTGTGACCCTATGGACTGCAGCCCTCCAGGCTCTTCTGTCCACAGGATTCTCCAGGCAAGAATACTGGAGTGGGTTGTCATTTCCTTCTCCCATATATGCATTAGAATATGATATTTATCTTTCTCTTTCTGACTTACTTCACTCTGTATAATAGGTTCTAGGTTCATCCACTTCATTAGAACTGACTCAAATGTGTTCCTTTTTATGAAGATGATATTCCATTGTGTATATGTAACACAACTTCTTTATGCACTCATCTGTCTGTGGACACCTAGGTTGCTTCCATGTTCTAGCTATTGTAAATAGTGCAGCAGTGAACAACGGGATACATGTGTCTTTCTCAATTTTGGTTTCCTCAGGGTATATGCCTATGAGTGGGACTGCTAGGTCATATGGTGGTTTCATTCCTAGTTTTTTCAGAAATCTCCATACCATCTTTCATAGTGGCTGTTTCAATTTACATTCCCACCAACAGTGAAAGTCCCTTTTCTCCACACCCTCTCCAGCATTTATTGTTTGTAGACTTGTTGATCATGGCCATTCTGAACAGTGTGATGTGATATCTCATTGTAGTTTTGATTTGCATTTCTCATGTTGAGGATCTTTTCATGTGTTTGTTAGTCATCTATATGTCTTCTTTGGAGAAATGTCTGTTTAGGTCTTTTCCCCACTTTTTGATTTTTTTTTTTCTTTTCTTGTATTGAGTTGTATGCACTGCTTGAATATTTTAGAAATTAATCCTTTGTCAGTTGTTGCATTTGCTATTATTTTCTCCCTTTCTGAGAGTTGTCTTTTCACCATGCTTATAGTTTCCTTTGCTGTGCAAAAGCTTTTAAGTTTAATCAGGTCCCACTTGTTTACTTTTGTTTTTGTTTCCATTACTCTAGGAGGTGGGTCATAGAGGATCTTGCTTTGATTTATATCATCAAGTGTGCCTATCTTTTCCTCTAAGGGTTTTATAGTTTCTGGTCTTAAATTTAGGTCTCTAATCCATTTTGTTTATCTTTGTGTATGGTGTTAGGAACTGTTCTAATTTCATTCGTTTACATGTAGCTGTCCAGTGTTCCCAGGACATTGAAGAGGCTTGTCTTTGCCCCATTGTATATTCTTGTCAAAAATAAGGTACCCATACGTACATTGGCTTATTTATGGGCTTTCTATCTTGTTCCTCTTGTTCCATTGGTCTATATTTCTGTTTTTGTGCCAGTACCATTATTTCTTGAGGACTGTAGTTTTGTAGTATAATCTGAAGTCAGGAAGGTTGATTCCTCCAGCTCCATTCTTCTTTCTCAAGACTGCTTTGGCTATTCAGGGTCTTTTCTGTTTCCATATGAATAGTGAAGCTTTTTGTTCTAGTTCTATTAAAAAATTCCATTGGTAATTTGATAGGGATCGCATTGAATGTGTAGATTGCATTTGGTGGTATAGTCATTTTCACAGTATTGATTCTTCATACACAGGAGCATGGAATATCTCCCCATCTGTTTATGTTGTCTTTGATTTCCTTCAATAGTGTCTTATAATTTTCTGTGTACAGTTCTTTTGTCTCCTTAGGTAAGTTTATTTCTAGATACTTAATTATTTTTGTTGCAATGGTGAATGGGATTGACTCCTTAATTTCTCTTTCTGATTTTTCATTGTTAGTATATAGAAATGCAAGTGATTTCTGTGTATTGATTTTGTATCCTGCACCTTTGCTAAATTCACTGATTAGCTCTAGTAATTTTCTGATACTATCTTTAAGGTTTTCTGTGTACAGTATCATGTCATCTGCAAACAGTGAGAGCTTTACTTCTTCTTTTCCAATCTGGATTACCTTTATTTCTTTTTCTTCTCTGATTGTTTAGCTAGGACTTTCAGAACTATGTTGAATAACAGTGGTGAAAGTGGAGGCCCTTATCTTGTTCCTGATCTTAGGGGGAATGCTATAAGTTATTCACCACTGAGAATAATATTTTCTGTGGGCTTATCATATATGGCCTTTACTACATTGAGGTAGGTTCCTTCTGTGCCCATTTTTTTTTTGGAGAGTTTTAATTGTAAATGGATGCTGAATTTTGTCAAAGCCTTTTTTTGCATCTACTGAGATTATCATATGGTTTTTATATTTCAATTTGTTAATATGGTATATCACATTGATTGATTTGCTTATATTGAAGAATCCTTGCATCCCTGGGATAAACCCAACTTGATCATGGTGTATGAGCTTTTTGATGTGTTTCTGAATTCTGTTTGCTAAAATTTTGTTGAGTTTTGCATCTATGCTCATCAATGTTATTCGCCAGTAGTTTTCTTTTTTGGTGTGCTGTCTTTGTCTGGTTTTGGTGTCAGGGTGGTTTTGTAGAAAGACTTTGAAGTATTCCTTCCTCTACAATTTTTTGAAAGAAATTTAGAAGAATAGGCATTAGCTCTTCTCTAAATGTTTCATAGAATTCTCCTGTGAAGCCATCTGGTTCTGGGCTTTTGCTTTTGGGGAGAGTTTTGATCACAGCTTCAATTTCAGTGCTGTAATTGGATTATTCATAATTTCTATTTGTTCCTGCTTCAGTCTTGGGGGATTGAACTTTTCTAAAGAATCTGTCCATTTCTTCCAGGTTATCCATTTTATTGCCATATAGTTGTTCATAATAGTCTCTTATAATCCTTTGTATTTCTGCAATGTCTGTTGTACCTCTCCTTTTTCATTTCCAGTTTTGTTGATTTTATTCTTCTCTTTTTTTCATGCTGAGTCTGGCTAAAGGTTTTCAATTTTGTTTATCTTCTCAAAGAACAAGCTTTTAGTTTTATTAATCTTTATTATTGTTTCTTTGATTTCTTTTTCACTTATTTCTACTCTGATCTTTATTATTTCTTTCCTTATGTGAATTTTTTTGTTGTTTTTCTTCTTTTTCCAATTGTTTTAGGTGTAAAGTTAGGTTGTATATTTGGTGTTTTTCTTGTTTCTTGAGTTAGGATTGTATTGCTATAAACTTCCCTCTTAGAACTTCTTTTGCTGCATCCCATAGATTTGAGTTGTTGTATTTTCATTGTCATTTGTTTCTAGAAATTTTTTCATTTCCTTTTTGATTTCTTTAGTAACCTGTTGATTATTTAGGAACATATTATGTAATCTCCATGTGTTTGTGTTTTTTTGCAGTTTTTCTTTCTTGTAATTTACATCTAGTCTCATAGCATTGTGGTTGGAGAAGATGCTTGGTACAATTCAATTTACTTAAATTTTCTGAGGTTTGATTTGTGACCCAAGATGTGGTCTATCCTGCAGAATGTTCCATGTGCACTTGAGAGGAAGGTTTATTCTTCTGCATTTGGATGGGATGTCCTGAAGATATCAACGAGATCCATCTCATCTAATGTATTATATAAGACTTATGTTTCTTTATTAATTTTGTTTTGATGAACTGTCCATTAATGTGACTGGGATGCTAAAGTCTCCTACTTTTATTGTGTTACTGTCAATTTCTCTTTTTATGTCTATTAGTGTTTGTCTTATGTATCAAGGTGCTCCTGTGTTGGGTGCATAGATATTTACAATTGTTATGTCTTCCTCTTGGATTGATCCCTTGACTGTTATGTAGTGTCCTTCCTTATCTCTTGTAATCTTCTTTATTTTAAGGTCTGTGTTGTCTGGCATAAGGATTGCTACTCCAGCTTTCTTTTGCTTCTCATTTACATGGAATATATTTTTGTATCCTCTTACTTTCAGTCTATATGTGTCTTGAGGTCTGAAGTGGATTTCTTGTAGATAGCATATATATGGATCTTGTTTTTGTATCCATTCAGCCAGTCTGTGTCCTTTGGCTGGAGCATTTAATGTATTTACATTTAATAGCCAGGACATGGAAGCAACCTAGATGTCCATCAGCAGATGAATGGATAAGAAAGCAGTGGTACATATACACAATAGAGTATTACTCAGCCACTAAAAAGAATACATTTGAATCAGTTCTAATGAGGTGGATGAAACTGGAGCCTATTATACAGAGTGAAGTAAGCCAGAAAGAAAAGCACCAATACAGTATACTAACGCATATATATGGAATTTAGAAAGATGGTAACAATAACCCTGTGTACGAGACAGCAAAAGAGACACTGATGTATAGAACAGTCTTATGGACTCTATGGGAGAGGGAGAGGGTGGGAAGATTTGGGAGAATGGCATTGAAACATGTATAATATCATGTATGAAACGAGTTGCCAATCCAGGTTCGATGCACGATACTGGATGCTTGGGGCTAGTGCACTGGGACAACCCAGAGGGATGGTATGGGGAGGGAGGAGGGAGGAGGGTTCAGGATGGGGAACACATGTATACCTGTGGCGGATTCATTTTGATATTTGGCAAAACTAATACAATTTGTAAAGTTTAAAAATAAAATAAAATTAAAAAAATAAAAAGGTATGAAAAATTTCAAAAAAGAAAAGAAAATAAAAGCAATTTTTACAATCTGAAAAAAAAATAAAGTAAGTATAGATATATATATTCCTATTGCCATTTCCTTAATTGTTTAGGGTTGATTTTGTAGATCTTTTCTTCTCTTGTATTTCTTGCCTAGATAAGTCCCTTTAACATTTCCTGTAAAGCTGGTTTGGTGGTACTGAATTCCCTTAACTTTTGCTTGTCTGAAAAGTTTTTATTTCTCCATCAATTTTGAATGAGATCCTTGCCAGGTATAGTAATCTTGGTTGTAGATTTTCCCCTTTCAGTACTTGAAATATATCCTGCCATTCCCTTCTGGCCTGCAGAGAGATCAGCTCTTAAATGTATGGGATTTCCCTTGTATGTTACTTGTTGCTTTTCCTTTGCTACTTTTAATAGTCTTTCTTTGTGTTTAGTCTTTATTAGTTTGTTTAGTATGTGTCTTGGAATGTTTCTCCTTGGTTTTATCCTATATGGGACTCTTTGCACCTCTTGAACTTGATTGACTGATTCCTTTTCCATGCTGAGAAAATTTTCAACTATAATCTCCTCAAAAATGTTCTCATGCCCTTTCTTTTTCTTTTTTTTCTTCTGGAACCCCTATAATTCAAATGCAGATATTGTCCCAGAGGTCTCTGAGTCTATCCTCAATTCTTTTCATTCTTTTTACTTTATTCTGCTCTTCAGCAGTTATTTCCATCATTTTATCTTCCAGCTCACTGATTTGTTCTTCTGCTATAGATATTCTGCTATTAATTCCTTCTAGAGTATTTTTAATTTCAGGAATTGTGTTTTTGGCTCTGTATGTTTATTCTTTAATTCTTCTAGGTCCTTGTTAATTGATTCTTGCATTTTCTCCATTCTCTTTTCAAAGGTTTTGATCTTTACTATCATTATTCTGAATTCTTTTTCAGGTAGCTTGCCTATTTCCTTTTCATTTATTTGGACTTATGTTTTTCTAGTTTATTCCTTCATTTGTGTAGTATTTCTCTACCTTTTCATTACTTTTTTTTTTAACTTATTGTGTTTGATGTCTCCTTTTCCCAGGCTTCAAGGTTGAAATCTTTTTTCCTTTTGGTTTCTGCCCTCCTAAGGTTGGTCCACTGGTTTGTGTACACTTCTTTGTGTAGGGTGAGATTTGTGTGGAGTTTTTTGTTTGTTTCTTTGGTTTTCCTCTGATGGGCAAGGCTGAATGAGGTGGTAATCCTGTCTGCTGATGATTGTGTTTGTATTTTTGTTTTGTTTGTTGTTTAGATGAGGCATCCTGCACAGAGTGCTGCTGGTGGTTGGGTGATGCCTGGTCTTGTATTGAAGTGGTTTCCTTTGTGTGAGTTCTCACTATTCCATAGTCCCTAGGATGTTTTCTGGTAGTCTACAGTCTTGGAGTCAGTCCTTCCACTCCAAAGGCTCAGGGCTTGATCTCTGGTCAGGAACAAAGATTTCACAAATGGTTTGTCTTGACATTAAGTGAGATTAAAACAAATACCCCCAAAACAGGAAACCAAAGATGAGCCCCAGACAAATGGCACTTACAAAATCAGGCAAATAATAATTAAAATAATAGAATATACACATATACATATACACCCATTAGCAAAATCAAAACAGTCCAACAAAAATAAAGTACAGTAGATTGACCTGGTAAAGAAAGGAAATCAAAAATAATATCTACCAGGTAAGAGCAAAACTAAAGCACAAACTGGAAAACAAAATTAAAGCAAGGTGCCAAGTGGGGAATAAAGCACTGAAAGCAAAATTAGCAAATATGTTGACAGGAAAGGAAGGAAAGAAAGAAAAGAAAGAGAATAAGTATGTGAAGTTAAAGACATATAAAGAAGATTTATATATGTCAAAGATTAACTGAAAGGGGAAAAGAACAGTAGGAAAAGCAAACAAAGGAGTAAATGTAGAAAAGGTATGAAAGTTTAAACATTAAAATTATGAAAAGAGAGAGAAAAAAAAAGGAAGAAATAAAAAGAAAAAAAAAAAAAAGGAAAACTCCACAGAACTGCCAAAGCCCAATATAGAGGCAGAGGTTTATACCAACAATAAAAAAAATGAGACTGAATATACACATATACATATATACCCATCAGCAAAATCAAAACAGTCCAACAAAAATAAGTACAATAGTTAGACCCAGCAAACACAGGAGACCAAAAATTATATCTATCAGTTAAGAACAAAACTGCCTAAAGCACAACTGGAAAGCAAAACTAAATAAGATGCCAAGTGGGGAATAAAGCAATGAAAACAAAACTAACAAATATGTTGAGAGGAAAGGAAAGAAAGAATAGATATGCAAAGTTAAATAGAGGTTGGTAAAGAAGATTTATATACATTAAAGATTAACTGCAAAGGGAAAAGAACAATAGGAAAGGCAAACAAAGGAATAAATGTAGAAAAAGTAACAGTAGTTTAAAAAATTAAAAAATAGAGGGAAAAAAAGGAAGAAAAAATAAAAAATAAAATGGAAAATGCAGAGAATTGCAAAAGCCCAACATAGAGGCAGAGGTTTATGCCAACAATAAAAAATGTGACTCAAAAAATAAAAAGCTCAAAGGCGCAATTAGATTTCATAGTGCCAATTAAATCGACAACTACAACAGTGGGGGAAAAGAGGGGAAAAAAATCCAAAAGAATCTACAGAACAAGTCAAAACATAAGAATAATAAATGTTTTTCTTGAGTCATTGCAGTCATTGCAGTCAATCCTTTCCCTCACTGGGAGTCACAGTCCACCTCACCTCCCTAGGATGCCCTCCAACACTGTGTTGGTCTCTTGACCTGCTGTGGGGGCAGCACAGGTTCTAATCTGGTCCTACTCCTATCTGTTCTCACCTCCAATGTCCACATCTATCAGAACTAGTGTGTATTCTTTTGTGGGAGCTCTCAATGCCCTTTTTTATATTCCAATAGATACAGAATCTGCCTAGTTGACCATGTGGATTTAATCTGCAGCTTGTACAGCTGGTAGGAAGGTTTTAGGTCTTCTTCCTTAGCCACATTGCCCTTGGATTTCAATTGTGGTTTTATTTTCACCTCTACATGTGGGTCGTCCCCTGGGGTTTGCTTCTGAGGCTTCCCTGGAGGACTTGGGTTGGCCCCAGTGAGGGCCAGGTGTGGAGCTGGTGCAGTTGCTTGGGTTGCAGGGGTTCTGGCAGCACCAGATACTCAGGGGAGTTTTCGGCTAGGGCAGCAGGGACTATAGTACTCTAGTAGGGTATGGCAACCAGTACTGGGAAATACGCTCCAGTATTCTTGCCTGTAGAACTCCCTGACAGAGAATCCTGGCAGGCCACAGTCCAAAGAGTTGCAAAGAGTTGGACACTACCGAAGCAACCCTGCATGCATAGACGCTGCCTGTGGCAGCTTTGCCCAGTGAGGGTTGAGCGTGAAGGTAGCACAGCTGCTTGGCTTGTGGGAACCCTGGCAGTGCCAAGTGTGCAGGGACACGGGCTGCCTCCCCTGCAGGAGTTATGGCCCTATCAAAATCTTTCTTCAAGCCTCTTGTAGCTGGCGATCAGAAGGCCTCTTTGGCCAGTCTTATCTGTAGCTCCATCCATTCAGGCACTTAAGAGGGCTCCTTGACATGGGGTTCCTTCTCTGTTGTTCAGTGCATCAGGCACATAGAGGGGCTCCCCAGCTGGGTTCCTGCTCTATAGATCAGCACATTAGGCACTTAAAGGATCACCCTGGGTAGGGTCCTACTCTGTAGTTCATTGCATCAGGCATTTGATGGGCCAGCCTCTTTATTGTTCAGCTGCCAATACTGGCCGTGGGGAGAGAGAGACAATGGTGATGGCTCCACCCCCTATGCATGACTCAGCAGTATCCCCTTGATTCCAGGACGATCTAGTTTTCCTCCACAGGCATTTCCCACCACAGTCTCCTTCCTCACATCCCCTCGATCCGTCTCTCCACAATCAACAGCAGCCCTTGCACTGGGATTGCTCCACAATCCTAAACTCCAGCTATAGCCCCTGCTTTTTCTAGGGAACCTGCGTCCCTGTCCAGGGTACTTATGGCTGTGGCAAGGACTGTCTGATTCTCATTCCATTTAGGCTGCCAAAACCAGCTGTTTCACTCTCAGCCTTAAATGTTTCCCCTCTGACTCAGACAATTGTCTGAATGTGAGGATTAGACCCCTGCTTCAGTTCCCTCACCTGCCAAGGGAAGGTCCAGCCCTTCTAACACTCCTGTTTTCCCTCCTAGTTCCTTCATTCTACTGAGTTTTGTGTGGTTCTATATATTGTTTTCTGCTGGTCAGGTCCTCCTGTCTTCTATCAGCTGGTATTCTCTCTGCACTTCTGTGTCTGAAGGTATATTCCTGATGTATCTGTGGAAATAGATGTACTCCACATCCACCGACTCCTCTGCCATCTTGTTCTCTCTGCCCTTCCCTATTTTCAAAGATTGTTTAATTCATCATGTTTATCTACTCCATTTCCATCCCAGTTTTATTATTTAGAAATCCAACCCCATTTTGCAGTTCCCTACTAGACAGTGAAAACACTTGAAATTAAACATTAAAGAAAACTAAGAACATGGCATGTGCTCCCATCACTTCATGGCAAATAGAAGGAGAAAAAGTGGAAGTTTTGGCTTCCCTGGTAGCTCAGCTGGTAAAGAACCTGCTTGGAATGCAGGAGACCCCAGTTTGATTCCTGGGTTTGGAAGGTCCATTGGAGAAGCGATAGGCTAGTCACTCCAGTATTCTTGGGTTTCCCTAATGGCAAAGCTGGTAAAGAATCCACCCACAGTGCGGAAAACCTGGATTTGATCCCTGGGTTGGGAAGATCCCCTGGAGAAGGGAACAGCTACCCACTCCAGTATTCTGGCCTGGAGATCTCCATGGATTGTATAGTCCATCGGGTTACAAAGAGTTGGACACAACTGCATGACTTTCATTTTCACTTTTTCAGTGACAGATTTTCTTTTCTTGGGCTCCAAAATCACTGTGGACTGTCTGCAGCCAGGAAATTAAAATATGCTTTCTCCTTGGAAGGAAAACTATGGCAAACCTAGACAGCATATTAAAAAGCAGAGACATCAGTTTGTCTACAAAGTTCATAAAGCCAAAGCTATGTAGTCATGTATAGATATGAGAGTTGGACCATAAAGAAGGCTGAACACTGAAGAAATGATGCCTTTGAATTGTGGTGCTGGAGAAGACTCTTGAGAGACCCTTGGACTGAAAGGAGATCAAACTAGTTAATCCTAAAGAAAATCAACCTTGAATGTCCATTGGGTGGAATGATGATGAAGTTGAAACTCCAATACTTTGGTTACCTGATACAAATAACTGACTCTTTGGAAAAGACCCTGATACTGGGAAAGAATGAAGACAGAATGAGAAGGGGATGACAGAGGATGAGATGGTTGGATGGCATCACCGACTCAATGGACACCAGTTTGAGCAAGCTCTGGGAGTTGGTGATGGACAGTGAACCCTGGCGTACTGCAGTTCATGGGGTCACAAAGAGACAGACATCTCTGAGTGACTGAACTGAACTGAGGATGAGATGGTTGGATAGCATCATCAACTCAATGGACATGTACTTGAGCAAACTCCTGGAGATAGTGGAGGAGAGAGGTACTTGGCATGCTGCAGTCCATGGGGTTACAAAGAGTTGGGTATAACTTAGTGACTGAACAACAGCTATTTAATATTGCTCCACATTAAACATTTCAAAATCAGCAATTCCTTCTCTGACAACTATTTTTCAGTTTCTCTTATTTTCTCTATTTTTTTCTGCTCATTTTCATTATAAATTTGAGTTCTATTAAACATATCAAATGTCTCACACATTACTATTGTTAAATTTTGCTTGATTTCCTCATACATTTTAATCTCCTGATCAGAAACTACAGTAGTATATTCATACTATGATTCCTTTAGTTCCCTGTTACTATTCTCTTGTTAGCTTCAGTCAAACTCCACATTTCTTGGATTAGTTTTTTTTTTTTTTTTTTCTCTCTCTCTCTCTTTCAGGTTAAGTACTTTATATAAAGTCATGAAAAATGGTGAGTGATTCTGTTTTAAATCTCTGCTACTTATAGCTATCTAAACTTTTTTTTTTAAATTTTTTGCTGATTTGGTTTCCATTTTTTTCCTCTTGTCTCTATTATATTTTTCTAAAGTAGCTCTCTTAAAACATTTCCATGGTTTTCAAAAATATCCACACCTCCACAAGCCTCAGTGCCTGTAGACCATATGAATTCTGACTATTCTCAGAAAATGGATTGAAGATATGTATGTAAATTTAAGTTTTTACCTCCTTGAACATAATATGTCTCTCCACTACCAGTCAACCATACTAACTTTTGCAATATGGCTGTTATGTTATTACCTAAGGGATTATGTTCTTGAGTGTCTAGAATATAAGAGAAAGATTTTTCTAAACTAACTGTCAAAATATATGATCTGGCAAGATGAGTTGTACTCAAATGGAAATAGAAGAATATATTTTAATTCAAAATTGTCCCAGAAAAGCCAGTACTAATCCCATACCTCAACCATTGGTCATTCATAGTCTTCTTCAGGAAACATCATCCAGTTTCTTTAATGCTGTCCATGTGAAAAATGTTGGTAAATGTGTCTAGACTGAGATTCTCCTGCCTGCTGAGCACAGCTGGAATATCAGTTTGAGCAGTAACATCATCATTCTCCAGTGCACCACAAAATCTTGCCACATAGAAGGTTATTTTGAAAAATATTTTTCTAACACATTTCAAAAAGTTATACAGAGTCATAAAGAGATTATGTAAAAAGTAAAGGGAAATTTTTAATTTTTAAAAAATTATTATTTTTTACAGAATAGTTCAGCCATAAAACTGTTCAAGGCATTCAATAAAAGTATTTCTATGAAACCTTGAGGGAAATATCTGAGGGAGTACCATGCCAACTGCATAGCAGATGGGACATAAGCACCATTTCTGCTTCACCAGCAATAAATTGAGTTATTTCAGAAATCTTAAATTCCAAATTTTCAAGTTTGAGACCTTATATCTGGCATCTAGGATACCTCTGTTCCTGAACGTATAATTTCCTCAATTCTAATTATATACATTTGCAAATAACAGATTTTTAAGGATGAGACAAAAATAATATATGCTTTTAAATTTCATAAATATAATGTAAACAAAGTAATGAAGATAGAACAGGAAACTGATTATTATTTCCTTTAAAACTGTTGCAAGAAATCACCTTGAATGATAAAATATATTGAACTGTAAATGCTAATAATTCCTCTAAATTTTATGTATTATAATGAATCCATGTAAGGAAATAGTTGCCTATAATGTAACTATTATGTTATAATAATCTAATCTCTATGTATTCAGAAAATTCTATCTTCATTTAAAAATAATGGATACTCATTTTAAAATTGATTATGCTAAAGAACTGATTATGTTTACTGGTCTAATTTGAAAATGTGCATTAAAAAGTGGAGAGTAAAGAGTCTTTTTATTGGAAAAAGAGGGAAGAATGTGGGAGAAATAGGAAAACAATGGAAAATAGTGTTTGAAAACATGAGATTATATAAGATCTCATGAGAAATGAGTAGGCTAGTCTCTGTCTTAGATAATAAACAAGGTTAAAGCAGAGATAATAAGAGAATGTCAGGGGTCCTGTGTGAGAGTCTAACTCAAGACATGAACAGAGGCAGTAGGTGCCACAGGATGTCTGGGGAAAACAGAAGCACAGGAGATTGCAACTTAATTTTGGATACCTAATGTTTTAGAGGTGTTTAGCTAGGTTGTGCCTGAACATTTCAACTTCTTAATCCTAACCAGAAAATTTCCCAGTCATCTTCCTAGAGCAGAAAATTGGCTAGGCCTATCAGATTTTTGCTAGTTGTTAGCTTTTCCTGATGGAGAAGGCAATGGCACCCCACTCCAGTACTCTTGCCTGGAAAATCCCATGGATGGAGGGGCCTGGTGGGCTGCAGTCCATGGGGTCGCTAAGAGTGGGACACGACTGAGTGACTTCACTTTCATGCATTGGAGAAGGAAATGGCAGCTCACTCCAGTGTTCTTGCCTGGAGAATCCCAGGGACAGGGGAGTCTGGTGGGCTGCTGTCTATGGGGTCACACAGAGCCGGACACGACTGAAGTGAGTTAGCAGCAGCTTTTCCTGAAAGCTCTGATATAAATAAAATATGTGTCTTGCCTTTTAGGCACTGAAAGTTGTTAGGTGTTTGCTTTGATTGTGGCCAGACCCAATATGTTAGTTATTGTTCAGTTCAGTTCAGTTCAGTCACTCAGTCATGTTTGACTGTTTGTGACCTCATGGACTACAGCCTGCAAGGCCTCCATGTCCATCACCAACTCCCAGAGTTTACACAAACGCATGTCCATTGAGTCAGTGATGCCATCCAACCATTTCATCCTGTCATCCCCTTCTCATCCCACCTTCAATCATTCCCAGCATCAGGGACTTTTCAAATGAGCTAGTTCTTCAAATCAGGTGGCCAAAGTATTGGAGTTTCAGCTTCAACATCAGTCCTTCCATGGAACATTCAGGACTGATTTCCTTTTGGATGGACTGGTTTGACCTCCTTGTGGTCCAAAGGACTCTCAAGAGTCTTCTCCAACACCACAGTTCAAAAGCATCAAATTCTTCAGCACTCAGCTTCCTTTATAGTCCAACTCTCACATCCATACATGACTACTGGGAAAACCATAACCTTGATTAGATGGACCTTTGTTGGAAGGTAATGTCTCTGCTTTTTAATATGCTGTCTAGGTTGGTCATAGCTTTCCTTCCAAGGAGTAAGCATCTTTTAATTTCATGGCTACAATCACCATCTGCACTGATTTTGGAGCCCACAAAAATAAAATCTGCCACTGTTTCCACTGTTTGCCCATCTATTTGCAATGAAGTGATGGGACCGGATGCCTGGTCTTAGTTTTCTGAATGTTGAGCTTTAAGCCAACTTTTTCACCCTCCTCTTTCAGTTTCATTAAGAGGCTCTTTAGTTCTTCTTCATCTTCTGCCATAAAGGTGGTATCATCTGCATATCTGAGGTTATTGATATTTCTCCCAGAAATCTTGATTCCCGCTTGTGCTTCATCCAACCCAGCATTTCTCATGATGTTCTCGGCACATAAGTTAAATAAGCAGGGTGGCAATATACAGCCTTGACATACTCCTTTTCCTATTTGGAACCAGTCTGTTGTTCACATCCAGTTCTAACTATTGCTTCCTGACCTGCATACAGATTTCTCAAGGGGCAGGTCAGGTGGTCTGGTATTCCCATCTCTTTCAGAATTTTCCAGTTTATTGTGATCCACATAGTCAAAGGCTTTGGCATAGTCAATAAAGCAGAAATAAATATTTTTCTGAAACTCTCTTGCTTTGTTGATGATCCAGTGGATGTTGACAATTTGATCTCTGGTTCCTCTGCCTTTTTTAAAACCAGCTTGAACAGCTGGAAGTTCACAGTTCATGTATTGTTGAAGCCTGGCTTGAAGAATTTTGAGCATTTATTTACTCATTACTTTACTAGTTACTGTTACCAACTGTTAAGATATTTTTTCCTGTTTTCCTGTTTTTCCTGTTTTTGTTTTCTTCTCTACTTATATCTTCTACTATAACCTACTCAATCCCCATTATCTCAGTTAAGATCCTCATCAGCTCATAAATCAAAAATGATTAAATAATAAATCAAAAAATAATTTATGTACAAAACTTAAAAATGAAATATAAAGCAGATCGAAGCAGTACTCAACATGAGACACATACAATTCCCTTCCCCTTCTTTTTCCCTCTTTTCCTCCCAGTGTTTTTATTTACAATTGGGTGTTCAGTATTTTCTGGATTTTCATTGTAGTTTTACCATACCTATTATATCTTCATATGTTAAGATATATATTATATTTTCAATATCTAAATATGGTTATTTTATTATTAGATTTTAATTTCATTGGGTCAGAGACAATTCCTCTATGATGCAAGTTTTTGAAAGAATTTCAGTTACTTGTATTACAGTGATACATGGGTTTCCCAGGTGGCACCAGTGGTGAAGAATCCACCTGCCAGTGCAGGAGACACAAGAGGCATGGGTTCCATCCCTGGGTGGAGGTGATCCCCTGGAGGAGGGCGTGGCCACCCACTCCAGTATTCTTGCCTGGAGATCCCATTCTGTGAAACAGAGAAGGACAGAGGAGCCTGGAGGGCTATGGTCTATTGGGTTGCAAAGAGTCAGCACACACACACACCCATATTTTGACATATAGTTGAGTTCATTGTATTCCTCAATTTATACAGCATTATAATTGTTGGTCTGTGCAGTCCTTTTCTTTACTTAAATAATTTTTTTAATAAAATACTGTTTGGTGACACAAGCATTTTAATAAATTTTAATACATTGTATACATGCTATTGCTTTCTCGTCAAGTATTTTGTGTTTTAAAATCCATTCAGGTAATTATTTACACATTAATTCATTGTTTGTAATTGTTCTTCTAATAATTCCTCATGGTAAAAATTCACTACCAACTGAGTATCCTCTAGGAAAGAACATGCAATTTGTACCCAGACCACTGACACCATGAAGAATGCTGCACAGTCATTGTGGTATGTGTCACTTTACTGTTTGCTTGAAAACTTGGGGGTGTACCCAGGAATAAATGATTAGACCATAGTGTATATATGACAACTTATATTATTGTTCTTAATTATTCACTTCCCGTATCTTGCCACCCACTCTGATATGACTCACAGTACCTTCTAATGGAAGGTATATCCATCTGAATTGCACTGAGTAATAAAAAGGTGACTGAAAATGACATTTCTATTCAAAGTGGAAGCTCTAAGAGCCTCTGTGTGCTCCCATCGAATCCCTTCAATTGTTGCCTTCTGTCATGAAAATACATATCCCACATCTGGCCCCTACTTCACCCAGAGCCCAGAATGAAGACATGTATAAAACATATGAAGACAAGTGAAACTGAGTTGAGCAGAGTCAAAACCAATCAGCAACTGACATGTAACATGAGCAAGAAATAAACTTTATTATTGTGAGTCACTGAAATTTGGAAGCCTTTGGTTACCATAGCAAAACATAGTGAAAATTATTATGAATTATGTATGATTAATGTCTATAATTCAGAGAAGGCAATGGCACCGCACTCCAGTACTCTTGCCTGGAAAATCCCATGGATGGAGGAGCCTGGAAGGCTGCAGTCCATGGGGTCGCTGAGGGTCGGACATGACTGAGCGACTTCACTTTCACTTTTCACTTTCATGCATTGGAGAAGGAAATGGCAACCCACTCCAGTGTTCTTGCCTGGAGAATCCCAGGGATGGGGGAGCCTGGTGGGCTGCCATCTATGGGGTCTCACAGAGTCAGATACAACTGAAGTGACTCAGCAGCAATGTCTATAACTGAAAATATGAAATAATGCTTTCTAGAATAACACATGTACACACTAAAAGCATTGCTGAAAATTTCCTTTCCCTACATTGTGACCAATACTTGACATTAGCCAATTTTCTAAATTTTGCTAATTTAATAGAAGAAGGGTGATACTTAGTTATGCTTTAAATTTTAATGTTTGTGATTATCAATAATGATAATATTTCTTCATGTGCTGCATTTTAAAATTTCATCTCTCTAAATCATTTTAAGTAGGAAAGCAATATTATTAGTATTACTTTTAATATGGTTTGCCAGCTTTTCTATCTTCTCCTAAACAAGTCATCTCTTTCCCTCTAATTCTAGATACCTGGTTAAATAGATATTGACTCTATCTCTGAATTTTCTATTCTACCACATGGGTTACTTTGACTGTTCTTGTGAAAATGCCATAATATCTTTGTTAACATAACGTGTTGTTAGCTATTAGAGAAAGATTTTCTTCTTTCTTCTTTTTTCAAAAAAAAAAGGGTGATTCATATTAAGATCTTTAGTAGCATGTATAAATGTTATGGAGCTAGAAATAGCAACTCTCTCCATTATTCTTGCCTGGAGAATCCCATGGACAGAGGAGCCTGGCAGGCTACAGTCTGTGGGGTCGCAAGAGTTGGACACGGCTTAGTGACTAAAGAGAGAAAGAGAGATAAATGTTATTTAGCAAATCTCCCAAGACATTTTCTGGGTTTTTATTGATATTACATTTATTTTGTAGATTAATTAGTGTAATATTGACTTTTCATAATATTATATTGATATCACAAAGCATAAATGAGAAAAAGAATCTGCTGGTGTTTTCTCTGGTCTTTCCAGTCATTCAGTTCTCTTTTTATTTGTTGTTATTCCTGATAATATCTTAATGTTACCATTGGACCATTGCTTTTAGAAGGAAGCACCTTGTAGGTTGATCTTTTTTTTTTTTTAAACTTTGGAAATTTCTACTCTTTTAATTTATTGTTTTATTACCACCGCCCCCCCCTCCCCAACAAGGCTGATGAGAGTACCATTTTCAGATATTTATGCTTCCAATATGTGATAACATTATAATTCCTCCCTTCAGATCTAGTTGCTTCTACTGCAAGGAAGGTTGGGGAATAAAATTCTTCCACACGTGGCTAAGTTTCATGCTAAATCCCAGGTTTTCTTTCCCTTAAAACGGGAGAATAGACATTTGATGAGAACAATAATCTTTGCTGCAGCAGCTTTCTCCATTTAAAATAATGCTGTTTTTTATTTTTAAAATGTATTTTATCACTTAGCAAAAGATAATACACAAATTTCACAAATTAGTTTTGAAATGTTGATATATTAAAGAATGGATTCCACAGTTTCACAGTACACTGAAGAAAGAATCTTGGCTTAATTTGTTTTTCAAAAGTGTAAGTTTCAGTGTTTTGTTGGGTAACTATAGAACTGCTGAAAATCAGTACTTTCTTTTTATGCTCAATGTATATTACCCAATCCTTTCTATTTATTTATTTTTAAACTTATTTTAAGTTTTTAGTTAAAGTTTAGCTGATTTGCAGTATTGTGTTAGTGATACATATAACTGAATCACTTTGCTGTACATGCTGTGTATGTGCCCTTCTTCAGATTCTTTTCCCTTGCAGGTTATTATAAAATATCAAGTACAGTTCTCTGTGCTCTACAGTAGGTCCTTATTGGTTACCTGTTTTATATATAGTAGTGTGTATATGCTAATTCAAAAATGCTAATTTGTTTCTCCCCTAATTTTCCCCTTTGGTAACTGGAAGTTTGTATATAAGTTCCTTTGTATAATCTTTTTTTTTTTTTTCTTTGAGATTCCATATGTAAGTGATATTGTCAATATGATAATCTCTAGGTCCATCCATATTGGTGCAAATGGTATTATTTCATTATTTTTTATGGCTGAGTGATATTACATTGTGTGTGTGTGTGTATGTGTGTGTGTGTATACATATATATTCACATCTTCTTTATCCATTCATCTGTTGATGCATGCTTAGGTTGCTTCTTGTGTCTTGACTATTATTAACAGATTTTCAGTGAACTTTGGGATGTTTGTATCATTTCAAATAATGGTTTTCTTCAGATGCATGCCCAGGAATGGGATTGCAGGATCATATGGTAGCTCTATTTTTAGTTTTCTTAAGGAACCTCCATACTGTTCTCCACAGTGACTATACCAATTTACATTCCCACCAACAGTGTAGGAGGGCTCTTTTTCCTCCACACACTCTTCAACATTTATTATTTGTAGTGTTTTGATGATGGTATTCTGACTAGTGAGGTGATGTTTCCTTGTGGTTTTGTTTGCCTTTTTCTGACAGTCTGTGATGTTGAACATCTTTTCATGTGATTCTTAACCATCTCTATGTCTTCTTTGGAGATATGTCTATTTAGATCTTCTGCCTGTTTTATAGTTCAGTTGTTTGTTGTTTAGATATTGAATTATATGAATTATTTGTATATTTTGGAGAATAATCACTAGTGAGTCACATTATTGCAAATATTTTCTCCCATTCTATAAACTGTCTTTTTCAAATCTTAATTTATACCAGGTGGTCTTTTAAGCACATAATGCTATTTAATATGGAAAATAATAATACTCTACCAAAACAAATTCTCCAGAGGGTTTCCATGAATCCCCATTTATGGATTTGGCATTGGAGAATAAGACAATAATTATGAAATGTTTTTCATTGTGATAATAAAGGAATAAAATGAAGCAAATATGTAACTACAAAGCAACTTTGGCCATCATGTGTTTTTTAGTAATGTTAGCTAACAATAATGGTATGTTTTATATAGTATTTATGTATACCTGCAGGCAATATTGAGACAATTCTTCAGTTAGCTTAACAGATGTATTCCAGGAAAATAAAATGTTTTTATGTATTTCTTTTTGAATTAAGCAGGTAGAAAAGTCACAGCAGATTTGGGGGAAAAAACATGATGGATGGCCACAGATGTTATTTCAAGGACAATATTGGAGTGGTTATTTCAAAGAGTATCATCCTGTTAAGAGCTGAACTCTGAGTTCTTCTACTTTTCTAAGATCACTTTGAAATGGAAATGATAAGCAACTTTAATGTCTTGCCCAAATAGAAAGATGTGTAGAAATCAGAGCTGTGCTTGGCAAGAGATAAGAGGCATTGCAAATAAAGTTGGGATGAACAAGCATAGCATGGATAGTCCCAGTAGAATAATGAGAAGACAGAATGGCCAGGGATTTCAAATGGAGATATCAAGGTGGTTAAATATACTTTTCTTCATGTGTTATCTTCTAGTACTGGCTACATAAATATTTATTCTACCTAGCTCAAAATTGATATGTACATTCCTATTTTGCTCTAGAAATGTCCCCCCACATTTTCTACTTGATATTGTTTCCTCTGTTAATTGTTGTTGTTCAGTCACTCAGTTGTGTCTGTCTTTTTGCAACCCCATGGACTGCAGCACATCAGGCTTCCCTGTCCTTCACCATCTCCTGGAGCTTGAACAAACTCATGTCCATTGAGTCGGTGATGCCATCCATCTATCTCATTCTCTGTCATCCTCTAGTCCTCTTGCCTTCAGTTTTTCCCAGTATCAGAGTATTTTCCAATGAGTCATCTCTTTGCACCAGGTGGCCCAAGTATTGGACCTTCAGCTTTAGCATCAGACCTTCCAATGAATATTCATGGTTGATTTCCTTTAGGACTGACTGGTTTGATTTCCTTGCAGTTAAAGGTACTCTCAAGACTCTTCTCCAGTACCACAGTTTGAAAACATCAATTCTTCAGTGCTCAGCCATATTTGTGGTCCAGATCTCACATCTCTACATGACTACTGGAAAAAAACCATAGCTTTGCTTATATGGACCATTGTAGGCAAAGTGATGTCTCTGCTTTTTAATATGCTATCTAGCTTTGTCATTGTTTTTCTTCCAAGGAGCAAATGTCTTTTATATCATGGCTGCAGTCACAATCTGCAGTGATTTTGGAGCCCAGGAGAATAGTCTGTCACTGTTTCTATTGTTTCCCCATCAATTTGCTATGAAGTGATGGGACTGGATGCCATGATCATAGTTTTTTGAATGTTGAGTTTTAAGCAGCTTTTCCTCTCTCCTTTTTTACTTTCATCAACAGGCTCCTTAGTTACCCTTTGCTTTCTGCCATAAGGGTGGTGTCACTTACATATTTGAGGTTATTGTTATTTCTCTCAGCAAGAGATTCCAGCTTGTGCTTCTTCCAGCCTGGCATTTTGCATGATGTACTCTACATATAAATTAAATAAGCAGGGTGACAATATACAGCCTTGTCATACTCCTTTCCCAATTTTGAACCAGTCCATTGTTCCATGTCTGGTTCTAACTGTTGCTTCTTGACCTGCAGACAGGTTTTGCAGGAGGCAGGTAAGGTGATCTGGTATTCCCATATTTTTAAGAATTTCCCACAGTTTGTTGTGATCCACACAGTCAAAACCTCTAGCATAGTCAATGAAGCAGAAGTAGGTGTTTTCCTGGAATTCTTTTTCTTATGATCCAGAAGATGGTGGAAATTTGCTCTCTGGTTCCTCTGACTTTTCTAAATTCAGCTCTTACATCTGGAATTTCTTAGTTCACATACTTTTGAAGCCTAGCTTGAAGGATTTTGAGCATTACTTTGCTAGCATGTGAAATAAGTTCAATTGTGTGGTAGTTTGAACATTCTTTGGCATTGCCCTTCTTTGGGATTGGAATGAAAACTGACTTTTTCCAGTCCTGTGGCCACTGCTGAGTTTTCAAACTTTGCTGACATATTGAGTGCAGCACTTTAATGGCATCATCTTTTAGGATTTGAAATAGTTCAGCTGTTAATTCCATCACCTCAACTAGTTTTGTTCCTTGTGATGCATACTAAGGCACCCTTGGCTTCACACTCCAGGATCTGACTGTAGGTGAGTGATCACACCATCTGGTTATCTGGGTTATTGAGATCATATATAGTTCTGTGCATTCTTGCCACCTAATTATTTTAATATTAGCAACACTGGTTATACTATATATTACCACAATTCTTGTATGATGAAAGTAAAATGAAATTTTTAAAGGCTACACTCATCCTTTACGTTAACTGTAATGTTCTAGAAAAAAAAAAGAATAAAACATTGTATTTAATGGTGTGCTCAGGAAAATTGAACAGATAGAGCAAATTGAGGTATGGTGTTGAATGTATCATCCTGAACAACACTGTACAAACACTGAACTCCAGAAAAGTTTGATCATTTTTTTTAAATTTTAATTTCTGTTTACCAAAGAGCTTATACAGGGGACTTCCTGCAATATTGATACTTGTCTTCCTTTTATTGTTATCCAGAGAGAGCAATTTTTAAAAGAGTAAATGAAATAGCTGCTGGTGCTGCTAAGTCACTTCAGTCGTGTCCGACTCTGTGCGACCCCATAGACGGCAGCCCACCAGATACTGTGTATTAAACAGGAAACTGATAGTTCAGTATCTGACAGCTGAGACTGACAGTAGACTTCTGCTGAATACAGAGTCATCGATTTTCCCTTTTTTTCAGATGTACTCTACTCCATTTATTTTGTCAAAATCCTATTTCCAAACCATGGAGATGCATAGTGTGTGTGAAGAAAAATCACAGAGCTGTTATAAACATGTCTGTGATTGTTCCTGATATGATTAGAGTTTCAGAAGACAGATAATCTAGTCTTCACCTGTGTGTGTTAGTTATTCAGTTATGTCCAACTCTTTGTGACCCCATGGACTGTAGCCTGCCAGGCTCCTCCATCCATGGAATTTCCCAGGCAAGAGTACTGGAATGGGTTGCCATTTCTTTCTCCAGGGGATGTTCCCAACCCAGGGTTTAAACCCAGGTCTCTTACGGTGTGGGCAGGCTCTATTGTCTGAGCCACCAGGGAAGCCCAAAATAAGTAAACAAACCAAAAAGCATATAGAAAAGTTAGTTCACATAAATTTATAAAAATAAGTTATTTAATCTATATCATCTTTTTTCTGTGTAAGCTTTTCCTGTCCAGCATATAAGCACATATTTATTAACTGGCATTTTCTTGCAAAATGTAATGATCTTTTAAAAAAATTCTATATGAGAGAAAGCAGATTTTTTAAATAATTGCCATTTAACTGTTTTCAAATAATTAATTTGTAACTCTGTTTTAACTTATTGTAAGCAGTTCATTGAAAGTAAGTTGAGTTCTCAAACTTAAGCTTATTTGGTCATTTTTCAGGATTCTATTAGACTTTGAAAACCCTACAATATCCAGGTTTCAACAGGATAAACTTGAACATGAATAAGTAAATGCTCAAAAGAAACTTATTTATTTAAATTTTTGTAAAATTATGTCTATTACATAACTCTAATTCTATATTTTATTGTTTTAAATCATTGTGTTAATTCTAATTGGATTTCAAGGCACATGATCAAAGTATATATTTTAAAACCTAAACTATAGGTATTTATTTTATATGTAAAATAACTTCATAATTTTAAAATAATACAATTACTAAATTTTATTAAACAATCAAATTTTATAATATTTTGATAAAATTATTTTGATAAATATTTTTATAATTAAATTTTAAAATACTTTGAATTTTACAATTCAAATTTCAGAAAATATGTAAATTTTCTGAATCTTACCAATGATCAGATAGAAATCTTAAGACTATAAAATAAAATTAAGAATGTTGGACTGATTGATAATATAGGTACTTATTTACTGTAGATAGAATTTAATGTGAGGAAACATGAAGCAAACTGTTGTAAAAGAGATGAAGATACCAGTTAATTCATTGCTAATGCTGCTAGTTTTTTTTTAATAATTCAGTCAATAGTTTTTCCTAACTGTACCAATTATTGTGACAAATTTAATCTTTGTTTTGCCATGATCTTGCCAAATTCAACCTTGATTTATAAATAAAACTATTTCTGTCTTTACATGGCAAAACTCAATTAGCTGAAATTTCATTGTAAGTGACAACTTCTGGGTACATTTATTTTAAAGGGAAGCAGTGATCTAGAGCTAAGAAATCATAAAATTTTTAGGAAGCCATGATAAAATTATTAGTTGGTTATCATATTGGAATATTAGGAACTCTCACAGAGTTGTAATTAAAAATAAGGTAGATATGATACAAATGGGTAGAAGTAGACCTTTGAAATCACGTAAACCTATGGTGGGCTTCCCTGGTGGCTCAATCTGTAAAGAATCCACCTGCAGTGTGGGAGAACTAGGTTCAATCCCTGGGTTGGGAAGAACCCCTGGAGTAGGAAATGGCAACCCACTCCAGTATTCTTGCCTGAAGAATCCTCATGGACAGAGGAGCCTGGCATGCTACAGTCCATGGGGTCAGAAGAGTAAGACATGACTGAGCAACTAAGCACACAAACCTATGATAACCATATTTATATTTATTTATTATCTATTTAGTGTGATTAGTAATTAAAAATCAAAATTAACTATTCTTCAGATCAGCAAAACATGTAACTCGGTAGTCTACCCAGAAGGTAGCAATAAAGATTAAATAAATATTTACAATTTTTTAGTAGCATAGTTTGTTAATTTTTTTGGTATATGCCCAGTACATCATGAGAAATGCTGGACTGGATGAAGCACAAGCTGGAATCAAGATTGCTAAGAGAAATAACAATAACCTCAGATATGCAGATGACACCACACTTAAGGCAGAAAGTGAAGAAGAACAAAAGAGCCTCTTGATGAAAGTGAAAAAAGAGTGAAAACAGTTGGCTTAAAACTCAATATTCAGAAAACTAAGATCATGGCATCTGGTCGCATCATTTCATGGCAGATAGATGGGGAAACAGTGGAAACAGTGAGAGACTCTATTTTTTGGCCTCCAAAATCACTGTAGATGGTGACTGCAGCCATGAAATTAAAAGACACTTGCTCCTCGGAAGAAAAATTATGACTAACCTAGACAGCATAATAAAAAGCAGAGACATTACTTTGCCAACAAAGGTCAGTCTAGTCAAGGCTATGGTTTTCCCAGTAGTCATGTATGGATGTGAGAGTTAGACTATAAAGAAAGCTGAGTGCTGAAGAATTGATGCTTTTGAACCGTGTTATTGGAGAAGACTCTTGAGAGTCCCTTGGATTGCAGGGAGATCCAACCAGTCCATCCTAAAGGAAATCAGTCCTGAATATTCATTGGAAGAACTGATGCTGAAGTTGAAGCTCCAATACTTTGACCACCTGATGCGAAGAACTAACTCATTTGAAAAGACCATGATGCTGGGAAAGATTGAAGGTGGGAAGAGAAGGGGATGACAGAGGATGAGATGGTTGGATGGCATCACCAACTCAATGGACATGAGTTTGAGTAAACTCCAGGAGTTGGTGATGGACAGTGAGGCCTGGCATGCTGCAGTCCGTGGAGTCGTAAATAGTTGGACATGACTGAGGGATTGAACTGAACTGAACTGTGAGGAAATCACAATTTTTCCTGATTGTCATTTTTCTCTTCTTTAAGAGGAAGGGAATTTGATTAACATGCATATAGCTGAATGGTTACAAGAACAAATGGAGTCACATTTGCCTTAGATAGTTTTGCAAATTATTTTGTACTATGAGGTCAACAGGATCATAGTTTCTTGGGGATATAATCATGACTGAATAAAAGCAAAGCTCATTTTTATTAAAAATTCAAGAAATTGTGGCTGTGCTTAGAATATATCACTCAAATACTCCATTCACTTTCCTTCAATATAACTCAGGTGTTTTTCTGCATCTTCTGTAACAGTTCTTCTCAAACTTTAATGTGGAAACAGATCACCTGGGGATCTTATTAAAATGCAAATTTAATATCCTGGGATTGGGTTGGAACCCAAGACTGCATTCTAGCAAAACCCCAGGATTACTTTCACTCAGCATTACACATACACACACACACACACACACACACACGCACATAGAGCATGAGAAAGAGGAATAAAAGCAAATTTCTTTCTGGGAAATTTTAGAAAACCTGTGGTTGGAATCTTACTACATACATGCTTACTTTGTTAAGTATCTTTGGTCCTACAGATTTCTAAAAATTTACCTTCCTTGGCATCCATATATATATATATACACACATACAGGGAATAATAACAGAAAGTATGATGAGTTTGTGTGTGTGCCCATGTGTAAAATGTGGGTAAGAACAAGAAAGTACAGAGATAAAGAGACAAACAGAGAGAAGAGAGCAAAAAGAAGATAATCATAAGAATAATTCTGAGTTATTCACTTAAGTAGCTAATGTCAGGAATTAATATTTGCCTGTCTTGTCCTCCAGGACCACGAGCCATTGAGCCTGTATTGCTTGCACTTTCTAATTGGATAGAGTCACCTGATTTGCATTTCCTCTGCCCTAAATGACATGAAGCATCTATGTAATAGTGGACTTTAATTTTTTCCCTGAAAGTCAGGGAGGACCAAGGGGATAGTCTTGGTGTTATCCTCATCAGTCTTGTTAGATTTCACTTAAGTCAAATTCTTAGTGTTTTTAATGGGTTTTTTTGTGTGTGTTTCTTTTTTAAGAGTTTCATCTACATTCCTATTCAGGTAAAATAAAATCTTTTACAATGATTACATATATTATTGCTATGATTCTCTTAATATTTTCATATCAGACCCCCACAAAGCAAGACATGTTTTATTAATCTTGAGAAAATATACATTATATGATTTGTGCCCAAAGGTTATTATTTCATTTGTTAAAAAATCAACAGTAGAATATAATCCTTTAGCTTCATTTACAATGACATGGGATGATTTGTTGAAAGATGTTTGGACTGGTTGCACCTACAAGATGATCTAAACCTGAGGCAGTATTTTTGGGGTTGGTTCCCAGACCATCTCTATGTGGCAAACAAAATTTTATCTAGGGTGCTGTCAATGTATTTTCCACCCAGGTTACTTATGAAAATTCTTTGTAATTTTGGGATCTTTTCCTATGACTGATCCTTTTATCTAATTGTATTACTCTTAAGATTCTGTTTTGTATTAATAACTCTCTTGTTCTACCAGTAAGAATGAAGATGGAAAGCCTTAGCACTTGTCCTCACAACACAATCCCCTCTGTTTTTCCTGCTGCTCTCATTAGCAAAGGGATGATTCACAGTGTTCTCCTTGCTCCAGGAAATTTTCCTCTTTCTTATCAGTGCTTTCTAATGCTAAAAAAAAAAAAAAAAAGAAGAAGAAGAAGGAAAATAGCTAAATAATTTCAAGAGACCAGGACTAATCTCACCATGCCTTTTGGCGTATTTATATCAATAACCACCAAAAAGCCCCAAACCCCAAACTTTTTCTCAAATCCCAGCTTTTCATGTCCTTAGGGATGCCTTCCTCATATAACACTCATATAACATATAAAACCCACATTCTATTTCAGTCCCAGTATGGAAACCTTAGGACGTCCCTTGATGGCTCAGATGGTAAAAAAACTGCCTGCAATGCAGGAGACCCAGGTTCAATCCCTGAGTTGGGATGATCCTCTGGAGACAGGAATGGCAATCTGCTCCAGAATTCTTGCCTGGGGAATTCCATGGACAGAGGAGTCTGGCAGGCTATGGTTCATGGGGTCACAAAGAGTTGGACACAACTGAATGACTTAACACTTTCACTTTCATGGAAACCTTTCCAGTTTCTGGAATGCACCATCAGTAAATCTCTTTTATTATTATTATCCCTTCCTGTTCTTGCCCTAACTGAAACCTGACTCTTCTCTAAGATGGTTGCTGTTGAACCTGTAGTTATCTCAAGTTGTGGTACCTTGTCTCCAATTCTCTCCCGTATTCCTCATTATAAATTACACACCACTTTCTCTCTCTCACTTAAGATCCTTCATACTTCAAGCCCATGCTACCAACTGGTAATTAATACCCACTTTAACTCTTCAGGTCAAGAGTCCGTAGGTTCTGGTGCCATGTCTTAATATTCCTTGATTATATTAGCTTTGGGTTATAGTTCTTTTAACTACTCCTGTCTTGAAAGCTCTGGATTTCTGATGGTTCAAAAATTATCATTGAAGAAAGGAAGAAAATGGCTTCTTTGTAAGTAGAAAACTGAAAAATCTCCTTCATGTCGATATGAAAAAGACTAACTGAAACAGAAGAAATCTAAGTGCTCAAAAAAAAAAAAAAAAATGCATTGGTTCTCACTTCAAGTAATCAAGGGATTGCAAAAAGTCATAAAGACTACATACCCAAAATGGACACATGTTTTTGTCAAAAAGATGAAAAGTCTAGTATGTTGGTAGTACCAAGAGATGGCAAGAATGTAGAGCAAAGGGACCTTTAATATCCTGCTGGTAGCACTGTATTTCAAAAACACTGGTATTTTGTATTTTCTAACAAATGTGGACATCATGCAGCCCATTACTCCTGGATTTTATTTCTTAGTACTTAACCTGCAGAAATAAAAACAGTTTAGCTGATAATTGCAGTAACCAGAAAGTAAATGAAAGCTCATCACCATGTAATTGTGGCATATTTAGGCAGTGGAATCTCATTTCAATGAAAATTTATTGTTTTCTATGGGCAGGAACATAAGTATATTTTAACAATTTCAAGTGCAGTAAGTCAGATACCAAATATGTATTCTGATGCCTCCATCCATATAATGCTCAAACAGAGCAATCTAAACTATATTTTAAAGTATATATTTTTAGATCAAAAAGCTGTAAAGGGAAATATTGAAGGAAGCATTGTAAATGTCAAAGTAGTTGTTGCATCTAAGAGAGACTGAAGGCATTTTCATTGGCAGAGAGTATACGGGAAGCTTTAAAGGAATTTTCCATGTCTTTGCAACATGTTGTTTCAAATTACACACACATTTGCTTTAAACTATTTTCTGTTGAAGTGGCATGTATGTCACTAAATATGCAGTTTATTTCAAAATATAAAAAGTTTATATAAAATTTCTTTGAACCCTGTCTTGGTTTTCCATTGAAGTTAAAATAAATTGGCACAAATATAGTGTTTTAATACAATATAAATTTATTATCTACCCATTATTTGTAATTCTGAAGCTCAGAGGCCTGAAATCACTTTCATTGAGCTCTGTTTGTGGTGTCCATGGGCTGTGTTGCTTCTGGAAGTTCTAGCAGAACCCATTTTCTTGGCTTTTCCAGTTTACAGGAGTTCCTGCATTCATTTTTATATTTTTCTGTTTTGACTACACCATGAAACAATATGCAGGATCTCAGTTCCCTGACCAGAGACTGAACCTGTTCCCCCTGCATTGGGAAAGGGAGAGTTTCAGAAAATAGCAAGGGGACATAAGGATTTCTTAAATGGAATACAATGAGGTATTTGAAATAAAGCTAATATGTCCAAATTTAATTCATATTTTTCCTACCCTCCTCATACTTGTTCTGAGTCAGTTCTTAAATGAAAACTCTACAATATTTCAACCCAGAAAGCCTGTAATTACCCCTGACTCCTCCCTTTCATTTAAAAAAAACAAATATTATTTTTCCTTGCATCACACCAAGTCTAGAAGTAAATGTAGCTTGCATCAGTTCACTGGTCAAAGATGCCAGTCTTTGTCTCTCCCTGTATTTTCCCCCATACGAGGTGTGGCTTTATTCCTCATGCTTGTTACTTTTTGTTCATAAGATGACTGCTTCTACTCACAAAACAAACCAACAAACCCTTCCCTCTTTATGGGAGGAAAAATAGAAAGAAAGAAGCACCTCCTTAATAGCCTCCTTTAAGAAGTATGTATGTCTCAAGGGTCAGTTTCTCACACGGCCCCTGGACTCCTAAACACTGAAGTAGCAAATGCCCACAGTCATCACAGTAGAGATCAGTGTCCAGCATAAGTGTTGATTTCATTAACTTTTCTTCAGTTTCTATTTCAGTGAAAAATACAGTGAAGCATAAAACAAACAAAAAAAGATCTCTAGTTTAAAGAAATTATTTTTTGACATATTAAGCGATTTTCACTAATATGCAGATGTAACTGGTGGTTGACCTTGAGTGACAGAAAGAAAGATAGATTTTTTAGTCCTAATATTTGCTCAACACTTTCCTGTAAGGAATATCTAGGTAATACCATATTGCTGGAAATATGCTGGATGTTAGCCCACAAGGACAATTTTTTTTGACTTTTTATTTTGTATTGAAGTATAGCTGATTAACAGTGTTGTAATTACTTCATGGCAAATAGATGGGGAAACAGTGGAAAGAGTGACAGACTTTATTTTTTGGGCTCCAAAATCACTGCAGATGGTGATTGCAGCCATGAAATTAAAAGACGCTTGCTCCTTGGAAGAAAAGTTATGACCAACCTAGATAGCACATTAAAAAGCAGAGACATTACTTTGCCAACAAAGGTCCATCTAGTCAAGCCTATGGTTTTTCCAGTAGTAATGTATGGATGTGAGAGTTGGACTAAAGAAAGCTGAGCACCAAAGAATTGATGCTTTTGAACTGTGGTGTTGGGGAAGACTCTTGAGAGTCCCTCGGACAACAAGGAGATCCAACCACTCCATCCTAAAGGGATTCAGTCCTGAATATTCAT
Source organism: Bos indicus x Bos taurus (assembly GCF_003369695.1). Classification (NCBI taxonomy): domain Eukaryota; kingdom Metazoa; phylum Chordata; class Mammalia; order Artiodactyla; family Bovidae; genus Bos; species Bos indicus x Bos taurus. Next base: position 10,091,639 of record NC_040102.1, on the reverse strand, counting down.
TGCAAGGACTGATGCTGAAGCTGAAACTCCATTACTTTGGCCACCTGATGGGAAGAACTGACTCATTTAAAAAGACCCTGATGCTGGGAAAGATTGAAGGCGGGAGGAGAAGGGGATGACAGGGGTTGAGATGGTTGGATGGCATCACTGAGTCAGCGGACATGAGTTTGAGTAAACTCCGGAGGTTGGTTATGTACAGGGAGGCCTGGAGTTGGCTGCAGTCCATGGGGTCGCAGAGTCGGACAGGACCGAGTGACTGAACTGAACTGAATTGTTTCAGATGAACAGGGAAGGGACTCAGCCATACATATACATGTATCCATTTTCCCCCAAACTCCCCTCGCAACCAGGCTGCCACACAATACTGAGCAGAGTTCCCTGTGCCTTACAGTAGGTCCTAGTTGGATATCCATTTTAAGCATAGCAATGTGTACATGTCCATCCCAAACTTCCTAATGATCCCTTCCCCCAGCAACCATAATTTTCTTCTATGTGTCTCTTTCTATTTTTTAAGTTCACTTGTATCATTTCTTTTCAGATATGAGGCATGTCATAAAATATTTCTCCTTCTGTCTGACTATATCACTCAGCATGATGATCTCTAGCTTCATCCATGTTGCCACAAATGGTGTTATTTCATTCTTTATAATGGTTGAGTAATATTACACTGTATATATGTATCACATGTTCTTCATCCAGTCCCACGAGGGCCATCTTAATGAAAGACAAGAGGTGTTCAAATAAAACTATGACCTCTTTAGCAAAGGGAAAAAAATGAGCGTCTATTTTTGGCATATTATTAGGTTCGAGTTGGAAATGCTGTCATGGAACACCAAGTCCCCATGAGACAGAGAACTCATAGGTATAGTAAGTTTAGGATGTGACTAAGTTCAACAAAACTGGGTGACCAGTAAAGCTTTAGCCTGTCTTTTTAGAGAGAATGAGCATGTTTTCTTTTGTAATATCAAAATTTAAATTACATTATATAGTATGATATTGTTGCTTTTCTTTTTTTTGAAGATTGAATTACAAGATGCCTTGAATGTTGTGCATTTAAATTGGCTGTTGTGAATTTGATGGGTATGAATTTGATGGGCACTCATCTCCTTTCCAGCTTACTTCTAGTGAACTTGTCACAGTTCAGTTCAGCTCAGTTCAGTCGCTCAGTCGTGTCCGACTCTTTGCGACCCCATGAATCACAGCACGCCAGGCCTCCAAATCTAAAAACTACATATCTTGGATTCTTTGCAACTGGATTCTTTGAAAATTGGGTTTTATCACTAAGATGCAGCAATTAAACTTTGGGGAGACAGAAACATCAATTTCGTATTGGTTTTTTCCTATACTGCCGGATAGTGGCTGTATTCACTATTTCACATTCTTGTAGGAGTCACTGCAGTGCTGGTGACAGTGTCATACAATGGCTTACTAATCTTTGGAGACCAACCACACAAAGGCATGAACTATTTTCACAAGAGGCCCAGTGACAGACTTTGGAGAATATTCCTTCAGTGTTTTCTGTAGTTTTATAAGCACTTGTATTAAATGTCTTTTGCTCCTTAATATGCTTTGCATGGTTTTGGTTTCAGGCACTGAACCCTGACTGATCTAGTTAAATATGCATGTTAACACTGCAAATTTAATGACTGCAGAATATAAACAGAATGTATATGTTTCAAGGCAAGTGATGTAAAAATAAAACAAGTAAAATAGCTCAGATGAAAAGAAAACAAGAAAACAGGAAGATGTGGGAAACATAAGACAAATAGGAAGTTTAAAATTTGGATAGAAAAAAGCCCTAAATATAATACTATTGAAAATAATGGTAAATGTATAGAATTTAAATTTACTAAGTTTACATTGACAGAATAGATTAAGGACAACCCAGCTACATGCTGTTTATAAAAATATAGCTAAACATAAATGAAAACTATGTGTCTTAAAACTACGAACAAAATATATCACATAAGGACCAACCAAATGAAAATTTGTATAGCTGATCTTATATGCTAATAACTTATATTCAGTATATATAGAGATTTCCCTGGTGGTCCAGTGGTTAAGAATCCACCTTCCAATGCAGGGGATGTGGGTTTTATCCCTGGTTGGGGAACTAAGATCTCAGAGGACAACTAGAGAGCCCATGTGCCACAACTACTAAGCCTGCACACTCTAGGGCACATATTCTGCAAAAAGAGAAAGCTCGTGCACTGCAATTGCCAATAATACATATGACTGACTCTTTGTGACCCCATGGGATGCAGCGTGCCAGGCATCCCTATCTGTCCATCACCAACTCCTGCAGTTTACCCAAACTCATGTCCATTGAGTTGGTGATGCCATCCAACCATCTCAATCATCTATCATCCCCTTCTCCTGCTGCCTTCAATCTTTCCCAGCATCAGGGTCTTTTCAAATGAGTCAGCTCTTCACATCAGATGGCCAAAATATTAGAGTTTCAGCTTCAACATCAGTCCTTCCAATGAATATTCAGGACTGATTTCTTTTAGGATTGACTGGTTTAATCTCCTTGCAGTCCAAGGGACTCTCAAGAGTCTTCTCCAACAACACAGTTCAAAAGCATCCATTCTTCAGCACTCAGCTTTCTTTATAGTCCAACTCTCCCATCCATACATGACTACTGGAAAACCTGTAGCCTTGACTAGATGGACCTTTGTTGGCAAAGTAATGTCTCTGCTTTTTAATATGCTGTCTAGGTTGGCCATAATTTTTCTTCCAAGGAGTGTCTTAATTTCATGGCTGCAGTCACTATCTGCATTGATTTTGGAGCCCCCCAAAATAAAGTCTGTCACTGTTTCCACTGGTTCTCCATCTATTTCCCATGAAGTGATGGAAGTGGATGCCCTGATCTTTGTTTTCTGAATGTTAAGCTTTAAGTCAACTTTTTTCCTCTCCTCTTTCACTTTTATCAAGAGGCTCTTTAGTTCTTCTTCACTTTCTGCCAGAAGGGTGGTGTCATCTGCATATCTGAGGTTATAGTTATTTCTTTTAGCAATCTTGATTCCAGCTTGGACTTCATCCAGCCCAGTGTTTCTTATGATGTACTCTGCATGTAAGTTAAATAAGCAGGCTGACAAAGCCTTGATGTACTCCTTTTCCTATTTGGAACCAATCTGTTGTTCCATGTCCAGTTCTTACTCTTGCTTCCTGACCTGCATATAGATTTATCAAGAGGCAGGTCAGGTGGTCTGGTATCCCATCGCTTTCGGAATTTTCCAGAGTTTGTTGTGATCCAAACAGCCAAAGTATTGAGTGCAGAACTTTCACAGCATCATCTTTCAGGATTTGAAATAGCTCAACTGGAATTCCATCACCTCTACTATCTTTATTCCTAGTGATGCTTCCTAAGGCCCACTTAACTTCACATTCCATGATGTCTGCCTCTAGGTGAGTGATTACACCATTGTGATTATCTGGGTAGTGAAGATCTTTTTTGTACAGTTCTTCTGTGTATTCTTGCCACCTCTTCCTAATATCTTCTGCTTCTGTTAGATCTGCATCATTTCTGTCCTTTATTAAGCCAATCTTTGCATGTATTTGTATTATATATAATATATATATATATACTTATATTGAAAACTGATGGTCATATATTAAGAAGCACATAAATATTGCTTGAGGGATTTGAAAATAATCTTCACACATAATTAACCTCTTGGGTAAACTTCTTAGCATGTGCACAAAAATAGCCACAAACGCCATGTACAATCAGTATAATGGAGATGATGATTTAACAAGAAGATACGGAATCCTAAGCTCAGCAATAGCAGAAAATACATTTTTAAAACTTTTGATAAATTTAAAGCAGTTTGAGTAAGTCATAAAAATAGTCATAAAATTCCCACCATCACCACCATCCCAAATACCCAAATCCATAAGTAACAGGCAGAGTTCAATATGTTTAAATTGCAGGTGTATATTCGACTTTATTCTTTAAGTTTGTGTAGCCAGTTGTCCCAGCATTATTTGTTAAAGAGTCTGTTTTTCACCTCTGGATGGTCTTGCCACACTGTCGAATGTCAGTTGACAGCAGATATTTAGGTTTATTTCTGTATTACTAATCCTACTCCGTTGATCTATATGCCTGTCCTTGTGCCAGTACCAAGCTATCTTTGACCGTTGTTTCATAGTTAAAATTGAAATATGTTGAAATCAGTCAGGAAGTATGTGTCCTTCTGCGTTTTCAAGATTGTCTTGGCTATTCTGACTTCATAAGAATTTTAAAATCACCTTGCTAATTTCTGTAAAAATGTTAGCTGGAATTTGGACAGGGGTTGTGTTGCATCTGTAGATCAGGTTGAGGAATGTTAGCAATTTTATTAAGCCTTCTGATCCATAAACATGGAATGTTTTCCCAGTTTCTTAGTTTTTTTGTAATTTATCTCAACAAGGCTTTATAGTTTCCAGAGAATGTTTTATACTCCTTTTGTTAAATGTATTTCTGGTTTTTTTTTTTTCATGTTATTGCAAGTGGAGTTGCAGTTATATAAAAATCAATTGATTTTTACGTATTGATCTTGTATCCTGCAAATCTGCTGAACTTTATCATTCTATTAGTGTTTTGGGGGGGAATTCTTAAAATGTTCTATATACAAGATAAGTAGTATATAAATGGAGAGAATTACTACTGTCTTTCCAATACGAATGTCTTTGATTTCTGTCTTTTGTCTAATTTCTCTGAGTAGAACATCTAGTACAATATTGAAAAGAAGCGATGACTGTTAGCATTGTTCTTGTGTTTCCTAACCTAGGCGGAAAGTGTCCAAGCTTTCACCACTAAGTTTGGTGGTAGGTGTGTGTTTCCACCGGAGAAGGCAATGGCACCCCACTCCAGTACTCTTGCCTGGAAAATCCCATGGATGGAGAAGTCTGGTGGGCTGCAGTCCATGGGGTCGCTAAGAGTTGAACACGACTGAGCGACTTCCCTTTCACTTTTCACTTAAATGCATTGGAGAAGGAAATGGCAACCCACTCCAGTGTTCTTGCCTGGAGAATCCCAGGGATGGGGGAGCCTGGTGGGCTGCCGTCTCTGGGGTTGCATAGAGTTGGACACGACTGAGCGACTTAGCAGCAGCAGCAGCAGTGTGTTTCCACATGAAAGGGTTTGATGCCTTTTATCAGGTTGAATTCCTTTCGATTCCTAGTTTTTTCAGAGGTTTTATCATGAAACGGTGTTGAATTTTCTCAAATGCCTTTACTGAAATTATCAGAATAATCGTGAGTTTTTTTGCTTATTGATAGCAATGTGTGACATTAATTAATGTTTAGGTGTTATGATAACTTTGCATTCCTGGGATAACTCACTTGGTTCTGGCATATACATTTTTCTGTATGTTGCTAAATTTATAAAGGTCTTAATTCCAAATATAACTGTAGTGCTCTATAAGAAAGATTTAATTTTTCTTCTAAAAGTAAAAATGCTGATTCACAATATTACTGATTTTGTATTTCACTGGAAGAGCCTTAGATATATTCATTGCATAACTATAATCATTAATGTTCATGTAACATTAATTTCACAAATATATACACATATTTTAACTTCTTCCTCAGGATAAAACAGTATAATGATAGCAAATGTAAGAAAAAGATATAAAAATACAGCGTTTTATGAATATGCCTTATATGCTGTTTCAAGTACATCACTGATTTTCTCAATTTACCAATCACTTACATGAAAACTGTTCATACGTACCTTAGTACTGAGCAGCAGACATTACAAAATACAACAATGCTATCAGTATTTTTAACTGTCAAGGTTGAATAAGAAACAACAAGGAAGCATTGGATATCTGTCTCTGAGTGTGTGAAATGAAATTTTTCTTTTGCCAATGAAAACAAAATAATGTTTTAGCAATGTAGTTAGTCACTCTATAACCTTATCTACACTAGTTATATATTATTTGCAAGACACTAAATCAATGTTTTCATGTAGCTGGGAAATGAGTAGAGCATTTCTACTTTAATAATATTGAGAAATACTACATATACACAAGGTAAATGCCATGACATGAGTTAACACTTTGAAAATATTTGAGAAAAACGTTGTTTCCTTAAATATCCATTGACTGCAGACCGCTTTTTTCTTTTGTTCCAAAAAATAAAATTTCAGTAAGATTTCTTAAAGGAAGCATCATTATTTGTCATATAAGTTGGCCAGAAACATAATTTTAAAATGAAAAAAAGTATACATTGTTAAATTAACTTTCATACTTTGGGGAAAATTCTGCCATAGCATACTCACCTTCTCTTACCCAAATTCCCATGGTTTTGATTCATCTCTTTAAAAAGTTAGCTGAGTAAATACATGAGTTTGCCTAAAGTCTTTAGGAAATTTTTATATCAGCCATAGAAATATTTCTTATAAGTGGGATTTCTGAAGGTTTCCTCTATACATTCAGTTGTGAGTATAAGGGAATCAATTTTACTTTCAGTACATGTAGTATAATAACATTGAGTCTTAGAATAAAGGAAGAATGAAGATTTCAGTAAATGAATAAAACAAGATGGATGAAAGAAAATGGCCTCTTGGTTTGCAACCAAAGGAAAAAAAAATAGTTTGCATTGAGCTCTGCTAAATTTTGTCTGATATCTAGGATTATCCTCTAAAAATCATAAAGAGAAAGGAACATCCTCAAATAAAATTTGTAAATAAATTATATAAAATTATTTGAAATTTAAGTATGCATTGAAATGCATATCATACAAGTTTCAGAAAATTTTTAGGAGATGTCTCAAGACATATTAAAGTCCTTTTGAAATCACTGTTTCTTGAATTGTACTCCATTTGGAATTATCTTAAGATTTATTTGCACAGCATAAAATTATGTAAAGTTATAAATCTAATCCTGGTATTTCAATTCCTTTACTAAATGATATTTAATAAGAATGCAAAGCTCTATATATTCTGGACTCAAGATCTTTGTCAGAGACATGATTTAAAAATATTTTCTCCCAATGGTAAACTTGTCTCTTCATCTCTTAACAGTGTCTTTCAGAAGAGCCAACCTTTTCTCATTTTTGTTATTATTCTGATGAAATCAGTTTATGTTTGCTTAAAATAGATTGCTGTTTTTATATCAAGTCTAAGAAGTCTTCAACCTAACCTTAGTTTCTACAATGTTTTTCTCTGACTTTTTCCTTTGTTTGATAATTTTATTTTATAAAAATAATGCAGCCATGCCATGCAGCATGAGGGATCTTAGTTCCCCTACCAGGGATCAAACACACCCCCCCCTACATTGGAGGCATGGAGTCTTAAACACTGAACAGCTAGGGAAGTCCCTTGATAATTTTACTTTCACCATTTAGATCTTTAATTTATTCTGAGTCAATATATTGATAAGATATGGCACTTATGTTGATTTACTTCTGTCTGTGTGAATGTGTGTGCCTGGCCAGTTATTGCAATATCATTTGTGAAAGGCATTCTTTGAGCATCAAATTCCTTTGGTATTTTTATTAACCAAATGCCATGTTTGTGAGGACCATTTTATGGACTCTCTTATTTTCTCCAGTGCCACATTATTTTGATTGTTGTTACTTTAAGTCTTTATATCCAACTTCATTTTCTTTTGTTGCCAAAATTGTTTTCCCTGTCCTACTTGTACGTCCATGTGCTTTACAATAAATGTATTTATCTAAAAAAATAAAGTAAAAATTCTTGGCATGAATACAAATTTTATATTTTGTTAAAATTTTTGATCCATTTGGAAAAAATTAGCGTCTCTACAATGATGAGTATCCCAATCCAAGAGCATAGTATGTCTCTCAACTTATTTAGATCTTTTGCTTATTTTATCAGCATTTTGTAGTTTTCAGCATACAATTGTAATTATATGCTAGATTTATACTTAATTATTTAATTTTGCTGGGTCTAAAATAAATGGCATTTTGTAAAGTTTGTATTTCCGGTTGAACATTGCTACTGAAGGCTTTCCCAAGCGGTGCTAGTGCAAAGAAATCCAGTGGCACTAGTAGTGGCTCACCGGCCAATGCAGAGACCCAGGTTCGATCCCTGGGTTGGAAAGATCCCCTGGAGGAGGGCACGGCAACCTGCTCCAGTATTCATGCCCAGAGAACCCCATGAACTGGGAAGCCTGGCAGGCTATAGTTCCATAGTTTCACAAAGAGTTGGAAACAATTGAATTAACTTAGCACTCATGCATTATATAGAAATAAAATTGATTTTTATCTGTTGACTGTGCATCTTGGAACCTTGCTAAACTCATTTATTGGACTTCCCCAGTGGCTCAGTCGGTAAACCGTCTGTCTACAATGTGGGAGACCCGGGTTCGATCCCTGGGTTGGGAAGATCCCTTGGAGAAGGAAATGGCAATCCACTCCAGTACTATTGCCTGGAAAAGCCCATGGACAGAGGAGCCTGGTAGGCTACAGTCCATGGGGTCACAAAGAGTTGGACACGACTGAGTGACTTCACATTCACATTCAAACTCATTTATTAGTTCTGAGAGCTTTTAGGTGGATCATTTTGGATTTTCTACATAATCATATTGTCTAGAATCAGGTTGTTTTATTTCTTTGTTTATGACCTGAGTCCTTTTTATTTATCTTTATTGCTTTGTTGCATATGTTAGGATTTTCATCATTATGTTGAACAGGAGTGGTAAGAGAGGTTATCTTTGTTGTTGTTTTGTTCTTAATGGAAATTTATTCTCTCCTCTGTTAAGTTTGATGTTAGATGTACATATGACCGTGCATTTTTTTCTTCTTTAAATTATTTTTATGGTGAGTTAATTTTCAAATACTGAGCAAGCATTGACTTCTCAAAATATGCCCCACTTGGTTATGATGCACTGGTCCTTTTACATATTTTGAATTTAATATTTCAAAATCTTTTTTAAGCTTTTTGTGTGTGTGTCTAAATTCATAAGGGGTATTGTTATGTAGGTTTTTTCTTTATTCCACATTTGTCTGAGTTTAGTATTAAATGAGTCAGCAGGCATTCTTTGTCTTCTGCTTTCTAGAAGAGATGGTGTAGAATTGGAATTATTTCTTCTTAAAATAGGTAATGAGTTTATAATATAAACAGTGTCCAGGTATATTTCTGCATATTTTTTACCTAGAAATTTGGTTTACCTGATAGTTATATTCAGAATGTTTGTTTCATCTGGGGTGAGTTTTGATCATGTATATTATTTACAGCAGTATATTTGCATTAGTATCAAATAGCTGCAGGGTCTCTAAACATACATGTTTTTCATCCCCAATTATTATGACTTGTGTCATTTCCTTCATTTTTGCTTAATCAATCTGGCTAAGAAGTCTGTAAATTTTTTGATCTTTTCAAATAAACACACTTAAAGCTTATTGATTTTTGATTGTTTTCAGTTGTACTGATTTTCCCTTTATCTTTTATTTTACTTGAAGTGTGGTTGATTTACAATATGATATTAGTTTCAGGTATACAACATGGTGATGCAACATTTTTATAGCTTATACTCCATCTAAAATCAGCACAAATAATGGCTATATTTCCCTGTACTAGACCATGCCTCCTTGTGGCCTATGCATTGTAGCCTATTCATTTACAGTAGTTTGTACCTTTCAGTCCCCTAACCCCCTCCTACTTCTCCCCACCTCCCCCTCTCACTGGTTACCACCAGTCTGTTCTCTCTACCTGATACGTCAGTTTCTCTTTTGCTACATTCATTCATTTATTTTTTAGATTCCACATATAAGTGCTAACATACAGTATTTGTATTTGTCTAATGTTTCAGTAAGTATAATACCCTCCAAGTCTACCCATGGTATTGCAAATGGCAGTATTCATTTCCTGTGACTAATATTTCATTTTTAAAGTAAATCTTTGTCTGCTCCTCTATTGATGGACACTTAGATCATTTCCATATGTTGACTATTGTAAATAATACTGCTATAAATGTTAGGGTGCATGTACCCTTTTGAATTAATGTTTTCATTTTCTTCAGATGTGCCTAGGCATGAAATTGTTGGATCATATGGTATTTTAAAGTTTTTTTGAGGAACCTCCACACTGTTTTCCTCAGTAACTGTTTATTTCTGTTGTTTCTCCTTTCTTCCTAAAGTTCAGCCTTCCTTCTTGAATCATGTAATTTATATCTGAAGAACTTCCCTTGGCAATTATTTACATCTATTCACTAAGGATTCTCTGAATTTCCTTTCAGCAGAGAATGTTTATTCCTGAAGTATATATTTGCTGGATATATAATGATAGATTGATAGTATTTTCCCCCCCTCAGGACTTTGTAATACCAATTCCTTCTGGCTTGCATGTTTAAATATAAATATAGCAATTGATCATTGATCTCTCCTAGGTAATAGGTCATTTTCTTTGACTGTCTTTAAAATTTTTTTCTTTCTTTTTACCAACTAGATTATGATGTGTAAGTTTGAATAGTTTGGGAGTTTATCCTATTTTGCATTTATTCATCTGAATAAAACAGATTACAGTAATCAGTAAAACAGATGACATCTTTTACTGTACTTGGGAATGTTTCATCCTATTTAAATTTACTTAAAGTCATATTTTTCCTTCTCCTGTTCTGGGACTCAGGATACAAAATTTATAATATTTGTTATTGTTCCATAGCTTATTTTTAACTGCAATATGTTTTTCTGTGATATTAAGCTGTATCATTTATATTGATTTATCTTTTCAACTGATTCTTTCATCAGTTATATACTTTCCATTATGACCTCAACCGGTATCTTTCAATTTTAGCTATTGTATATATATATATTTTTGGTTCTAAATTTTCATTTATTTCATCTCTAAATAGTTTACTTCTTTATCTGATATTTTCTATTTTAATGTTTATTTTCACATTTCCTTAAGTGAATATTTTTATAAAAGCTACTTTATTCATACTTAGTCAAACATCATAAACAAGTTATGATATCATAACTTTTTTAGCTAGGCAAAACTGAATGCTAGATTTCTAATGTATATTCACTCAAAACTTTGATATAGTTCCATTTATTCTGGCATTTAATATTACTGCTAAAAGTCTGGAAAGCTTATTATCTTAGTGATTTAAAAAATTTTTTGGAATTAAGCTTGATAGTTCTGATTTAATTCTGAGGATATAAAGAAATACTGTAGTTAAAAAAACAGGAAATTAATGTGTAATATAATATTATTAACAAAGTACAGAGTTTGTTAAAATATCACAAAATTTTATGCTAGTGTCCATTATTTATTTTCATACCTTATTCAAGATTCCGCATTGTGTTAGTTGGATTGAGCAACTGAATTCAACTGCATGCAGTAAATTCTGATAAATCTTTTTATTTTTATTCTGTCACAAGTAATTTCTAATTTTCCTTTCTTTGGCTTCTTAGATATACATATCATTTAAAAGTGGACATTTAGTTTCCAAATACATGGGCTTTTCAAATTATCTTTGAGTTAATTTCTTTTTTTGATATTAATCCCTCATTTAAATTCTTTCTTCTGTGCAGTCACCCTTTATGTTTATTGTCTTTGAACTTTATTGAGGCTTTCAGTGGCTAAGCCAAAGATCTCTCTTGGTAAATGTCACATTGCACTTGAAAATATGTAGGCTATTTTCAAATATCTTTTGATATTGATTTCTAACATAATTCCACAGTAACAAGAGAACAGGTTTGTATGATTTCAATACTTGTAGACCATGAAATTTTTGCACCTTATTTTTTGTCTCTGAATATGTTTCAGTATCTCCTGGTTTATAGTATATGGGAACTTGAATGAAATTTGTATCCTGCTGCTGTGTGAAAGCTGTATATATCTTAATTATGTTGAATTGCTTCATGGTATTTTTCACGTCTACTATATCCTTCAACTTCTCTGTCTATTGATTCTATTAATTTTTGAAAGTTTGATATTGAAACTCCAACTAAAAGTCTTCATTTAGTTACTTAAAAAATAATTGTAAACTCTCACTATTTGCAGATGACATGATCCTCTACATAGAAAACCCTAAAGACTCCACAGAGAATTACTAGAACTAATCAATGATTAAAGTTGCAGGATATAAAATCAACACACAGAAATCCCTTGCATTCCTATACACTAATCATGAGAAAACAGAAAGAGAAATTAAGGAAACAATTCCATTCACCATTGCAACGGAAAGAATAAAATACTTAGGAATATATCTACCTAAAGAAACTAAAGACCTATATATAGAAAACTATAAAACACTGGTGAAAGAAATCAAAGAGGACACTAATAGATGGAGAAATATACCATGTTCATGGATTGGAAGAATCAATATAGTGAAAAAGAGTATACTACCCAAAGCAATTTATAGATTCAATGCAATCCCTATCAAGCTACCAACGGTATTCTTCACAGAGCTAGAACAAATAATTTCACAATTTGTATGGAAATACAAAGAACCTCAAATAGCCAAAGCGATCTTGAAAAAGAAGAATGGAACTGGAGGAATCAACCTACCTGACTTCAGGCTCTATTATAAAGCCACAGTCATCAAGACAGTATGGTACTGGCACAAAGACAGAAATATAGATCAATGGAACAAAATAGAAAGCCCAGAGATAAATCCACGCACATATGGACACCTTATCTTTGACAAAGGAGGCAAGAATATACAATGGATTAAAGACAATCTCTTTAACAAGTGGTGCTGGGAAAGCTGGTCAACCACTTGTAAAAGAATGAAACTAGAACACTTTCTAACACCATACACAAAAATAAACTCAAAATGGATTAAAGGTCTCAATGTAAAACCAGAAACTATAAAACTCCTAGAGGAGAAGATAGGCAAAACACTCTCTGACATACATCACAGCAGGATCCTTTATGACCCACCTCCCAGAATATTGGAAATAAAAGCAAAAATAAACAAATGGGACCTAATTAAGCTTAAAAGCTTCTGCACAACAAAGGAAACTATTAGCAAGGGGAAAAGGCACTTCAGAATGGGAGAAAATAATAGCAAATGAAGCAACTGACAAACAACTAATCTCAAAAATATACAAGCAACTCCTACAGCTCAACTCCAGAAAAATAAACGACCCAATCAAAAAATGGGCCAAAGAACTAAATAGACATTTCTCCAAAGAAGACTTACAGATGGCTAACAAACACATGAAACGATGCTCAACATCACTCATTATCAGAGAAATGCAAATCAAAACCACTATGAGGTACCATTTCACACCAGTCAGAATGGCTGCGATCCAAAAGTCTACAAGCAATAAATGCTGGAGAGGGTGTGGAGAAAAGGGAACTCTCTTACACTGTTGGTGGGAATGCAAACTAGTAAAGCCACTATGGAGAACAGTGTGGAGATTCCTTAAAAAACTGGAAATAGAACTGCCTTATGATCCAGCAATCCCACTGCTAGGCATACACACTGAGGAAACCAGAAGAGAAAGAGACACGTGTACCCCAATGTTCATCGCAGCACTGTTTATAATCGCCAGGACATGGAAGCAACCTAGATGTCCATCAGCAGATGAATGGATAAGAAAGCAGTGGTACATATACACAATGGAGTATTACTCAGCCATTAAAAAGAATACATTTGAATCAGTTCTAATGAGGTGGATGAAACTGGAGCCTATTATACAGAGTAAAGTAAGCCAGAAAGAAAAATACCAATACAGTATACTAACGCATATATATGGAATTTAGAAAGATGGTAACAATAACCCTGTGTACAAGACAGCAAAAGAGACACTGATGTATAGATCAGTCTTATGGACTCTGTGGGAGAGGGAGAGGGTGGGGAGATTGGGGAAAATGGCATTGAAACATGTATAATATCATGTATGAAATGAGTCGCCAGTCCAGGTTCAATGCACAATACTGGATGCTTGGGGCTGGTGCACTGGGACGACCCAGAGGGAGGGTATGGGGAGGGAGGAGGGAGGAGGGTTCAGGATGGGGAACACAGGTATACCTGTGGCGGATTCATTTCAATATTTGGCAAAATGAATACAATATTGTAAAGTTTAAAAATAAAATAAAATTAAAAAAATAAAATAAGATACATATACACAATGGAGTATTACTCAGCCATTAAAAAGAATACATTTGAATCAGTTCTAATGAGGTGGATGAAACTGGAGCCTATTATACAGAGTGAAGTAAGCCAGGAAGAAAAACACCAATACAGTATACTAACGCATATATATGGAATTTAGAAAGATGGTAACAATAACCCTGTGTACGAGACAGCAAAAGAGACACTGATGTATAGCACAGTTTTATAGACTCTGTGGGAGAGGGAGAAGGTGGGAAGATTTGGGAGAATGGCATTGAAACATGTATAATATCATGTATGAAACGAGTTGCCAGTCCAGGTTTGATGCACGATACTGGATGCTTGGGGCTAGTGCACTGGGACGACCCAGAGGGATGGTATGGGGAGGGAGGAGGGAGGAGGGTTCAGGATGGGGAACACATGTATACCTGTGGCAGATTCATTTTGATATTTGGCAAAACTAATACAATTATGTAAAGTTTAAAAATAAAATAAAATTTAAAAATAAAAATAAAAATAATTGTAATATATAGTGCAACTATAAGTAACTTTGTTCTGTCTTTTCCAAGTCTTTTGTCAATGTACTCTCATAATTTCATTATTTAAAAAATAAGAAAGAAAGAGAAAGCTACATTTGTTAGATAATGCCAACATCTGTCTACTTCCTTAACATCTGTTAACTATTTTTTCACATGCAAGTTGCAATTTTCATGGTCCTTTGTATGTTTAAAATTTTTGGTTCTAGCATTTTGAAGATTACTTCATAAGGATCTTAAAAAGGTATAAAGAATTTTGATATGTTTATCAGGCACTTGACACTTGACCTTGTTTGTTTCAGGCCCTCAAGGTCCAACTGACATTCTATAGGCAGTAGTTTCAGTATGAGTTCAGTTTGAAAACAATGCTGTTGTTTCTGTTCCATCAAGTGTCCAGGCTTACCCGCTGTGTGGAGGTCTAACCATTTCCTCAGTTTTCAAAGTCTTGCATCCTAAGTAGGGACATATCCACACATGGCCAGGTTGTATGAAGCAGGAAGATTCATAAACAGGCTTGATTTCCCTAAGCTCTTCTGTCTTTGCTATTTCTGTATTACTTGATTTGTTTGGTCTGTCCTTTTAGGCTCTATAAGCTGAAGCTCTCACTTCTACAGTTGAAATTCAGAGTCTGGAAAACAAAGGAAGAAAGCAATGAATTTTATTTTATTTATTTATTTTTTTATTCAGCTTTCTTGGAACCACTGATTGATCTAACAGAGAAAAATTTCATCTTTTAGAGTTTTTGTCCCTTCAGTTACCTACTTATATTTGCCACTGTCACACTTAGCATAGAAATGCCTGAAGTATGGGATACAAGTAAATGTAGAAAAAAGTGAGGAAAAAAAAATAGAGATTTTTTAAAATTCTCTATGAGTTTAAGAGTTTCCATTTCTACAGTTTCTTGGGACCTCTCTCTGCATTTCTGAGTTTCACGCTGGTGAATACCTATGGGGGGAAAAATGTGAAATTCACTACCATTCCTTTAGTACTTTGAATTTTAAGTTTTTCCTCAAATAGGTGTAGCACATTTTTTATTTAGGTTTTATAAGTGTATTTAGTGTGGGAGGAATGACGTTGTGTGCTTGTTTTCAGAACAGGGATGTCTGGTTTGAAATTTCTTTAAAAAGAAAATATGTGTGTATATACACACACACACACACACACACACACACACATATATATAATGAAATATGTATGCTTAAATATCATCATTAGATATCATTTTTTAAACTGAAATATAAAAAAAATTTCCTGTCTGTTTATAATAAATAAATCTAAGAGGCTTCCCTGGTGGTCAGTGGTAAAGAATCAGTCTGATAGTTCAGGAGACACAGATTCCATCCCTGATCCTGGAAGATGCCCATTGTTATTGTTGTCCAGTTGCTAGTCATGTTCAACTCTGTGACCCCATGGACTGTAGCATGCCAGACTCCCCTATCTTCCACTGTCTCTGGAAGTTTGCTAAAATTCATCTCCATTGAGTCAATGATGCTATCTAGTTATCTCACCCTCTGTCACTCCTCCTCCTCCTGTCCTCTATCTTTCCTGGCATCAAGGTCTTTTCCAATGAATTGGCTCTTGCCATCAGGTATTGATGCTTCAGCTTCAGCATCAGTCCTTCCAATGAATATCCAGAGTTGAGTTCCTTTAGAATTGACTGGGTTGATCTTGCAGTCCAAGGGACTCTCAAGACTCTTCTCCAGCCCCACAATTTGAAAGCATGAATTCTCCTGCACTCAGTCTTTGTTATGGTCCAATCCTCACATCTGGACATGACTACTGGAAAAATAATAGCTTTGAGTATAGGGACTTTTGTTGGCAAAGTGATGTCTTTCTTTTAATACACTGTCTATTGATTTGTCATAGCTTCCTTCCAAGGAGTAAGTGTCTTTAAATTTCATGGCTGCAGTCACTGTCCACAGTGATTTTGGAGCCCAAGAAATTAAAAACTGTCACTACTACCACTTTTTCCTCTTATGTATATCATGAAGTGATAGGACCAAATGCTATGGTCTTATTTTTTTGAAAGCTGAATTTTAAGCCAGGTTTTTCACTCTCCTCTTTCCCCTTCATCAGGAGGCTCTTTAGTTCCTCTTCAATTACTGTCATTAGAGTTGTATCATCTGTATATCTGAGATTGCTGATATTTCTCCAGGCAGTATTAATTCCAGTTGGTGATTCATCCAGGCCAGCATTTCCCATGATGTTCTTATAATTTATATAAGTTAAATAAGCAAAGCACAGCCTTATCATAGTCCTTACCCAATTCTGAACCAGTCAGTTGTTCCATATGTGGCTCTAACTCTTGCTTCTTGACACACATACAGGTTTCTCAGGAAACAGGTAAGGTGGTCTAATACTCCCATCTCTTTAAGAATTTTCCAGTTTGTTGTGATCCACACAAAGGCTTTCAGTTCAGTTCAGTTCAGTTGCTTGGTCATGTCCGACTCTTTGCAACCCCATGAATTGCAGCACGCCAGGCCTCCCTGTCCATCACCAACTCCTGGAGTTCACTCAGACTCACATCCATCGAGTCAGTGATGCCATCCAGCCATCTCATCCTCTGTCGTCCCCTTCTCCTCCTGCCCCAAGTCCCTCCAGCATCAGAGTCTTTTCCAATGAGTCAACTCTTTGCATGAGGTGGCCGAAGTATTGGAGTTTCAGCTTTAGCATCATTCCTTCCAAAGAAATCCCAGGGCTAATCTCCTTCAGAATGGACTGGTTGGATCTCCTTGCAGTCCAAGGGACTCTCAAGAGTCTTCTCCAATACCACAGTTCAAAAGCATCAATTCTTCAGTGCTCAGCCTTCTTCACAGTCCAACTCTACATCCATACATGACCACTGGAAAAACCATAGTGTAGTCAACGAAGCAGAGGTAGATGTTTTTCTAGAACTCACTCCCTTGCTTTCTCCAAGAGCCAATGAATGTTGGCAATTTGATCTCTGATTCCTTTCCCTTTTTGAAACATAGCCTGTACATCTGGAAGTTCTTGGTTCACGTTTTGATGAAGCCTAGCTTGAAATATATTTTAGCAAAACCTTGCTAAGATATGAAATGAGTGCAATTGTACTATAGTTTGAACATTCTTTAGCATTATCCTTCTTTGGAATTTGAAGGAAAACTGAAACTTTCCGGTCCTGGGGCTAACACTGTTTTCTAAATTTGCTGACATAATTAGTGCAGCATTTTAGCAGCATTACTTTTTTACGCTTTTAAATAGCTCAGCTAGAATTCCATCACCCCTACTAGCTTTGTTTGTTGTAATGCTTCCTGAGGCCTACTTGACTTTACACTCCAGGATATCTGACTCTAGATGAGTAACCACACGTTGTGATTATCCACGTCATTAAGACCTTCTTTGATTAGTTTATTTTGTTTTGGGGGGATTAGTTTCTTTTGTTTTGGGGGGATTAGTTTCTTTTCTTTTACCACCTCTTTCAATCTCTTCTGCTTCTGTTAGGTCCTTATATTTCTGTCCTTTATTGTGCCTATTGTTGCATGAAATTTTTCCTTGATATCTCCAATTTTCTTAAAGAGATTGCTAGTTTTTCTCATTCTTTGTGTTCCTCTGTTTCTTTGAATTGTTCATTTAAAAATGTCTTCTTAACTCTCCTTGCTTCCTCTGGACCTCTGCATTCAGTTGAGTATATCTTTTCCTTTCTCATTTGCCTTTCACTTTTCTTTCCACAGCTATTTGTTAAGCCTGCTCATACAATGACATTGCCTTCTTAATTTCTTTTTCTTTGGGATGCTTTTTTTGCCTCGTCCAATTTATGAACCTCTGTCCATAGTTATTCAGGCACTCTGTCTATGAGACCTAATCTCTTGAATCTACCTGTCACCTCCACTGTATAAGGGATTTGATTTAAGTCATACCTGAATGACCCAGTGGTTTTCCCTACTTTCATGAATTTAAGTCTGAATCTTGCCATAAGAAGCTGATGATCTGAGCCACCGTCATCTCCAGGTCTTGTTTTTGCTGACCATATATAGCTTCTCCATCTTTGGCTGTGAAGAACATAATAAATGTGATTCAGTATTAATTATCTGGTGATGTCCATGTGTAGAGGCATCTCTTTTGTTGTTGGAAATGAGTGTTTTCTTTGTCTAGTGTTATTCTCTTGACAAAACTCTGTTACCCTTTGTCCTGCTTCATGTTAGTTCTAGAAGATATTGTGGGTCTTCACATTTCCAGTCAACTTCAGCTTCTTTGGCATCAGTGGTTGGGGCATAGACTTGAATTACTGTAATGTTGAATGGTTTGCCTTGGAAATGAACCAGTATCATTCTATTGTTTTTGAGATTGTACCAAAGTACTGCATTTCAGACCTGTCTGTTGGCTATGGAGAATCCCTCCATT
Organism: Bos indicus x Bos taurus; assembly: GCF_003369695.1. NCBI lineage: Eukaryota > Metazoa > Chordata > Mammalia > Artiodactyla > Bovidae > Bos > Bos indicus x Bos taurus. The sequence goes on along the minus strand of NC_040102.1, from coordinate 10,072,723 downwards.
CCTTCTGAGGGATTCTTCTCCACAGTAGTAGATATAATGGTCATCTGAATTAAATTTGCCTATTCCCATTAATTTTAGTTCACTAATTCCTAAAATGTTGATGTTCACTCTTGCCATTTCCTACCTGACCATGTTGAATTCATGGACCTAACATTCCAGGTTCCTATGCAATACTGTTCTTAACAGCATCAGACTTTACTTTCACCACAAGACACATCCACAGCTGAGCATCATTTCTACTCTGGCCCAGTTTCTTCATTCTTTCTGGAGCTATTAGTAATTGCCTTCTGCTCTTCTCTAACAGATCAATTGGTAAAGAATCTGCGTGCAGTGCATGAGACTACCGTTAAATTCCTGGGTTGGGAAGATCTGCTGGAGAAGGGATAGGCTACCCTCTCCAGTATTCTTGGGCTCCTCTTGTGGCTCAGCTGGTAAAGAATCCACCCATAATGTGGGAGACCTGGGTTTGATCCCTGGGTTGGGAAGATCCCCTGGAGAAGAGAAAGGCTACCCACTCCCGTATCCTGGCCTAGAGAATTCCATGGACAGTCCATTTCACTTTCACTTTTATGCTCTTCCACAGTAGAATAATGGACACCTTTTGACCAGGGCACTCATCTTCCAGTGTCATATTATTTTGCCTTTTCATATTGTCCATGGCATTCTCCAGGCAAGAATACTGGAATTGGTTGCCATTTCCTTCTCCAGTGGGCCACATTTGGTGAGAACTCTTTACAAGACCCCTCTTTTTTGGGTAGTCCTGGGTGGCATGACCCATAGCTTCACTGAGTTATGCAAGCCCCCCTGTCTCAACAAGGCTGTGGATCATGAACTGGGAATCCTACATGTGGCAGAGCAATGAAGCCTGTGTGCCACAGTCTGTCTTCTAGAGCCTCAAGCCACAACTACAGAGCCCATGTGCTACAATTATTGAAGTACACACACACTAGAGCCCATGGTCTGAAGGAAGAGAAGCCAAAGCAATGAAAATCCTGTGCACTGCAACTGGAGAGTAGCCCCTGGTCTCTGCAACTAGAGAAAAGCCCTCACAGCAAAAAAGACTCAGTGTGGTCAAAAATAATAAATAAATCTTTTAAAAAGTTAATTTTGGCATTGCCACGTTCATATGAAATTATTTCAAATGGCAACTACAATAAAAAAATGGGAATACCAGACCACCTTACCTGTCTCCTAAGAAACCTGTATACAGATCAGGAAGCAACAGTTAGAACTGGACATGGAAAAAATGACTGGCTGAAACTGGGAAAGGAGTATGACAAGACTGTATATTTTCACCCTGCTTGTTTAACATATACAGAGTACCTCAGGTGAAATGTCAGGCTGGATGAATCACAAGCTGGAATTGAAAACGTCAGGGCATATATTAACAACCTTTGATACGCAGATAATACCACTCTAATGGCAGAAAGTGATGGTGACAGTGAAAGGAGACTGGGAAAGCTGGCTTGGAACTCAACATTTAAAAAACTACGATCAGGTCATCTGACCCCATCATTTCATGGCAAATAGAAAGGGGAAAAGTGGAAGCAGTGACAAATTTTATTTTCTCAGACTCCAAAATCACTGTGGACAGGAACTGAAGCCATGAAATTATGTGGGAAAGCTATGACAGACCTAGAAAGTGTATTAAAAAGCAGAGATATCACTTTGCCAACAAAGGTTTGTAAACTCAAAGCTATGGTTTTTCCAGTAGTCATATAGGGGTGTGAGATTTGGACCATAAAGAAGGCTCAGTGGTGAAGAATTATGCTTTCAAATTGTGGTGCTGGAGGAGACTCTTGAGAATCCCTTGGACAGCAAAGAGTTCAAACCAGTCAATCCTAAAGGATATCTACCATGGTTATTCACTGGAAGGACTGATGTTGAAGCTGATGCTCCAGCAGTTTGACCTCATAATGTGAAGAGCTGACTCATTGGGAAAGACCCTGATACTGAAAAAGATTGAAGGCAAAAGGAGAAGGGGGTGACAGAGGATGAGATTGTTAGATAGAAATCACTGAATCAATGGACATGAAACTGAGCAAATTCTGGGAGATAGTGAAGGACAGGCAAGCCTGGAGTGCTCCTTATGATGGGATCACAAAGAGTTGGAGATGATTTGGTGACTGAATAACAGCAAAACAAAATAAACAAGAGTCTTGTTTTCAGTTCAGTTCAGTCACTCAGTCGTGTCCAACTCTTTGTGACCCCATGAATCACAGCACGCCAGGCCTCCCTGTCCATCACCAACTCCCGGAGTTCACTCAGAGCCACATCCATCGAGTCAGTAATGCCATCTCATCTTCTGTCGTCCCCTTCTCCTCCTGCCCCCAATCCCTCCCAGCATCAGAGTCTTTTCCAATGAGTCAACTCTTCACATGAGGTGGCCAAAGTATTGGAGTTTCAGCTTTAGCATCATTCCTTCCAAAGAAAGCCCAGGGATGATCTCCTTCATAATGGACTGGTTTGGATCTCCTTGCAGTCCAAGGGACTCTCAAGAGTCTTCTCCAACACCACAGTTCAAAAGCATCAATTCTTCAGTGCTAAGCCTTCTTCACAGTCCAACTCTTACAACCATACATGACCACAGGAAAAACCATAGCCTTTACTAGCCCGACCTTTGCTGGCAAAGTAATGTCTCTGCTTTTGAATATGCTATCTAGGTTGGTCATAACTTTCCTTCCAAGGAGTAAGCGTCTTTTAATTTCATGGCTGCAGTCACCATCTGCAGTGATTTTGGAGCCCAGAAAAATAAAGTCTGACACTGTTTCCACTGTTTCCCCATCTATTTCCCATGAAGTGGTGGGACTGGATGCCATGATCTTCATTTTCTGAATGTTGAGCTTTAAGCCAACTTTTTCACTCTCCACTTTCACTTTCATCAAGAGGCTTTTGAGTTCCTCTTCACTTTCTGCCATAAGGGTGGTGTCATCTGCATATCTGAGGTTATTGATATTTCTCCCAGCAATCTTGATTCCAGCTTGTGTTTCTTCCAGTCCAGCGTTTCTCATGATATACTCTGCCTATAAGTTAAATAAGCAGGGTGACAATACACAGCCTTGACGTACTCCTTTTCTTATTTGGAACCAGTCTGTTGTTCCATGTCCAGTTCTAACTGTTGCTTCCTGACCTGCATACAGATTTCTCAAGAGGCAGATCAGGTGTTCTGGTATTCCCATCTCTTTCAGAATTTTCCACAGTTTATTGTGATCCACACAGTCAAAGGCTTTGGCCAAGTCAAGAAAGCAGAAATCAGTCGTGTCTTACTCTTTGTGACCCCATGGACTACAGCATGCCAGGCTTCCCTGTCAATCACCAACACCCGGAGTTTACTCAAACTCATGTCCATCGAGTTGGTGATGCCATTCAACCATCTCATCCTCTGTCGTCCCCTTTTCCTCCTGTCTTCAGTCTTTCCCAGCATCAGGCCTTTTCCAATGAGTCAGTTCTGCACTTCAGGTACCCAATGTATTGGAGCTTCAGCTTCAGCATCATTCCTTCCAATGGAATATTCAGGACTGATTTCTTTTAGGATTGACTGGTTGGATTGCCCTGCAGTCCAAGGGACTCTCAAGAGTCTTCTCCAACACCACAGTTCAAAAGCATTAATTCTTTGGCGTTCAGCCTTCTTTATGGTCTACCTCTCACATTCATACTTGACTACTGGAAAAAAAACCTAGCTTTGACTAGATGGACCTTTATTGGCAAAGTAATGTCTCTGCTTTTTAATAAGCTGTCTTGGTTGGTCATAGCTTTTCTTCCAGTGAGCAAGAGTCTTTTAATTTCATGGCTGCAGTCACCATCTGCAGTGATTTTGGAGCCCAAGAATATAAAGTCTGTCACTGTTTCCACTGTTTTCCCATCTATTTGCCATGGAGTGATGGGACCAGATGACATGATCTTATTATTATTTTTTTGAATGTTTAGTTTTAAGCCAGCTTTTTCCCTCTCCTCTTTCACTTTAATCAAGAGGCTCTTCAGTTGCTCTTCACTTTCTGCCGTAAGGGTGGTGTCATCTGCATATCTGAGATTATTGATATTTCTCCCGGCAAACTCGATTCCAGCTTGTGCTTCATCCAGCTTGATATTTCATCTAATGCACTCTGCATATAGGTTAAATAAGCAGTGTGACAATATAAAGCCTTGACGTACTGCTTTCTTATTTTGAAACCAGTCTGTTGTTCCCTATCTGGTTCTAGCTGTTGCTTCTTGACCTGCATACAGATTTCTCAGGAGGCAGGTAAGGCGGTATGGTAATCCCATCTCTTGAAGTATTTTCCACAGTTTGTTGTGATCCACACAGTCAAAGGCTTTGGCGTAGTCAATAAAGCAGAAGTAGATGTTTTTCTGGAACTTTCTTGGTTTTTTGATGACCCAAAAGATGTTGGCAATTTGATCTCTGGTCCCTCTGCCTTTTCTAAATCCAGCTTGAACATCTGGAAGTTCTCATCCTGTTGAAGCCTCTCTTGGAGAATTTTGAGCTTTACTTTGCTAGTGTGAGTTAAATGAGTGCCATTGTGCAGTAGTTTGAACGTTCTTTGGCATTGCCTTTCTTAGGATTAGAATGAATACTGACTTTTTCCATTCCTATGGCCACTGCTGAGTTTTCCAAATTTATTGGCATATTGAGTGCAACACTTTAACAGCATCATCTTTTAAGACTATAGTCTTACTTTAGTCACACACCTCAAATTTCTCTCAGACACTTTACAATTCTCAACTGTAATCAGCATTGCTATATTTCTTATTTGCAGTAAATGAACTAAATCAATAAGAGACACAATTTGACTGACTGTAAATTCTTACTGTTTTTATCCTTCTCTTGAATTACCTTTATTTTCTTCCACAAGTTTATCCCTTCCAATGAATATTTCTTATTGTTTATCTCCCTTATCTTTTGATACCTTCCTTAATGCCTACTGTTTGATTTTGAGGTGTTTTTTTTTTTTTCTCTTACCACTGCACCTTATTTTCTTCATTACTCATATATATATTTACAAGTCCCATTATACCTATATATTTATCTAGATCCAGATTAAGATATAGATACAGACACAGATATAGACATATCTTCCCTAACCTTTGTATGGCTACTCTTTCAGTTAGATAATACTCTAGGTAGAAAATCGCAGCTGCTACCTGCCTGCTAGGAACTTTTCTAATCTTTATCTTCAGCCTCCAATTTCTATGTAATTAATATCAAGTTTAATTGTAACCTATCTTCAGTTAAAATGTTCTGAGTTTTATTCTTGTTCTTTTCTTGTTTTTCTTTCATTTTATGTTTTCTTTTACTTCTTGAACAGATCCTTTTCAAAACTAATGTTTTATGTAACTAATCTCACAAAGTTAATTTAAAAAGGAAGAAAGCCTCTTATCTCTTGATATTTAATTTAATATCATATCTGTTTTATGTTACTTCTCATGTAACTCCTCTGGATAATTTTTTCTTAAAATATTAATCCTGTTTTGATCTTTACCATTTTATCCGTGTCTTAAATGTTTCTATACGAACACAATTATGTAGAGACCTGTGATAAAATGCTTTTTCTAACTGTAAACATAATAACAATTATCTTCCTCACATTAGTGTGAATTTTAAAGGAGATAATTTCTTCCTTTTTCTTATTTCAAAAGAAATGTACAGTTTATAGCACACCTAACCACTCCAGTATTCTTGCCTGGAAAATCCCATGGACAGAGGAGCCTGGTGGGCTGCAGTCCATGGGGTTGCAAACAGTCGGACACGACTGAGCAACTTCACTTTCACTTTTCCCTTTCATGCATTGGAGAAGGAAATGGCAACCCTCTCTAGTGTTCTTGCCTGGAGAATCCCAGGGACGGCGGAGCCTGGTGGCTGCCATCTATGGGGTCGCACAGAGTCGGACACCACTGAAGTGACTTAGCAGCAGCAGCAAGCACTTCTTATATCACTAATAATGAAACCTAGTCCAGTTAAATTTTTTTGTTATTATATAGATGTGGTTTCCTTTAATATTCTTAAAACATGTTCAATACATTACTAATTTAGATTCTAATTTGTTACTGTATTTTTGTAACCAGTTATAATATTAGATTTTTATCTCATCCAAACAAGTAATTTAATGAGTATTAAGTAGTTAAGTTGTAACATGTATTGTTCAAAATTATACGCTCCTATATTTAAGTTCAGTAGTATTTGTAAAAATGTGAACAGTAATGGTCCTGTAAGTATATAAATACAAATATATATATTCTTATGTCATACAATTTAGAAAGTGTATATCTACTTGAAGGAAACCCAAAGTCTCTGACAAATGGTTTCTGTATATTTTGTTGTAACAAATATTTTAGTATCAAGAATTATTTAAGCTTACTAATCTTTTATAAGAAAGAAGTATTGCTGTTTTCTTGAAATTTATCTCTTTAAACTATGAGATAAAACTGCAATATTTGCATTTTTGCAAATCTGGTTAGAATCAGCACATTAATTTTGCTAGTTTTGCTAGTTGTGCATAATTTTTGCACTACTATTAATTTTTGTAGGTATATGCAATGAGATTGTTCTTTTCCTCAGGTATAAAAACTATGTTTATTTGATAAGTATTTTAAAAATATGTGTGGTGAAAACAATATACTTAAAGATAAACAAGTATAAGTTAAAATTAAAATATCAGTGACTTACATATGAAGGCCTTAGCTTAATTTTGAGGTTATTAATGGTATTATAATACCAAACAATAAAGATATGCACCAAAGAATTAAATAGTAAAAATGTCTTAATAAAGATATAAAATACAAAGGCTTATCTTGTTTGCTGCATTTCAGGTGGATTCTTTACCATCTGAGTCACAAGGGAAGCCCAGGAATACTGGAATGGGTAGCCTATCCCTTCTCCAGGGCATCTTCCTGACCCAGGAATCAAACTGGGGTCTCCTGCATTGCAGGTGGATTCTTACCAACTAAACTATCAGGGAAGCCCTTGCTTCTGTTAGCCCTGTACACTAAACAATATCCAGCACCTTATAAGTAGTCAATAAATATTTGTGAAATGAAAGAAACAATAAGTAAATGTTGTTAATGAAAATAATATATTTCTTATATGTAACTACAAAAATAAAAGTTAGGGCCTAAAAGACATCAGAATATTCATACTACACACTTAGAATATTAACATAGTGAATATTATTTAATCATGAAATAACTAAAAGTAAAAATGATTTGAGTTTAAAATATCATTCATAATTTAAAATAAAGCTATTTTTCTTTTTCAGTTCTAGAAATCATTTTATCTTTCATAATTTAGTCTTAGGTGTTAAACACAGTAAATTAACTAACTACACTTTCAGCCTTTATTAGAGACAAGTGCCAAGAAGAATCAGATTTTTTATGTTTGCAAAGATACATTGCATTCAACAGACAAGAGCAGAATATATGGAATCTTTATATAGTAGACTTGAATGGAGAGTGAAATCAGTTCTTCAAGCTGCATTGAAATCAATATTTTTAGGAATGTATTTAGGAGAAAGCATGAAGTATTTTAAAGCTGTATGCAATATAAACTATTTCTATATAATCTATGAACATAATTAATATTAAAAAGTAGTGAGGCTTTGAAGACTCTAAAGATAATTTAAGATTTGAAACAAGAAAAATAATTAAAATCCCAAAAGAGCAAGTGATTTGGAGAACACATCAATTTCTTAATAAAGTTGAATTTATTGTTAGAGAAAGATGAGAGATTTGGTTGACAAGTAAGGAATCAAAGCCTTATATTAAGTCCTAGAATTCATAGTAATAGTTATCCATGTTGACTTGCCAGAATCAACACTGACAAAGGTAATAGTATTTCTTAGCTTTTTTCTAGTACTGGTCCGTACAGAAATCACTGAACTATTGCAAGTTAACAGAATGCTGGTAAGTTTTTGTACTTGGTACCTTATAAATAAAATAACAAAACTGCTTAGTATTTTGGATACATGGTTTGCAGTCTTACTTGAAAATTACTTTTCTTCTTTAACAGAATTTTTTGAAATAAACACTTTTTTTTTTCCTTCAGAGACTTATGAGAAGAATTTTTAATTTCTTTAGTGAGTGTTTATTGCCTGGTGAATTTTTGAAAGTAAGCTTGCGTTGTCTTACATGATTTATAGTCAATATATATTATAAATGATGTTTATTTAGATATCTTATCATCCTGATATATATGATCAATAGTTCAGTCTCAGAACATAGAAAGCAAACAAAATAGAATTTTATATGTACCCTAAAATAAATTTGTTTAGTTACTCAATACACATTAGAGTATAAATTGTGGCAGTCTTTTAAGGGATACCTGAGCTAAATGGAATACCTTAACTCACATATTCTACATTATGTTTAATGAAAATATAATAATAAATCTTAAAAGTAATCTGTCTTCCAAATGCTATGCTCTTTAAAATATTCTTAAAAAAAAAAAAAAAAAGCTTCTCGTCAATGTTTTAACTGATTACATTTTTAATCTAAACATAGTTTTAGGTGTCTCACTCCAGATTAAAAATATTATCATGGAGTCATTTCCCTGCATAGTAAATCAATCTTATCCATTGTATGTTTTCCTACTCTGATTCTCTCTCATTAGTTAATGTGTTAAATAGAATTTTGGTGGCTCTACTTTCCATTGCTTTAAATGATCATTTAGTTAATAGATCAATTTACTAAACTTCATTTATCAGCAAGTTAGAAAAGAGATCCAGTTATGCTTAAATCACTCTGACAATTGTTTCAATGTCTGGAATTGTGTGTATGTGTATATATATATATACACACACACATACATACACAAATATATAAATATATATATTTGATAGAATCATTCTAATTGAAATTCTATATGGACAAATGGCTAAATTCTTATCAGTAAATATTATTTACCAAAATAGTAGGTCACATGCTATCAATTATCTATAAAGAATGATAGCAGATTAGTGTTCCCATATTGTTACTTTTAATTTTGCCCCAGAGGCTTATGAATAGTCCTAAGCCTTTGCACAAAGTAGGAAAATCTATTTCTAATATTCACTTAACAAGAGTTGACCATATATTTTTCACTCAACCAGTGTTTCATCTCATTGCACTATATTATCTCTCTTTAAAATGTATTTAGTTCAGAAAGAGAAAAAACAATATCATATGCTGTCGCATATACATGGAGTCTAGAAAGATGGTGCTGGTAGGGGGAGGAAGGAGAGAGTGGGATGTAGGGAGAGAGTAACATAGAAACATACATAGCTAAGTCACTTCAGTCATGTCCGACTCTGTGCGACCCCATAGACAGCAGCCCAACAGGCTCCCCCGTCCCTGGGATTCTCCAGGCAAGATCACTGGAGTGGGTTGCCATTTCCTTCTCCAATGCATGGAAGTGAAAAATGAAAGTGAAGTGGCTCAGTCGTGTCCGACTCCTAGCGACCCCATGGACTGCAGCCTACCAGGCTCCTCTGTCCACGGGATTTTCCAGGCAAGAGTACTGGAGTGGGGTACCCATGTATAAAGTAGATACTCAATGGGAATTTGCTGTATGACTCTGGGAACTCAAACTGGGGGTCTGTAACAGTATAGAGGTCAGGGGCGGTGGCCGAGAGGAGCAACCCCACATCCAAGGAGTGGTGGCTGAGTGGGCACAGGAGGGCCAAGAGGAGCTACTCCACGTTCAAGGTCAGGAGGGGCGGCCCTGAGGAGATACCCCTCGTCCAAGGTAAGGAGCAGCGTGAAGGGATACCCCATGACCAAGATAAGAGAAACCCAAGTAAGATGGTAGGTGTTGCAAGAGGGCATCAGAGGGAAGACACACTGAAACCATAATCACAGAAAACTAGCCAATCTGATCACATGGACCACAGCCTTGTCTAACTCAATGAAACTAAGCCATGCTGTGTGGGGCCACCCAAGACGGACAGGTCATGGTGGAGAGGTCTGACAGAAGGTGGTCCACTGGAAAAGGGAATGGTAAACCACTTCACTATTCTTGCCTTGAGAAGCCCATGAACAGTATGAAAAGGCAAAATGATAGGATACTGAAAGAGGAACTCCCCAAGTCGGTAGGTGCCCAATATGCTACTGGAGATCAGTGGAGAAATAACTCCAGAAAAAATGAAGGGATGAAGCCAAAGCAAAAACAATACCCACTTGTTGATGTGACTGGTAATAGAAGGAAGATCCGATGCTGTAAAGAGCAATATTACATAGGAACCTGGAATGTCAGGTCCATGAATCAAGGCAAATTGGAAGTGGTCAAACAGGAGATGGCAAGAGTGAACATCAACATTCTAAGAATCAGCTGACTAAAATGGACTGGAATGGGTGAATTTAACTCAGATGACCATTATGTCTACTATTGTGGGCAGGAATCCCTTAGAAGAAATGGAGTGGCCATCATGGTCAACAAAAGACTCCAAAATGCAGTACTTGGATGCAACCTCAAACACAACAGAATGATCTCTGTTCGTTTCCAAGGCAAATCATTCAATATCACAGTAATCCAAGCCTATACCCCAACCAGGAACACTGAAGAAGCTGAAGTTGAATGGTTCTATGAAGACCTACAAGATCTTTTTAGAACTAACACCCAAAAAAGATGTCCTTTTAATTATAGGGTACTAGAATGCAAAAGTAGGAAGTCAAGAAACACCTGGAGTAACAGGCAAATTTGGCCTTGGAGTACAGAATGAAGCAGGGCAAAGGCTAATAGAGTTTTGCCAAGAGAACACACTGGTCATAGCAAACACCATCTTCCAACAACACAAGAGAAGACTCTACACATGGACATCACCAGATGGTTGACACCGAAATCAGATTGATTATATTCTTTGCAGCCAAAGATGGAGAAGCTCTACACAGTCAGCAAAAACAAGACCAGGAGCTGACTGTGGCTCAGATCATGAACTCCTTATTACCAAATTCAGACTTAAATTGAAGAATGTAGGGAAAACTACTAGACCATTCAGGTATGACCTAAATCAAATCTCTTATGATTACACAGTAGAAGTGAGAAATAGATTTAATGGACTAGATCTAATAGACAGAGTGCCTGATGAACTATGGACAGAGGTTCATGACATTCTACAGGAGACAGGGATCAAGACCATCCCCAAGAAAAAGAAATGCAAAAAAGCAAAATGGCTGTCTGGTGAGGCCTTACAAATATCTGTGAAAAGAAGAGAGAAAAGTAAAGGAGAATAGGAAAGATATAAGCATCTGAATGCAGAATTCCAAAGAATATGAAGGAGAGATAAGAAAGCCTTCCTCAGCGATCAATGCAAAGAAATAGAGGAAAACAACAGAATGGGAAAGACTGGAGATCTCATCAAGAAAATTAGAGATACCAAGGGAATATTTCATGGAAAGATGGGCTGGATAAAAGACAGAAATGATATGGACCTAATAGAAGCAGAATATATTAAGAGGTGGCAAGAATACACAGAAGAACTGTACAAAGAGATCTTCACCACCAAGATAATCACGATGGTGTGATCACTGACCTCGAGCCAGACATCCTGGAATGTGAAGTCAAGTGAGCCTTAGAAAGCATCACTATGAACAAAGCTAGTGGAGGTGATGGAATTCCAGTTGAGCTATTTTAAATCCTGAAAGATGATGCTGTGAAAGTGCTGCACTCAAGATGCCAGCAAATTTGGAAAACTCAGCAGTGGCCACAGGACTGGAAAATATCATTTTTCATTCCAATCTCAAAGAAAGGCAATGACAAAGAATGCTCAAACTACCGCACAATTGCACTCATCTCACATGCTAGTAAAGCAATACTGAAAATTCTCCAAGCCAGGTTTCAGCAGTACACGAACGGTGAACTTCCTGATGTTCAAGGTGGTTTTACAAAAGGCAGAGGAATCAGAGATCAAATTGCCAACATCCACTGGGATATCAAAAAAGCAAGAGAGTTCCAGAAAAATATCTATTTCTGCTTTATTGACTATGCCAAAGCCTTTGACTGTGTGGATCACAATAAACTGTGGAAAATTCTGAAAGTGATGGGAATACCATACCACTGGCCTGCCTCTTGAGAAACCTATATGCAGGTCAGGAAGAAACAGTTAGAACTGGACATGGAACAACAGACTGGTTCCAAATAGCAAAAGGAGTACATCAAGGCTGTATATTGTCACACTGCTTATTTAACTTATATACAGAGTACATCGTGAGAAATGCTGGGCTGGAAGTAGCACAAGCTGTAATCAAGATTGCTGGGAGAAATATCAATAACCTCAGATATGCATAGGACACCACCCTATGGCAAAAGTGAAGAGGAACTAAAGAGGCTCTTGATGAAAGTGAAAGAAGAGAGTGAAAGTGTTGTTCTAAAGCTCAACATTCAGAAAACGAAGATCATGGCATCTGGTCCCATCACTTCATGGGAAATAGATGGGGAAACAGTGGAAACAGTGTCAGACTTAATTTTTTGTGTTCCAAAATCACTGCAGGAGGTAATTGGAGCCATGATTAAAATATGCTTACTCCTTGCAAGGAAAGTTATGACCAACCTAGATAGCATATTAAAAAGCAGAGACATTACTTTCCCAACAAAGGTCCATCTAGTCAAGGCTATGGATTTTCCAGTGTTCATGTATGGATGTGAGAGTTGAACTGTGAAGAAAGCTGAGCACCGAAGAATTGATGCTTTTGAACTGTGGTGTTGGAGAAGACTCTTGAGAGTCCCTTGGACTGCAAGGAGATGCAACTAGTCCATTCTAAAGGAGATCATCCTGGGTGTTCATTGGAAGGACTGATGCTGAAGCTGAAACTCCAAAACTTTGGCCATCTCATATGAAGAGTTGACTCATTGGAAAAGACTCTGATGCTGGGAGAAATTGGGAGCAGGAGGAGAAGGGGACGAAAGAGGATGAGATGGCTGGATGGCATCACCGACTCAATACACATGAGTTTGAGTAAACTCCATGAGTTGGTGATGGACATGGAGGCCTGGTGTCTGCAATTTATGGGGTCGCAAAGGGTCGGACACGAATGAACGACTTAACCTAACTGAGCTGAACAGCATAGATGGGTGGGATGGAGAGGGAAGAGGGAGGGATGTTCAAGTGGGAATGGACCTAGGTAAACCTATGGCTTATTCATGTTGATGTTTGGTAGAAACCAATACAATACTCTAAAGCCATTTTCTTTCAATTAAAAATAAATAAATTTTGAAAGTGTGTCTAGTTCAGCTAACTATATAATATCATTATAATATCTATCCTTAACAAAACTATATCTCAATATATGTTTCCATATCCACCCTCTTATATTTTATTTGTGCACAATATCATTATTATCCTCTTGTGATCATATTGCATGGTATAATTGTTAATTGAAGCATTGATAGGTTACATCATCATGATTTTCAGATTCCTGGAATGGTAATAAAAAATTCTGTGGATGATTTTAAATATTCTTTGATATAGTGAGGACAAATCATCCAGTATGGCCCTCAGGATACAGTTGTTAGTCAAGAAATGTTAATTTATTTCCTTTACTTTTCAATATAGTTGATGAGTGATCTACCCTTTTGAATTGAGTATAGAATGAATTCAGAAGATATTAGCTGCCAAAGTAATGAAAACAAAAATACTGACAGTATGTAGAAAAGAATAAATGAAAAGTATTATATGCATTTAATTATTTATACATAATTCATTGTCAATTTTTATGTCAACAGGATTGTTATAAGCAACCACTGCAGGGAGTTATAAGCAAAATAATTAAATTACTGAGCTCTGTGTAAATAAAATGAGAAACAATTGAAAGGTTCTGTGTACATGATGCATAGAATACCTAAATTCAAAGAATAAAAAATAATTGAAATTTTAATAATAATATAATAAATAATAAAATTATTTATTATAATAAATAATATCATTTAATATTATTTGTTTAATATTATTATTAAAAATAATAATAATAATTAAAATTGCTCTGATTATATTTCCTCTGTGTTTATAAGTAAACATTTGGCTGATATGAAAGGAAGTGTTTGTTCTTCAGTCATGTCTGACTCTTTCCAACCCCATGGACTGTAGACCACCAGGCTCTTCTGTCTATGGACTTCCCAGGCAAGAGTACTGGAGTGGGTAACCATATAGTACATCCTTATGATTGGTAGAACATTAAGTTCTAACTGAAACTATCATAATGCAGAAGTATTGGTAGATAATAATGGTATTGTAATAGTATTTCAAGTAATCATTATTATCATTCAATGAAAGGAAGATTGAAAATTAAAATGTATATTAACATAAATCTTTATTAAATATAGAATTGTATATCAAATGTAAAAATTATAAATTAAAAAATTAACTATTATGTCAGTGTATGTTATAATGTGTATAAATACATTATTTTTTAAAAAAAAACCTTTTTATGACCTGATTTCATCAGTTATAATTATCATAGATAATATTTTGTTTTAATTGTAACTTACTTTTAATTGTTATAACCTGCTTCAGTATTCTTGCCTGAAAAATTCAGTGGACACAGGAACCTGGTGAGTTACAGACCATGGGGTCGCAAAGAGTTGGACATGACTGACACACGAGCACACACATACACACGTAATGAAATATATCCAAGACTCAGAAAATGAATATATGCCAATGTAGTCCACATAAAGAATTGGTACTTAATGGGGAGAAAATACTTTCATTGGGATTTTACATTTATGGTAACATTAATTTGTATCTAGTATAATGGGAAATAATAAATAGAAAGAAAACTTTGCATTTTCTTCTCTGTGTTCTCTCTGCCAAGGGCCTATATTCAGTCCTTCGTTGGAGAACTAACATCCCACAAGTCATACAGTGTAGCAAAAATAATAAAATAATATTTTTATTAGTAGAACAAAAGCTGAAGTTTAATAAAAATAAGTTGTTTTTGAAAATATGTATGAGAACATATATTGTCTGGAAAAATAATGATTTGGAATATGTTTTTATAGGAGTGTTAATGAAGATTATTCCACTTAAAAATGAAATCCTATAACTACAGGACTATAAATCAAGAATATCTGATGGAGGATATAGGTGTCTTGACAGCTGTGAAACTTTTTGAAACATGTTTCAAAAAGAAACAAGAACCTGGATGTTTATAGAAGATTCTGAGCGCACCTCTTCTCAGAGGAACACTGAAATTATAACTATTTACAGGGTCACTACTGATGGCACCCCACTGCAATGGCACCCCACTCCAGTACTCTTGCCTGGAAAATCCCATGGACGGAGGAGCCTGGAAGGCTGCAGTCCATGGGGTTGCTGACGGTCGGACACGACTGAGCGACTTCACTTTCACTTTTCACTTTCATACATTGAAGAAGGACATGGCAACCCACTCCAGTGTTCCTGCCTGGAGAATCCCAGGGATGGGGGAGCCTGGTGGGCTGCCATCTATGGGGTCTCACAGAGTCAGACACGACTGAAGTGACAGCAGCAGCAACTGATGAGAAAGTCCACCCTATGCTAGAAAAGTTCATCAGCTAAACATATAAAGAAGGTACCATAGCCCTGCAACCCCCCAACCACCCATCATGGCTCTGTCCACCAGTGAATCAGACCAGCATCAAGACCCCCAGAGATTCAGAGTCAGTGACCTCCATAAAGGGAGGATGTGGTAACCAACTGGATGAGGGGCCAGCCACACCTACCAGAGAATCCACAGCAGTCAGCCACAAGTAGCCAAAACAAACTTGAGAAAAAAGAATGGAGCAGGAAGTATCACATACCTAGACTTCAAATTATAATAAAAAAGTAGAGTAATCAGAAGAGTATGATGATGGCACAAAAATAAACTCATTGATCAATGGCATAGAATAAAGAGCTCAGAAATAAATTCATTCAATTATGGTTAATTAATCTACAACAAATTAGGCATTAATAATAAATCGAGAAAAGACAGTCTCTTCTAGAAGTGTTGTGGGGAAAACTAGACAGCTACATGTAAAAGAATGAAATTAGAGTGTTTTCTCATACCAGATAAAAAGTAAACTCAAAATGGATAAAAATCCTTAATATAAGACTGGAAAATATAAATTCCTAGGAGAAAATATAAATAGAACAGTCTGACATAAATAGTAACAATATTTTTTTTATCTGTCTCCTAAGACAAAGGCAGCAAAAGCAAAACTAAACAAAAAGAACCTAATTAAACTTTAAAATTTTACACAGCAATGGAAACCAATGGCTAAATGAAAAGAAAACCTACTGAATGAAAGAATATATTTGAAATGATTTGATATATAAGGTGTTAATATACAAAATATATAAAATCTTGTACTACTAGATATAAGGAAAAAAAGAAAACTAAATTGAAAACTGAGCAGAAGACCTGAAGAGACATTTTTTCAAGAAGATATACAGATGGCCAAAAGGACATGAAAAGATAGCTAACATTATTAATCATCAGGGATTGAAAATTAAAACCACAGTGAATGGCTATCATATCAGTTCAGTTCAACTGCTCAGTCGTATCCGACTCTTTGCGACCCCATGAATCTCAGCACGCCAGGTCTCCCTGTCCATCACCAACTCCCGCAGTTCACTCAAACTCATATCCATCGAGTTGGTGATGCCATCCAGCCATCTCATCCTCTGTCGTCCCCTTCTCCTCCTGCCCCCAATCCCTACCAGCATCAAGGTCTTTTCCAATGAGTCAACTCTTCCCATGAGGTGGCCAAGTATTGGAGTTTCAGCTTCAGCATCAGTCCTTCCGATGAACACCCAGGACTGATCTCCTTTAGAATGAACTAGTTGGATCTCCTTTCAGTCCAAGGGACTCTCAAGAGTCTTCTCCAACACCACAGTTAAAAAGCATCAATTCTTCAGCACTAAGCTTTCTTCACAGTCCAACTCTCACATCCATAGATGACCACTGGAAAAACCATAGCCTTGACTAGACAGACCTTTGTTGGCAAAGTAATATCTCTGCTTTTCAATATACTATCTGGGTTGGTCATAACTTTCCTTCCAAGGAGCAAGCATCTTTTAATTCAATGGCTGCAGTCACCATCTGCAGTGATTTGGAGCCGGAAAAAAAAAAAAAAAAATCTGACACTGTTTCTGCTGTTTTCCCATCTATTTCCCATCAATTGATGGGACCAGATACCATGATCTTCGTTTTCTGAATGTTGAACTTTAAGCCAACATTTTCACTCTCCTCTTTCACTTTCATCAAGAGGCTTTTTAGTCCCTTTTCACTTTCTGCCATAAGGGTGGTGTCATCTGCATATCTGAGGTTACTGATATTTCTCCCAGCAATCTTGATTCCAGCTTGTGTTTCTTCCAGCCCAGCATTTCTCATGATGTTCTGCATATAAGTTAAATAAGCAGGGTGACAATACACAGCCTTGACGTACTCCTTTTCCTATTTGGAAGCAGTCTGTTGTTCCACGTCCAGTTCTAACTGTTGCTTCCTGACCTGCATATAAGTTTCTCAAGAGGCAGGTCAGGTGGTCTGGTAGTCCCATCTCTTTCAGAATTTTCCACAGTTCATTGTGATCCACACAGTCAAAGGCTTTGGCATAGTCAATAAAGCAGAAATAGATGTTTTTCTGGAACTCTCTTGCTATCATACCAGATCAGATCAGTTGCTCAGTGGTGTCTGACTCTTTGCGACCCTATGAATCGCAGCTTGCCAGGCCTCCCTGTCCATCACCAACTTCCGGAGTTCACTCATACTCACGTCCATCAAGTCAGTGATGCCATCCAGCCATCTCATCCTCTGGCGCCCCCTTCTCCTCTTGCCTCCAATCCCTCCCAGCATCAGAGTCTTTTCCAATGAGTCAGCTCTTCGCATGAGGTGGCCAAAGTACTGGAGTTTCAGCTTTAGCATCATTCCTTCCAAAGAAATCCCAAGGCTGATCTCCTTCGGAATGGACTGGTTGGATTTCCTTGCAGTCCAAGGGACTCTCAAGAGTCTTCTCCAACACCACAGTTCAAAAGCATCAATTCTTCAATGCTCAGGCTTCTTCACAGTCCAACTCTCACATCCATTCATGACCACAGGAAAAACCATAGCCCTGACTAGACGAACCTTTGTTGGCAAAGTAATGTCTCTGCTTTTGAATATGCTATCTAGGTTGGTCATAACTTTCCTTCCAAAGAGTAAGCGTCTTTTAATTTCATGGCTGCAGTCACCATCTGTAGTGATTTTGAAGCCCAGAAAAATAAAGTCTGACACTGTTTCCACTGTCTCCCCATCTATTTCCCATGAAGTGGTGGGACTGGATGCCATGATCTTCATTTTCTGAATGTTGAGCTTTAAGCCAACTTTTTCACTCTCCACTTTCACTTTCATCAAGAGGCTTTAAAGACCACAAATAACTGATGGTGAGGATGTGGAGAAAAGGAAAACATTTACACTGTTGGTGGAAATGTAAATAGTGTAGCCACTGAGGAAAACAGTATGGAGGCCTGGTGTGCTGCGATTCATGGGGTCTCAAAGAGTCGGACACGACTGAGTGACTGAACTGACTAAATCCAAAAAAAATATAGGTATATTTGGGCAATCCTAAACTAAGTCGAGCTTCACTGAAATGAGGATCTGGAAAGAATCAATTCTTCTGAGAATAGCCCCATATACAGAGAAAATCAATTTGCTACCCCTGATAGCTCAGTTCATAAAGAATCCGCCTGCAATACAAGAGACTGCAGTTCGATTCCTAGGTCAGGAAGATTTGCTGGACATGGGCTAGGCTAGGCCTCTGGTATTCTTGGGCTTCCCTTGTGGCTCAGTTGGTAAAGAATCCGCCTGCATTTCGGGAGACCTGTGTTTGATCCCTGGGTTGGGAAGATACCCTGGAGAAGGGAAAGGCTACCCACTCCAGTATTCTAGCCTGGAGAATTCCATAAACTATATAGTCCATGGGGTCCCAAAGAGTTGGACATGACTTAGTGACTTTCACTTCACTTCCTTCTAGTCCTTCATTCAAAGTCCATGATATTGCCTTTAAAGTTCCTAGAAAATTGATGGAGCCAAACATTTTAGAAATGTCACTGATACTGTTGTTCTTGCTGCTAAGCTGCTAAGTCACTTCAGTTGTGTCCGACTCTGTGTGACCCCATAGATGGCAGCCCACCAGGCTCCCCCATCCCTGGGATTCTCCAGGCAAGAACACTGGAGTGGGTTGCCATTTCCTTCTCCGATGCATGAAAGTGAAAAGTGAAAGTGAAGTCGCTCAGTTGTGTCTGACCCTCAGCGACCCCATGGACTGCAGCCCACCAGGCTCCTCCATCCATGGGATTTGCCAGGCAAGAGTACTGGAGTGGGGTGCCATTGCCTTCTCCTGTTGTTCTTAAGCAGTCCAAATAATTTACTAATTGGTAAAGATATGTGGAAAAGTTGTATCAGTTACTATAGGCCAGAATCAATTTTTATCATGCCCACCAGGCTCCTCTGTCCCTGGGATTCTCCAGGCAAGAACACTGGAGTGGGTTGCCATTTCCTTCTCCAATGCATGAAAGTGAAAAGTGAAAGTGAAGTCGCTCAGTCATGTCCGACTCTTAGCGACCCCATGGACTGCAGACTACCAGGCCCCTCCGACCATGAGATTTTCCAGGCAAGAGTACTGGAGTGGGGTGCCATTGCCTTCTCCGAAAGATATTTGGAAAAGTTGTATCAGTTGCTATAGGCCAAAATCAATTTTTATCAAAGCTCTTCAATTCTTCTAATATCAATTTTAAACAATACTGCTTTCTTTTTCTAAAAACATGAATATCTATTTTTTAATTTTAATTTGTCTATTGACACTTTTGCTGTTTAAATAAAAAAGCGTCTGAAGAGAATTAAGTCAGTATTGTTTGTGTGATTGAATAGAAAAAAAATCGTTTAAGATTTAAATTGTGCCTAGTTAGAAGGTCTGAGGTTCTTAGTTACAATTCTCAAATGACATAGATGTGCATATGCATAAAATTTTATAAAAAATTAATTTCAGATCAGTTGCTCAGTCATGTCCGACTCTTTGCGACCCCATTAATCGCAGCACGCCAGGCCTCCCTGTCCATCACCAACTCTCGGAATTCACTCAGACTTACGTCCTGCGAATCAGTGATGCCATCCAGCCATCTCATCCTCTGTCGTCCCCTTCTCCTCCTGCCCCCAATCCCTCCCAGCATCAAAGTCTTTTCCAATGAGTCAACTCTTCCCATGAGGTGGCCAAAGTACTGGACTTTCAGCTTTAGCATCATTCCTTCCAAAGAAATCCCAGGGCTGATCTCCTTCAGAATGGACTGGTTGGATCTCCTTGCAGTCCAAGGGACTCTCAAGAGTCTTCTCCAACACCACACTTCAAAAGCATCAATTCTTCAATGCTCAGCCTTCTTCACAGTCCAACTCTCACATCCATACATGACCACAGGAAAAACCACAGCCTTGACTAGACGAACCTTTGTTGGCAAAGTAATGACTCTGCTTTTGAATATGCTATCTAGGTTGGTCATAACTTTCCTTCCAAGGAGTAAGCGTCTTTTAATTTCATGGCTGCAGTCACCATCTGTAGTGATTTTGGAGCCCAGAAAAATAAAGTCTGACACTGTTTCCACTGTTTCCCCATCTATTTCCCATGAAGTGATGGGACCGGATGCCATGATCTTTGTTTTCTGAATGTTGAGCTTTAAGCCAACTTTTTCACTCTCCACTTTCACTTTCATCAAGAGGCTCTTTAGTTCCTCTTCACTTTCTGCCATAAGGGTGGTGTCATCTGCATATCTGAGGTTATTGATATTTCTCCCAGCAATCTTGATTCCAGCTTGTGTTTCTTCCATCCCAGCGTTTCTCATGATGTACTCTGCATAGAAGTTAAATAAACAGGGTGACAATATACACCCTTGATGAACTCCTTTTCCTATTTGGAACTAGTCTGTTGTTCCATGTCCAGTTCTAACTGTTGCTTCCTGACCTGCATACACATTTCTCAAGAGCCAGATCAGGTGTTCTGGTATTCCCATCTCTTTCAGAATTTTCCACAGTTTATTGTGATCCACACAGTCAAAGGCTTTGGCATAGTCAGTAAAGCAGAAACAGATGTTTTTCTGGAACTCTCTTGCCTTTTCCATGATCCAGTGGATGTTGGCAATTTGATCTCTGGTTCCTCTGCCTTTTCTAAAACCAGCTTGAACATCAGGAAGTTCACGGTTCACATATTGCTGAAGCCTGGCTTGGAGAATTTTGAGCATTCCTTTACTAGCATGTGAGATGCGTGCAATTGTGTGGTAGTTTGAGCATTCTTTGGCATTGCCTTTCTTTGGCATTGGAATGAAAACTGACCTTTTCCAGTCCTGTGGCCACTCCTGAGTTTTCCAAATTTGCTGGCATCTTGAGTGCAGCACTTTCACAGCATCATCTTTCAGGATGTGGAATAGCTCAACTGGAATTCCATTACCTCCACTAGCTTTGTTCGTAGTGATGCTTTCTAAGGCCCACTTGACTTCACATTCCAGGATGTCTGGCTCTAGGTCAGTGATCACACCATTGTGATTATCTGGGTTGTGAAGATATTTTTTGTACAGTTCTTCTGTGTATTCTTGCCACCTCTTCTTAATATCTTCTGCTTCTGTTAGGTCCATACAATTTCTGTCCTTTATGGAGCCCATCTTTGCATGAAATGTTCCTTTGGTATCTCTGATTTTCTTGAAGAGATCCTTAGTCTTTCCCATTCTGTGGTTTTCCTCTATTTCTTTGCATTGATCGCTGAGGAAGGCTTTCTTATCTCTTCTTGCTATCTTTGGAACTCTGCATTCAGATGTTTATATCTTTCCTTTCTCCTTTGTTTTTTGCTTATTTTCTTTTCACAGCTATTTGTAAGGCCTCTCCAGACAGCCATTTTGCTTTTTTGCATTTCTTTTCCATGGGGATGGTCTTGATCCCTGTCTCCTGTACAATGTCACGAACCTCAGTCCATAGTTCATCAGGCACTCTCTCTATCAGACCTAGGCCCTTAAATCTATTTCTCACTTCCACTGTATAATCTTAAGGGATTTGATTTAGGTCATACCTGAATGGTCTAGTGGTTTTCCCTACTTTCTTCAATTTAAGTCTGAATTTGGCAATAAGGAGTTCATGGTCTGAGCCACAGTCAGCTCCTGGTCTTGTTTTTGCTGACTGTATAGAGCGTCTCCATCTTTGGCTGCAAAGAATATAATCAATCTGATTTCTGTGTTGACCATCTGGTGATGTCCATGTATAGAGTTCTCTTGTGTTGTTGGAAGAGGGTGTTTGTTATGACCAGTGCATTTTCTTGGCAAAACTCTATTAGTCTTTGCCCTGCTTCATTCCGTATTCCAAGGCCAAATTTGCCTGTAACTCCAGGTGTTTCTTGACTTCCTACTTTTGCATTCCAGTTCCCTATAATGAAAAGGACGTCTTTTTTGGGTTTTTGTTCTAAAAGGTCTTGTAGGTCTTTATAGAACCGTTCAACTTCAGCTTCTTCATCGTTACTGGTTGGGGCATAGACTTGGATTACTGTGATATTGAATTTGTTGCCTTGGAAACAAACAGAGATCATTCTATTTTTTTTGAGATTGCGCGCAAGTACTGCATTTTGGAGTCTTTTGTTGACCATGATGGCCACTCCATTTCTTCTGAGGGATTCCTGCACACAGTAGTAGATATAATGGTCATCTTAGTTAAATTCACCCATTCCAGTACATTTCAGTTCACTGATTCCTAGAATGTCGACATTCACTCTTGCCATCTCATGTCTGACCACTTCCAATTTGCTTTGATTCATGGACCTGACATTGCAGGTTCGTAGCTTATATTTTTACAGCATGATAAAAGTTCAGGAGCTAAATGGTGATAATGGTTTCACATAATGTGAATTTACTTAATGCTTATAAATGTCTAAAATAGTAATTTTAAGTTGTATATATATATATATATATATTTCCACTGTTAAAAAATAAAGTTTAATATTTGAAAAGTAAGCTTTTATTAAGTAGTGCCATCACATGGCATATTGAAGATGCCTACCTATAGTAAATTTGTCTTTGCTTTACCATCAAGCATGACACACACCTTATCATCTTTATCACCTTATGTATACCATTCCACAAAAATTAAGTTAGGTGGTGAAATTATTTCAAATTTTGTAAGCAAATTACTTATGAATCTATTTGTAATATTTAAATACATTTTCATTTAATCTTCAAAGATAACATCTTCTCTCATCATCTTTTAGAATTTTTTCTTTTCCTCTGCTTTTCTTATTTTCTGTATTCACCTCAGGAACTAATTGCTCTGTCTTTCCTATTCTATTTTCTACAAAGGTACTCAAGCTCTTCTCTCTGCCCCTAGGCTTCTCTTTTTCCTTCTTTGCCTTCTGTTCTGCCTGTTTATCTCCCAGGACACCATTTCCCTCTGGCAGTTAAACACTTCAGCTCTTAGAGCTTGGGTTTTCTTTGTCCTAGTTTGCTTTAACTCTATCCATCCCGTTCCTGCCAAAATATGATACTCCTCTTCATCACTGTTTTCACTGTTAGAGGAAAATTCTCTTTTCTGTTAATCTTTATTTTTTCAATTGATGCCAAAACCAGCCCAGAGTATATTTTTGAATTCAAAGAAATATGACAGACAACAAACTTCTTTGTGGACTCCTTGATCTACTCCTCTTTGATTTTACTGGATCATTGATTTTTTTTTGGCAAAGAAAGTGAAAGTGAAAGTCGCTCAGTCATGTCCAGCTTTCTGCGACCCCATGGACCATACAGTCCATGGGATTTCCCAGACCAGAATCCTGAAGTGGGTAGCCTTTCCCTTCTCCAGGGAATCTTCCCAACCTAGGGACTGAACCCAGATCTCCTGCATTGCAGGCAGATTCTTTACCAGCTGAGCCCCAAGGGAAGCCCAGGAATACTGGAGTGGGTACTCTATCCCTTCTCCAGTGGATCTTCCAGACCCAAGAATCAAACGAGGGTCTCCTGCATTGCAAGCAGTATTTGCCTATACTGGAATGTACCCTTTGGAACACATACTCTTCCCCTCTTTTCTTCTTTTAATGCTTAATAAAGTCTTGTTTATACCTCTTTGGCAGAAAAAAAAACTGTGCTAAATAAGATAGGGAGGTACTATGCATGTTGGTTAACGAAGAGGCAACAGACTCAGTCAAATTCTGAGTCTAATAGTTGTTGTTCAGTTGCTAAGTTGTGTTCAACTCTTTGTGACCCCATGAAGTGCAGCACACCA
This sequence comes from Bos indicus x Bos taurus, assembly GCF_003369695.1. NCBI lineage: Eukaryota > Metazoa > Chordata > Mammalia > Artiodactyla > Bovidae > Bos > Bos indicus x Bos taurus. The sequence continues at coordinate 10,048,531 of NC_040102.1, read as the reverse complement.
GGCCCCCCTGTCCTTCACTCTGTCACATAGTTTGCTCAAACTCATGTCCATTGAGTTGATGATGCCATCCAACCATTTCATCTCTGTTGCCCTCTTTTCCTGCCCTCAATCTTTCCCAGCATTATGGTCTTTTCCAATGAGTTGGCTCTTCATATCAGGTGGCTAAAGTACTAGAATTTTGGCACAGTGCTTCCAATGAATACTCATGGTTGATTTCCTTTAGGATTGACTGGTTTTATCTCCTTGCAGTCCAAAAGATTCTCAAGAGTCTTCTCCAACACCACATTTTGAAAGCATCAATTTTTTGACTCTCAACCTTCTCTATGGTCCAAATTCCTTTTCTAGAACTTTCATCTGCTATTTGAACTTGCCTCTTCTGCTATTCCATCTTTTACCTTCCTACAATCTAAGTATATCAAGTTACTTTTCTTAAATAGGACCCATATGTAATTTGAAATTTTCATGTTCTGAACTCTGTCAGATTAAGTGTGATGATCCTTTATGACCCATTTCATTAAAATGTTTCATTGTCTGCTACTTGAAGTGTCTGTGATGACATTTTTAAGTGGCTGAATGGAATGTAAGGAAACAACCAAGACTTGAAGCTGGGTGTCCTGAACCCAAGTTTATTTTTCACCATTTAGTAACTAGGTGATTTTAGGTTTCTCAAGTTATTACTTTGAGGTTGTAGCTGATGATTTTAATGCTTATTTCATAGGCCATTATGAGACTAAACTGATTTACTGACACTGAAAAAGATAAGTAAAGATTTAATGGATGGGCCATATATGTATTTGTATTTTCTGATGTGTTGCCAACAAATTAGATTTGACATAGGATTTTAATATATACATATATGTTAAATATTTTTGAAAAATATATAGCACATTAAATCTAAAATATTATATATGTCTATGAAAATCCTTTGGTTAAATCTACTGTGATATCTATAATGATAACTGCCACTATAGAAGAATTGGCTCTTACTATTTTTTTTTTTTTTTGTCATGCTGGATTTTCATTGTTGCATAGGCCTTTCTCTAGTTCCTGTGAGGAGATGCTGCTCTCTAGTCTGGGCTTCTCATTGTGGTGCCTTCCCTTGTTGTGGAGCAGGGTCTCTAGGGCATCTGGGCCTCATCAGTTGTGGTGCCTGTGCTCTAGAGCAGAAGCTCAGTAGTTGTGGTGCAGGGGCTTACTTGCTCCGTGGCAGGTGGGATCTTCCCGGACCAGGGATCAAACCTCTAGATTTGATCTTTACCACTTAACCGCCTGGGCAGCCTGGCTTTTACTATTTTTAATTGTATATTATGATTAGGGCTTCCCTGGTGTCTCAGATGGTAAAGAATCCTCTTGAAATGCAGGAGACCTGGGTTCCTTGATCCCCTGAATAAGGGAATGGATACCCACTCCAGTATTTTTGCCTGGAGACTTCCATGGGCAGAGGAACCTGGTGGGCGGCAGTCCATGTTGTCACAAAGAGTCAGACACAACTGCACAACTCACACTTTCACACTTTCCCTTTATAATTAGGAACAATCTGTCTCTGAAGTTTTTACAATGCTTTTATTATCAGGCCAAGTGTCACTGGGTCATTGTATATATGGCTCTTGTTTGTTGTATTAAGACCACATAACTTTGAAATGATATTAAAATTGAGAACCATAGTGTGTTTATGATAGTTTTCCTCTCTTCATCTCTGTAATTGATGGCAAAGCTGAAAACAAAACAGAACCAAAATTCTATGTCATCTTCCTGTGTTAAGTAGTCTGGATGACACAGCTTAGTTTACTCTAGCTCTGTTTATTTTTCTGTCCCTGTCCACAGACCTTGTGAATGAGAAGAAAAATGAAATCAAGTAACGGGTGCTTACATAGGTGGCAAAGCTTTCTGGCTGTACTCTGCTGAGTTACTTATATCACTTAATAGAGTCACTATAGTTAAGCATTTCATCGCCCACACTTTAGCAACAGTTTTCAAAATACAGCTAGGCTATTTCTAAGAGCCATTACTTGGCTTGACATAAAATTTATGTTTCCTAACTCAAGATAGGTACGTATCTATCAAAACAGCAATAATAATGGAGAGTTAACAGAAGGATAGCAGTCATCAACTTTCTGTGTTTAAAGCTACTGTCAGTGCATTTTATCACAGAAAGTATCTTCCAAAAAGACCTAGTTATAGATTTGTTTGCTGCATGGCCACTCCCTTCTTTACTACATTGATGTACATTTATAGCCTTTTATAAATATCTGGGGCAGAAAAATAAATCACTTGGTGACAGAGGTACTGTGTGGGGTATATTCCTTTGCCCTGTCTTTCACCAGTAACTTATCTTTTATAAAATTATTAAAATCATTATGACCATTGATACCTTTAGTGTCCAAAGTGTGTTTTATATAAGTCTTTCTTTTAAGTTTCTACTGTATTGCTTCATATAGTTGAAGAAAATGTTTAGGTTTAGGTCTGTAAATGCTTTTCTGTCTTTAGCTTGCATCATAAGTATCAGATTGAACATTTGGCTTTTCACTTAGTGACACTAAACAATATTCATTCTGAGTCTTGTAGCCTCCACTTGTGCTTTCCCTACTTCATATTATTCGTCACATATGAGAGATATTGAGCTCTGCTGTGTTTCAGGTTTCTTGATAGATGGATGGTATTTTAATGAGGCTGAATACCAAAGATGGCATTGCTACATTCTAGCTAATTCAAGACCTATATTATACTTTCTTTAAAATATCTAGCATATCAAGTGTCAAATAAATGTTGGTCTAACTCTGGAGAGAATGTAAGTTGCTGAATTATTTTTATTTCATGAAAAAAAAGTTTTTATTTTATTATGGTCACACTTTTGGAAGGAGATATTTCCTCTCTCCAAGAAAGAATTTAAATATTTTCAGCTTAATTAATGTGAGTGCTCATTTCATGAAAATAAAGAAAAGTTTGCAGACTCTTTTAAAAAAGTATTATTAAACATCTTCAAGATAATACGAAATGAACAAAACTGCTATATCATAAGAGATTTAGACTCAGGTGCTGTCATTTTTTATTGAAGCAAATAAAATTAAAACTTTTCTTTATTAGTTAATTTATTTACTTTTATACCCAAATAGCTGTTGTACCAATTGCCATATTTAATCCCTATGCATATACTAATGAAACAGCTTATTGCTGTAATAGAAATGCAACCAACACAATAGCCTGTTTCACTCAAAGTAAAAAGCTCATTTTCTAGATATGCCTCAAAAGGGAAACAACCATAAATGGAAGTTTCAACTTGCCACATGCTAGATGGAAGGACATATTTTGTCATGGGATTTCTGAAGCTTTCAGTAGTGAAATGTTTATGACAAACCCACATTCATTTAATTGGCTAAATTAGTGGCAAAATATGGGGAGTATAATTCCTCAGGCATATTAAAAAGTATCTTGGGGATTAGACTGATATTTACTGTTGATGGAAGATTTAGGGAACAAAAAAAAAGCCCAGTTTGAAATAGAAATATGTGTTGCACTCAGACTATCTATATCTATATGTATCTATCTATCTATAAATATATCATGTACATTACTATGTATATATGTATTTTAAGAAAATGATTAGCAAACAGAAAATTATTTGTAATATATTCATCTACAATATTCATAATTCTCAATTTGAATTGCATAATTTTGATATAAAAATTGTATCTGTGTAATTTTGTCATTTAATACTTATACAGAGGGCTTCCCTAGTGGCACGGTGATTATGAATCTGCCTGCCAATGCAGGAGATGAGAGTTGGATCCTTGGGTCGGGACAATCCCCTGGAGAACAAATGCCAACCCACACCAGTATTCTTGCCTGGGCAATCCCATGAACAGAGGAACCTGGAGGGCTAGAGTCACAAAATAATTGGTCACGACTTGGTAACTAAACCACAAAATCATGCTAAGGACACACTGCATAGCAAACACACTAACAGCATTTACTAGCAGAAAAGTCTTTAACTGTAGACACAACAGTTAAATTGATGAGTATGATTGTGGTGTTGAAAAAGACACTTGAGAGTCCTTTGGACAGCAAGGAGATCAATCCATCCTACACTAAATCAACAATGAATATTCATTGGAAGGATTGATGCTGAGGCTCCAAAACTTTGCCCACCTGAAGCAAAGAGCCAACTCATTTTAAAAGACCCTGATGCTGGGAAAGATTGGGGGCAGGAGGAGAAGAGGGTGGCAAAGGTTGGGATGGTTGGATGGTATCATCAACTTAATGAACATGAGTTTGAGCAAACTCTGGGAGACAGTGAAGGATAGGGAAGCCTGGTGTGCTGCAGTCCATGGGGTTGCAAAGAGTCAGACACAAATTAGTAACTGAACAACAATAAACAGTCTTCTATCAACTTATAATAAATTTTAAAATTATTAGAGAAAAAGTCAGTTGGCCTTGAAGTAATTTAAATGAGTCCCAACATAAAGTGCAAGAGAAATTGTACAAATACAAAATCACCCAGCACCCCAAAAGATGATAATCCCTCAAATTCAACAACAACAAAAAATTATCAGGCATGGAAAGAAGCAGAAAAAAAAAATTATCCCAAGATAAGGAGAAAACACAATCAATCAAAATAAAGCCAGTCAGTATTGAAACATATTAGCTTTAGAAGGAAAAGACATTAAAACAGTTATGTTTACTGATTGTACATTGCATCAAATATTATATACTCAAAAAGTTGAAACAAGAAAATTAAAACTGCAAAAGGTTAAGTGAAGGCATAGAATATGTAGGGAAGATAAAATTCTATAAATGAAGACTACAAAATGTGAGGTGAAAATTTCACTGGATACATTTAATTATCCTCTAAACTTTTCAGAAAATAAAAGTGAAGATAACCTATATGGGAAAAGAACCTGAAAAAATGAATATATATATATATATATATATATATATATATCTGATTCACTTTCCTGTACAGCTGAAACTAACACAACTTTGTAAATCAACTATCATTGAATATAAAAAAAAACAAGCCAAAAATTCTACAAATTGAAAACAGAATAATGAAAAACGTTCAGGATAATAGAAACTATTCAAAAGAGAAAATATAAAGATATGGAAAGAGTATATATGCATGCTACAAGACAGCCTCAAACAAAATGTGCATGTAAGTGTAGTCCCCAAAGGAGATGATCATCATTAGAAAAATATACATGTAATAAATAACAAGAGAGAATTTCTTAATTCGATGAGTTCTATTGGGAAGAAAATGCCCATAGGCATTCCTTTCCCATATAGTTCTCTTACTGTTTTTAAGACTATTTTCAAGGATGCCATTAATTAGGTCCCTCTTTACAACTCTCAGGCTTCCCTGTGGCTCAGTAGGTAAAGAATCCGCCTGCAATGCAGGAGACATGGATTCTATACCTGGTTTGGGAAGATCCCCTGGAGAAGGGAAAGGCTACCCACTCCAGAATTCTGGCCTGGAGAATTGCATGGACTATAGTCCATGGGGTCTCAAAGAGCTGGACACGACTGAGTGACTTGTCCTTCTAACTCACAGGTATTTTAGGTCCAACAGAGACCTAGCCCCTTTTATCAGGTAAAATTAAACAATTCCAATTATGTCTGTGAAAATATGTTTTCAGATAACATTGAAGTTAATTAAATAAATAACTAAATTTAAATTATCGTATAATTGGTAAGTTGACTTGGAGCTGTGATTTTTATCAAGGCACACATATACAAATGTAACTATTTTAGTTTAGCCAATATTTATTGCAAGAATGGTACAAAAGACTTTCAAGGAAGAAAATGTTTTTAAATAAGTTAAAGAATTTGTATGAAATTGATGAGTGGTTGGGTAGATTCCTGTCTTTGATAATAATAATGTTTGTATAGTTGTGCTAGTTGCTGATGTAGTACATGATTATCTTCAGTCATTCGGCACTTGCAGCATTTCATTTAATCCTTATATTAGGAGAGTGACAATATGAAAACTTAATCCAGGCCTGTATATATTTCTCTGTGCTTTAGTAGGAATATCAGTAAAATTTCAGCCACGTTTTGACAGATAAAAGAGTTTACTATTGCTTTTAAATCTTCCTCTGCTCTTTTCTTGCAGTGTCTTAACCAGTATTCTATAAGAAATATCACACTAATTCTTTGAATTCTAAAGAAATATAAACATTAATGCATAATATGATTCATTACAAGTAATTTTAAGAATGTTTGTTAATGGCCTTCTTTAATGAGTCTCTGTGAAGTCTTATCAGATAGAAACCACTGAAATGTATGAAGTCACATTCTAGTTGATGATAAAATGAGTGTAGCTTCTTGTAATCATAAGAGCGTAGCTTCTTATGATTTCCCTTTTCTTGGTTACCTTTTTTTCATCAGCACAAAACATGTGATTCTACTTGTTTTCAATTTTTTGAACTTTGAATAGTTGGCTTTTTTGAACATTATTAATTATTTTTTCGGAGAAGGCAATGGCACCCCACTCCAGTACTCTTGCCTGGAAAATCCCATGGATGGAGGAGCCTGGTAGGCTGCAGTCCATGGGGTTGCCAAGAGTCGGACACAACTGAGGGACTTCACTTTCACTTTTCACTTTCATGCATTGGAGAAGGAAATGGCAACCCACTCCAGTGTTCTTGCCTGGAGAATCCCAGGGACATGGGAGTCTGGTGGGCTGCCGTCTATGGGGGTGCACAGAGTCGGATATGACTGAAGTGACTTAGCAGCAGCAGCAGTTATTTTATACTATTGCTTGTGAAGCGTTAGTTGCTCAATTGTGTCTGAATCTTTTGCGACCCCATGTGTGTAACCCACTAGGTCCCTCTGTCTATGGGATTACACAGGCAAGACTATTGGAGTGAGTTCCATTTCCTTCTCAGGGGATCTTCCAAACCCAGGGATAGAACCCATGTCTCCTGCATTGGCAAGCATATTCTTTACCACTGAGCCTACTGGGAAGCCCAGGTTCTCATTGGTTATCTATTTTATACATCATAGTGTGCATGTGGCAATCCCAACCTCCCAATTCATCCCGTCCCTATTCTTACCCCCATGGTATCCATGAGTTTGTTCTCTATATCTGTGTCTCTGTTTCTGTTTTGTAGATAAGCTCATCTGTACTATTTTTTCTAGAATCAACATGTAAGTGATATTATGCTTGATTTTCTCTTTGTGACTTACTTCACTCTTTATGACAGCCTCTAGGTGTATCCAGGTGCCTGAAAATGTCTCTGTTTCATTCCTTTTTACTGCTGAGTAACTTGCCATTATGGAAAATCCCATGGATGGAGGAGCCTGGTAGGCTGCAGTCCATGGGGTCTCGAAGAGTCAGACACAACTGAGCAACTTCACTTTCACTTTTCACTTTCATGCATTGGAGAAGGAAATGGCAACCCACTCCAGTGTTCTTGCCTGGAGAATCCCAGGGACAGGGGAGCCTGGTGGGCTGCTGTCTATGGGGTTGCACAGAGTTGGACACGACTGAAGCAACTTAGCATCAACTTGCCATTGTACAGATATACCTCATCTTTATCCATTCCTTTGTTGATGTACATTAAGATTGCTTCCAGGCTATTGTAAGCAGTGTTGAAATGAACATTGGGATACAGATAGCTTTTTGAATTATGGTTTTCTCTGGGTATATGCCCAGAAATGGGACTGTTGGGTCACATGGAAGTTCTCTTTTAAAATTTTTTGAGAAGTACAGTGGCTATAGCAATTTACATTTCCATCAACACTGAAGGCGGGTTTCCTTTTCTCCACATCCTCTCCAGCATTTATTGTTTGTAGATTATTTTGATGATGGCCATTCTGACATAGGTGAGGTGGATGATAACTCATTGTATCTCATTGTAGTTTTGATTTGTTGAGCTGTGCTTCGCTCAGTCACTTCAGTCATGACTGACTCTTTGGGACCCTATGGACTGTAGCCCAACAGGCTCTTCCGTTCACAGGATTCTCCAGGCAAGAATACTAGAGTATTACTAGATGCCCTTCTCCAGGGCATCTTCCCAACCCAGGGTTTGAACTCCGGTCTTCTGCATTGCAGGCAGATTCTTTACCCACTGAGCTACCTGGAAAGCTTATTTCACTAATAATTAGTAATGTTGAGTATCTTTTCATGTGTTTGTTGGCCACCTGTATGTCTTCTTTGGAGAAATATCTATTTAGGTCTTCCATTCATTTTTTTTCTTTTTTTTGTATTATTATTTTATATTGAGCTGCATGAGCTGTTTGTATATTTTGGAGATTAATCCCTTCTCAATTGCTTGATTTGCAAATATTTTCTACCATTCTGAGGGTTGTCTTTTCCTTTTGTTTATAGTTTCTGTTGCTGTGCAAAAGCCTTTAAGTTTTATTAGGTGTCATTTATTTATTTTTGCTTTTATTTACATTACTCTAGAAGGTGGGTCAAAAAAGACCTTGCTGTGATTTATGTCAAAGAAGGTTCTATGTTTTCCTCTAAGAGTTTTTATAGTGTCCAGTCTTACATTTAAGTCTTTAATCCATTTTAAGTTTATTTTTTTCTGTATGGTGTTCAGTCAGTTCAGTTCAGTTGCTCAGTTGTGTCCAACTCTTTGCGACCCCACGAATTGCAGCACACCAGGCCTCCCTGTCTGTCACCAACTCCCGGAGTTCACCCAAACTCATGTGCATTGAGTCGGTGATGCCGTCCAGACATTTCATCTACTGTTGTCCCCTGCTCCTCCTGCCCCCAATCCCTCCCAGCATCAGAGTCTAGGGAGTGCCTAATTTTATTCTTTTACATGTAGCTGTCCAGTTTTCCAAGCACCACTGATTGAAGAGTCTGTCTTTTCTCCATCGTATATTCTTGCTTCCTTTGTCATAGGTTCCGTGACCATAGGTGCATGGGTTTATCTCTGGGCTTTCTATACTTTGTTTCTGCACGTTGAACATAAAACACAAGGTCTGCGTGAAGTCTGTCATACTGAGAATTTATTTTTACTATATTCTTCTTCAAAGCATTTTTACACTATTAGAATTTCTAAATAATTATAAACTAATATACTTGCCAGTGTTTGGAGGAAAGCAATTTTATGAAGTGACAGATTCACGACTTTTTTGAATTGTTATAGCTATTTTTCTTTAATAACCCCAATTACAATGACAAAATCAACTGTAAAAAAGAATAATGATGCTTCAGTGAGGAAGATGGTTGTTCATATTTAGTTCACTTATATTAGATAAATTCATAGAACTTACAACATTAATATCTATCAAGGGTATCAATTCTTAACTACAGTATATTGGTTTGTCTGGATTAATGAGAAAAGTTTCAAGTAATCTGGTACTTATAGAGAAAATTACGTTTTCTATAATTCCTGTAATAATTTAGTACTCATGAATATGGCAGTGTGTTTTCATACTTGAGAGTAGGAGGAGTGAGATTACAATTTACAAAGTATAAAAAAAAACCTGTTTGTTGTTCAGTGATGATAAAGGTTCTGCTTATGTCTTAAACATAATTATTTTGTGTTTTTGAGTTACAGTCATTCTTATCTTTTGCAGCTCATGGTTGTGATTGTGCATCACTAAGTCAGAAAACTATAGCAGAAGAAAAGACAGCAAAAATATACATGTATGGCAGATTAGCAGGAGACAGGTATATGTGTATGTTTTTAGTAACATTAAAACACTGTTATAAACAAATTAAATGCAAGCCACATTGCATGTGAAAATTCCCCAAACAGGATGTATGTCACAATCTATAAATCTTTTAGTAACATTTATTATAAAACTACACATTATTTGACAATGTGGTTATCCTTTAATAATTAACATACTTCATTGAGCAACATAAATATTACCTTTGGAGTAGTTCTAGAAAGCACACACACCATTTAGTTTATGTGTTTTTGTTTTTCCTTGTAAAATGGCACTGTTAAGAATTTAAGGACACTGTAATGACCTAGAGGGGTGGGATAGAGAGGTAGCAAGGAGACTCAAATGGAAACGAATATGTATACAGTATATACACATACATATTTATGACTGATTCAAGTTACAGTACAGCAGAAACCAATACAATATTGTAAAACAATTATCCTCCAATTAAAGAATTAAAAATGAGATTTACTAAAGTTACCATGAAATCTATAAATCTAACACTATCCATTGGTTAGGCAAAGTTACTTGTAATGATTTTAATCTTCTTTTTGCATACGTTTTGTTGGGGAACCTTGTCAAATGTAGGTATGTCTTTGGAAGTCTCTTGTGATTGGAATTATACTTTAAAGGCAGCGTTAAAAGTAGAGGATATGAACCAGAGACCATAAAGCAGAGGTATACGAGTGAAATTGAAGTGGTTGAACTATTAGCCGTAGGTAAGATTCAATCGATGATGCATATTTATACAATGCCCTTGAAAAATCACAGTGCCCCTTTAATATATTTATATCAATGTAAATACCTATTGGACTTCACAGGTGCTTTGGTGTAAAGAATCCACCTTCCAATGCTTGAGATGTGAGCTAGATCCTTGGAGAAGGAAGATCTCTTGGAGAAGGAAATGGCAACCCACTCCAGTATTCTTACTGGTGAAATCTCATGGACAGAGGAGCCTGGTGGGCTACAGACCATGGGGTCACAAAAGAGTAGGACACAACTTAGTGACTAAACAACAACGAAGTACCTATTATATCATAGGAATTTTGATTTTTCTATGCTCCAGTTTTCGTAGCCAAAAAGTGGGGACAATAATTGTACCTGTCCAATAAGATTGTTGAGGGGATTAAGTGGGTTAGGCACTGCAAAGCAGTTTAGAACTGCCTGCTCATGGTAGACATTCAGAAATTGCTAGCTTTCATAGAATTTATTGCCACTGAAATTAATAATATTTCCCAAAGCAGTTTAAATTGCATTATTTAACCATAACTTTGACACAGGTATAGATAATATTGGGCTTCCCTGGTGACCTAAAGAGTAAAGAATATGCCTGCAATGCAGGAGACCTGGGTTCAGTCCCTGGATTCAGAAGATATCCTGGAGAAGGAATGGCAACCCACTCCAGTATTCTTGCCTGGAAAATCCCATGGACAGAGGAGCCTGGCGAGCTATAATCCGTGGGGTCCCTAAGAGTTGGACAAGAATGAGCAACTTTCACTTTAGATAGCACTATGTCAGTTCAGTTCAGTTCAGTTCAGTTGCCCAGTCGTGTCCGACTCTGTGACTCCATGAATCGCAGCATGCCAGGCCTCACTGACCCTCACCAACACTTATGAATTCACTCAAACTCATGTCCATCGAGTCTGTGATGCCATCCAGCCATCTCATCCTCTGTCGTCCCCTTCTCCTCCTGCCTCCAATCTCCCCCAGCATCAGGGTCTTTTCCAATGAGTCAACCCTTCGCATAAGATGGCCAAAGTTTTGGAGTTTCAGCTTCAACATCAGTCCTTCCAATGGACACCCAGGACTGATCTCCTTCAGAATGGACTGGTTGGATCTCCTTGCAGTACAAGGGACTCTCAAGAGTCTTCTGCAACACCACAGTTCAAAAGCATCAATTTTTCGGTGCTCAGCTTTCTTCACAGTCCAACTCTCACATCCATACATGACCACTGGAAAAATCATAGCCTTGACTAGACAGACCTTTGTTGGCAAAGTAATGTCTCTGCTTTTGAATATGCTATCTAGGTTGTCAGAACTTTCCTTCCAAAGAGTAAGCATCTTTTAATTCAATGGCTGCAGTCACCATCTGCAGTGATTTTGGAGCCCCCAAAAATAAAGTCTGACATGGTTTCCACTGTTTTCCCATCTATTTCCCATGAAGTGATGGGACCAGATGCCATGATCTTAGTTTTCTGAATGTTGAACTTTAGGCCAACTTGTTCACTCTCCTCTTTCACTTTCATCAAGAGCCTCTTTAGTTCCTCTTCACTTTCTGCCATAAGGGTGGTGTCATCTGCATATCTGAGGTTATTGATATTTCTCCCAGCAATCTTGATTCTAGCTTGTGCTTCTTCCAGCCCAGCATTTCTCATGATGTACTGTGCATCAGATCAGTCGCTCAGTTTTGTCCGACTCTTTGCAACCCCATGAATCGCAGCACGCCAGGCCTCCCTGTCCATCACCAACTTCCAGAGTTCACTGACTCACGTCCATCGAGTCAGTGATGTCATCCAGCCATCTCATCCTCTGTAGTCCCCTTCTCCTCCTGCCCCCAATCCCTCCCAGCATCAGAGTCTTTTCCAATGAGTCAACTCTTCGCATGAGGTGGCCAAAGTACTGGAGTTTCAGCTTTAGCATCATTCTTTCCAAAGAAATCCCAGGGCTGATATCTCCTTCAGAATGGAGACCATGATGGAGATCATCAGCGTTTCTCATGATGTACTCTGCATATAAGTTAAATAAACAGGGTGACAATATACAGCCTTGACGAACTCCTTTTCCTATTTGGAACCAGTCTGTTGTTCCATGTCCAGTTCTAACTGTTGTTTCCTGACCTGCATACAAATTTCTCAAGAGGCAGATCAGGTGGTCTGGTATTCCCATCTCTTTCAGAATTTTCCATAGTTTATTGTGATCCACACAGTCAAAGGCTTTGGCATAGTCAATAAAGCAGAAATAGATGTTTTTATGGAACTCTCTTGCTTTTTCTATGATCCAGCGGATGTTGGCAATTTGATCTCTGGTTCCTCTCCCTTTTCTAAAACCAGCTTGAACATCAGGAAGTTCATGGTTCACATATTGCTGAAGCCTGGCTTGGAGAATTTTGAGCATTACTTTACTAGCGTGTGAGATGAGTGCAATTGTGTGGTAGTTTGAGCATTCTTTGGCATTGCCTTTCTTTGGGATTTGAATGAAAACTGACCTTTTCCAGTCCTGTGGCCACTGCTGAGTTTTCCAAATTTGCTGGCATCTTGAGTGCAGCACTTTCATAGCATCATCTTTCAGGATGTGGAATAGCTCAACTGGAATTCCATCACCTCCACTAGCTTTGTTCGTAGTGATGCTTTCTAAGGCCCACTTGACTTCACATTCCAGGATGTCTGGCTCTAGGTCAGTGAACACACCATCGTGATTATCTGGGTTGTGAAGATCTCTTTTGTACAGTTCTGTGTATTCTTGCCATCTCTTCTTAATATCTTCTGCTTATGTTAGGTCCATACCATTTCTGTCCTTTATCGAGCTCATCTTTGCATGAAATGTTCCCTTGGTATCTCTAATTTTCTTGAAGAGATCTCTAGTCTTTCCCATTCTGTTGTTTTCCTCTATTTCTTTGCATTGATCACTGAAAGCAGGATGACAATATACAGCCTTGACACGTACTCCTTTTCCTATTTGGAACCAGTCTGTTTTTCCATGTCTAGTTCTAACTTTTGCTTCCTTACCTGCATATAGGTTTCTCAAGAGGCAGGTCACATTTTGACAAATATGCTGATACAGTTTTAGGGAGTGTTTGTGTGTGTGTGTGCTTAGTCACTCAGTCATGTCCAACTCTTTGAAACTTCATGCCTATAGCCTGTCAGGCTCCTCTGTCTGTGGGACTCTTCAGGCAAAAATCTGGAGTTGGTTGCCATTTTCTTCTTCAGGGGATCTTCCTGACCCAGAGAAGTGAATTCACATCTCCTCATTGAAGGTAGATTCTTTACTGTCTGAGCCACCAGGTACCATTCTGATCACTGTGGGAGATACCAGTATATCCTGCAAAATGTGGAGTCTAGAAGGGAGGGCAACATGAAGCACATGAATCTTATGCAGAGGAGAAAGAAATACATGGTGTATTGGAGATAAAAATCAAACTATTGTAGGAAGCAGAGAAGAGAGGTGTTAATTTTTATATGGCTTGCAGGAAGTACAAATTATATTTTAGAATGGATTTTGAAATTATTTTTTCTACTCTTTAGAAGTAACATGTTGAAAGAACAATTAATAAGGATCTCCACTAGTTCTCTTACAAGCCTAGACAATCCCAAGTGTCTAGATAATCCTAGACAATTCCTGTAATCCCCATACTTCATTACAGGAATATATTTTGTATCTCTTTCAGCATAAAAGGAAAATATCCATTACTCCTACCTGACTAATCAGTGGGCTTTCATGTTTCACAGTGACTCTGATCCTAGCTTCTCCAAATCAAGTTTCATACCCTGAACATCTCAATTTCTGGCTGCTGAATTCCCTTTTTTCAGGAAGTGAATTTTCCATCCACTCAATTACTTTTTCCCTCTGGTACAAATCTAGAACTTTATCATATCATTTTTTTAAAACTTTTAATATCTCCTTACTATCTATCTGAGAATTTCATATTCTGCCTCTGATATTTGCAACATCCTGCTTTTGAAGACCTCATCTAGATTCTTCTTGAATCTCAGTGTTTCACTGATATTGCTTAGAATCGCCAATCTTGAAATGTGTGGTGTTTGACTCTTGTCTTAGGCTCCTGCTTTCATCTGATATATTTTTTTTTCATCTTCTGACTAGTCCTTTCAGGCTTGTACCAACACGTCTCTAAGAGTCAGACACGACTGAGCGACTTCACTTTCACTTTTCACTTTCATGCATTGGAGAAGGAAATGGCAACCCACTCCAGTGTTCTTGCCTGGAGAATTCCAGGGACGGGGGAGCCTGGTGGGCTACTGTCTCTGGGGTCGAACAGAGTCGGACACGACTGAAGCAACGTAGCAGAAGCAGCAGCAACACGTCTCTCTTTCATTTTTCACTTCAGAAGCCAAGTAACATATTATGCTAAATCTCATTTGAAAATTCCCATTAAGATTGCAGACTTGAAGACATGCATTCAGTTCTCAGTTGCCGGAGTCCAGCTCCAGCAGCCAGGGAATCAGCCTGAAGGGATGAGCGGTGTCGGCAGAGAATGATACAACCTCTGACTCAAGGTACAGGATTGTATGTTTTTTTCAAGCTTCAGGTTTTCTTTTATACTTTTTCAAAAGCATTAGGTCAGAGGTTTGACATTTTCAGTTCCCCCTCACCCAGATTATTATCTCATTGTTACCCTTCAAACAGAGTTCCTGCTTCAGCGATTCTCTCAGAATTGCGTTTACTGGTGATTACATTGTAACTCACGCTTATGTCTGGGCTGCATACCACATTCCTCAGTTTATTTCTTATCTTTCTAAATCCTGCTTGCCCCTAGTATCTTAAGCTCACTATCTCCTAAAAAGGCTTCTAGTTTTCTTAACTATTCCTAAACCCTAAGCTCAGCAAACTTCCTTTGCCATAAATATTTCCCTCACAAACAGGTCTCAGATAGCAATCCTTCCCATGGCCTCAAGCTGTGGCCTACGTGCTCATCCTGAGACATTCTTTGTAAAAACCCTTGAATACATGTCAATGGTTACTTTATAAATTATTTTCTGGGCACAACTGCAGAAGGCTTTGTGCTTTCTCATGCTTCTCTCAAGAACAATAAGCACCTTAACATTCTTTCCAGCCAACTCAACCGAAGAAAGGAAAGAACAAGTCAGGATCACAAAACTTAACTCCTTCATCCTGGGACCGTGCCTTCGGAATGAGGAGACAAAATGCCTCCATTTTGTCAGTAATGCCTAACGCGGCGCCCGACACTCAGTTGCAGTAGCTGTGTGGCATTTGACAAACCAGTTGACTTCTCTGAATGTCAAGCATTATTTGTATGCCTTATGACATCTTTCCAGGTCTAGATTATGAAGACTTTATAAACCTAACTCAATTATTTGAAATAATGTATAGACTTAACATACGACTGCACAGTGCATTGCTCTTATATTTTCCTGCCATATAATTTTGCCATGATATATACAGTTTTTAAGATGCTACCTTTAGAAATGATTTTAATACATGGAATATCCTTTGCTTACGTAGTGAACCAAGATTAGGAAGAAGGCCAGACAGTATGTTTCAATGCTATGCTTTCGTGAAATATTACGCTAAATATGTGAAATATTTCATAATTTCTGGTATTTAAAATGGCTATTTTATATGACTCAGTCTAATAAAATTTGAATATAAAATCTCCCTTTTTGACATATAGAAAACTTTAAATTATAGCAATCCACATAATACACAGGAGATTGTATGGCTCCATCCTCATATAAATATTAGGATGTGTTCATCTTTTATATATTTTTAAGATCATGTAAAGTCCCACATTAACTGTTACAAGAGATTTTACTTCATTTTGATAATGTATATTCCAATAGCTGACATTTATCTTTTGTGTACTTTGAACTATTAATTTTCATTATATCTATAAATATTTAAAATTGTATTACCATAGCATATATTAAATTCATATTTGTATAGAAAGTAACTTCTCAAGGGAAATATAAAACACTCATAGAAAACAAAGATTTAGTATAATATAAATTATTTGGGTTTTCCATGTAATGCAAATGAGACTATATTACTTATAAAACCTCTCATCTATATTTCTGTCTTTGTGCCAGTACCATACTGTCTTGATGACTGTGGCTTTGTAGTAGAGCCTGAAGTCAGGCAGGTTGATTCCTCCAGTTCCATTCTTCTTTCTCAAGATAGCTTTAGCTATTCAAGGTTTTTTGTATTTCCATACAAATTGTGAAATTATTTGTTCTAGCTCTGTGAAGAATACCATTGGTAGCTTGATAGGGATTGCATTGAATCTATAAATTGCTTTGTGCAGTATACTCATTTTCACTATATTGATTCTTCCAACCCATGAACATGGTATATTTCTCTATCTATTAGTGTCCTCTTTGATTTCTTTCACCAGTGTTTTATAGTTTGCTATATATAGGTCTTTAGTTTCTTTAGGTAGATATATTCCTAAGTTTTTATTTTTTTTTCCATTGCAATGGTGAATGGAATTGTTTCCTTAATTTCTCTTTCTATTTTCTCATTATTAGTGTATAGGAATGCAAGGGATTTCTGTGTGTTGATTTTATATCCTGCAACTTTACTATATTCATTGATTAGTTCTAGTAATTTTCTGGCACAAAGACAGAAATATAAATCAATGGAACAAAATAGAAAGCCCAGAGATAAATCCATGCACATATGGACACCTTATCTTTGACAAAGGAGGCAAGAATATACAATGGATTAAAGACAATCTCTTTAACAAGTGGTGCTGGGAAAACTGGTCAACCACTTGTAAAAGAATGAAACTAGAACACTTTCTAACACCATACACAAAAATAAACTCAAAATGGATTAAAGATCTCAACGTAAGACCAGAAACTATAAAACTCCTAGAGGAGAACATAGGCAAAACACTCTCCGACATACATCACATCAGGATCCTCTATGACCCACCTCCCAGAATATTGGAAATAAAAGCAAAAATAAACAAATGGGACCTAATTAAACTTAAAAGCTTCTGAACAACAAAGGAAACTATAAGCAAGGTGAAAAGACAGACTTCAGAATGGGAGAAAATAATAGCAAATGAAGCAAAAGACAAACAACTAATCTCAAAAATATACAAGCAACTCCTACAGCTCAATTCCAGAAAAATAAATGACCCAATCAAAAAATGGACCAAAGAACTAAATAGACATTTCTCCAAAGAAGACATACAGATGGCTAACAAACACATGAAAAGATGCATCAACATCACATTATCAGAGAAATGCAAATCAAAACCACAATGAGGTACCATTTCACGGCCGTCAGAATGGCTGCGATCCAAAAGTCTACAAGCAATAAATGCTGGAGAGGGTGTGGAGAAAAGGGAACCCTCTTACACTGTTGGTGGGAATGCAAACTAGTACAGCCACTATCGAGAACAGTGTGGAGATTCCTTAAAAAACTGGAAATAGAACTGCCATATGCCCCAGCAATCCCACTGCTGGGCATACACACTGAGGAAACCAGAATTGAAAGAGACATGTGTACCCCAATGTTTATAATAGCCAAGACACGGAAGCAACCTAGATGTCCATCAGCAGATGAATGTATAAAAAAGCTGTGGTACATATACACAATGGAGTATTACTCAGCCATTAAAATGAATACATTTGAATCAGTTTTAATGAGGTGGATGAAACTGGAGCCTACTATACAGAGTGAAGTAAGCCAGAAAGAGAAACACCAATACAGTATACTAACACATATATGTGGAATTTAGAAAGGTGGTAACAATAACCCTGTATATGAGATAGCAAAAGAGACACTGATGTATAGAACAGTCTTTTGGACTCTGTGGGAGAGGGAGAGGATGGGATGATTTGGGAGAATGGCATTGAAATATGTATAATATCATATATGGAACGAGTCACCAGTCCAGGTTCGATGCATGATACTAGATGCTTGGGGCTGGTGCACTGGGATGACCCAGAGGGATGGTAAGGGGAGGGATGAGGGAGGAGGTTTCAGGATGGGGAACACACGTATACCTGTGGTGGATTCATGTTGATGTATGGCAAAACCAATACAATATTGTAAAGTTAAATAAAATAAAATTAAAAAAGAAAAAAAAAACCTCTCATCATGTAAGATTTATTAATATTTAAGATGAGTGACATGAGAATGAATATACTTGACACATTACTTTAGATTGCAACCAAAATTGATACACAGAGCAAAGCTACTACTTGCATTTTCTCTAAATGTTTTCTATTTTGAGACTCAAACATGCAGAAGAAAAATAAAAGTGAACTTTCTACCTATTGGAGAAAAGTACTTTTTATGGAATAAAAATAGAATAAAAACTAAGAAGAAAGAGAAAGGAACACAGTCGAGTAATAATTTCTAAGACAGATTTTTCTCCTGTGGAAAAAAATTTCCTGAGGATGGAAGGAAAATTTAATGAGCTAAGCTTAGTGTTTATGACAAGTTTTACACTATCATTTTACTAATCCATGAATGAATATAAGGATTAATCACTTCTTCCAGTGGCACAATATGCTTCTGTCAAGTTAAGTCTTTAAAAAAAAAAAATCCACTAAGCTGAACATTTCAGATAACAATAATCAACCGAAGTTTGTTAAACTTCTGAATGCTTACAAGTAAACATATCTTATTAATATATGTTTAAAAATGATAAAACCCTGATGAAAAAAACAAATCATGTTGTAACCCAAAATGGCATGTAGCCTATAATATTAATGACTAACTTTTGTAATTTTCTAATCTATTTGAGCCCTTTAAATGAGTGTCTTACCATGATGTCCAACTGGTGCTCAAATTTAAATGAAATGTTGCTACAAATGATGATATAGTTAAATATACTAGATTGATGATGCAGAAAATATTCTATTTTTCAATACATTATTACAAAATGCTCACTATGAAGAATATTCTTTATATCAAAAGTTTGTGTACTCCCACCTGCAGGTAATGGAAAATAAATTTATAACTAATATTTAAGCAGAGATTGTTAATTATTAAATCACATGTCCAATATTTATAGGTAAAATAAGTCAAATAAAAACAACAACTAAAATAAGATTTGCCCTATGATGACAAGAATTATGTAATTTTGAGCACTGTGTCCTAATAGGACTGACCTACTTCAACTTTACTTATTTCAGTTTAAAGTTAAATAAATGCATATTAAATGTTTCTTATGTGCAAGCGATACACAAAATACAAATAAATAAGGAGTCAGTGTATTTTGCCAGTATAAGTTAGGTTAGTTCAATTCAACAACCACTTTCTGGGCATCAACTAGGTGCTGGTCACTCAGTGTCTCTCAGGGAACAAAATAAACTAGATGTGGTAACAATCTTTGAAAACAGTTATAATCATATAAATTCCCAGACAGTCGTGATCCATTGAAAAACTCCAGTGACAAAATCAGGCAATGATAATTGCATAATTATGAGAAAAAGCCAATATTGTGTATGTATTTTTCTTTACTTGTGCTTTTTTTTTGCCATCAGTATATATGTAAAACTTCTAAATTGTGTTTCCAAAAATATTAGTGAATTGAGTTAAATACTTACCTATTTATATTTATCTATATAAAGCAGAGTCAAAACCTTGCATTTGCCTGGTCAAATACATTATATTCCACTCAGGAAAACTATCAGTGGAAAATCTTATTTTGAACCTGGATGGGTCACATTATACAAGTTAATTATTAATTCTTTCTCAGAAGAACTAAAACTCAAAAGCATTTTTAACCTCTCGGAACTTGTGTTGCAGAAAACAAAAAATTTGTTCACTCATTTTCTACTTTGGACATTGATATGATTTCTTGAACCACAGGAATATAAAATGAAAAGTAAGACAATTCTTCTCCACTGCACATTCTTATTTAACTAATTAAAAGTAGCATGAATAGGAAGAAAGAGCAAAAAAGAAAAAGAAAGTCATTTTTTGCTTCCCTTTAAAAAAAAATAACACCATTATAATCAAAGTATGGTCTATATACCAAATTTTAGTTTAAATATAGTCACTTTGATGCCAAGAAGCACAATAAGTGTAAATTTTTCCTTTGCAGTGACTATTTCTTGTTTCCATGTTCCTTATTGATATCCTTTACCTTGAAGTCTTAGAATCTGTAAGTCACATATTCAAAATTCTTCTTAATCTATTACAGTGACATATTTAACATTCAGACTTATCTCTTATATCATAATTTATTTTCCCTTTCAATTAAGTGTTCAATAGGTAGTAATAATTAGTTGAAAATGTATTTTTAAATACAATTAAATATTTGAAATTAGTTTGGCATGATGGAAAATATAATTTGAACTGAGTTAACTCATGAATTAAAAGTGTATGTGTTTGGGAGAATGGCATTAAAACATGTATAATATCATATAAAAAATAAAATAAAAGTGTATGTGTTTGCGGTAATGTAAGTTTATCATTGCATGCATATGGTAAAGCTATCTGAACCATATGTCTTCACTTTTGGAATAACATATGGAAAGTGTTTAAAATCAGTACACTGTAAAAATATGACAGGTTTGATAAAGGGTACATTTCTAGTAAATAAACAATCCTCAGTGAGAGTAAAACATGAATAGCAGATAATGTGATTCAACCAGAAAACTTAGCTAGTTCAAATTGATCGTTCAAGTACTTAAAGAGGATTGCTAGACTAAGGTTATCACTGTGTTTGTTAATATAATCTTTATTGTGTAAGTGTGTGTCTGTTTGTGTGACATGGTAATAAATTTATGGTGATTCTTATCACACTGCAGTGAAGGGAAGTGAAAGTGTTAGTTAATTAGTCATGTTCAGCTCTTTTGTGACCTCATGAACTGTGTAGCCCACCAGTTCATGGACAGGCTCCGTTGTCCATGGAATTCTCTAGGCAAGAATACTAGAGTGGATAGCCATTCCTTTCTCCAGGGGAATCAACCCAAACCCAGGGATCAAACCCAGGTCTCCTGCATTGTAGACAGATTCTTTACCCTCTGAGCTACCAAGGAAGCCCCAAAGCAACTAATACCTACAGAGGAACTGCTGGGATTTGAACCCAAGATTTTCTGTTTACTAGGCAGGTACTTTAATGAACTAAGCCAGGGCACCAAATGCACTCAGTTCAGTTCAGTTCAATTCAGTCGCTCAGATGTATCTGACTCTTAGCAACCCCATGAATCCTAGCATGCCAGGCCGCCCTGTACATCACCAACTCCCAGAGTTTACATAAACTGATGTCCATCGAGTCGGTGATGCATCCAGCCATCTCATCCTCTGTTGTCCCCTTCTTCTCCTGCCCCCTATCCCTCTCAGCATCAGGGTCTTTTCCAATGAGTCAACTCTTTGCATGAGGTGGCCAAAGTACTGGAGTTTCAGCTTCAACATCAGTTCTTCTAATGAACACCCAGGACTGATCTCCTTTAGAATAGACTGGTTGGATCTCTTTGCAGTGCAAGGGACTCTCAAGAGTCTTCTCCAGCACCACAGTTCAAAAGCATCAATTATTCAGCATGAAGATTTCTTCATAGTCCAACTCTCACATCCATACATGACCACTGGAAAAACCATAGCCTTGACTAGACAAACCATTGTTGGCAAAGTAATATCTCTGCTTTTTAATATGCTATCAAGGTCGGTCAAAACTCTCCTTCCAAGGAGTAAGCGTCTTTTAATTTCATGGCTGCAGTCATCACCTGCAGTGATTTTGGAGCCCCAAAAATAAAGTCTGACACTGTTTCCACTGTTTCCTCATCTATTTCCCATGAAGTGATGGGACTGGATGCCATGATCTTCATTTTCTGCAAGTTGAGCTGTAAGCCAACTTGTTCACTCTCCTCTTTCAATTTCATCAAGAGGCTCTTTAGTTCCTTTTCATTTTCTGCCATAAGGGTGGTGTCATCTGTATATCTGAGGTTATTGATATTTCTCCTGGCAATCTTGATTCCAGCTTGTGTTTCTTCCAGCCCAGAGTTTCTCATGATGTACTGTGCATAGAAGTTAAATAAGCAGGGTGACAATAGACAGCCTTGACGTACTCCTTTTCCTATTTGGAACCAGTCTTTTGTTCCATCCAGTTCTAGCTGTTGCTTCCTGACCTGTACATAGGTTTCTCAAGAGGCAGGTCAGGTGGTCTGGTATTCCCATCACTTTCAGAATTTTCCAGTTTATTGTGATCCACACAGTCAAAGGCTTTGACATAGTCAATAAAGCAGAAATAGATGTTTTTCTGGAACTCTCTTGCTTTTTCCATGATCCAGTGGATGTTTGCAATTTGATCTCTGGTTCCTCTGCTTTTTCTAAAATCAGCTTGAATAGCAGGAAGTTCATGGTTCACATATTGCTGAAGCCTGGCATGGAGAATTTTGAGCATTACTTTACTTGCATGTGAAATGAGTGCAATTGTGCTGTAGTTCGAACAGTCTTTGGCATTTCCTTTCTTTGGGACTGGAATGAAAACTGACCTTTTCCAGTCCTGTGGCCACAGCTGAGTTTTCCAAATTTGCTGGCATCTTGAGTGCAGCACTTTCACAGCGTCATCTTTCAGGATTTGAAAGAGCTCAACTGGAATTCCATCACCTCCACTAGTTTTGTTCATAGTGATGCTTTCTAAGGCCCACTTGACTTCACATTCCAGGATGTCTGGCTCTAGGTCAGTGCTCACACCATCGTGATTATCTGGGTTGTGAAGATCTTTTTTGTACAGTTCTTCTGTGTATTCTTGCCACCTCTTCTTAATATCTTCTGCTTCTGTTAGGTCCATACCATTTCTGTCCTTTATTGAGCCCATCTTTGCTTGAAATGTTCCCTTGGTATCTCTAATTTTCTTGAAAAGATCTCTAGTGTTTTCCATTCTGTTGTTTTCCTCTATTTGTTTGCATTGATCACTGATAAAGGCTTTCTTATCTCTTCTTGCTATTCTTTGGAACTCTTCATTCAGATGCTTATATCTTTCCTTTTCTCCTTTGCTTTTCACTTCTCTTCTTTTCACAGCTATTTGTAAGGTCTCCCCAGACAGCCATTTTGCTTTATTGCATTTCTTTTCCATGTTGACCTATTTCAAATCCTAAAATATGATGTTATGCCAGCAAATTTGGAATACTCAGCAGTAGCCAAGGGACTGACAAAGGTCAGTTTTCATTCTAGTCCCAAAGAATTTTCAAACTTCTGCACAATTGAGTTCATCTCACATGCTAGCAAAGCAATGCTCAAAATTCTCCAAGCCAGGCTCCCACAGTACATGAACCATACAATTCCACATGTTCAAGCTGGAGTTACAAAAGGTAGAGGAACCAAAGATCAAATTTCCAACGTCCATTGGATCATAGAAAAAGCAAGAGAATTCCAGAAAAACATCTACTTCTGCTTTATTGACTACACCAAGCCGTTCCCTCCTGGTGGTCTAGTATTCCCATCTCTTGAAGAATTTTCTACATGCCATGAAGAATTTAACTTCATGGCAAATAGATGGGAAACAGTGGAAACAGTGACAGAGTTGATTTTCTTGGGCTCCAAAATCACTGCAAGTGGTGACTGCAGCCATGAACTTAAAAGACGATTGCTCCTTTGAAGAAAAGTTATGACCAACCTAGACACCATATTAAAAATCAGAGATGTTACTTTGCCAACAAAAGTATGACTAGTCAATGTATGGATGTGGGAGTTGGACCATAAAGAAAGTGAAGTCGTTCAGTCGTGTCCAACTCTTTGCTACTCCATGGACTGTACCCTACCAGGCTCCTCTGTCCATGGGATTTTCCAGGCAAGAGTACTGGAGTGGGTTGCCATTTCTTTTTCCAGGGGATCTTCTCGACCCAGGGATCAAAGTCAGGTCTCCCACATTGTAGGCAGACACTTTACTGTCTGAGCCACCAGGGAAGCCAAAAAGAAAGCTGGACCATAAAGAAAGCTGAGCATCAAAGAATTGATGCTTTTGAACTGTGGTGTTGGAGAAGACTCTTGAGCGTCCCTTGGACTGCAAGGAGATCCAACCAGTCCATCCTAAAGGAAATCAGTCCTATATTTTCATTGGAAAGACTGACG
Organism: Bos indicus x Bos taurus; assembly: GCF_003369695.1. NCBI lineage: Eukaryota > Metazoa > Chordata > Mammalia > Artiodactyla > Bovidae > Bos > Bos indicus x Bos taurus. The sequence goes on along the minus strand of NC_040102.1, from coordinate 10,024,171 downwards.
CTGAAGCTGAAAGTCCAATACTTTGGCCACCTGATTTGAAGAACTAGCTCATTTGAAAGGTTGAAGGCAGGAGGAGAAGGGGATGACAAAGGATGAGATGGTTGGATGGCATCACTGACTCACTGGACATGAATTTGAGTAGACTCCAGGAGTTGGTGATGGACAGGGAGGGCAGGTGTCCTGCAGTCCATGGGGCTGCAAAAAGTCAGACATGCCTGAGGAACTGAAATGAACTGAACCTGCCTCCTGAGAATTCTGTATGCAGGTTAAGAAGCAACAGTTAGAACCAGACATGGAACAACAGACTATTCCAAATTGGCAAAGGAGTAAATCAAGGCTGAATATTGTCACCCTGTTCATATAATGTATATGCAGAGTACATCATGGAAAATGCTGGGCTGGAAAATCACACACTGGAATCAAGATTGCCTGGAGAAATATCAATAACCTCAGATACACTGATGACACCACCCTTATGGCAGAAAACAAAGAAGAACTAAAGATCCTCTTGATGAAAATGAAAGAGGGGAGTGAAAAAGTTGGCTTAAAACTCAACATTCAAAAAACTAAGATCATGGTATCTGGTTCCAGTACTTCATGACAAATAGATGGGGAAACAATGGAAACAGTGACAGACTTTATTTTCTTGGGCTTCAAAATCACTGCAGATGGTGACTGCAGCCATGAAATTAAAAGACACTTGTTCCTTGAAAAAAAGTTATGACCAACCTAGACCATATATTGAAAAGCAGAGACATTGCTTTGCCAACAAAGGTCCGTCTAGTCAAAGCTGTGCTTTTTCCAGTAATCATGTGTGGATGTGAGTGTTGGACCATAAAGAAAGCTGAACATCGGAATTGATCCTTTTGAACTGTGGTATTGAAATAGACTTGAGATCTCTTGGACTGCAAGGAGATCAAACCAGTTAATCCTAAAGGAAATCAGTCCTGAATATTCATTGGAAGAACTGATGCTGAAGCTGAAGCTCCAATACTTTGACCACCTTATTTGCAGAACTGACTCATTGAAAAAGACCCTGATGCTTGGAAAGATTGAAGGCAGGAGGAGAAGGGGATGACAGAGGATGAGATTGTTGAATGTCATCACCAACTTGATGGACATGAGTTTGAGCAAGTTTCGGTTGTTGGTGATGGACAGGGAAGCCTGGCCTGCTGCAGTCCATGGGGTCACAAATATTTGGACTTGATTAAAGGATTTAGCTGATTGACTGAACTGAAGACATGATTCAGTATTATTCAGTATAAGAGTGTTTTTTTTTTTTTAATTGATAAATTGCAAAGTAGTGGCTAAAATGAAAAATAATTTTTTATCAGATTTTTAAATTCCAAAATTTTAATTGGGGAAAATAATTAAACCATTGTCTGTAGAGAAAAGTATATAAATCAATAAATTCCAAACACATTTAATTTGAAATTTAAAGAACTTTGGAAACCAGATCACTGATAGTTATTAGAACAAAAAGTTAGCTTAAAACTCATATTAAAATAATGAAGATCATGGCATCCAATCTTATAACTTCATGGTAAAAAGCAGGGGGAAAAGTAGAAGCAGTGACAGGTTTTATTTTCCTGGGCTTCAAAATCACTCTAGATGGTGACATTAGTGATGAAATTAAAAGTAACTTGCTCCTTGGAAGGAAAACTATGACAAACCTAGACAGTGTATTAAACAACAGAGATATCACTTTTCTGATAAAAGTGCATATAGTGAAAACTATGGTTTTTCAGCAATCATGTATGGATGTGAGATTTGGATTACAGAGAAAGCTGAGTGTGGAAGAATTGGTGCTTTCAAATTATGGTGCCTGGAGAGGTCTCCTGAGAGTCCCTTGGACTACAAGGAGATCAAACCAGTCAATCCTAAAGGAAATCAACCCCGAATATTCATTGGAAGGACTGACTTTGAAGTTGAAGCTTCAATACTTTGATCATCTGATGCAAAGAGTCAACCCATTGGAAAAGACCCTGATGCTAGGAAAGATTGAAAGCAAAAGGAGAAGTGGGTGGCAGAGGATGAGAGTGTCAGATAGTATCACTTACTCTATGGACTTGAATCTGAACAAAAACTCTAGGAGATAGTGAAGGACAAGATAAACTGAAGTGCCGCAGTCCATGGAGTCCCAAAGAGTCAGACACGACTTCACAACTCAACAACAACAACAACATCCACAAAGAGCAAAGGTTGTAATTGTGATCCAGAGCCTTTCTCCATAAAGTTACTGTCTTTATACTTGTGCTTCAGGGCGGACATGCCTATTCATGGATATGCTTGCTTTCCTCACATTAGTTAGCAGCATCTCAGGAGATTTATGGAAGAATTCTCAAAAGATTTTCAGGTACCTGAGAGTGTCAATTTGCTAACTAGCTACTAGCACTCACTAATAAGGCTCAGGCCATGGCCAGTGAAATAACTCATCTTCTGGTTAGCTTCATGGGGTTGCAAAGAGTCGGACATGACTGAGTGACTGAACTGACCTGAACTGGATAGCTTGTTTTGTTCATAAAATGTGAGTATGACTTGGTCATCCTCCCTTTCCTGTTGGAATCAGTAGTATGGAGATTTTCCAAGGAGGTTTGAGTTCAGTGCTGATGAGCATCCAGGAAAGCTTGCTTCTGAATTTTGCCTCTGTTCACACCTGCTCTAAATAGGCCAGATCCATGCATTTTGAGTCTAAATCATCCATGCCCAGTGACATTAGTTCCAAAATCTCTAGTGTCTGAATAGTGACAATGTATTATTGACTCAAGAGAGTTGTTTGTAAAGTTTACCAGTCATGTTTCTACTTGTATTTGCACATGTTCTAAAGTGGTGCCTCTCAATGTTATTAAATGGAGAATCAAATTCATAGAAATGGCATAAGGCCGACAATTGTGCATTATGAAAAGAGGTTGTATAGTTCTCATATATTTAATAACTGAATTTTTATTTGCTTAGAGAGTAAAACACCCTCAAAAGACAAATCCTTAGGAATCAATCAGGAGCTTCCATATCTCTGTATTGTGCAGTATATTCATGTATGCATCCAGCAAACACACTTTCATATATCCAATCAACAATTTTTTTACTGTAACTCAACTCAGCCATGTCTCTGTGGTGGTCATATCTAGGTATTTGATATGTCCCACACACAGCACATAATAAACTCCAAATGCATGTATGTAGAGAGAGAGAGAGAGAGAGTGTGTGTGTATGTGTATGAGATCAAATGCAAGAGTTTTACCATCAATAAATTTACTCAGTTTCTGATAGATCATTCTTTACAGTAGCACATTATTCATTTTCCTGGTGTTAGAAAATTCAGTAGACAACAGTTCTAGTCTTGGAGCACACTGTTAAAGCTGCCTCCTAGAAGTGTAGGTCTACTGGTTATTGTATTTCTACATCTCCAGTGAGACAGTATGTACACAAATACACACTATAGATAAATATATATGAGAAATTTATACAAACATATATGTATTTAGAAAAATTTTCATATTCACATATCCTCATTTTACATGTTATCCTCTATATTTATTACTCTATTTTACTTTTTAAAACAACTTTATTTGGCAATGCACCATGGTTTGTGGAATCTTAATATCCTGAAAAGGAATCAAACCCACACCCCTCTGCATTGGAAGCACAGAGTCTTTTATTTTTTTTTTTTAATTGCAGTATGCAGATGACAACACCGTTATGGCAGATAGTGAAGAAGAACTAAAGAGCCTCTTGATGAAAGTGAAAGAAGAGTGGAAAAGTTGGCTTAAAGCTCAATATTCAGAAAACTAAGATCATGGCATCTGGTCCCATCACTTAATGGCAAATAGACGGGGAAACAGTGGAAACAGTGGAAACAGTGGCTGACTTTATTTTTCTGGGCTCCAAAGTCACAGCAGATGGTGATGGCAACCATGGAATTTAAAGATGCTTACTCCTTGGAAGGAAAGTTATGACCAACCTAGATAGCATATTCAAAAGCAGAGACATTTCTTTGCCAACAAAGGTCCGTCTAGTCAAGGCTATGATTTTTCCCCTAGTCATGTATGGGTGTGAGAGTTGGACTATAAAGGAAGCTGAGCACCGAAGAATTGATGCTTTTGAACTGTGGTGTTGGAGAAGACTCTTGAGAGTCCCTTGGACTGCAAGGAGATCCAACCAGTCCATTCTGAAGGAGATGAGCCCTGGGATTTCTTTGGAAGGAATGATGCTAAAGCTGAAACTCCAGTACTTTGGCCACCTCATGCGAAGAGTTGACTCATTGGAAAAGACTCTGATGCTGGGAGGGATTGGGGGCAGAAGGAGAAGGGGACGCCAGAGGATGAGATGGCTGGATGGCATCACTGACTTGATGGACATGAGTTTGAGTGAACTCTGGGAGTTGGTGATGGACAGGGAGGCCTGGCGTGCTGTGATTCATGGGGTTGCAAAGAGTCGGACACGACTGAGTGACTGATCTGATTTGATCTGATTATTTCTTTATGCATTGATATTCTCTTTATTACATTTCCTCTGAGCTCTGACTCCACAGTGCTTCATTGCAATCAATTCTTAAAATGTCTTAAAAGTTTGAACTGCATTTGGGATGGACATGTACACACTGCTATACTTAAAATGCATAACCAACAAGGACCTACAGTATAAGCACAGGGAACTCTGCTCAGTGTTATGTGGCAGCCAGGATGGGAGGGGAGTTTGGGGAATTTCACCCATGGTTCTTCATGGGAGAGCACTAATAAGTCCAATACAGGCAAATCTTACTAGTAGGATTTTCTGAGAAATTTCCAGACAAGTCATATAATGAGAGTCATCTTGGAATGTGACTCTTTCTTTCCCTTCCTGTGCCTATGATGTTGTTTCTTTTCTAGTTTCTCTTAGAGTTGTGGATGGTATTGATAATTGTATGAGTTGTTGTTCAGTCACTAGGTCATGTTCAACTCTTTGCAACCCCATGGACTGCCCCACCTCAGGCTTCCTGTCCTTTGCTATCTCCTGGAGTTTGCTCATATTCATATCCATTGAGTTGCTGATGCTTTCTAACCATCTCAGTACAAATTGAAATATCAGAGAGGTCACTATTCTTTCCAACAGTTAGCTATTGTTGCAATTCATTGGTTAATTTCCAGAGTTCTGAAAAAGTGGATTTTTGTCTTTTTTTTGTTCAGTATTCTCATTGTTTTCATAACGATTTTCAGAGGCCCTTTCACTGCCACTTGTGCTAATAACATCACTCCTTCTTTCCTATTTTTTTGTCCAAAACTAGTGGAATTCTCTTATTTATTTCAGTTTTCTGTTTCTTCCCTCCTAAAAGCCTCATCTGTAATATTGTCTGCTTTAAACAAATTTTGTTTCTCAGCCTGAAGAAATTGAATTATAAAAAGGTTCTATTTATATCCTTCTTAATATGTTATAACCCTCTATTATAAATTACCACAGAATTCTATGATTTAAGTTATAATCATTGCATTTGAATTAAAAAAAAATATGTCATCTTTAATTGCAAGGTTGTCACATTTGAGAGATTATGATTCACTTCTGTCTTGTTCCATGAATTGTTCCTAGGACTCTTCTAAATTCTTTAAAAATATATATACTGGAGTATAAAAGTGTATGATTAGGCCTTCCCTGGCGGCTCAGTTGGTAAAGAGTCTGCCTGCAATGGGGTAGACTCAGGTTCAATCCCTGGGTCAGGAAAATCCCCTGGAGAAGGGAATATCAACTCACTCCAATATTCTTGCCTGGAGAATTCCATGGACAGAGCAGCCTGGTGGGCTACAGTCCATGGGGTCACAGAGTTTGACAGGACTGAGCAGCTAACACTTTCACTTTCATCATAGTATAATTTATTTACAAAGTTGTGTTAGTTTCACATGTACAGCAAAGTGAATCACTTATTCATATAGATATATCCACTCTTTTTTTTTTTAGATTTTTCATCAAAAGGACCATTATAGACTATTCAGAAGAGTTTCCTGTGCTATACCATAGGTGCTTATTAGTTATCTAATTTATATACAATAGTGTATATATGTCAATTCCTATCTTCCAATTTATCTCTCTCTCTCTTTCTGCCCTGATAACCATAATTTTGTTTTCTATATCTGTGACTCTAAGTATGTTTTATTTTTTTAATATAAATTTATTTATTTTAATTGGAGGCTAATTACTTTACAATATTGTATTGGTTTTGCCATACATCAACATGAATCCGCCACGGGTATACACATGTCCGCCATCCTGAACCCCCCTCTCACCTCCTTCCCCATACCATCCCTCTAAGTATGTTTTATAAATAAGTTCATTTATGCCATTTTTTAAGATTCCACATATAAGCTATACCATATAATATTCGCCTGTATTTCACTGGGTATGACAATCCCTAGGTCCATCCATATTGCTGTACGTGGCATTATTTCCTTCTTTTATGGCTAAGTAGTATTCCATTGCATATGTTCCACATCTTCTTTATCCATTCCTCTTTTGATGAACATTTAGGTTAATGCAATTCTTGAATAGGTATCATCCAATAAAATAATGAAACTATGTGAGTATAAGAATATTTATTGAATATTTGCATAAATATTTAAGTAATACCAGGGTTTCAAATTGTACATTCATTTATGAATGACGATAATTGGTATATATTTGAGGACAATCTGGCTTGTATGATGTTGTAACTCCATTCTTATTCTTCACATTAAAGTTATGAAAAATCTCTATGCATGATAGTAACCAGACACACAGATCAAAAGAACTAAAATCTGTGTCTTTCTTAGTCTGAGAATCTCACATATTTCTCACAAGACAGTTCCAACTGGTGGATTCTGAAAAGGCAGATGTTATTCTCAGATTTCTCCTTTTTACATCTCAATATTTACCAGCATAAAATTAAGAGAGAATACAAAATAGATAAATAATGCCTCAGAATATATATTTTCTGGAATTTTTTTTTTCTAATGTAAAGTGTACAATTAGCAAGCAAAAAGAGTACATTCTTTTTGAGGGAACAAAATTATACTATGTAATGTATTTAGGTCATATTGTTACTGTAAAATAATAAAGGGAAATAAAGAGCTTCGTGTCTTTGTGTAAAGTGATTTTTATTACCAAGTCAATAGTTTTATAGTAGAATTTTGCTATTTAATTTCAGGTAGGCAGATTTTGGGCACTCATTCAAAGATTTACAATCAGTTTCTCATTTGTGCTATATTATACATGTTAATCTTGGGCACATTTTAATTCCCAATAAATTTAAAGATATATTTGAAGATTACCAATGCTGTTTTCATTATTTATGTCTTTATTTTCTAAATTGAGCAAACATATCATGATGCCTGGAAATCAAGAAGTTGATTTAAATGGTGTAAATCATTTTATTCCTACTTATGGGCGATTATTCTTCTGTTTTTCATAATAGGACATGATTGAAAGTGTTCACACAAATTGCTAAAATTTAAAAGGGAGGTATTATCTGTCTCTTTTCCACTTCCCAGTTTCCATGAGTTTCATCCAGAATAATTTATCAGGTCCTTTAAAAATAATTAACAAGTATTTACTGCAATTGCATGGCATATAAACCATAAATGGGTTTATTTCAGTTCAGTCCAGTCGCTCAGTCATGTCCGACTCTTTGTGACCCCATGAACTGCAGCATGCAAGGCCTCCCTGTCCATCACCAACTCCCAGAGATCACTTAAACTCATGTCAAACTCATGTCATGCCATACGTGAACCATGATCTTCCAGATGTTCAGTCTGGTTTTAGAAAAGGCAGAAGAACCAGAGATCAAATTGCCAACATCCTCTGGATCATCGAAAAAGCAAGAGAGTTCCAGAAATACATCTATTTCTGCTTTATTGTCTATGCCAAAGCCTTTGACTGTGTGGATCACAATAAACTGTGGAAAATTCTGAAAGAGATGGGAATACCAGACCACCTGACCTGCCTCTTGAGAAACCTATATGCAGGTCAGGAAGCAACAGTTAGAACTGGACATGGAACAACAGACTGGTTCCAACTAGGAAAAGAAGTACGTCAAGGCTGTATATTGTCACCCTGCATATTTAACTTCTATGCAGAGTACATCATGAGAAACGCTGGGCTAGCAGAAGCACAAGCTGGAATCAAGATTGCCAGGAGAATGGGTTTAGAGATAGACAGAAAATGTTAAACCAACCCAATGAAAAGTTAGTGAAAGTGTTAGTCGCTCAGTTATGTCCAACTCTTTGCTACCCCATGGGCTCTAGCCCACCTGGCTCCTCTGTCCATGGAATTTTCAAGGCAAGAATACTGGACCGGGTAGCCATTCCATTTTCCAGGGCATCTTCATTGCAGGAAAAGTCTTTACCATCTGAGCCACGAGGGAAGCCCCAACCCAACCCAATAATTGAGTCCAAAAGTTTTTTCTCAAAAACAAACAAAAAAGGAAATTATAAAAATATGACCCAGGACATGAAACAATGTCTTGGAAGTCTAGAACGAGTAGATAATGTGTCAGAAAGGACCTGAGAATTTAGATAAGACAGTCAAACAAGACAATGACAGACTGACTGTTAGCAGCCATTAAGTAAGAGTATTTGTGATTAAAATATCGCTTAAATCTCTTTGCAGACAATCAGATTAAGAATAAGGCTTTTCTTGCTTATTCTTTGCTGTCACATTTAGGGCTTCAGTACCTTCATCTGCATTTCAGTTAATTCACCAGCAGGTTTAGCAATACCTTGAACTTCACAATTTTAGAAGTATAAAAGTGTTTAGGATATCAGAGGACATATATTCCAGCTAATTTTACTATAGTTGAAGAGAGGGTAAAAGGATGCATATAAAGTCTGAGACTAATTATTGAAAAACCTAAAACTAGAATTCAGTTTCCTTTATTTGAAAAATCTATTTTTTTCAAAGATTACTTAATTTCAGTCTCTTACACACACACACACACAAACATATATATATGTGTGTATTGTATTCATTTATTAGGGACTTGCTCAGTGGTAAATAATTCACCTACAGTGCAGGAGTGGATTCCATTTAGTTTCTGGTATCTCTTGTTGTTTTCAGTTGTGAAGTTCTGTCTGGATCTTTGTGACCCCATGGATTGCAGCATGCCAGGCACCTGTCCTTCATTATCTCCTGGAGTTTGCTCAGATTCATGTTCATTAAGTTGATAATGCTGACTAACCATCTCATCATCTGTCACCCTCTTTTCCTGCCCTCAATCATTCCCAGCATTGGAGTCTTTTCCAGTGAGTTGGCTCTTTGCATCCGGTAGTCAAAGAACTGGAGCTTCAGCTTCAGCTTCAGCTTCAGTCTTTCCAAAGAATATTCAGAGTCGATTTCCTTTAGAGTTGACTAGTTTGATCTGTTTGCAGTCCAAGGGATTCTCAGAGTCTTCTCCAGCACTTCAGTTTGAAAACATCAGTTCTTTGGTGCTTAGCCTTCTTAATGTTCCAACTCTCACATCCGTACATAATCACTGGAAAAAGCAAAATGATGTCCCTGCTTTTTAATATGCTGTCTAGATTTGTCACAGTTTTCCTTCCAAGGAGCAAGAGTATTTTAATTTTGTGGCTGCAACCACCATCCACAGTGATTTGGTGGCCCAGGAAAATAAAATCTGTCACTGTTTCCATTTTCTCCCCCTTCTATTTGCCATGAAGTGATGGGACCAGATGCTATGATCTTCCTTTTTTGAATGTTGAGATTTAAGCCAGCTTTTTCACTCTCCTCTTTCACCCTCATCAACTAAAGCTATTTAGTTTCTCCTTACTTTCTGCTATTAGAGTAATATCATCTGGTATCATGTGATATCTCTTACCTTTAGCCTAAAGAACTTCCTTTAGTATTTATCATAAAGCAGGTTTTTTAGCAAAATATTTCCTCAGCATCATTTGTCTTTGAAATGCTTTGTTTTACTTTAATTTTTGAGGTAATAATTTTTTGGAGGGATAGTTGACTTGGGCCAGGGAATGATGACTCTGATGGCAATATTATATTAGTTATAGGTATTGCAAAATAATCACTAGATACAGGGTAAATTGTATTTCAAGTTATTGTCAAACATTGACTGTATTTTCTGTGCTGTAATTGTGTCCTTCTAGCTCATTTATTTTATACATAGTAGTTTTTACCCTTAATCTCTTACTGCTATCTTGCCCCTTCTCCCATCTATCCCCACTGGTAACTATAAGTTTGAGTATCTTTCTATGTTTCTGTTTTGGTATATCCATTTGTTTTACCTATTTCCTTTGGATTCTATATGAAAACATGTAGTATTTGTCATTTTCTGTATGACTTATTGCACTGTGCACATTCCACATCTATTCATGTTGTTGTAACTGGCAAAATTTCTTTGTTATGACTAAGTATTATTCCACATTATCAGTTCATATGCTAATAGACATTTAGGTTGCATCCATATTTTGGCTATTATAAATAATGGTGCTGTAAACTTTAGGGTGCATTTATGTTTTCAAATTAGCATTTTGTTTGCTTCAGATATATATTCAGGAGAGGAATTTCTGGGTCGCATGGTAGTACAATTTTAATTTTTAGATGACTATACTGTTTTCCACGGTGATTGCACCAATGTCAGTTCAGTTCAGTCACTCAGTCGTATCTGACTCTTTGAAACCCCATAAATTGCAGCACACCAGGCCTCCCTGTCCATCACCAACTCCTTGAGTCTACCCAAACCCATGTCCATGTGTCAGTGATGCCATCCAACGATCTCATCCTCTGTCGTCCCCTTCTCTTCCTGCCTTCAATCTTTCCCAGCATCAGGGTCTTTTCAAATGAGTCAGCTCTTTCATCAGGTGGCCAAAGTATTGGAGTTTCAGCTTCAACATCAGTGCTTCCAATGAACACCCAGGACTAATCTCCTTTAGGATAAACTGTTTGGATCTATTGCAGTCCAAGGGACTCTCAAGAGACTTTTCCAACACCACAGTTCAAAAGCATCAGTTGTTCTGTGCTCAGATTTCTTTATAGTCCAACTCTCACATCCATACATGACTACTGGAAAAACCGTAGCCTTGACTAGATGGACCTTTGTTGGCAAAGTAATGTCTCTGCTTTTGAATATGCTATCTAGGTTGGTCATAACTTTCCTTCCAGGGGCAAGCATCTTTTAATTTCACAGCTGCAGTCACCATCCTCAGTATTTTGGAGCCCAGAAAAATAAAGTCAGCCACTGTTTCCACTGTTTGCCCATCTACTTGCTATGAAGTGATGGGACTGGATGCCATGATCTTAGTTTTCTTAATGTTGAGCTTTAAGCCAACTTTTTCACTCTCTTCTTTCACTTTCATCAAGAGGCTCTTTTAATTCTTCTTAACTTTCTGCCATAAGGGCAGTGTCATCTGCATATCTTAATATTAATAATAATTATAACTAATATTTATATTAATACAAATTCTTATAATTAATATTAATGTTTAATATTATAATTACTATTTCTTATAATTAATATTTCTCCTGGCAATCTTGATTCCAGCTTGTGCTTCCTCCAGCCCAGAGTTTCTCATGATGTATTCTGCATAGAAGTTAAATGAGCAGGGTGACAATATACAGCCTTGACATACTCCTTTTCCTATTTGGAACCAGTCTGTTGTTCCATGTCCAGTTCTAACTGTTGCTTCCTGACCTGTATACAGGTTTCTCAAAAGACAGGTCAGGTGGTCTGGTATTCCTCTCTTTCAGAATTTTCCACAGTTTATTTTGAGCCACACATTCAAAGGCTTTGGCATAGTCAATAAAGCAGAAATAGGTGTTTTCTGGAACTCTCTTGCTTTTTCAATGCACCAATGTACATTCCTGCTAATGGTGCACTATGGTTCTCTTTCCTCTACCTCCTTGCCAACAGTTTATTATTTGCTGTCTTTTTAACCAAATAGTTCTGCCAGGTGTGAGGTGATAGCTTATTGTGATTTTGATTTGCAGTTCTCTGATAATTAGTGATATTGAGCATCTTTTCATGTGCATGTTGGCTATCTGCATTTCCTCTTTGAAAAAATATTGTTAAAATGACCATCTGACTCAAGGCAGTCTACAGATTCAATGGAATTCCTATCAAAATATCAATCAGATTTTTCAGAAAACTAGAACAAATAAATTTAAACAGTGATTTATTTCTGCATCATTAGAGTGTTTTTCCTGGAGTTTTGTCTTGTTCTTCTGTTTGAAGTGTATTCCTGTTTTCTCGTTTTGCTTTCCTCTCTCTCTGTCTCTGTGGAAGGAGCTGAAGCATTACTGTTCCAGTCTTGGATGCATGTTCTTGCGTATGACAATACCATGCAGTCCACCTCTGCTCAGTGGTTTGATGTGAGAGGTGGGTCAAGCTGAGCTGTCACAGGCCATCTCTTCCCCCTGCTTTGCAGCAGTCTGCATGGTGGGGGGCTGGAGTAAGAGGGGCCAGACCCAGAGCAAGTTGTCAGGCAGGCCTTCTCCATGAAAGATTCCGTCTCTGTGTTGTTGGGACCCTATGGCTGTGCTGACATTTTCTTCTGTGCTTGTGCGCTGATTAGAGGCATAGTTGTGGCTCCAGGAATTGGAACTGCACTTGTGAGCTAGCTGTTTTCTTTTCTAGGTGCATATGTGTGTGTGCTGTGGTGATGGCAGACTGTGCCATGGCTGGAAGCAGAACTGGGGCCTGGTTGACTCTTCTCTTTCCTCGGTGTTTGTGTGTGTGTTGGTGATGGTGGTCTCCATCTTAGCAAGGAGCAATGCTGGAGCAAGAGGGGTTCAGCAAGAGCCTGCTGTGGGCTGGGCTAATCCTGACTGACCAGCCAGAGCTCCAGGCAGCTTCTAATCTGCTGCCTCTACTCTGGGACTAGGATCCAGCAGATCTGGATGTGAGCTCTTTAAGACTGGAGTTTCTATTTCTTAGAGCCCTGTGGGAAGGGCCACTGGTTTTTTAACCAGCTAAGAGGGGCTTATCTTTCTGGAGTTGCACCGCAGGGCTGGCATGACTGATACAGGACTTGAAACCCTCACTCCTTAGGGAGGATCCCTGAGCCTATGATGTTGCTTTCTCTTTTAGTCCACCCTCTAGGAGTGTGGGTCCCATCTATATCCCTTCCAAGTGATTCTTGCTTTGCAGCCTTGGTTTCAGATGAGCTGCTCTGCTGCTTTTCAGGTCATTCTCAGCAAAAGTTGCTTTATATGTAGTTGTAGTTTTGATGTGTTTACAGAGCAAGATGAACTCAATGTCTTCCTGCTCCATCATCTTGATCTCATCCCCTTAACCTTCTGTTTAAAATGAACTATTTATTGTCATTTATTATGCATATATGCTATAAACTCCAGTATTCCTCCTTAGAACATCAACATACTTTCTTACACCTGTATTCTGCTAGTTTTGAAACTCTCCTGTTAGTTTCCTTAAGTGTGTTTCTACAAAAATAGATAAATATTGATTGGTAAGTAGATAGATAGATAATCTTCAGATTAAAGTGGTAGATTCTTCTGTGTGTCCTTCACTGAGACTGATACCATTTTCTGCAGATGATCATTGAATTTGATCTTCTGTAATTATCTTTATCATCTGACACAAAAGAGCTTCTAATTTATAGTTCTTAATTGAAACATAAAATATTAAATGGAAGTGTTATGTATTAATAGGGCAAATGTCTGATTTTACTGTAACTATAAATTTATTTTAAACTTAAAGTGATTTGAAATTAAAGGAATTTAAAGAAATCAATGAATGTTTATCTTATATGTAATTGTGTACATATATATATATAAAATAACTGTTAGTATTATATATTGAATTTAGAAATGCCTTTCTCCCTTTTCAATTCTTAGGTCTATCTCTTCTTTCCTCTCATCTTCCCTTTTTGTTTCAAGTCTGCTTTTCACATTCAAAACCATTTCTCTATTATTTGCAAACTGTTTTTTGTAATATTTGTAGTTCAGAGTTAATTTTGATGAATGTAATATTTGCATTGATGTTCTCCAACTATAACATTCTGTGAGATTTCCCTCTTGCTGTGGATTATTCTATATTTATTCTAGACGGTGCTTCAACCCTAAAAATGGAGATGTAATTTGCTTTAATCAATGGATTTCTTTCCAGGCACATATGCAAAGCTTCTTTTATTTCAAGTTCAAATGTTTGTTTTCTTCTAGCAATTGCTTATGCATTGCTGGTATTTATTCAGTGGCCCATAGCTTAGTTGTATTATTTATAGTAAGTAGCAGAAGAAAAATTTCTGTGATTTGAATTTAACTTTGTTTTATTCTCAAATATTTATTAATTTTTGTGAAATGTGAGCACATAAAGTTTCTGGTGTCACACAATTGCAAATTTTAACATAAGTAAGTTTGAATATCGCATTTAGTAATTGGTTACATTTCTATTAATCAGAGTAGGCATATTAACTTTCTAGTAGTCATTGCAATTATTTCCCTTCAACCTAATGTTAATAGCATCCTTTGTCATTTTCTACTTCTGGAAAATCAAAGCTTAATGCAATTGAATGGCCTTGGTTAGCCACTACTCTGGACATCTGCATAGCCTGGGAGCTCTAGATTTGTGTGAATTAAGTGAGGCTATACTTTCCAACTTCTGGTCTTCCCAGGTGGCACAGTGGTAAAGAATCCACCTGCCAGTGCAGAAGACATAGGAAATACAGGTTTGATCCTTTGGTCTGGAAGATCCCCTGGAGTAGGACATGGCAACCCACTCCAGTAAGCTGCCTGGGAAATCCCATGGACAGAAGAGCCTTGTGGGCTACAGTCCATGGAGTCACAATGAATCAGACATGAGTAAGCAACTGAGCATACACATATATACTTTGCCATTTAAATATTTTAAAAATTGGGCTGTTATTCCTCACAATAATATTGTTTGCTTATTTCTACAATTTTTTATCAATGCAAAATTTAAATTCATATTTTATTGTTACTTAACCTTGTTTGTGAAATAAAATCTACTGATACATCTGCCCTTAAAAAGTAAATAATAGAAGTGATTACTGGCAATTCACCATATACTTCTTGATATTTACTCATTCTGAAAACTGATACCCATATAAAAACCTGCACATAAATATTTATAGCATCTTTATTTATAATTTCCAATACTTGGAAAGTCTCCAGTAGGTTCAACTCAAGAGGTTCTTAAGTAGGTAAGTGGAATAATAAACTGTGGTACATCTAGACAATGGATATTATTCAGCATTAAAACTAAATGAGCTATTAATCCATGAAAAAAACATGGGGGAAACTTAATTGCATATAACAAAGTAAAAGAAGCTAATTTGAGAAGGCTATTTAGCATATAATTCCTACTATATGACATTATGGAAAAGGAGAAGCTAGGGAGATAGCAAAAAGATTAATGGTTGCCAGAGGTAAGGAGGGAGGAAGGGATGCACAGGTAGGGCTGGGAATTTTTCAAGGTAGTGAAACTCTTCTGTGTGATACTGCAAGGATGAGCTGCTGGCACTGTGCCTTTGTAAAACACGTGGAATGTACAACACCAAAAATGAGCCCTGATGTAAAACCGTGGGCTTGGGAGGATAAATGTGTCAGTGTAGGCTCATCATTTGTAATAAATGTACCATCTGGTGCAGGTTGTTGATATTTGAGGAGGTTATGACTATGTGAAGGCAAGATTTATAGAATAAATATCTGTACTTTCTGATCAGTTTTGCTTGAACTTAAAACTACCCTAAAATGTGAAGTCCATTTTTTAAAAAGATAATGCTAGGTGGGAAAAGTTAGAGCTATATAAGGAATTTTTGGAGAAGGTAATGGCAACCCACTCCAGTGTTCTTGCCTGGAGAATCCCAGGGACAGGGGAGCCTGGTGGGCTGCTGTCTGTGGGGTCGCACAGAGTTGGACATGACTAAAGCCTCTTGAGAAACCTATATGCAGGTCAGGAAGCAACAGTTAGAACTGGACATGGAACAAAAGACTGCTTCCAAATAGGAAAAGGAGTACGTCAAGGCTGTATATTGTCAGCCTGCTTATTTAACTTATAGGCAGACTACATCATGAGAAACGCTGGGCTGGAAGAAACACAAGCTAGAATCAAGATTGCCGGGAGAAATATCAATAACCTCAGATATGCAGATGACAACACCCTTATGGCAGAAAGTGAAGAGGAACTAAAAAGCCTCTTGATGGAAATGAAAGAGGAGAGTGAAAAAGTTGTCTTAAAGCTCAACATTCAGAAAATGAAGATCATGGCATCTGGTCCCATCACTTCATGGGAAATAGATGGGGAAACAGTAGAAACAGTGTCAGACTTTATTTTTTTGGGCTCCAAAATCACTGCAGATGGTGACTGCAGCCATGAAATTAACAGACACTTACTCCTTGGAAGAAAAGTTATGACCAACCTAGATAGCATATTGAAAAGCAGAGACATTACTTTGCCAACAAAAGTCCGTCTAGTCAAGGCTATGGTTTTTCCTGTGGTCATGTATGGATGTGAGAGTTGGACTGTGAAGAAAGCTGAGTGCCGAAGAATTGATGCTTTTGAACTGTGGTGTTGGAGAAGACTCTTGAGAGTCCCTTGGACTGCAAGGAGACCCAACCAGTCCATTCTGAAGGAGATCAGCCCTGGGATTTCTTTGGAAGGACTGATCTAAAGCTGAAACTGCAGTACTTTGGCCACCTCATGCAAAGAGTTGACTCATTGGAAAAGACTGTGATGCTGGGAGGGATTGGGGGCAGGAGGAGAAGGGGACGCCAGAGGATGAGATGGCTGGATGGCATCACTGACTTGATGGACATGAGTCTGGGTGAACTCTGGGAGTTGGTGATGGACAGGGAGGCCTGGCGTGCTGCGATTCATGGGGTCGCAAAGACTCGGACATGACTGAGCAACTGAACTGAACTTAACTGAAGTGATTTAGCAGCAGCATAAGGAATTTATCCTTAGGACTAAAGTGAAGTGAAGTGACTAGGACTCTGTGCTTTCACCTCTGAGGGCACAGGTTTGATCTCTAGTCAGGGAATGAAGAGCCCTTAAGCTGCTCAGTGCAGTCAAAAATAAAGGATTAACATTAAAAAATAGAATTTATTATTTATGAAACTTGTAATTTAATTCAAGTTGTACAATTAGACAACAGAATATTCACCCTACTCCTTCATTAACCTGTATTAGGAATAGTTACGAGAAAAAATGCAAAGATGGGCACAATAAAGGACAGAAATGGTATGGACCTAATAGAAGCAGAAGATATTAAGAAGACACAGCAAGAATATACAGAAGAACTAAACAAAAAAGATCTTAATGACCCAGAAAACCATGATTGTGTGATCACTCACCTAGAGTGAGATATCCTAGACTGTGAAGTCAAGTGGGCCTTAGGAAGCATCACTACGAACAAAGCTAGTGGAGGTGATGGAATTCCAGTTGAGCTGTTTCAAATCCTAAAAAATGATGCTATGAAAGTGCTGCAGTCAATATGCCAGCAAATTTGGAAAACTCAGTAGTGGCCACAGGACTGGAAAAGCTCACTTTTTCATTCCAATCTGAAAAGAAGGCAATGCCAAAAATGTGTCTACTACCACAGAATTGCACTCATCTCACAAGCTAGCAAAGTAATGCTCAAAATTCTCCAAGCTAGGCTTCAACTGTACATGAACTGAGAACGTCTAGATGTTCAAGCTGGATTTAGAAAAGGCAGAGGAACCAAAGATAAAATTGCCAACATCCATTGGATCATAGAAAAAGCAAGAGAATTCCAGAAAAACATCTACTTCTGCTTCATCGAAGATGACTTCAGCCATCGTCATCATGCCATCTTTTGCATCGAAAAGACACTTCCTCCTTGGAAGAAAAGCTATGACCAACCTAGACAGCATATTAAAAAGCAGAAACATTGCTTTGCTGACAAAGGTCATCTAGTCAAAGCTATGGTTTTTCCAGTAGTCATGTATGGATGTGAGATTTGGACCAAAAAGAAAGCTGAGTGCTAAAGAATTGATGCTTTTGAACTGTGGTGTTAGAGAAGACTCTTGAGAGTTCCTTGGACTCTCAAACAAGTCCATCCTAAAGGAAATCATCCCTGAATATTCACTGGGAAGATTGATGCTGTAGCTGAAGTTCCAATACTTTGACCACCTGATGTGAAGAACTGGCTCATTGGAAAAGACCCTGATGCTGGGAAAGACTTGAAGGTGGGAGGAGATGGGGATGACAGAGGATGAAATGGTTGGATGGCATCACCGACTCAGTGGACATGAGTTTGAGTAAGCTCCGGGAGTTAGTAATGGACAGGGAGGCCTGGTGTGCTGCAGTCCACAGGGTTGCAAAGAGTCGAACATGACTGACCGACTGAACTGAACTGAACAAGATAAAAAAATGTTGGACCTTAAAGATACTGTGATGAATGAGACACATTTCCTGCCTCTCAGTTTTCCACCAATATTGTTTGGGAAAATCAAGATGTAAGCTGTTAAAAAGTGAAGCAAAAATATAAGATATCTGAAAAGGGCTTTGGAACCAAGAAGAAAAAGAACAATCTGTTTTTGTACTTTGGGGAATTTGAACATATAGATATTTTAATTGAGTGGAAATAATTGCACAGTTAATCTTTTGTAAGGACATAATGCATGTCTTTATTTTCATAGAAAGATCTCTTTTGTAGAGTCTGGTATTTTCAGTTTTGAGTGACTCTTGACTATGTATAGCAGGGAAGACAGTCAAGGGTATATTAGGATATTTTCTTAAAAATTGGGGTGGGTTGATGGTAGAAGGAAAAAAATAGTAACTAATTCTTACTATCCATGTTCAAGACTATTCACTTTTTTTTAATATCTTTTTACATTTTTCCATTTATAGACATAGCTCCTTTCTAAGTAGTTCATATTTTCAAACTTTTCTAAAGTCATGAAAAAATACCTGTACTCATCTCCAGCAAGAGCTCCTGAAGCAATTTAGTCCTGAGTCTGGAGACTTTGGAACAAGTGATACATATATATATATTTTTTTCAGATTAAGATTGAGTCCAAAAAAGCATGTCTTTAAAAAATAAAGTCTTTAGTTAAACTGAGTGGCAATAGGTTAGCATTGATGATAAAATGCATCTAGTTATTTTCAAGTTTATTATAGTCATAATTTATAATTAAATATATATATGTGTGTATATATATATACATATATATTATTCAGTGTTAAACACTAATGCTAACCACTTAAGTTATATTTTCATAAAAGTTATTGGACATATTTTTCCTTCAGTTAATCATGAATGTGTATTCACTAAGATGGCAGTGTTCACCTTGCAGAACTATGCCGTAATTGCAGAAATTGTACTGTAGCTTGGCACAGAGAAAGCACACAATAAGAGTGGCCTATTTTGTTCATTTTTGAAAAATATAATGCATAAATATAAGTGCACTAAAAGAAAAGTACACAATTTATACATATACAGACCTGATCGAATATTCACAGTGGAATACTACCAGCATTCCAGAAGTTTATTCCTCCCTCTCACTAAGCACTGCATGAGAGTAACTAGTATCTCAGTGTCTTACAGTGTGAATGCCCATATTTGAATGTTAAAATAAAATCAGACAGTATTTACTCTTTTTTCAGGCTTCCTTTGCTCAACACTATGTTTTAGTTATTCTTTAATATTGTTAAGTGTAACTACAGTTGTTTACTCTCATTGCTACATTGGGCAAAATTATGTGCATATGCCACAGCTATTTATCTTTTGGGTTGAAAATCATTTGTGCAGCTTCCACTTTGAGGTAACAATAAATAGTTCTGCTATGAACATTCATTTTCCTGTCTTTGAGTGGAAATATATGCAAATTTATCTTGAATATCTGTCTAGGAGAGGAATTTTTGTATCATATGGTAGAAATATGTTTTACTTATTGCATGTGTGCTCAGTTGTATCTGACTCTTTGTGACCCCTATGGACTATAGCTCATCAAGCTCCTCTGTCCATGGGATTTTCCAGGCAAGAATACTGGACTGGGTTGCCATATCCTCCTCCAGGAGCCTCCAGGAATCAAACCTGTGACTCCTTCATTGGCAGGTAGATTCCTTAGCACCATGTCCCCTTGGAAGCCCATTTTATTTATTAGAAACTTCTAAGTTCTTTTGAAAAATGTTTTACTAATGTACACACCCACCAGCAGTTTACAGAAGACCCATTGCTCCACAACCTATCGAGAACTCAGTATTATCTGTCATTTTCATACTGTTGTTATGAAATTCTATCATGCTGTGGTTTTATTTAGTATTTTCCTGATGGCAAATAAGACTTAGCACGTTTTCTGACGTTTATTGGACTTTCAGATGTTTCTTTATGTCAAGGGCCTAGACTCTTTTGCAACACTTTTTCTTTAAAAAAAATTTTTTTTTAATCGAGGATAATTGCTTTACAATATTGTGTTGGTTTCTACCATACATCAACATGAATTGGTCATAGGCAAGCATATGTCTGCTCCCTCTTGAACTTCCCTTCCACCTTCCACCCAATCCCACCCCTCTAGGTTGTTACAGAGCACCAGTCTGAGCTCTCTGAATCATACAGCAAATTACCACTGGCTATCTTTTTTACATACGGTAGTGTGTAAGCTAGTGGAGGTGATGGAATTCCAGTTGAGCTCTTTCAAATCCTGAAAGATGATGCTGTGAAAGTGCTGCACTCGATATGCCAGCAAATTTGGAAAACTCAGCAGTGGCCACAGGACTGGAAAAGGTCAGTTTTCATTCCAATCCCAAAGAAAGGCAATGCCAAAGAATGCTCAAACTACCACACAATTGCACTCATCTCACACACTAGTAAAGTAATGCTCAAAATTCTCCAAGCCAGGCTTCAGCAATATGTGAACCGTGAACTTCCTGATGTTCAAGATGGTTTTAGAAAAGGCAGAGGAACCAGAGATCAAATTGCAAACATCTGCTGGGTCATGGAAAAAGCAAGAGAGTTCCAGAAAAACATCTATTTCTGCTTTATTGACTATGCCAAAGCCTTTGACTGTGTGGATCACAATAAACTGTGGAAAATTCTGAAAGAGATGGGAATACGAGACCACCTGATTTGCCTTTTGAGAAATTTGTATGCAGGTCAGGAAGCAACAGTTAAAACTGGACATGGAACAACATACTGGTTCCAAATAGAAAAAGGAGTACATCAAGGGTGTATATTGTCACCCTGCTTATTTAACTTATATGCAGAGTACATCATGAGAAATGCTGGACTGGAGGAAACACAAGCTGGAATCAAGATTGCCGGGAGAAATTTCAATAACCTCAGATATGCAGATGACACCACCCTTATGGCAGAAAGTGAAGAGGAACTAAAAAGCCTCTTGATGAAAGTGAAAGAGGAGAGTGAAAAAGTTGGCTTAAAGCTCAACATTCAGAAAACTAAGATCATGGCATCTGGTCCCATAACTTCATGGCAGATAGATGCGGAAACAGTGGAAACAGTGTCAGACTTTATTTTTGGGGGCTCCAAAATCACTGTAGATGGTGACTGCAGCCATGAAATTAAAAGACGCTTACTCCTTGGAAGCAAAGTTATGACCAACCTAGATAGCATATTGAAAAGCAGAGACATTACTTTGCCAACAAAGGTTCGTCTAGTCAAGGCTATGGTTTTTCCTGTGGTCATGTATGGATGTGAGAGTTGGACTGTGAAGAAGGCTGAGCATTGAAGAATTGATGCTTTTGAACTGTGGTGTTGGAGAAGACTCCTGAGAGTCCCTTGGACTGCAAGGAAATCCAACCAGTCCATTCCGAAGGAGATCAGCCTTGGGATTTCTTTGGAAGGAATGATGCTAAAGCTGAAACTCCAGTATTTTGGCCACCTCATGCGAAGAGCTGACTCATTGGAAAAGACTCTGATGCTGGGAGGGATTGGGGGCAGGAGGAGAAGGGGACGACAGAGGATGAGATGGCTGGATGGCATCACTGACTTGATGGACGTGAGTCTGGGTGAACTCTGGGAGTTGGTGATGGACAGGGAGGCTTGGCGTGCTGTGATTCATGGGGTCGCAAAGAGTCGGACACGACTGAGCGACTGAACTGAACTTTGTGTGTGTTTCCACGCTCTTCTCTCCATTTGTCCCACCCTTGCCTTCTCCTAGTGTGCCAACCAGCCTGTTCTCTATGTTTGTGTCTCCATTGCTACCCTACAAATAGGTTCACAATACCATTTTTCTAGATTTTATATATATATGTGTTAATATGCAATACTTGTTTTTCTTTCTGACTTACTGCTCTTTGTATAATAGGCTCTAGGTTCATCCACCTCATTAGAACTGACTCAAATACATTCCTTTGTATAGCCAAGTAATATTCTAATGGGCATATGTACCACAACTTCCTTATCCATTCATCTGTCAATGGACATGTGGGTTGCTTCCATGTCCTAAGTATTGTATATACTGCTACAATGAACATTAGGGTACATGTGTCTTTTCCAGCTATGGTTTCCTCAGGGTATATGACCAGTAGTACAATTTCTGAGTCCGATGGTAGTTTTATTCCTAGTTTTTTAAGGAATCTTCAAACTGTTCTCCATAGTGGCTGAATCAATTTGCAGTCCCACCAAAATTACAAAAGGGTTCCTTTTTTGCTACACTCTTTCCAGCATTTATTCTTTGTAGACTTTTTATGATGGCCATTATGACCAGTGCATTAGTTTTTAGAATTTTCAGTCATCACCTTCTTGCCCAAATTTGCAGGCAGTTGATATTCTCAATTTTAGTTTAAAAAATATTTACAAGTTCAACATATCATAATAGAGAGAGGAGACATTTATACTAATTTACACCTTTCCTTAATAACTTAGACACTTGTGTCATACTTTTTTTCATTCATGGATCTTTCTGGGACTGTAGCAGTTGTTGTTTTTCTTCTTCTTTCTCCTTACCACCCCCTCCATTTTCTTCCTACAGTACATACTTAGTATTTAATGACAGATTTGTGGTTAGTAAACTCTATGTTTTTGTTAGTCTGTAAATGTACTCACCATAATTCATTCATTTTCTATAGAAAGTTTGGCTGAGAACACACTTCTTGGTTGACATGCATTTTCTTTCAACATCAGTTCAGTTCAGTCAGTCAGCTGTGTCTGACACTTTGTGACCCCGTGAACTGAAGCACACCAGGCTTCCGTGCACATCAACTCCAAGAGTTTGCTCAAACTCATGTCCATTGAGTCAGTGATGCCATCCAACCATCTCATCCTCTGTCATCCCCTTCCCCTCCAGCCTTCAGTATTTCCCAGCATGAGGGTCTTTTCCATAAGTCAGTTCTGCACATCAGGTAATCCAAGTATTGGAGTATCAGCTTCAGCATCAGTCCTTCCAATGAATGCTTCTGCTAAGTCACTTCAGTTGTGTCCGACTCTGTGCAACCCCATAGATGGCAACCCACAAGGTTCCCCCGTCCCTGGGATTCTCCAGGCACCAATGAATATTCAGGACTTATTCCTTTTAGGACTGGTTTGATCTCCTTGCAGTCCAAGGGACTCTCAAGAGTCTTCTCCAGTACCACAGTTCAAAAGCAAAATTCTTTGGTGCTCAATTTTCTCACATCCATACATGACTACTGGAAAAACCATAGCTTTGACTAGACAGACCTTTGTCAGCAAAGTAATGTCTCTGCTTTTTAATATGTTGTATAGGTTGGTCATAGCTTTTCTTCCCAGGAGCAAATGTCTTTTAATTTCATGGCTACAGTCACCATCTGCAGTGACTTTGCAGCCCAAGAAAATAAAATCTGTCACTGTTTCCATTGTTTCTCCCTCTGCCATGAAGTGATAGGACCAGATGCCATGATTTTAGTTTTTTGAATATTGAGTTTTAAGCCAGCTTTTTCACTCTCCATTTTCACCTTCATCAAGAGGCTCTTTAGTTCCTCTTTGCTTTCTGCCATAAGCGTTCTGTCATCTGCATATGTGAGGTTATTGATATTTCTCCCAGCAATCTTGATTGCAGCTTGTGCTTTTCCAGCCTGGCATTTTGCATGATGTACTCTGCATGTAAGTTAAATAAGCAGGGTGACAATATTCAGCCTTGATGTACTCCTTTCCCAATTTGAAACCAGTCTGTTTTTCCATTTCTAGTTCTAAGTGTTGCTTCTGGACCTGCATACAGATTTCTCAGGAGGCAGGTAAGGTGGTCTGGTATTCCTATCTCTTGAAGAATTTTCCATAGTTTGTTGTTATCCACACAAAGGTTCTAGTGTAGTCAATGAAGCAGAAGTAGATGTTTTTCTGGAATTTTCTTGCTTTTTCTATGATCCAATGGATATTGGCAATTTTATCTTTGGTTCCGCTGCTTTTTCTAAATCCAACTTGAACATCTGGAAGTTCTCAGTTCATGTACAGTTGAAGCCTAGCTTGGAGAATTTTGAGCATTACTTTGCTAGCTTGTGAGATGAGTGCAATTGTGTGGTAGTAGACACATTTTTGGCATTGCCTTCTTTTGAGACTGGAATGAAAAAGTGAGCTTTTCCAGTCCTGTGGCTACTATTGAGTTTTCCAAATTTGCTGGCATATTG
This sequence comes from Bos indicus x Bos taurus, assembly GCF_003369695.1. NCBI lineage: Eukaryota > Metazoa > Chordata > Mammalia > Artiodactyla > Bovidae > Bos > Bos indicus x Bos taurus. The sequence continues at coordinate 9,999,681 of NC_040102.1, read as the reverse complement.
ACTGCAGCACTTTCATAGCATCATTTTTTAGGATTTGAAACAGCTCAACTGGAATTCCATCACCTCCACTAGCTTTGTTCAAGTGATGCTTCCTAAGGTCCACTTGACTTTGCACTCCAGTATGTCGGGCTCTAGGTGAGTGATTACACCATCATGATTTTCTCAGTCATGAAGATCATTTTTGTATAGTTCTTCTGTGTATTCTTGCCATATCTTCTTAATAGCTTCAGCTTCTATTAGCTGTATACCATCTCTGTTCTTTATTGTGCCTCTCTCTGCATGAAATGTTCCCTTGGTATCTCTAAATTTCTTGGAAGAGATCTCTAGTCTTTCCCATTCTATTGTTTTTCTCTATTTCTTTGCATTGGTCATTGAGGATGAGGAAGGCTTTCTTATCTCTCCTTGCTATTCTTTGAAACTATGCACTCAGATGGTTGTATCTTTCTTCTATGCCTTTGCTTCTCTTATTTGCTCAGTTATTGAAAGCCTCCTCAGACAACCATTTTGCCTTTTTTGCTTTTATTCTTCTTGGGGATGGGTTTGATCACTGCCTCCTGTACATAGTTACAAACCTCCATCCATCGTTCTGCAGGCACTCTATCAGATCTAATCTCTTGATTCTATTTGTCACTTCCACTGTATAATTGTAAGGGATTCTTTCAATGTAGGTGTAGAGATTATTAAAATTAAGCATGCATATTTCCCCCTTTTCCACTGGAGCTGTTAACATGTTAATCATAATTATTTAAACTTCCCTGCTTGTTGACGTCAGCACTCATGGCCCCTATGTATTTTGTTCTCAGTAGTTTCTTCTCTGGATTGAACATGTCTTTTGTATAAGCATGTCTTTGGCATGTCTAAGTAATTTTACTTAACCTCACGTCTCATGTATTTTGTCTTTTAATATAAAAGTGTCATAGTTTTCCAACACATATTCAGGTGCATTGTCTATCTTTAGTTAAATTTTGTATGTTTCTAAGTATATGTGCTACTGCTGCTACTAAGTAGCTTCAGTCATGTCCGACTCTGCGACCCCATAGACGGCAGCCCAGCAGGCTCCTCTGTCCCTGGGATTGTCCAGGCAAGAATACTGGAGTGTGTTGCCATTTCCTTCTCCAATACATGCATGCACGCAAAGTCGATTCAATTGTGTCCGACTCCATGCGACCCCATGGACAGCAGCCCACCAGTCTGCTCTGTCCATGAGACTCTCCAGGCAAGAATACTGGAGTGGGTTGCCATTTCTATGTGTAAATTTCACTTTTTTGCTTATCAATATCCAATTTTTCTAGCATGATTTCTTAACGTTACTGTTCTTTGCCCATTGGGTTGTTTTTCCACCTTTGTCAAAATCAGTTGACTATGGTTATGGCTCTTTTTCTGATGTCTCTAACCTGTTTGAGTGACCTACACCTATCATTTAACAAATACGTCTTACTTTGCCATGAGCATCGGATGAAAGGTTTTGTTGCTCCACATCCTCATCAGTGTTTCGAGTTTAGACATGCTAGTAGGTGTGTGTTAATTTCATGATACTGTTTTATCTTTAATTTCTTAGTGACACATGATGTTGAGAATCTTTACATAGGCTTATTTGCCATCGGTATAGCTTCTTTGATGAGATATTTGGTAAGAAATTTCTTAATTGGGTTGTTTATTTTCTTGTTGAGCTTATTTTCTTATTATTTGCATATTTTGATACAAATTATTTATCAGATATATCAGAAATATATGGCCTCTGTTGAAATTCAAAGGATTTTGTTCATGAGTATTTCTGGGCACTCTGTTGTATTGCACTGTATTCGTTAGTCTACCCCCGGGTTCTCTATTCTATTATCAAATCTTTTGGCAGTTTTACCTTGTCTTGATTAATGCAACTTTATAGTAAACCTTAAATTCATGGAATTTCAGACCTCAGTTTTGTTCTTCTTTTCAATATTGTGTTGGCTCTTCTGGATTTTTCATTGTTGTATAAACTTCACAGTCAGTTTATTGATATCCACAAACTAACCTGCTGGAATTTTGACTGGCATCACATTGAATCTATACATCAACTCGGCTAGAATGACATCTTAAAAAATATGGGAGCTTCCTTTCCTATATGGAATATCTCTCCTTTTATTTAGATCTTAAAAATAAATTATTTTATCAAAGTTTTGTAGTTTTCCTTATGCTGATGTTGTATATACTTTGTTGAATTTATACCTAAGTATTTCTCTTTTTGATGCTAATGGAAGTGGTAATGTGTTTTCAACTCCAGGTACCAATTTTTATTGCTGGTGTAGAGGAAGCAATGTTTTGTTTATATTAAGCTTAAATCCTGCAAACGTGCTATATATACTTATTAGTTCTATGAGTTTTTTTGTTGATTGTAGAATTTTCTACATAGGCAAATCATGTCATCTGCAACAAAGAGAGATTTATTTCTTCTTTTCCAATCTGTATGCTATTAATTTATTTATTTGCTTTATTGTACTAAGAAGGACTTTTAGTGCTATTTTAAATAAGATTGGTAAGAGTCAACATCTTGCCTCTTTCTTAATCTTAGCTGGAAAATGCCTAGTTTCTTACCACCTAACTGTTAGCTGTACTTTTTTTTTTTAGATATTATTTGTCAAAATGAAGAAGTATTGCTCTTTATTTGAATTTTTAATTTTGAATTGATATTGGGTTTTCTCAAATGCTTTACCTGTATCTGTGAACATAATTATGATAATTTTCCCCTTTGGTCAGTTGATGTGATGGGTTAAATTGATTGATTTTTAAAGAATTAGACTTGCATGTTTGGAATAAATACCATTTAGTCATGGTATACAGTTTACATGTTCTTGAATTTGATTTGCTAAGGACTTTTACATTTATATTCATAGGAGAATAGCAATGTATGTTTTTCCTCTCTTCTAATATATTTGGTTTTATGGTAATGCCAGTCTCAGAATGAGTTAGGAAATACTCCCTCTGCCTATCCATTCTGGATGAGACTGTAGAGAGTTGATGAATTTACTTCCTTAAATACTAGGTAGAATTCACCAGTAAAAAAATTCTTTGTGTAGTGCTTTCTGTTGTGGAAAGTTATGAATTATTGATTCAGTTTCTTTAATAGATACAGGTATATTCAGATTATAAGTTCCTCCCTATGTGAGTTTTGATGGATTATTTCTCTCAAGGAATTTTAAAATTTCTTCTAAGTTATCCAATATGTAGGCATGGAGTTGTTTGTGACATTTCTATATTATCCATGTACTGTCCATGGAATAAGCAGTGATGAACCTTCTTTCATTTCTTATATTAATAATTGTGTCTCTCTTGGTTAGCTAGGCTACATATTTAGCAATTTTATTCATCCTTGCAAAGAACCAGCTTATGGTTTCATTGATTTTCTCTATTGATGTCCTATTTCCAATTGCTTTGATTTCTGTGCTAGTTTTTATTATTTTTTCTTCTATTTATTTACATTTAACTTTCTCTTCTTATTCTAGTTTCCTTAGTTGGAAGTTTATAGTATTGATTTTAAATCTTTCTTCTTGTCTAATAAATGCATTCAGTGCTATAAAATTCCTTCTAAGTAATGTTCAATGCATCTTGCAAATTTTCACATGCTGCAATTTAATTTTCATTTTAAATAGATTTTTTAAAATTTCAAATAGATTGAAAGTCAACCAGATACTTGCTATTACATTAGTTATCAGAGGATTGAATAAATACATACCTCCAAATGTATCAGACGTGTTCAATATAGTATCGACAATTCAGGCTGGGCAGTAAGTTAAAGGAGATTGATATTCTCTGATCAGTTGCATTAACACTTCTTAATTTTTATCTTGCAAGCAAATCAAAGGCAGTTTAAATTCAAGTGTAACGGACTGCAATACTTGTTTCTGTGCTTTCTCAGGGATATTTCTTTACTTGCTTATATTCACAACATAGTGAGATGGGACTTAGATATGATTCATATGATAAAAGAGTTACTTGTATTTATTATATAAAACTTATATTGCAACCTGAATATTAAGCTAAAACTGAGTTTCAAATACTAGTTAAGCATACAACCACAAGGGAGTGGCTGTTGAGCTAAGATTCAGAATCCAAAATAAATGTTAAAATTATGAGGAATAACATAGGCCAGAGCCATCAGAGATATCCCTCAAACAATCAAAACTAGGTTATTTTCTCAGCCAGTTCTGAAATCCAAACAAGAGGCATAAGATTTGAATGGGTTGTTTGATTTGTGGAGACATTACCTGTCACATCTGAAAATGTTAGTAGCCCTTGTTCACAAACTATGATGAAAAAATGACGGACCCTGTATGATACCTGAAATAAATGTATACTCTCTTAGCACTTCAAAGAGCTGTTGCCCAGTCAACCCTTTGGGTTCACACTACCCCAATGTTCAAATGACATTGGAAGTGATCAGTTTACACACAGGCGGGAGTCTCTGGCAAAAGCCCGCGACTGCCAACCAGTGGAGACTGAGGACTTTGGATTAGACAATTACCCGAGTTGGCCTCAAGATGTATTCCCTGTGAGAGGCAATTGCTTGCCTTTTATTAAACTTCAATTGAAATTGTTTCTGTTACAGAAGGAATTAAAAATATTTTAAGACTTGAAAAACCGATCACATCTGGCTTGCAATATAAGAGCAACATTCTAAAACGGAGGGGGATGCACTTCTAAATAGAAAGGGTATATACATACTTACTATAGAAATAGTAAAAATATGTATAAGCATCACTGGAGATACCCTCATAATTGAATAGGAAGCTCTCATGTCTTCAAGCCCTACATTAGACCACCCTGATAACTTAATTGATTCATAGCTAATGAATGTTTTTACCAGAAGATAGTCAGCAAATGATGTGGTTTACAGTTGGTAGCTCAATGGAAGAGGGCTAAAATTCAGACTGGAGCACAACTGTATTGCAATGTATTATAAGGCAGCTGTGCATTGATTGAAGAAGGAAAAGAAAATCTCACTGAGTAGGATAAAAATTGGTAATCCTCACAGCATCTTAGAAAATGGGCAGTAGCAATCACGACATTAGGAGATGTCAATGGGACAAAGCCGCAGAAATCACCCTCCATTGTTTGTAGCCGAAGGTTTGGAAAGGGTCTGGGCAGATTTAAGGAGTATGCAATTTAGAGTAATCTATGTCTTTGATGTATCTTGATGCAGCTGCATGAACATTTGCAATAATTCTAAGGTTTTAACTCTGTCTTTTGGTTTCCATTTGACTTAATGGATAAATCTTAAAAAGATTTATCTATTATGGAGGGCACATTCTTAGGTAATAATGAGAACCATTGCCTCCTAAATACACACAGAGGAGTTTATTTAACAACAGAGGCATGGAAATGTGTAGCTTTTAAGAAAGATATTCAAGTATAATAGTTACAAGTATCTCCTGCTTTTGCAACTTGTTATAGTAACATGTGACCTAATGTTTATAGGTTATGAATTATGGATGGAGGGCAACGATGAAGGCAAAGCATATGTGGTTAAACTGAAACTAGTGACATTTGGGGAAGATTTGGAGCCTATGAGTCCTTTCAACCATGCAGCACTATGTGATTGCTGCAAATATCATATCTCTAGCAGTTCCCAGGGCTTCCCAAGTGTTGCAATAGCATTTCCAAGTGCCAATGAAGGAGACATGGGTTTGATCCCTGGGTCAAGAAGATCCCCTGAAGTAGGAAATGGCACCCATTCCGGTATTCTTGCCTGGGAAATTCCATGGGCAGAGGAGCCTGGCAGGTTACAGTCTATGGTGTCAAAGAAAGTCAGACTGAGAAACTGAGCATGCGCGCGCACACACGCACACACACACACACACACACGCGCGCGCACACACACACGCACACACACACACACACACAGCAGTCCACAGCTTCCAACAGCATGGAGTCTATTCCTGAAGTATGTGAACTCATATTAATAAGTATTTTTACAGCTGAAGGCACTCTATAGATTTTTTTTTAGTTTTTTGAATCGAGATGAAATTGATATAACACAAAATTAACCATTTTAAAGTCAACTATTCGTCAGTATTTTATGCATTTACCATGGTATACGAGCACTACACCACCATTTAGTTTCAAAGCACTTTCATCAGGCCAGCCGGAAAACCCATACCATTAGGCAGATTACTCTCTATCGCCTCCCCTACCCCCACACTAGCTCCTGGCAACCACCAACCTGCTTTCTGCCTCTACGTACTATGCCTGATGTTTCAGGTAAATGTAATATGCAGTATGTTTACCTTTTGTGTCTAGCTTCTTTTACTTACTATAATGTTTTTGAGGTTCATCTGCTGGCTTGATCCAACACTATATTTGATGCTTGGGAAAAACACTAAATAGAGAAGGTAAGAATTCATGCTCTCAAGGGTTTGAAATTTAATAGCCAGAGAAAGTTAAGAACAATATCCACAGCTTATAAAAGCTTATATAAAATTTGTAATATGATAGAAGATTATGATTGATATGTATATATAAAAAAAGAAAATGGAAAACCAGGCAAGAAGTATTTTGAGAGATGGAGCCTTTAGTTGCAGCAGGGATGGTTGCAGTAATAAGAAACTGGCCAAGTCAGAACTTTAAGAATGTAGAATTCTACTCAAAAAGAGAAAGAGGCGAGGCCATTGTTTAAGTGGAGGTAGGGGCCAGGGACATTTCCTGCAGAAAAATTAAGTCTAGGAAATGCTCTGGTGTGGAAGTGTGCCTCGTGTGGTCAAGAAATAGCAAGCAGGTCAGTGAGGCTGGACCACAGAGAGTAGGTGAGAATGGTAAAGTGTTAGAATGGGAAGGTGGCACAGACCATGTACACTGGCACCATGTCTTCTATTGTAAGGGCCTTGATGTCCATAATGGGTGAAATGGGAACTCATGGGAGGATTTTGATTTGACCATACTTATGCTTCACTTACGTAATTGCTTTATTAAAAACAAATAGGAGTGATGTGGTAGATTTGATAATCCAGAGAAGAGATTATGATATTTAAACTGAGGCAGCATGGCGATAGTGAGGAGTTTATGTGTTTTCAAGTACAGTTAACACAGTTGTCTGATAAATTGGAGATAATAGAAGAATGAAAAATCTGTCTCGTATTTTTGGCCTGAGCAACTGAGAAATGGAATTTGTGAGAAATATTTGTATATCCAATCACTGGAGTTAAGATTTAGGATGAGAGTTTCAATCTCTGGAAGACTTGTGGCAGGAAAGCTTAGATTTTGCTCTAAACTGTGAGAAATCAAAAGTCTGCAAGCAGAAAACTTAACCAGGGGATCTGATATTCAGATATATAGTCATGATATATCAATACATCAGCCTGGCTTTGCATTGACTGTGTCAGCATCCAAGATACTAGCACAGCACACGAAGGAGATGTAAAATTTGGTAGATTTAAAATTTAATTCTCTTCTTGGTGAAGATTTGTCTCTCAGAGTCCCAACAGAGAAGAGATTTTTGAGAGCATGGGAACAGAAAGCCAGGCAGCCACTCCTTGTTGCAGAGCAAAAGTTGACAAATTATGGTCAGTGGGCAAAAATCAGTGTTTCTTATGTGTTTGTAATACAGCTTTATTGTAATATAGTCACACGTATTTATTTATATTTTTCTGTGACTGCTTTATTGCTAAAAAAGTAGAGTTGACTAGCTGAAAGAGAGGCCATATGGTATACAAAATATTCATTTACTGACCTGTACTATTTATTATCTGGCCTTTTACAGAAAAAGTTTGATGAGCACAGACTTCAACTATGCTTGAGGGATAAAGAAAATCATTCCACATGCTATAGTATAGTGTACCTAGTATAAGTATTTCCATTTTCAAGTTTTTCTACTTTATTTTTATACTTATGAGCATGTAACTAAACAAACCCAAGATAAAATTGCAGATTATGTCAGAAACTAGTGCCAATAATATTTGTAGAAGTAGTGGTTGTAATCAAGCTTATAAATTCTGAGGCTCCATTAATTACTGATTATTGTTATTGAAAAGCAATCTATGTCAAGATATTCCAGGCTCATGGCTTAATTTGATAAAACCCCACAAAGCAGAATACTTTGTAAATGAATATTTTATTAATGGATATATCTACAGGCTTCTCAGGTGGCATTAGTGGAAAAGAATCAGCCTGCCAATGCAGGAGACATAAAAGATGTAGGTTCGTTCCCTGGGTCAGGAAGATCCCCTGGAGAAGGGCATGGCAACCCGCTTCAGTGTTCTTACCTGGAGAATCCCACGGACAGAGGAGACTGCAGGGCTGCAGTCCACGGAGCCACTAAGGGTTGAACATGCCTGAAGTGACTTAGCATGCATATGTATATATTAGTATACATATAAAGTCATGCTTTCTGGTAATTTATTTCACATCCCTTTATTTTTCCTACATGAAAAAGCAATTTAAATATGAGCTTCTACTTGGATGGCTCATATCTCCAACAGCAATTTTCAAACAAGAGGATGATATTTTAGAGTCAAATACAATAATCCCTTTATTACTCTTAGCTACTGAGGCAATATCTCATATTAAAAAATGTGAGCTTCCTAAAAAAGCATTATTTCAGAACTCTAGAAGCATGTAGGTATCCTTAAAAGCATATTAATGCCTCAAATAAATTGTAACAAATGTTAGTCAAAGGCAAAGAAGTCTTTTAATTACTATATTCCAGAATTTCAAATGCCTTTACACAGAAGACATTGGCCAGCTGTTCTTCATATCCAAAGAGAGAAGAGCAACAGAAGCAGCAGTAAAATTAGCAATAAGGAGAGTCTACTAAAAGCAAGAGAGAGAGCATCACAGGGCTGTTAAGAAATCTTCTCTGGAAAATTATAGACATGAGTACATTGCATTGTCATTTGTCTGGAACAGAAAGCATGTGGCCCAGGAAAAAGTTAGAGGGGGAATTAAATGTACTTTCCTGTCCTGAAAGCTCTGTTAAGTTCAGTTCAGTCACTCAGTTTGCAACCCCATGAATCACAGCACGCCAGGCCTCCTTGTCCATCACCAACTCCCAGAGTTCACTCAAACTCATGTCCATCGAGTTGGTGATGCCGTCCAGCCATCTCATCCTCTGTCATCCCCTTCTCCTCATGCTCCCAATCCCTCCGAGCGTCAGGGTCTTTTCCAATGAGTCAACTCTTTGCATGAGGTGGCCAAAGGATTGGAGTTTCAGGTTCAGCATCAGTCCTTCCAATGAACACCCAGGACTGATCTCCTTTAGAATGGACTGGTTGGATCTCCTTGCAGTCCAAGGGACTCTCAAGAGTCTTCTCCAACACCACAGTTCAAAAGCATCAATTCTTCGGTGCTCAGCCTTCTTCACAGTCCAACTCTCACATCCATACATGACCACTGGAAAAACCATAGCCTCGACTAGATGGACCTTTGTTGGCAAAGTAATGTCTTTGCTTTTCAATATGCTATCGAGGTTGGTCATAACTTTCCTTCCAAGGAGTAAGCGTCTTTTAATTTCATGGCTGCAGTCACCATCTGCAGTGATTTTGGAGCCCAGAAAAATAAAGTCTGACACTGTTTCCCCATCTATCTGCCATGAAGTGATGGGACAGATGCCATGATCTTAGTTTTCTGAATGTTGAGCTTTAAGACAACTTTTTCACTCTCCTCTTTCACTTTCATCAAGAGGCTTTTTATTTCCTCTTCACTTTCTGCCGTAAGGGTGGTGTCATCTGCATATATGAGGTTATTGATATTTCTCCCTGCAATCTTGATTACAGTTTGTGCTTCTTCCAGCCCAGTGTTTCTCATGATGTACTCTGCATATAAGTTAAACAAGCAGGCTCTGTAGGTGACTTTAAGATACATTTCTCAATACTTTGAACATATGGAAGCTAGTTTATGTAAGACATTTCATAAATCACAGGTTTTTATGTAGGCCCAAAGGGTACTTTCTGCTTTTGTATAATTACTGGAAAATTTAAAATATTTAAAGACACAATTTAGAAGATAGCTTTAAAAATTCATCTTATATGTTTTCTATCAAAAAATTAAAAAATAGCATCAAATATATATTGAAGCTAGCTTTAATGTTCATAACCATTTAAGAAAATTGGGTCAAATGTTTTGGGGCCTATTTCTAATTTAAAAAAAAAGACATCTGAAAGAAAATTAAAGTGTGTAAGTAATCTCCAAGGTGTCACATGTATGCAGTATATATTTTGCGGAAAATATGCACACATTTGATTATCTGTGGAATAAGAGCTTATCTAGATAGGCTTTTGGGGGTGGTATTTAAGTAAGTAAGTGTCGTGTGCATGCTCAGTTTTGTCTAATTCTTTGCGACCCCATGGACTGAAGCCCACCAGGCTCCTCTCCCCATGGGATTATGCCAACAAGAATATTGAGGAGCATTGCCCTTTCCTACTTGAAGGGATCCTTCCTACCTAGGGACTGAACCCATGTCTCTTTTGTCTCCTGCACTGCAGGCAGATTCTTTATCACTGTGCCACCCGGGAAGCAATAGGTATTTAAATGGGGCCTCAAACATGAAAAAAATTAAATATGCAAAGTAAAAATAAAATATTAAAGGAAACACTTTAAAATAAATGGCAAAATGTTAAAATTAAAAATGAGAAAGTTTAAAAAAACAAAATAAAATTTTATTCAAATTATTAACCTTATTTTTAACGTTTGTAAGAAAGGCATTGAATTTGCAGTGGATAAATGTGCTCTGAAATGACATATGGAATTTCAAGTTTTGGTTCTAACACACAGAATATTTGTAGCTTGGGGAAGATATTTAATTCTCTTGAGCCTCTTATGTTTCATGCTGTAATTATAAGAATTAGAATAGTTAAAAACATAAAACAGAATAGTGTCATATGGAGAGCACTTACTATATGTGGGCTGTTGAGAGTATAAGTGGAAGCAGTAGTAATAACAGACATGATGGCAGTACCAATATTAGTCTTAATACAACTGTAATATTAATATTGGTTTTCTATGATTCAGTATGGTGAGTCATTTTTATGCTAAATAATATAATGAAATAATACAACAAACATTAAATACTATACATATGGAACACTAGAATGACATTCAATCATTAGGCATAGATCTACTACATTGTAGACAGACACTTTACCATCTGAGCCACCAGGGACGTCCCATAGATCTACTATGGACCATGATAATAGCAGGACTTTTAAGATTTGATCTGTTATGACTAGTGCAGTCATTAGAAATACCTTTCTAATGTTCTTTCAAATGATCCACAGAAGTTAAAATAAAGCAAGATTCACTTAAAGAAATAAACAAAATTAGTTTCATAACATATATTGAAAGAAAGCAAAAGGAAGAAAATTTTGGACTCTGTGGGAGAGGGAGAGGGTGGGGAGATTTGGGAGAATGGCATTGAAACATGTATAATATCATGTAAGAAATGAGTCGCCAGTCCAGGTTCGATGCACTATACTGGATGCTTGGGGCTAGTGCACTGGGATGACCCAGAGGGAGGGTATGGGGAGGGAGGAGGGAGGAGGGTTCAGGATGGGGAACACATGTATACCTGTGGTGGATTCATTTTGATATTTGGCAAAACTAATACAATTATGTAAAGTTTAAAAATAAAATAAAATTAAAAAAAAAGAAAATTAATACCAGTTATACTAAAAACTTTCACATAATTGGATCAATCTAGCTAGTGATAGGCACATAGTAAGTGGTGGAGCCAGAATTTGAAACAAAACTGTATAACTTAGTAATATATATTATTAATAGCTAAACTACAAAATGTAATCTCCTATTTACAAGTCCATGAAGGAGGAAATGCATAAATAATTTCTAAAGTATTATGTTATCCACCCCAGGATAGAACACTATATTTAAAAAGGTGAAACAAATAATTGAATTTATATAAACATAATTTATTTGTCTTTTAAACACTTTTTACTTCATGTTAGTATTTAATTATTTTATTTTCATCAAGAAAAGAACATTCTTAGTATATTAAAGCTTCATTTATTCCTCACACAACTGACACTAAAACAAATTCATGTAGATTACTTATCAGAGGAATATGACTCTGGAACACCATCTGTCACTATGACAAGGTCATCAGAGTTTTATTTAAAAAATAATTTCATGTAAATTTGCCATAGGAATCACTAAATTTGAAGTAGTGATAGAGACTTTTGAAGAGATATTGTTTATGGTTTCTTTTACTCAGTCTTAGATTAAAAGATTGTGTCTCTTAATTCATTTTTTAACCTCTGAGAACTGAGACCTATTCAGTAAAATCTCCAAGTTAATGTTACACTTGCAGCAGCAGTATATTGTGTGGTGGGAAAGCTAGTTCAACAAATGCTGTAACTTGATTCCAGATTAATTTATTTAGATTCTTTTCTCCTCTTTGCTTTTCCACTTGAAGATCTCTCTAAGTTAATGATTCTAACTTTCTAAGTTAGTGGTGTCTGAGTTTGCGACCCTATGGACTGTAGCCTGCTGAGTTCCTCATCCATAGGATTTTTCAAGCAAAATATTGGAGTGGGTTGCCATTTCCTACTCCAGGCTTAAAAACATTTAAAAAAAACTAAGATCATGGCATCCAGTCCCATCACTTCATGGCAAAGAGATGGGGAAACAATGGAAACAGTGACAGACTTTATTATTTTGGGCTCCAAAATCACTGCAGATGTGACTGCAGCCATGAAATTAGAAGATGCTTGCTCCCTGGAAGAAAAGCTATGACCAACCTAGACAGCGTATATTACTTTGCTGAACAAGGTTCGTCTAGTCAAAGCTATGGTTTTTCCAATAGTCAGGTGTGGATGTGAGAGTTGGACCATAAAGAAGGCTGAGCACTGAAGAATTCATGCTTTTGAAGTGTGGTGCTGGAGAAGTCTCTTGAGAGTCCCTTGGATGGTAAAGAGATCAAACCAGTCCATCATAAAGGAAATCAGGCCTGAATATTCATTGGCAGGACTGATGCTGAAGCTGAAGCTCCAATACTTTGGCTACCTGATGTGAAGACCTGACTCATTTGAAAAGACCCTGATGCTGGGTAAGATTAAAGGCAGAGGGAGAAGGGGGCAACCGAGGACGAGATGGTTGGATTGTATCACCGACTCAATGGACATGAGTTTGAAGAAATACTGGAGATAGTGAAGGATAGGGAAGACTGGCATGCTGCAGTCCATGGGGTCTCGAAGTGGTGGACACAACTGAGTGAACAGCAACTCCAGGGGGTCTTCCCCTCCCAGAGATAGAACCTATGTCTCTTGCATTGGTAGGCAGACTCTTTATCATTGTGCCACCTCATTGACAATAGCATTAAAATATATTTTGAATGCACAATTTAATATTTTTTACAGAAATCTTCAGGTAAATAGCAGAAAGACACACTATCTTGCCTGGCTATTCCAATTGCCCAGTCTCATCCAACTTTTCAGTCTGCTACTGTGACAAGAGTTTTCTTTTCTTTTTTTTAATAATAACCTGAAAATAATTTCTCATTTGCATCATTGTATGAGATAGTTAATTTTCTTTTTGAAAAGATTTTAGTGTCTTGCTATGGCAGTCTCATCCTGGCCCAGTCTGCAACCCACCTTTTAGAAAGGTGGGCACTCTTAGAGAAGACTTCAGTCCAAAATAGTGCTTGATTTTTTGTATGTTTTTAAAAAGCACAGAAATATATGCATCAATATTTAAGCTATTCTTGTATTGGGGAAACACTGAGTTCTGCAATTGCCATTGCTTGAGTCTACTCATTACAATGTAAGAATTGAAATAAATAATTTTGTTCCACATATTACCGTATAGTATTGGGTTTACAGATATGGCTATATGGGATTTAATGACTCTGCACAGGCATGAAAGTATTTTATCATTCACTGAATTACTCCTGGACAGTTACAAGCAGCCACATTGAGGTAAGAGCCTTGCACAACATACAGGTGTTTCTGGAAGGTCCTTAGTCCTCAGAACTGTAAAGGCATAGAGAGATGGATTGAAACTTCAGCTTGCCCAGCCTGCAGCAACTCCTCTGGCCATTTTAGACCTGGTGCTGATGGGTTTCTTAGGGAGTGACATTCATATGCCCTTGGGCAAAAACACATCATCCAGTCTGAGGAATGTAAAGGCTGAATGCTTTAAAGGTGAAATCTAAGATCTTTTTTAAATAGTAGCAATTTTAAAGTTTTCTTCTTCCCCAAACTATTAATATGAAAATTCAGACAACTTTCCTTTAATCTGTACTTCATGTATCAACATGAAAGGCATTTTTAATCTTGACTTTATTAATTCTCTAGATATACGCATCTAATGTAAAAGTGAACTTTCTAAAGGCTTAATGCAGAATACATTACTCAATACTTTTTATCCCCTCATGCTGACACCCACTTATAGTAGCCATTAAAAAATGTCAGTGAAAGTACTATATCGCCTGCTTTCCAAACTCAGTATTCTCTCCTCAGACATGGTCTTGGGACCCTGTGATGCAATATGAATTTATACAGGAGTTTTCTTTAACCTCTTTGACACTTGTTGAATATATTGACTACTTCCAGGAAATTTTGCATATGAAAAATAGCCATTCTCTTTCAGAAAAGAGGAAACACGGGGAGTTAAATATAGCTCAGCCTCATGATATATAATTGATACTACTTAAGACCTCCATTTATTCAAATCAAGTCAATTCTAATACTTGATTTGACTTGATTAATTTAAAAGCATTTCCTGCTTTTAAAAAAAATTACTGAACATTTATATTTTGAATGCATTGTATTTGAAGCCAAGGAATGGCCAAAGTAGTATATGGCATTTTCTAAGACATCTAGAAGTTTAAAATCTAGATAGGGTAACAGCACATTTTTTTAAAATTTATTTATTTTAATTAGAGGCTAATTACTTTACAATATTGTATTGGTTCTGCCATACATCAACATGAATCCACCACGGGTGTACACGTGCTCCCAATCCTGAAACCCCCTCCCACTTCCCTCCCCATACCATCCCTCTGGGTCATCCCAGTGCACCAGCCCCAAGCATCCTGTATCCTGCATCAAACCTGGACTGGCAATTTGTTTCTTATATGATATTATACATGTTTCAATGCTATTCTCCCAAATCATCCCCTGCCCCACAGAGTCCATCAGACTGTTCTATACATCTGTGTCTCTTTTGCTGTCTCACATACAGGGTTACAGTAACAGCACATTTTAAAAGGATATTGTACATAAATGGAGAAAGAGATCTCTGTGAAAAATCTAGTTAGCAGTTGGGTATAAATGCCTGGTGCTAAGTTGATAGACACAGCTGTAAAAAGCATTAGCATTAAGATAAAATATGGATCCATGTGAGTGGAAAAGCATCTTTGAGAGAAAGGAACATACACCAAAGAACAGAAGATAGATCACTGGAGCACAGCAATATTTGATAAATTAAGTAGTTGATAAGAAACCTATTAAGTGGTTGATAACGTATGCTAAACACAGGAAAAGAGAAATTAAGTTCCTATGAATGGTTGTGCAAAATAAGTAAGAATAGGTTATTCAGAGATCATTCCTAAGGCTTTCAGCTATTGAATTAGTACACTTATTTTGAGTAACTTTGACATAAAAGCAAAAAACAAGAGTGGACAAGCAACAGAAGAACTTGAAATTAAAGCAGTAACTTTTACAAATTTTCCAGTATACATAGGAAAATTTAAATCAGGAATGGCATGATTTTAAAATATGAAAGCAAAGGGATCATTAAAACTACCTAGTAAGGGCGTGTGTGTATGTGTGTGTGTGTGTGTGTGTGTATGTGTGTGTGCACTCAGTGGTGTCCGACTCTGCAGCTTCATGGACTGTAGCCCATGAACCCCCTCTGTCCCTGGAATTTTCCAGGCAAGAATACTAAAGTGGGTTTCCATTTCCTCCTCCAGCTGACCCAGGGAGTGAACTCGCATCTCTGGTGTCTCCTTATTGGCATGCAGGTTCTTTACCACTGTGCCACCTAGGAAGCACTCAGTAAGGATCTAAGAAATAGCAAAACATATCCATATCTGGAGAAGTGCACTTTTAGCTCACTACAGATGACAGATTTATCTAGCAGATACTGTTCTTTCATCTAGCAGAGAAAATCTTATTGTGAAGATTTTTAGTCTATTGTCTTTAGAACCTTGATTTCTGGAACTAAGCTATTCGTCCAGTGGTTAAGACTCCAGGATGCATGGGTTTGATCCCTGGTCGGGTAACTAAGATCCCTCTTGCCACGTGTCATGGGAAATAAAGCATTGATTGCTGTAAATATTTCAGAAGACAGAATATAAAGGAAATGCCCATGAAGATCTGGTACCACAAACAGGTGAAATAAATTAAAAGGGTACATTAAAATTATTGGGAACAAAAAGGTAGATTTCTGTCCTGAACTTGGCACTGGATGAAGGAGAATATATTTACCCTGAGAATATGAAACCATAAGTTAGTCCTCATGAAACTTCTGGTTCAAATTTATATGAACAGTATGGCCCATTAAACCTCAATAAAGGGTTTAATGTCGTATTTTTCCCAGTTGGGAATATTCCTGTGGAGAAATGCAATTCTACTCTTTCCTCAAAGTTTAAAATGATAGAAAGAAGGCACCATGACTATGAAAAAGCAAACCCAGAAAATAATATCTGCATCAAATTTTTTTATATATTAAAAATTAGGAGAAAATTATAAAAGTATAAAGCTAACTATGTTTGAAAGAAAATCCCTGAAATATATGTTCTAGAAATGACAATTTTTCCATTGACATTAAAAATATAATGCCATTTTAAACTGCTAATTAGATAGTATAAAAATAAAATTTGTGTACTAGAAAATGAATCCCACCAAATTACAGGAATACTGGGTTATAGTACACTTTGCTTTATTGTGCTTCAAAGATGTTACACGTTTCACAAATTGAGGCTTCATGGGAACCCTGTGTCAAGGAAGGCTCTTACTGCCATTCTCTCCAACAGCAGTTGCTCACACCCTGTCTCTGCATCACCCTTTGATAATTCTTGTAATATTTCAAATGTTTTCATTATTATTGCATTTTTATGATGATCTCTGATCAGGGGACTTGTTTTTAGGTGACATGAACTACACCTATATATGATGACAAGCTTTATCAATAAATGTGTATGGCCTGATTTTTCCACCAACCAGTCATTTCCCTTCTCTTCTTATCCTTGGGCTTCCCTATTCCATAAGACACAACAATATTGAGATTAGACCAATTAAATATTCCTACAATGGCCTTTAAGTGTTCAAATTAGAGGATGTCTCTTACTTTAATAAAATTTGAACTGATTCAAGTGAGGAAGACATGTCAAAAGTCAGGATAGGTCAAAAGTTAGACTTTTTGTGCCAAACTGTTAGCCAAGTTGTGAATGTTAAGGGAAAGTCAAAGAAATTAAAAGTGGCATTACATGTAACTGGAGAAAGGATACACTATGAAATGAATGCTTTTAGAAAAGTTTGTCATCTACAAGAAAAGAAAGCTGACTTGAATCAGTTCTTACTTCATCACTTTGTGCTCATATGAGTGTGTGGTATGTTAGACACTTCAATATAGATATTGAATGTTGAAGTTTTTGAAGGAATAATATTGGAGATATTGAACACGTTTATAAGCAAAATGCAAATAACTTATAAAATTAACATGTTACCATATCAAATATTAGAAATTCTGCTCATCAAAAGATTCCATAAATTGTTTAAAAGTACAAAATGTTGAGCAGGAAAACATGGTGCCATAACATTGCCAGAAGTATTATTAGTGGATATTTATTACATATTAAAAACTACAAATCAGTAGCAATTATATTAAAAAAAGAAGAAACTAAATACATGTAAAGATAATTCAGAGAATTAAAAAAAAATACTAGTGCTATGCTTTGGAAAAGAAACCTACAAAAAGTTGTTTCAATCTCATTAAAAATCACATCACAAAAATTAAAAAAAATTAAAACTCAAGATATAGTCCTGTAGCCACTGGATTCAAATAAGTTAAATTACATGGTGTAAATAACTGGGAAATATGTAAGGAAATGACCATTCTTAGCATGTGCTGATTGGATTACAGATTGTCACAAACACTTTAGAAAAGAATCTGCCATTGCATGGTACATTTGAAATTTCTTATTTATCCTATGTGATAAGGCCACCCTGATGATACAAGCTGGTTCTCTTCCAAAATTAGTTTCAAATATCCAGACTGGTAACGTCACACACACGCTGAGGGGACGTAAAGAGCGTTGTTACTCATATAATGAGACATTTTGGGGCGAGTAAGGCAGGCTTTCCAAAAATGACTTAAGGGAGCAGGACAAGATACTCACTTGGGATCTGAAGTGTTTAGGGGATGGAGTCAGGGTCAGGGTTTGAAGTTTCCATTAGCACCACAGAAAAAGCCCCTCAGGATATGTCCATTCAAAAACTAAGTTACCTTCTTATGTGCTTCTGCCAGCAGTGTGATTACAGTAGGCCCTCCGTATTTTTAGGGTCTGGGTCTGCAAGTTCAACCAAGGGCAGACCAAAAATATTCAAAGCAGTTTTCCAGAGAGTTCCGAAAAGCAGATCATGAATATTCTGTTCATATTCACCGGCAATTATTTACATAGCACTTGCATTACACTTACAACATTTTATATAGCACTTACATTGTACTAGGTATTAGAAGCACAAATGATTTAAAGTAAAGGGGATAATACGTGTAGGTTATATGCAAATACTATGCCATTTTATATAGGGAACCTGAGCATCCAGGGATTTTTGTATCCACAGAGGTCTGGAACCAATACCCTGCAAGTACTAAGGGAGGACCATATGTCTCTTTCAGCATTTACATGGTGTCTTACATTATTGAATGTGTATTATTCCCCCTCGAATAAAATCCTTGAGAAAAGGGACCACATTTTACTCATTTTTATAACCTCATTATACCTACTGTGCCTTGTAAATTTTTAATACATTCCAGCATAAATTTTTACTGATGGAACACCACAAACTCCTTATCTAATATATATAATCATAGACGCTAAAAAATGCATCGTTCTGTGTGGCATAGGACATTTGTCATCTTGGCCTTCTAATTTTATGATTTGGATTTTACATAAAAGAAAACAAAATATGCTACTTCATTCAATGTAGCACAGTATTTACAAAGAAGAACACTGATTTGTTTCTGTCCTTGATCCTCAGTGTCTTTGATGACTGCATGCCAACAGATTAGGCTGTAATTGACTAAATAGAAGACATGGTCTCTAGTCTTGAATTATCTTGTCTATTTTGAACCTAATAACATAAACAGTGTTCATAATATTTCCATTTGCATTATTAAAGGATAAAAATACGTTACACATTTTCATAGTTCAGTCACCCCTTTGCTAATAAAAAGAGACATAAAACTTAAGAAAGTTTATTGGCTGGCTTTAGGGTGGTTCAGTTAGTGGAGTTTATAGCAAGAAACTGGAAGACTGGAGGTAGAATAGGTCAGGCCTATCTTTCCTGTTCCCTCCCTTCTTCATGACCTTGGATCTGGTGATAGCATCCCACCAAGTTTAAGTTCCCCCTTTTCTTTGTATGTGCTCAGTTGCTCAATCATGTCCAGCTCTTTGTGGCTTCCTGGACAGTAGCCCACCAGGCTCCTCTACTCATGGGATTTTCCAGGCACGAATACTGGAGTGGGTTGCTGTTTCCTCCTCCGGGGGATCTTCCTGAAACACGGATCCAACCTGCATCTCTTGCATTTCCTGCATTGTCCAGGGGATTTTTTTACCACTGTGCCACCTGGGAATAGAACCACATTGTTTTCTTATTTATTACCTTAGCCCTAGAAGTGCTAACAGATTCTTGTTACTGGATTCTGTATGCCATAACCTCCCTTACCTCCTTAATCCTGCTCACACCTATGGATTTTAGTGTCCATATATCATTTTTACACATTTTTAGTATTATCGTCTGTATAGGATAGACTAACACACAGGGCCCGTGTCATCTGAGACTCAGTTAATTTCAAATTATGTGTCTGAAGGCTCAAAGATATTATTCTCATAAAACCAGAATAGAAAGTTGCTGTATTAATGCTGCACGGTGTCTTTAAGTTTGTGTAAAATCAAAAGGATGATTTAGAGAAACTCTACATCTGGCTATTTATTATCTTGGTGGACACTGATATTAAGAGGTTCCTATTGAAAGATGCTATTTTTAAAATGACAACATTTTGCTTTTTAAATATATTCTACAGTTATGATAAGGGGTGGAGTGGGGAATGTGAACATGGAGTTCATTCTTCCTAAAAGAACAGAGACCCTCAGGATGAGTATTAGTGCTGTGCTTTCTTACCTCCCAGGACCATATTATTTTCTCTTTGGTTTCATCTCTGCAGTTTATTTATATTTTGTTAGCAACGTTATGGGCTTACAAAGGGGGTTGGAGGGGCTTCATTTTATCCATCATTTAATAATTTTGATTAGGTAAGTATTTTAATGTATGTTAGCTGCCATGCTTCTAAAAATAAAAAGTGTGACTTTTAGAGGGGCCTTTCTGGTCGCTCAGACAGTAAAGAATCTGCCGGCAATGCAGGAGACCCAGATTTGATCCTTAGGCTGGGATGATCCCCTGGAGAAGGCAATGGCAACCCACTCCAGTACTCTTGCCTGGAAAATCCCATGGACGGAGGAGCCTGGTAGGCTGCAGTCCATGGGGTAGCAAAGAGTCGGACACGACTGAGCGACTTCACTTTCACTTTTCACTTTCATGCATTGGAGAAGGAAATGGCAACCCACTCCAGTGTTCTTGCCTGGAGAATCCCAGGGACAGGGGAGCCTGGTGGGCTGCTGTTTATGGGGTCGCACAGAGTCGGACACGACTGAAGTGACTTAGCAGCAGCAGCAGCAGCAAGCAACTAACACACACAGACTTGAAGATTAAATTTTTACCTTTGTATTTTCCAGGAAAAGCACATAATGAATACTCAAAAGATAGGTTATATTATAATATTAATACCTGTATAGAATATGCATGTAGCTAATCTCATAACCCATAGTATTTCCTAAGTTCTTTGATGAATATCTGCCTCTTTGCCTATTTGTGATACTTCAGACACTATAAGATAAAATACTCCTGATATTTCTGAACCTTTGTCCCTTCTTTCTTGTAAATTCTGTAATCCCCAATAGGAACTGAATAACTTGAACAACTTTAAACAACTTTTGTAGCTATGATATTAAGATGAGAAAAAATGATATTTGGGGTTTCTCAAGCCAATACTTCTTGTTTGGACCTTCTCATTATGGAATAAAATAAGTAGGGTTTCTAGACTTAGACATGTGTTGAAGAGATCAGGGGCATAATTACTATCACAACAGCTCACCCTGAAGCCCAGTTTCTAGGCCTGGCTTCTCACAGTAAGCTACTAAGCTATGGCTTGCTTGCTTGCTCAGTCACTTCAGTCATGTCCTATTCTTTGCAACTCCATGGATTGTAGCCCACCAGGCTTTTCTGTCCATGGGATTTTCCAGGCATGAATACTGGAGTGGGTCACCAAGCCCTTCTCACAGAAGTACAAAAACAATGAGTTAACTCAAAGGGTGGTATTTTTACCTCATCTTAAGTAAATAAGAGTGCCTGAATAGCTTTTTAAGATTTCGAATGCAATGCCACAGCATGTTTTTCTCTATGTTTTGAATAATATTTTTTCCAAGTTGATTGTCAATCACATCTCTGATGCTTACTATTGAAAGAATTATTATCCACATTGAATATTTTGTATTTTAATTTTCAATTTTGTTAATAAAATAAATGTATTTAGAATATTTGGTAAAAGAAGCAGTGATAACTTTGCCACCCATGATAACTTTTAAAAAGTTTAATAAAACTAAGCTTTTGGCCTGAGGCTCAATAATGGCAAATTTCCAGATAAAAGGCAAAATGTTTTCATTCTGAGAACATGGAAATAGAGATATAAAAGAAGATTCTTTTATAGCTGTAACTACACCTGTCACTGCACATGACAGATGTAATGAGTGTGGTTCCCTTGGGTTTCAGGGAAAATGAAACAGGAACCTCAGGAGATCTTATCATTTTCAAGAAACTTAAAAAACTGACAGGTATTTTTATTGGATGTGTGTAATTTTGTATTGCGCCACTATGATTTTTCCATTCAGCATTGTTATCATTGCCATTTATTATAAATGCTTCAGAGCAATGTGTCCATTAGAAACATAATATGAACTACACATATTAGCTAATATGGGTCATTTAAAAATTTTCAGTAAATTCCACATTGGAAATTATAAGGAAATGGAGAAAATGAATTTTACTTAGGTAAAATTTAATTTTATACATTATGTTAATTATTTGGCTGATATCAGCACAAATTGTTTCTTTCCATCTTTTGGGAGAGGAATCGTTAAGAACATAGATTCCTGAATATTAACAACAGGTGAGGAATAGATCTACTTTAAAAAGATAAAAAAATAACCCTTTATGAGTTACACTCATAGTTGTTTCAGTGTCTATGGAAATGTTAATATATACATTCTACAAATAAATGAGCAAGCACCTAGAATAATATCTTGTGAAGATGTCCACTTAATTATCTTCAATATTTTATTTCCATAGAAAATGATGTTATCTATTCAGTAGTCAGGAGAAGGCAATGGCACCCCACTCCAGTGCTCTTGCCTGGAAAATCCCAAGGACAGAGGAGCCTGGTAGGCTGCGGGTCTGTAGGGTCGCTAAGAGTCAGACATGACTGAACGACTTCACTTTCACTTTTCACTTTCATGCATTGGAGAAGGAAATGGCAACCCGTTCCAGTGTTCTTGCCTGGAGAATCCCTGGGACAGGGCAGCCTGGTGGGCTGCCGTCTATGGGGTCACACAGAGTCGGACACGACTGCAGCGACTTAGCAGCAGCAGCATTCAGTAGTCAACTCAGTTGGCCTAAAAGAGGTTATGTGACCCATAGAGTCCGTGTTCCCAAGAAATACATTGTGTTCAAGCGTTTTTGAGTACAGCAATTTCAGGAAGCCTAAATATTGATTCCATTTGTGTAACTTTCTCACTTTACTGGACATTATTTTCTTCACTATAATTTCAATTTCGCTATAATTAAGAGATTTAAGAACTCAGGGCCTCCCATGTTGATTTTATGAGGAACATAAAATAGTGCTGTGTTTCTTTAAATATGGATTTTGGTATATAAAACTGAAATAATCCCCAAATTTACTGCCCTTTGTCTAAATAATTTTGTAAAAAGGAAATGAATCACATCTTAATGAACATAAATAGAATTAACCAAAAATTTTATGCAGTCAATTTTGTGTCCATCTCTTTTACAAAATTAGACAAGGAAAGAGACTCATCATAATCTTAACCATTATGGATCATAAACTTGGCTTGAAATTAAGTCTTTTGAGAGTGTGTCAAAACAAACCATTCAAAGAGTAAAAGGAACTTTACCAATTAAAACAAGAAGTCTATGCAATCAATTAACCATTTAAATTTTTAAAATGAACTGCAAAGTTCCAGTGTTTTGATAAACATAGTGGAGACTGATTATTCTTGCCTTCTTTAAAAGTATTCCAAATCGAGAAAAGATGTGCCTTGGGAAACTATTAATTATTTGAGCCTTTATTTATTTTCAATTTGGAGAAGCTTCAGGGTGTTCAGTAAAGCAGGGAAAGAAAAATGGAGATTTTCAGAGAGAAATGTAAAGGTATGGTTTTGATTGAGTATATATTAAAATACTTGGAAAATACAGCGCATTTATAATTTTAGAAGTGATTTTAAAAATTAGTATATCTGAATAAATGCATCTTAGAACAATTAATATAGGAAGAATGCTTTTTAAAATGTCAAATAAACAAGTGAAAGTCCAAAAATATGATGATATGTTTAAAATAAATGTCTCCAATGAAGTTTTTTAGAAGTGTTGTTGAAAAATCTACTTATCAAACTAAGAAGCTATAGTTAGGTAAAGTAAAAATGGAGTACATTTTTAGGCCACAAACAAACATTTTCTTGAATTTAAAATATAATAGTCTCAACACATTCAACTTTCTTTCAAGAACTTATAAAAAATTAGTCTTGAGCTTTCCAATAAGTGTAATTTATATTGACTGAATAAAATAGTGTTTGGAAAAACTATCTGCTTAAATGACATTTGCCTATCTGAATTGATTTAATTCAGTGTATCAGTGCTTACTTCTGCCTTTCATAATTTATAGTGAGAATTATATGATCATCATTCTAAACATTTTGGGGGCTTCCCAGATAGCGCGGTATAAAGAACATGTCTGCCAATGCAGGAGATGCAGGAGAGTGTGTTTGGTCCCTGATTGCAAAATTCAACTGGAGTCGGAAATGGCAACCTGCTCTAGTACTCTTTCCTGGAGAATTCCATGGATAGAGGGGCCTGGCTGGCTACAATTCATGGAGTCACAAAGAATCAGACAAGACTGAGCGACTGAGCACATACCTTGTTTGATTTTTATGAATTACATTATGAAGTATTAAAGAACTTTAAAATGTATCTATTCCTTTTATATATTTAAGATAAAGAATTATTACTTAGTATTTTTAGCTTATATGTTGGGATGGCACATTATAAGATATAAATTGTGTGATTAGATTTATATAAATAAGTTTATGTGATGATAATTACTCTGAATAAAACTGATTATCTTTGCTTGTTTTTAAAAGTTTTGCTGCTCCAAATGTCTCTTATTGTATTCTGGAATGTCCGTTACTTTTCTTCCCTCCTGTGTCTTATGTCTGCCTTTACTTTGCTTTCACACAGTTCCTTCTACTACCTGAACCAAGTAATCAAGATTGTTGTAACAATGAAGAATATAGAACTTACTGTATTGGTTACCACTCCATTTGATAATAATTTATTAAAGCCTAGTTATTCCATTTTGGAACATGTAGGAGCATGGAATTAATGTCAGGGATATGGGGTCCCCTGGTGTTCACAGGGGAGTTCTTTGATAGCAAGTGAGGCTTCTACTCTTTTATCCTGTAATATAAATGCAAACTCCATAACTAAGAAAATATTTTTCTCTTCTGTGTCCCATGACGGGACAGGTTCTGACCGGATAGCTCCTCTTCCCTTCCTACCTTATATTTTAGGTTGTAAAATGGCCTTTCTGGTTTCCAGTTTGTTTCCAGTGGGAATTGCTTCACATATAGATATATTTTTGCTGTGTTTATGGTGGCAGGCAAGCTCTGCTTCCTGCTTCTCCATCAGCCCCATCTCCCTCCCTGCACAGTGAGAATCTGGAAGTTAGGGGAGTAGATCTTAAAGGAATTGAGGAAGAGTTACAGAAGTATCTTGGAGAATATCTTCCTCCAAAATATTGATTTTTTAGATAATGCTATGATCTTTTTCATATGGGCTTCCCTGGTACCTCAGCTGGTAAAGAATCTACGTGTAATGCAGGAGACCCCAATTGGGCTCCTAGATGTGGAAATTCCCCTAGAGAAGGGAAAGGCTACCCACTCCAGCATTCTTGGGCTTTCCTGGTGTCTCAGACAGTAAAGCATCTGAGTGCAATGTGGGAGACCTGGGTTCAATCCCTCCAGTATACTCACTTGGAGAATCCCCATAGTTTGGGGAGGCTTAGATTTAGCCTTATTGAGCCTCAGGCCAAAAGCTTAGTTTTATTTAACTTTTTAAAAGTTATCATGAGTGGCAAAGTTATCACCGTTTCTTTTACCAAATATTCTGAATAAGATTATTTTATTAACCAAATTGAAAATTAATATACAAAACATTTAATATGGATTTTTGCAATAATCAGAATATTTATATCAGAGATGTGATTGACAATCAACTCAGAAATATATTATTCAAAATATAGAGAGAAATGTGGTGTGGCTTTGCATTAGAAATCTTAAAAAGCTAATCAGGCACTCATATTTTTTAAATTAATTTATTTATTTTAATTGGAGGCTAATTACTTTACAATATTGTAGTGGCTTTTGCCATACATCGACACAAATCAGCCCCAGGTGTACACGTGTCCCCCATCCGGAACCCCCTTCCCACCTCCCTCCCCATCCCATCCCTCAGGGTTGTCCCAATGCACTGGCCCTGAGCACCCTGCCTCATGCATTGAACCTGGACTGGCAATCTGTTTCACATATGGTAATATACATGTTTCAGTGCTATTCTCTCAAATCATCCCACCTTCACCTTCTCCCACAGAGTCCAAAAGTCTGTTCTTTATCTCTGTGTCTCTTTTGCTGTCTCGCATATAAGGTCATCATCACCATCTTTCTAAATTCCATATATATGTGTTAGTATACTGTATTGGTGTTTTTCTTTCTGGCTTACTTCACTCTGTATAATAGGCTCCAGTTTCATCCACCTCATTAGAACTGATTCAAATCCATTCTTTTTAATGGCTGAATAATATTCCAGTGTGTTTATGTACTGCAGATTTCTTATCCATTCGTCTGCCAATGGACATCTAGTTTGCTTCCATGTCCTAGCTATTGTAAACAGTGCCACGATGAGCATGGGGGTACACGTGTCTCTTTCAGTTTTGGTTTCCTTGGTGTGTATGCCCAGTGGCATTGCTGGGTCATATGGCAGTTGTATTTCTTACGGAATCTCCACACTGTTCTCCATAGTGGCTGTGCTAGTTTGCATCCCCATTAATAGTGTAAGAGGGTTCCCTTTTCTCTGCACCCTCTCCAGCATTTATTGTTTGTAGACTTTTTTGATAGCAGCCATTCTGACTGGTGTGAGATGGTACCTAATTGTGGTTTTGATTTGCATTTCTCCAATAGTGAATGATGTTGAGCATCTTTTCATGTGTTTATTATCCATCTGTATGTCTTCTTTAGAGAAACGTCTGTTTAGTTCTTTGGCCCATTTTTTCATTGAGTCATTTATTTTTCTGGGATTGAGCTGCTTGTATATTTTTGAGATTAATTCTTTGTTAGTTGCTTCGTTTAATATTATTTTTTCCCATTCTGAAGGCTGTCTTTTCACCTTGTTTATAGTTTCCTTCTTTGTGCAAAAGCTTTTAAGTTTATTTAGGTCCCAAATGTTTATTTTTGTTTTTATTTCCATTACTCTGGGAGGTGGGTCATAGAGGATCCTGCTGTGATTTATGTCAGAGAGTGTTTTGCCTATGTTTTCCTCTAGGAGTTTTATAGTTTCTGGTGTTACATTTAGATATTTAATCCATTTTGAGTTTGTTTTTGTGTATGGTGTTAGAAAGTATTCTAGTTTCATTCTTTTACAGGTGGTTGACCAGTTTTCCCAGCATCACTCGTTAAATAGATTGTCTTATCTCCATTGTATATTCTTGCCTCTTTTGTTAAAGATAAGGTGCATAGGTGCATGGATTTATCTCTGGGCTTTCTATTTTGTTCCATTGATCTATATGTCTGTCTTTGTGCCAGTACCATACTGTCTTGATGACTGTGCTTTTGTAGTATAGTCTGAAGTCAGGCAGGTTGATTCCTCCAGTTCCATTCTTCTTTCTCAAGATTGCTTTGGCTCTTTGAGATTTTTTTGTATTTCCATACAAATTGTGAAATTATTTGTTCTAGCTCTGTGAAAAATACCGTTGGTAGCTTGATAGGGGTTGCATTCAATCTATAGATTGCTTTGAATAATATACTCATTTTCACTATATTGATTCTTCTGATCCATGAACATGGTATATTTCTCCATCTGTTTGTGTCATCTTTGGTTTCTTGCATCAGTGTTTTATAGTTTTCTATATATAGGTCTTTTTTTTTTTCTTTAGGTAGATTTATTCCTAAGTATTTTATTATTTTTGTTGCAATGGTGAATGGAATTGTTTCCTTAATTTCTCTTTCTGTTTTCTCATTGTTAGTGCATTTCTATGTGTTAATTCTATATCCTGAAACTGTACTATACTCATTGATTAGCTCTAGTAATTTCTTAGTGGTGTCTTTAGGGTTTTCTGCTTCCCTGGTGGCTCAGATGGTAAAGCGTCTGCTTTATCCTGCAATGTGGGAAACCTGGGTTCGATCCCTGGGTTGGAAAGATCCCCTGGAGAAAGGAAATGGCAACCCACTACAGTACTCTTGCCTGGAAAATTCTGTGGACAGAAAAGCCTGGTAGGCTACAGTCCATGGGGTCGCAAAGAGTTGGACACGACTGAGCAACTTCACTTTAGGGTTTTCTATGTAGAGGATCATGTCAAATCTCCAAACAGCGAGAGCTTTACTTCTTCTTTTCCAGTCTGGATTCCTTTTGTTCTTTTTCTTCTCTGATTGCTATGGCTAAAACTTCCAACACTATGTTGAATAGTAGTGGTGAGAGTGGGTACCCTTGTCTTGTTCCTGACTTTAGGGTAAATGCTTTCAGTTTTTCACTATTGAGGATAATGTTTGCTGTGGGTTTATCATATATGACTTTTAATATGTTGAGGTATGTTCCTTCTATGCCTGCTTTCTGGAGGTTTTTTTTTTTTTTTTTTAATCATAAATGGATGTTTCCTTAAGGTCAGATAGAAAGATCACTCTTTGACTTAACTCATTGTTTTTGTACTTCTGTGAGGAGGGAATGGTGACCCACTCCAGTATTCATGCCTGGAAAATCCCATGGACAGAGGAGCCTGGTGGGGTATTTGTGATGATAGACATTGACAGCTATTTGTAAGCTACTAAAGAAGTCCAGAGAAGACGAGATAAGGGTACTTAATGTAAACATTGGATTTCAGATGAATAAGCAACGTAAAATGAAGGGTTTTGGCAATATCCTGATAATATATTTCACAATATTATATAAAATGCATATTTTGTTGTCAATTTTTATTTAATATTCACCATATTAGGCAGGAAGAGGAGATGAGTAATCCATTGGACTGCCATAGGATCTGCTGTATTGGAACTCTTCTGAATATGAGAAAAATAGCTAATGTTGAAAACTAAAGCTACAGTTATCCAGGATAATATTTGCCTCATTAGATAGTATCTATGTTTGGAGTCTGGTGAACTATCTTTCTATATAACTTACATGTTCTAAATATCATCTTAAAATTACTATACTTTAAAAAATGAAAGTAATATATGTAATTTTTCTGTTGTCCCTTTTGTTTGATTGTTCTACTTTTACATTCTTTTACAAAAAGAATAAAGCATTAACTGTGACAGATATGGGGACCTGAATGCTCTCCCTCAAGCTAGGGAGAATAGTGAGATCTTGTTTTGTTTTTTTTTCCCCCTGAGAAATGGTGCATGGGGTTTTGGTGAAATCATTATTATAGTATTATAATACATTTATAATATTATATTATATTATTGTATTTCTTATTATATTATTATATTTAATATTAGTTTCTTCAGCAAAGTTAAATAATTTGTTTCTCAGAAATATTTCTAAGTTTAAAAATCTATTCCTTATCAATGGCACCCCACTCCAGTACCTGGAAAATCCCATGGACAGAGGAGCCCGGTGGGCTGCAGTCCATGGGGTCGTAAAGAGTCAGATACGACTGAGCGACTTCACTTTCACTTTTCACTTTCATGCATTGGAGAAGGAAATGGCAACCCACTCCAGTGTTCTTGCCTGGAGAATCCCAGGGACGGGGGAGCCTGGTGGGCTGCCGTCCATTGGGTCTCACAGAGTCGGATATGACTGAAGCGACTTAGCAGCAGCAGCAAGCTCAGAAACTTAAGGTTATAAAGCAAATATCCAGCATCATAAAAATATATCAAAATTGCATAGTCCTAGTGGTTATTTTCTTCTGGGGAACAGCTCAAGTTTTCTGGCCAGTAGACACTATACTCTTATGAAACATATGCACCTTAACCAAATTTGATAAACAGGCAGTTAATTGACTGGTCAATTACACCTATTGTCTTGTTAACAATTCAGACTAGTACTTGAAGTGCATGAAGACTCACAAATGAAATTAAAGATTTTCACCCTTTCTTAAGGAAAAGAAACAAGAGTGGTCAAACTAATACAATTAAAAATATAAATGAATATACTAACCAAATTGTAAGATTATAAAACTTACATACATTATGTAGCCATACTTCATAGCTATTAATGTGTTTATGTTTAAGAATGGTGTATAATTATATTCAGTAAAAACATTATTTACTAACTAGGACACCTAGGAAAGGAGTTGAAAACATATAGGAATTAATTCAGTTCAATTCTTACCTAAGCAAGTAAAGAGGAAGGCATATAAATATCTAATTGTAATTCATTTTCATCATTGATCATTTTATTTGTTTTTTAATCAAATACATGTTCATATACATCAGGGTTTTTAAAAGGTATGAAATGGTTTTTATCTTCAGTGGCTTTGTAATCTAATCATAGAAACAGAATATATACATGCAGTATGTAAGGCCATGCCAAAGAATACCTTGATTAATTAGCAAAAAGTATTTGCAAGGTCAAAATTGAGGCTGAAATAGGTTAATGCCCAAGCATTTCATGTGGACTGAAGGCATTGCTAACCTGGTTGCAATGATGCACATAGATGGTATGTGAACATACACAGTCACTCAGTTTTGTCTGACTCTTTGCCACCCTATAGACTGTAGCCTGCCAGGCTCCTCTGTCCCTGGGATTCTCCAGGCAAGAATACTGGAGTGAGTTGTCATTTCTTCCTCATGGGAATCTTCCCAACCCAGGGATCAAACCCGGGTTTCTTGCAGTTTCTCTTATGGCAGGTGGATTCTTTACCGTTAAGCCAACTGGGAAGCCACACACAGATTGCGGCACTTTATAAATATAGAGAATATGTCCACATGCAGGTGAGGGCAGCAGGATGAAGAATCCAGAACTATTGGTAGAATGAGTGAGAATTAAGACAAAAATTCACTCCTTAAAAGGAATTTGCAAACTTAAAGATGGGGAGAGGGGTAGTTTCATCAAGATTGCACTGGAAATATATGGATGTCTTAAGGGTATCAGCTAGTGACTAATAAGCAGGGCCAGGTCTATACATCTGGCTGTCCTCTGAATTATTTCAGTGAGATCTGGCCAGTCCAATGTAGTTGGTCATCCCATGGAGATTGTCACTCTAGTCAGCTAATCACACTATCAATAGAATATCATACTCCTTCAAACTGATGTTCCTAATTTATGCAAGAGATAACTGATGCCTTAAGATTACAATTTATTATAATTTCTTACAGTTTTGCACTTTGGAATTAGGCAGATGGTTCTCACTGGGGGTACTGCTTGAGGTGACAGTGAGACAACTGGTGGGGATGAAATCTTCTGCTATTGCTGCTACTGCTAAGTCGCTTCAGTCGTGTCCAGCTCTGGGCGACCCCACAGATGGCAGCCTACCAGGCTCCCCGGTCCCTGGGATTCTCCAGGCAAGAACACTGGACTGGGTTCCCATTTCCTTCTACAATGCATGAAAGTGAAAAGTGAAAGTGAAGTCTTCTGAAGGCTTTTTTATTCATATCTCTGAAATTTGAGCTGGGATAGCATCTCTCTTTCAACACAGCTTGTCAACATGGCTGACTTGGACTCCTCAGTGTGTTGATCCCAGGGATTTGGACTTCTTTCTTGGCAGCTGTCTTCATACAGAGCAGGCTCTCCAAGAGGCTCAGGTGGATGATGCTGCCTTGGAAATCTCAGAATGGCAATTTATCAGTAATGGGCATCAAAATAGCATTTTAAAGATCTGTTAATTTTATGAGAACCTCAATGAGATTATTGCCATCAATATTGTATATCTTATTGTAAACAGAAAAAGTTCCTTATTTCTCAATTCATTATTTCACAAGGAGAAATATTATAATTTATTCTGCTTTAAGTTAAGGCATAATTTTGGAGTTTCTAATTTCTCTTTCTGTTTTCATTTATTCGGGCAATAACTGGGTCAGTCATTTGCTTTAGTGGGTTTTTTCCTCCATGTGCTTTCTTCAGGGTAGGCTTAATAAATATAGAGTCAGAAGTGAAAATGGTTTTACAAGTGAGAACTAGAGATGAGACATTAGAGTAAGGTATGAGTTGAAGGGAAGTCATGAGGAATAATCATTACTATGCGCCCAATATTTTAATTATTTTCCAATGAGTGGAATAAGGTATGATGTAAATTTCATACTGCATTTTATATAAATGAGAATAACCCCACAGTTTCCCAAACTCTCTTTCTTAACTGTTTTAAACTGAAATTATTACGTCCGTAGAATTTAATTATTTGCATGGTCCAAGGACAGGCTTGTATTTAGAAACTTTAATTTATACTGTTTTGTAACCTTAATTTTTTAAATCAGGATATGAAAATGGAAAATTCTCAAAATATAATTTAGTGCCTTGTGTTACGTAGAGGAGGAGGAGTAGACTGGAAAAATGGCTACTCTACGATTGCTGGTACTAATTGCTGGAACCTGTAAATGTTACCCTATTTGGAAAAACGTCTAAAAATGTGACTTAGTTATGGATCTTGACACCTGGAAATTATTTTGGATTATCTATTTGGCCCCTAAATCCATCCAAGTGTCCTTATTAGAGAAAAGCAAATGAGCTTTGACACATCAACACAGAAGTGAAGGTTATATGAAGACAGGGGCATAGATAGGAATGATACAGGACTGTTGGCAGATGCAAGAAACTAGAGGGGGCAAGGAAGAGTCTTCCTCCAGAGGTACACTGATTTCACACTTCTGCCATCTGGAACTGTGAAAGAACATATTGCTTTTGTTTTACCCCATCAAGTTGGTGATTATTTGGTATAGCAGCCACAGAATTATAAGATGAAAATAAGCTAATATGTGGAAATTAAAATAGAAAATAGAGGAAATCTTTAAGATGCCTGGCTTTGGAAAAGTATTATGAGATGCCTCTTATTAATCCTTGCTAAAATTCTAAATCATAGTTTCTTATTTCTTTTGGTCTATCTATTCACCTTCCTACAATGGCCATTTATTTATACAGCAAATATTTAACAAGAGTAGATGCAGGGCTAGATTATAAGGAATGCAAAATGGTCATGGAGTTTATATTCTCCAAGAGAACATAGACATTTAGGTAACAATATATGACTTAATTATTGATTCATTGGGATTATTTTAGGTACTATGAAGAAATAGGCTTCCCAGGTGGCTCAGCGGGTTAAAGAATCTGCCTGCAATGGAGGAGGTTCAGGCAGATGTGAGTTTGATTCTGGGTTGGAAAGATTCCCTGCAGGAGGACATGGCAACCCACTCCAGTATTCTTGCCTGGAGAATCCCATGGACAGAGGAGCCTGGTGGGCTACAGTCCATAGGATCACAATGAGTCAGACACAACTTAAGTGAGTGAGCATGCATGCACTATGAAGAAATACAAGGTAGTATCAGTAGAAAAGCTGTTTCAGATGGACAATAAAGGGACTCAACCGCACATATATACGTATCCATTCTCCTCTAAATCCCTCTCCTATCCAGTCTGCCATGTATCATTGAGCAGAGTTCCTTGTGCTATCCAGAAGGTTCTTGTTGCTTATCCATTGTAAATAGAGCAGTGTGTATGTATTGAACCCAAACTTCCTGTCTCTTGCCTCCTATCCTTCTACTCTGGCAACTGTAAATTTGTTCTATAAGCTTGTGTGTCTGTTTCTGTTTCATAAATAAGTTCATTTGCATTACTTCTTTTTGGATCCCACATATAAGGCGTGTCACACAATATTTCTCCTTCTTGGTCTTACTTACTTTACTCAGTGTGACAACTTCTAGGAACCTACATGTTGCTGCAAATGGCATATTTCATTCTTTTCAATAGTAATATTCCATTGTATATATGTTCCACGTCCTCTTTATCCATTCCTCTATCAGGGAACATTTAGGTTGTTTCCATGTCTTAGCTATTGTAAACAGTGCTGCAATGAACACTGGGGTACATGTATCCTTTCAGACCACATTTTTCTCTGGATACATGCCCAGGAGTAGGGGTTACAGGGTCATATGGTAGCTCTATTTTTAATTTTTTTAAGGAGCTTACATACTCCTATCCATAGTGACTGTACCAATTTAGATTCCCACCAACAATGTAGGTGGGTTCCCTTCTCTCCACACCCTGTATGGCATTTGTGGTTTGTGGATTTTTTGATGATGACCATTTTGAGGTGTGAGGTGATACCTCATTGTAGTTTTGATTTTCATTTCTCTAACGATTAGCAATGTTGAACATCTCTTCATGTGCTTTTTGGCCATCCAAATGTCTTCTTTGGAGAAATATCTATTTAGGTCTTCTGCCCATTTTTCGTTGAGTTATTTGTTTTGATGATATTAAGCCTCATGAGCTGTTTGTAAATGTTGGAGACTAATCTCTTGTTGGTCATATCATTTGCAAATCTTTTCTCCCAATCATTTTGGATTTGTCATTTTGTGTAGTTTGTTGTTTCCTCTGCTGTTCAAAAGCCTTTGAGTTTAGTTAGGTTTCATTTGTTTATTTCGGTTTTTATTTCCATTATTCTGGGAGATGTTGGAAAGTGCCCTGCCTATGTTTTCCTCTAGGAGTTTTATAGTGTCTGCTTTCACATTTAGATCTTTAATCCATGTTGAGCTTAGTTTTGTGTATAGTATTAATGATAGAATTTCCTTTTTTTACATGTAGCTCTCCAGTTTTTCCCAGTATCAATTGTTGAAGAGACCCGAATTAACAATTTAAAGCAAGGCTTGATGTTGAAACAAAGAAAAATAAAAGTATGTATAAATAGTATAAAGTACTTTTTTCCTAATAGGAGCGGTTAGAGAAATTGGAGGAATGTTAGAAAATGAACATTGTCAAAATTCTTAGGTTTCTAAGTTGGTATGTGATAACTATATGAACCAACAATGGTAACAACCAAAAGAATCAGAAATGTAATCAAATGCAATAGGAAGCAACACATGGAAGGATGCTGAAGGTAGCTACGGTTTGTGTGTTGCCTGGAAGTCTATCAAAATTTTCCCTCTGGGGGAAAAAATAATTACTCAAAGAAGGAGAAGAAATGAGGAATGATAAGAAAATCAAAATACATGATGTAAACTTTTTAATAGAATACTATTCTGGATTTCCTGTTCTTGCTGATAACATTTAAAAAATTCCATGAGTCCTTATGTTCCAAATATCTACTAGAAAGACTAAGAAATGTAAAACAAACAAACAAACAAAAAACTCAGGGTCCAAAACTATGGAAGCATTATATTTACATAACAAAGTCTAGTCAGTTCAGTTCAGTCACTCAGTCATGTCCAACTCTTTGAAACCCATGTACTGCTGCATGCTAGGCTTCCCTGTCCATCACCAACCGCTGGAGCTTGCTCAATCTCAAATCCATGGAGTCAGTGAATATCATCCAACCATCTCATCCTCTGTCATCCCCTTCTCCTCTTGTCTTCAATCTTTACAGCATCAGAGTCTTTTCCAATGAGTCAGTTCCTCTTACCAGGTGGCCAAAGTATGGGAGTTTCAGCATCAGCATCAGTTGTTCCAATGAATATTCAGGACTGATTTCCTTTAGAATTGACTGCTTTGATCTCCTTGCAGTCCAAGGGACTCTCAAGTGTCTTCTGCAACACCACAGTTCAAAAGCATCAGTTCTTCAGCACTTAGCTTTTTTTATGGTCCAACTCATACATCCACACATGACTGCTAGAAAAACCATAGCTTAGACTAGAAGGTCCTTTGTTGGTAAGTAATGTTTCTGCTTTTTAATATGCTGTCTAAGTATGCCATAGCTTTTCTTCCAAGGGCAAGCATCTTTTAATTTCATGGCTGCAGTCACCATCTGCAATGATTTTGGAGCCCAAGAAAATAGTATCTGTCACTGTTTCCTTTGCTTTGTCATCTATTTGCCATGAAGTGATAGGACCAGATGCCATGATCTTCGTTTTTTGAATATTGAGTTTTAAGCCAGTTTTTTCACTCTCCTATTTCACTTTCATCAAGGGGCTCTACTTCCTCTTCACTTTCTGCCATAAAGGTGATATCATCTGCATATCTGAGGTTATTGATATTTCTCCAAGCAATCTTGATTCCAGCTTGTGTTTCATACAGTCCAACATTTTGCATGATGTACTTTGCTTATAAGTTAAATAAGCAAGGCGACATCAGCCTTGACATACTCACTTCCCAATTTGGAACGAGTCTATTGTTCCATGTCTGATTCTAACAGATGCTTCTTCACCTGCCTACAGATACTCAGGACACAGGTAAGGTGGTCTGGTATTCCCATCTCTTGAAGAATTTTCCAGTTTGTTGTGATCCACACAGTTAAAGGCTTTAGCATAGTCAGTGAAGCAGAAATAGATGTTTTTCTGGAAATCTCTTGCTTTTTATCTGATTCAATGGATGTTGGCAATTTGATCTCCAGTTCCTCTGCCTTTTCTAAATCCAGCTTGAACATCTGGAAGTTCACAGTTCACATACTATTGAAGCCCAGTTTGGAGAATTTTTAGCATTACTTTGCTAGAGTGTGAGATGAGTGCACCTGTGCAGTAGTTTGAACACTCTTTTTACATTACCTTTCTTTGGCATTGGAATGAAAATTGACCTTTTCCAGTCCTGTGGCCACTGCTGAGTTTTCCAATTTGCTGGCATATTGACTGCAGCACTTTCATAGCATCATCTTTTAGGATCTGAAATAGCTCAACTGGAATTCCATTCACCTCCACTAGCTTTGTAGTGATGCTTTCTAAGGCCCACTTGACTTTGCACTCCAGGATGTCTGTCTATAGGTGAGTGATCACACCCTCATGGTTATCTGGGTAATTAAGATTTTTTTTTTATAGTTCTGTGTATTCTTGCCACATCTTCTTAATATCTTCTGCTTCTGTTAGGTCCATACCATTTCTGTCCTATGTTGTACCCATCTTTGCATGAAATGTTCCCTTGGCATCTCTAATTTCCTTGAAGAGATCTCTGATCTTTCCCTTTCTATTATTTTCCTCTATTTCTTTGCATTGATCACTTCTAAATGCTTTCTTCTCTCCTTGCTATTCTTTGGAACTCTGCATTCAGATGGATATATCTTTCCTGCTCTCCTTTACCTTTCCCCTCTCTTCTTTTCTCAGTTATTGGAGGCCCTGGAACTTTCACAACAGTGCAAGGACTTCTTTGGTATAATTCTCCTCCAGTTTTTTGGTTGTCTGCTGGCTCTATGGTGGGGCTCACATACCGGGCCTCCTAGGTCTGCTGAAACCAGTGCCCCTGTCCCTGTGTCAGGCCACTGCTGACCCATGCCTCCACAGGAGACACTGAGACACTCAAAGGCAGGTCTGGCTCAGTTTCTTGTGGATCCCTGGGTCCTGGTGTGCACAGAGTTTTTTCTTACTCCTCTGAGCAATTCTAAATGTGATTTCACACCTCCTACCATCTTGTTGGGGCTGCTTCTTTGCCCTTGGACATGGGGTATCTTTTTTTGGTGGGGTCCAACATTCTCCTGTCTATGGTTGTTCAGTTGTTAGTTGCAATTTTAGAGTTCTCACAGGACTGCATGTCCTTCTACTTTGCCATCTTGTTAAGGAATCTACAAAGTCTAGTGTATATTATGTAAAGGTACAATGATAATAAGTAGATAAATATATTTATCTCATTAGAAGATAAAGCAATTCTGGAAAGTAATTTGGAGAAATTTTTGCAAACCCATGAATCCAATTTAGTACAGATTAGCCATACTTTAAATGAGCAAAATGCAAGGTTCGGTTATTTGGGTGTCAGCTCTAGGGGGAAATCTGGTTGTTAGCATTAATTTTGGTATACCTTTAGCATATTAAAGTAGGCTTAAACAATAAGTGGATTACTGATTACTTCTGATTGCCTTCTGCAGCACTTAGTAAGTAGTCTTAAAGTATTCAGTAATCAGACTGGTTTTGAGTTCTTTTGTTATTATGTTTACCCTCAGCAAATCAGAGGCATCAAATTCTTCTAATATCTTGTGTTTGCCTATTTGTTCTTGGGTTTTCCTTGCTTAGCATATCAGAGCAAGTCCATTGTCATCTGTACTGGATTTGGTAATGTGGTGATGGAGGTGGGCAAGAGGATATACCTGGTTATTCTGATTTTTTCAGAACATGAAGTCTCAATCTTACACTCTGTGTTGTTCATAATAATTGTTCTATTGCTCCTTCTTCATTTGTAACACTCAGCCTATCCCCTTGCCTAGATAACATTTTTTGTTTGTTGGTTTTTTTTTACTGTTTTCCCTGTGATACTGCTTCAATGTCAGTTGCAAAGTTTTGTTCAACTCTGCGACCCCATGGACTACAGCACACCAGGTTTCCCTGTCCTCCACTATATCTGGAGATTGCTCAGTCTCATGTCCATTGAGTCAGTGCTGCCATCTAACCATATCATCCTCTGCCACCCTCTTCTCTTTTGCCTTCAATCTTTCCCAGCATCAGGGTCTTTGCCAGTGAGTCAGCTCTTCACATCAGGTGGACAAAGTATTAGAGCTTCAGTATCAGTCCTTCCAATGAATATTCAAGGTTGATTTCCTTGAGAATTGACTAGTTCGACCTCCTGGAAGTCCAAGAGACTCTTAAGAGTCTTCTTGAGCACCATAGTTCAGAAGCATCAGTTCTTTGGCATTCAGCCTTCTTTATGTTCCAAATCTCAGATCTGTACATGTCTACTGGAAA
Organism: Bos indicus x Bos taurus; assembly: GCF_003369695.1. Lineage (NCBI taxonomy): Eukaryota > Metazoa > Chordata > Mammalia > Artiodactyla > Bovidae > Bos > Bos indicus x Bos taurus. The sequence continues at coordinate 9,961,127 of NC_040102.1, read as the reverse complement.
AACCATTCATTTGCCTATATGGACCTTTGTCAGCAAAGTGGCATCTCTGCTTTTTAATGCTAATAGATTTGTCATAGCTTTTCTTCTGAGAAGCAAGCATCTTTTAATTTCACGGGTGTAGTCATAGTCTGCAGTGATTTGGGAGCTCAAGAAAATAAAAGGGTCACTGTTCCCATTTTTTCTTCATCATTTTGCAATGAAGTGAGGGGACTGGTTGCCATGTTCTTAGTTTTTTTGGATGCTGAGTTTTAAGCCAGCTACAATATGTCTTTCATGCCTGACTCTTCAGGTCATTTTTCATTTCTCTTTCTCCTTGGAAACATGAAGGGCATGTAATGATCTCTTGTACAAAGAAAATATAGTTAGTCTTGTTAGGTAGTTAGAATAGGAAAAAAGAGTCCAAAATAGTGGTAGCTAAAAGACAAAGAAGGGAAAAAAGCCCACAAAATTAGAACCAAGTAAGGTCCAAAGACCAGAATGAAAACTTCAGGTGAAGCAAACAGCCCTCCTGGCTAGCCCAGTTTACACAGGGCAGGCTCAAGGGGAGGAGAAAAAACATATAAAGAGGAACCAAAATTGAGACTCTCTTTTTCTCTTCTTTGCTCTTCTCTCTTCTTTTCATGTCTCTTGGGTTGGCCACCCTCACGCCTCAAGGATGTATTTTCCTTTGCTTGCCAAATAAAACTGAGCTGTAACATGGAGCTGTAACACTGGTCCGTCTGTTGCTTCAAATTTTTGCTGCAGCAAGACAGAACCAAGGAAATTACATACTCCCCTGACAGTCTTACACTGCTAGATGTGCTAATTATGGAAGAAAGCTGTCCTTTTTTAATATATTCTGATATCTACAGTCACAGAGTTTCCATTCAAATATTCATTGCTCTTTCAAGTGAGAACCCCTACTTTTATAGACAAATTAATTTGTATTTCTGGTTCTTGGTTGATTAACTTTTGTTTCTTTTGTTCCTTTAAAGAAAAGGCAACTAAAACATATTAGAATATAAGTTTAATTATCTATTTAGTTTTTGGTGTGATTTTACAAATTTTTTTCTATAGCGAGTTTTGTTAAACATATTTCTCAAAGTAATGAATGAGATTTCATTTTATAAATTGCTTCAGCAAAAACATATGTCAGTGTATGATATTGTCTTTAACAGTTATTAGGTAACTAACAGTAATGCACTTAAGATTTATATTTGTTTCAGTGCAAAAAAGATTAGTATCATTATTCATGATGCATATTTATTTTTCTGGAGGCTTACTCATTATGATTTTTGGGGGTGGTAATTTTTAGCTCTTATATCCTTTCATTATTTCTTACAGAGAAGTCATAGATTACCTGCTATGAACTGGTCACTTATAAGCTCTTGCAAATAAAAATACATCCACCCATACTTGTTTCCAGTCTTTAACAAACTGAATAGCTGAGTATTTTAAAGCACCAACTCATATGAGTTCTATCATAGGCTTCCTTGCTTTCAACCATCTAATCCCAAAGTAATTGCCTACATGACCTGTTCCAAAAGATTCAGTATTCTGCAACAGACGTCAGAGAAATAGTGACCTTGGACATACCACAAAATATACCCTACCAGATATTAATTCTTAATGTCTTTTATCTAAGTATATTTGCTTCACAACATTATGTTAATTTTTCTGTACAGCAAAGTGATTCATTTATACATGTATGTCCATTCTTTTTCATATTTTTTCCATTATGTTTTATCACAGGATATTGAATATATATATTCAATATCTAAGTAGATTGAATAGTTCCTTGTGCTATACAGTAGGACCTTGTTGTCTATGCATTCTAGATATAATAGTTTTCATCTACTAATCTCAAGCTCCCAACACATCCCTCCCCTACCTTCATCCCCCTTGGCAACCATCAATCTGTTCTATATGTCTCTTATCAGATATTCTTGACTAACTTGTAAGCAATTAAAGCACAAGGAATTTATCTTTGAATATATACTAATCAGTTAAAGGAACTTCATCCATTATCAAAGTAGAAGATTATATTTATAATCTTATAGATTATACCTCTTAAACTGTGGGTCTTCATAAGACTTCTAAAAGTAGTCTGTAGAAGCAAACTATGAGCCAAATCCTTGGAATATGCATGAGGTACCTGTATTTGGTAAAGGCCATTGAACAGGAGACTCTTAGAAGCCCAGAACTGTGTTTGTAACACACTCTTTACACACATTTCTGCTTTATAGTATCAGCTCTATTTTTCCTCTGCCACCTTTAAGGCTACATCTAAGGTGCCCCCTTACTATAACTAATAACTTGCCTAGGTCTAGGTTTTACTAGGGACAAACTCTAACTCTGCTATGCCAAACTATTTCTAGTATATTCAATTTAGGTAATTTTGCATATGGTAATACCTCAAAATACAAATGAACTGCTTCAGATTGTATCTGCTCTAACTGTTCATGCATAAGAAAACAAAGAGGATAATATAAAGGTGTATCAGACCACCTTAGCTATAATTATACTCATTTGAACATAAAGTAAAATTATCCTTGTGATGAAATAGGTAAATAAATATTGTAGGGGTGTAGCAGTGATATTTTTTTCACACACGGCCAGAGATAGCATACTTAGAACTCCACTAAAATTGGTTACATCACTTGCACATTTTCTAATTTCTTTTCTTATGTGGAAATCGTTTTTTGTTCTTTTTTTCCCTTAACTCCAATGTGGGAACAAGGTTTGTTTTTCTGTGGAATAAAAATTTAGACAGTTATAAGTGTATGACTTCAACTTTCTCAGAGGATAGTCTTCCTAAAGAGATGGGAGGGATAAAATTCTTCTTTGGTAATCTAATGCTTTTTAAGATTATTCTGCTCATTGGAATAAATAGTACAAGGTGGTAATCAACATTCATTCCTCACTTTACCTAATAAATAAGATAGCATATTTCCTATGAGACACCCTGCCCATTTAGTTGCTTACCTTAAGTAATTACAGATGAAAGAGTAGTATCTGGTTTTCTTTCAGCCAATCAGCAGTAAGTATGCACTATTGCTAGACTTCATATACCAAAATGAATACCACAATTAACATGGAAAATCTATATCTGTACTAATGAAGAGGCAGCCTGGCTAAACTTTATCTAATTTATTTTTTTAAATTTAATTTTATTTTTAAATTTTACATAATTGTATTAGTTTTGCCAAATATCAAAATGAATCCGCCAATTTAAAGTAAAAAATGTATGCAATTAAAAGAAAATATAGACTTAGGGAGTCATTGGCACTTGATTTCTTGATCAAGCCTGAAAAATCTTATAATAATTTATTGTACTTGCATGTTTCATGATGCTTTGATATGTTATCCAGAGGCTTGATGCTTTTGTACAGCTACTGTCCCTACATGATTCCATAAATCAAGGAAAAAGACCAGAATGCAGTCATGCTGATCAGTGTTCAGACTGATAATCAGACTTTCACAAATCTTTACCTTCCAGGAGCATCAGCAACACTCGGGAGGTTCTGGACACTTCCTCATAACATCTCCTGCTTTTGTGGCTTAGAAGGACAAAGTGAGGGAGTGAGGATAAAGAACTTCTGACTGAGGAGGGAAAGACTCTTTGTTCTTTGGATCTAATCATATCTAACCACTAGAGCTATGTGAAAGGTGTTCTTAAGGATCCATGACAAGTCGGCATCAATAGGTAGGCTCTGAGAACCAGCCAGTTACAATTTATGCTTCTGAAAGTCAGCCAATCCATAAGGCATCACTCCAGTTTACACACTTTTGAAATCTTTAAAGTTTATATTTCCAAATACTTGTATACAGTCATCGGTCCACTTTCTTCAAACATTTCATTTTGTGTCTTACAGCTCTCCCTTCATTCAGTTCAGTCGCTCAATCATGTCCAACTCTTTGTGACCCCATGAATTGCAGCGCACCAGGACTCCCTGTCCATCACCAACTCCCGGAGTTCACTCAAACTCACGTCCATCGAGTCAGTGATGCCATCCAGCCATCTCATCCTCTGTCATACCCTTCTCCTCCTGCTCCCAATCCCTCCCAGCATCAGAGTCTTTTCCAATGAATCAACTCTTCAAAGTACTGGAGTTTCAGCTTTAGCATCACTCCTTCCAAAGAACACCCAGGGCTGATCTCCTTTAGAATGGACTGGTTGGATCTCCTTGCAGTCCAAGGGACTCTCAAGAGTCTCTTCCAACACCACAGTTTAAAAGCATCAATTCTTCGGCGCTCAGTTTTCTTCACAATCCAACTCTCACATCCATACATGACCACTAGAAAAACCATAGCCTTGACTAGACGGACTTTTGTTGGCAAAGTAATGTCTCTGCTTTGGAATATGCTATCTAGGTTGGTCATAACTTTCCTTCCAAGGAGTAAGCATCTTTTAATTTCATGGCTGCAGTCACCATCTGCAGTGATTTTGGAGCCCAGAAAAATAATGTCTGACACTGTTTCCACTGTTTCCCCGTCTATTTCCCATGAAGTGATGGGACCAGATGCCATGATCTTTGTTTTCTGAATGCTGAGCTTTAAGCCAACTTTTTCACTCTCCTCTTTCACTTTCATCAGGAGGCTTTTTAGTTCCTCTTCACTTTCTGCCATAAGCGTAGTGTCATTTGCATACATGAGGTTATTGATATTTCTCCCAGCAATCTTGATTCCAACTTGTGCTTCTTCCAGCCCAGCGTTTCTCATGATGTAATCTGCATATAAGTTAAATAAGCAGGGTGACAATATACACCCTTGATGTACTCCTTTTCCTATTTGAAACCAGTCTGTTGTTCCATGTCCCTTCATTATTGATTAATAAATTCAACTTTCCTTTTTCCCTTCCTCTATTCCTTCCTTCCTTTTTATGATTCCTAATGAGATAAAATAAATAAAACATCTTTATCATCCATATTTAATTATGCAACTTAGTTAATTTCACTTTGTAGCCCCAACATACAAAGGTGAAAGTATACATTACCTATTTCTTTATTTTATACCCTATTTTTGTACTGATCTATAAGTGATACAAAATTTAGCTGTTACACAGTGTAAGCATGCATGATATTTTGTTTCACTTTCATAAATCAAAGACACACAAAAAAGAGCCGTAAATCAGTCATCCTATAAATGTCAAAGTCAGCAATGCAGACAATACAAATGTAAGGTTGTGTTTCATTTTGTCAACGTTGGCTACTAGAAATTTAGAGAAAATGTTTAGAAAGAAAGGACAAATTCATCATGGTCTTGATCTGTTTTAACATCTGATTGATATCTCATTAATATCTATTTCTTCCATTTCCAGATTTTCTCAAATAATTTATCTTTTCTCCTTAAATTATGGTATTTATCACAGATAATGTATGTAAGCAGCAGAGAAATGCTTTAGGGGCATATGAGGTTTGGGAGAAGAAAGAGTATCTGGCAGGGCATTGTTCATGTAATGTGTTTACTAGCTGAAGCATATCAAAGGAAATAGAATTTCATGATCTTACTCTAGAGAGATGCCAGCTACTAGGGAAGAAAACACTTAAGGGCTTTAGCAAAATTCACGGTATAGGTCAGTTCAGTGCAAATCATAAAACACAAAGGTTGATTTTAATCCACTTTGCTTACTTGGAAGGAAGCTTTAAGTCCTTCAAAATTCAGAGAGGCTCATATATTTAGAGCTAGTTAAAATCCTATTAAACCAAAGAGGGATTATGTAGATTAATACAAGGGAGTTATTTTGCTTGTTTGTTTTAATATAATATTCTCTGAACCATTCTTGATTATTGGAGTCTTCCAACTGAGTCTTTTTGAAACTAATATTCATACAATCCTAATAAGTGAAGGAGATTGCTAGTTAATACTTTTTAGTGGCAAATTTTACCAGGAATGAGGTCATTAAAAATATTTTGCTTGTAGCTGTATGTGATAGAAGAACATATTAAGATTAAAAATTAAGCATGCAAAAATGGTAGCATAGTCAAGGGCCACCAGAGCACTGCATTTACATGGGATAGGAAATTTTGCCAGATTTATTCAAACTTCTGGATCTTGTCGCTGTAGTTCCCCACACACCCACCCCATCTTATCAAGATGGATAAATAGATAGATAAGTAGAGACATAGACAGACAGACATAAATGTTTGAATGCAGATATTTATCTCTGTCCATCTATATACTTTATCTCAATTATTTGGATAAACTTCAAAACTTCCATTAATGACATATTGACAGCTCTTAAAGAGATTTTTAGTTCTTCAAAAATTTATATGACTTAATCTTTAGAACAGGATAATAGCTAATAAATGCAGGATATACACATATGTATATAGTTGACCCTTGAACAATATAATTGACCGTTGAACAGGTGAGGGTTAGGGGCACAGTGCTCTTGAAAATCCACTTAAATTTTTCCTGTTTAATTTCAATATCCAGGTTTCCACATCCCCACATTCAACCAGCTGTTGATTGTATAATGTATAATATTTACTACTGAAAAATATCTGCATTTATGCTGACTTTGGCAGTTCATACCTGGGTTGTTCAAGGGCCACCTGTATAAAGATTTTTCACCTACTATTTCTTTAAATCTAAGTTACTTAAAATATAAAATTAGCATTTTTATTCTTTTTAGCATATTTGACTAGATGGTTGCTGTTTAGTCACTAAGTTGTGTCTGACTCTTTGCGACCCCATGGACTGCATAACACCAGGCTCCTCTGTCCTCAACTATTTTCTAGAGTTTGCTCAAATTCATGTCCCTTGAGTCAGTAATACTACATATGAGATGCTACATGTATGAAAGGATACTCATCCTCTGCCACCCTTTTCTCCTTTTGCCTTCAATTTTTCCCAGAATCAGGGTCTTTTCCACTGAGTTGGCTCTTTTAACCAGGTGGCCAAAGTACTGGAGCTTCAGCTTCAACATAGTTAGATTTCATCTGTTTATTTAATTACTGCTTATGATTTCATGACATGTTTCAGGGATGGTGCTTTATACTAGAATAGACAAGGACTCTCCCCTAGGGCCATCCACTGAGGGAAATCGGTCCTTAGTTTCTTTATGTATGTCCAGACCCTTATTTATGTAATAAATAAAGATGCAGAAGTCCAATCAGGTAGAAGTGTCCATACTGCCATAGACACAGTGTAGAAAACAATCAGAGAAGCATAAATGTATAGATAAAAGCCTAAATTGTACATACCATTAAATATTTAAATTAAGTATTTAAAAGCAAACAAGGCTCTTCTCTTAATTCCATTCCTGGTTTGTATTATTCCTGAAGAGGAACATGATTAAAGGCTTATTTTAAACTATCTCCAAAAAAGACGGTTATTTAAAAAAAATCACTGGGTAGGCCGAATGGGGAAAAATGGTACAAAGAAATACCTTGGAGGACAGTTTTGTTGTACAACATTTGGCTTTAAATAAATGCATGGACCTGCTACTGAAAATGTATTACATATGTCAAACCAACAGTAATTAAACTGCTCCCTCTAAGCTTTTTTGATAGGCCATTTTCAGAATGAATGGCTGAGGCTGAGAAAGGGCACTTGGCATTTAAGATCCCTACCTTCAGGATATTATTCTCCCTGATTTTCCCATTCAACGTGATTTCTTTTTTCACTCTCATGACAACTTGGAGGAAAGTTCTCTTCTACTTAGCAAAAGATGACTTTAGAGCCACATAGAAATTGTAAAATGTTCTTATAGTATATGTAATTTGGTCATTAAAGAAGAATGATTAATGATGAGGATATGTATAAATACTAAAGAAGAATGACAGATTGAGCAGGTTGTCATGGTAAAAATGGCAAGTTTTGAAGGTCGGCTAATGGAAATTAATGTCTATCACAATGGTTGTTACAAAATAGTTTAAAGTTATTACCTGTTTATAGTTGTTTTGCATATGTACCATATAGATATGTACATATACATACCCCCACACACACATAAACACACACATATATAAATATAGTTTCTGATCATGACCTCCAATTTCTTTTTAAGGATAAGGAATTCATGAGCTAATGGTTAAAAGAAAATGATAAAAATTGAACTGTTTTTATTTAGACATAATTGTTAATAACTTTCAAAATCTTGTTTATAAAAATAAATTTAATTGATATTTTCTATGTACTCATAAGTTTCTCTTCACTGTGTCTCAACACACATCATAGAGTGTATACCATACACACTGACTTACTGCCCAAAAGGTAACATTTTTGTAATGTTTGTGCTAATACTTCTTTCTTCACCCAAATCTAGCAGCAATAGCTGGAGAAGGAAAGGAAGGCATCTCATTCAGAATTAAGTACTAAACCTCATCATTTCAACTATATATACCCCATCTCATTCATTTTCCCATCCTTTTAAGAATTTTCTACAATTTGTTGTGATCCACATAGTAAAAGGCTTTAGCATAGTCAGTGAAGCAGAAGAGGATATTTTTCAGGAAATTCTATACTTTCTCCATGATCCCATGAATGTAGGCAATTTGATCACTGATTCTTCTGCTTTTTCTAAACCCAGCATCTGCATCTGGAAGTTCTTGGTTCACATACTGTTGAAGCCTAGCCTGAAGGATTTTGAGCATTATCTTGCTAGCATGGGAAATGATCACAATTGTACACTAGTTGAAACATTTTTTGACATTGCTCTTCTTTGAGATTGGAATGAAAACTGACTTTTTTTTTTTTTTTCCAGTATTGTGGCCACTGATGAGTTTTCCAAATTTGCTGATATATTGAGTGCAGCATCATCTTTTAGGATTTGAAATAGGTCAGCTGGGATTATGTCACCTCCACTAGCTTCGTTTATAGTCATGCTTTCTAAGGCTCACTGAATGTCTGGCTCTAGGTGAGTGACCCTATAATTGTGGTTATCTTGATCTTTAAGGCCTTTTTTGTATAGTTCTCTGTGTTTACTTGCCACCTCTTCTTTATTTCTTCTGCTTCTGTTATGTCCTCACTGTTCTGTCCTTTACCGTGCTCATCTTTACATGAAATATTCCCTTGAGAGCTCCAATTTTCTTGAAGAAATCCCTAATTTTACCCATTGTATTATTTTCGTCTGTTTCTTTTCATTGTTGGACTTCCCTGGTGGCTCAGACGGTAAAGTGTCTGTCTACAATTCTGTAGACCCAGGTTCAATCCCTGGGTTGGGAAGATCCCCTGGAGAAGGAAATGGCAATCTACTCCAGGACTATTGCCTGGAAAATCCCATGGACAGAGGAGCCTGGTAGGCTACAGTGCCGGGAGCCGGTATATTGCATATTGAGTGCAGCACTTTCCACAGCATCATCTTTCAGGATCTGGAATAGCTCAACTGGAAGTCTATCACTGCTGGGGGCCAGAGTGAGGAACTCCACCCATAACAAAGGTCATGAGGAAGGAGGCTTGGCATACGCAAAGGTGGGATCGAGCCTCAGGAGTCCCCCTGGAAATTCTCGAGCATTTACCCCCAAAACCAGAGTCTGCCTACTTTCTGCTTTGTGCTTTCACCTACACCTCTGACTTTACAGGGGGCTGTCCCCCACTACCTCTCTCTGAAAAAAGAGTTAGCTTACAGTTCCAGTTAATAATTCCTGGGTGTGACAGTGTTTCAACCTACAAACTCCTTTGGAAATCCTCTAGCCTGCCTGAATAGGTTTTTCCAGCCACATGTGATTGCTCAGAGCCTCCCAACTGTGAGAGGCATGAGATGTTCTAAACTGTCTAAATACAGATTCCTTTGAGCAGTTAAAAGACTGATTAGAAATTGTATTGGTGAAGGGTTTTTCACTTATTGGGCCAATGTTTGCTGCTAAGTCTCCATACTCCTTACCTACTGTGTCCTTGGCAGTGTATTGATTGATATAATGGGTGTATAGAAATGTAAGTAGTAGCCTCAATGTTTGTAACTTTGGACCCTTGAGTTAATTCTTTTCTTGATTGAGCCCACCTCACCTTTGCCCTATAGGAATGCAGCTTTGTCCAATGCTTTTTTGGAGGCTGGTGCCTGACTTTGGAATAATCACCTTTAGAGAAAGATAAGTTTCTTAAAATGTTAACAGGCCTCCTGGCCAGAAGATGATGTAATTCACCTGAACTTTTGCATATGATAAGTTTGAAAGCCTGGCTTCGATTAGGACCAGGAACTGCTGTCCTTGCATGACTCCACCCCTTCCCCCATTTTCCTCTATGCATAACTTAAGGTATAAAAACTACTTTGGAAAATAAAGTGTGGGCCTTGTTCACTGAAACTTGGTCTCCCCATGTCGCTCTTTCTCCCAAATTCTGGCTGAGTCTCCATCTGGAGCGCGGAACCCGCCATGCTTGCTAATTATGCCTGGGCTTCTAAGATCCGACCGGGGAGGCCTCAGTGTCTCCTCTCCTTTGGGAGAACGGAAGGACACCTGTGGCCTATGTAAGTGGTGCAAACTTCTTGTCTTGAAGTTTTATTGGTCTCCCGCGTAAACCAAGCTACTTAGCCTCTTTTCTCCACTGAATTTTCCTACTGAGCTATCCTCATCCTATTACTCTTTATATCTTTGATGAATATTTAAATAAATAGGTCACCTATGCCGTCTCTCCTTCGAATACCCTCGATCAGCCGGGGCTGGACCCCGGCACTACAGTCCATGGGGTCACAAAGAGTCGGACACGACTGAGAGACTTCACTTTCTTTCACTTTATCTTTCCTTGCTGTTCTCTGAAACTCTGCATTCGTTTGGATATATCTTTCCCTTTCTGCCTTGCTTTCCCTTCCCTTCTTTCCTCAGCAATGTGCAAAGCCTCCTGAGTCGACCACTTTTCCTTCTTGCATTTCTTTTTCTTTGGGTTATTTTTAGCTACTACCTCCTGTACAATGTTAGTAGCTTCCATCTGTAGTTTTCAGGCACTCTGTCTGCCACTTCTAACCCCTTGAATGTATTCATCACCTCCACTGTGTAATCATAAGGAATTTGATTTTGGTCATACCTGAGTGATCTAGTGGTTTTCCCTATTTTCTTTAATTTAAGCCTGAATTTTGCAATAAGGTGCTCATGATCTGAGCCATAGTCAGCTCCAGACTTCGTTTTTGCTGACAGTATATAGCTTCTCCATCTTTGGCTGCAAAGAACATAATCAGTCTGATTTCAGTATTGCCTATCTGGTGATGTCCATGTGTAGAGTTATCTCCTGTGTTTTTGGAAAATGTTGTTTGCTATGACCAGTGCTTTCTCTTGTCAAAACTCTGTTAGCTTTTGCCTTGATTCATTTTGTACTCTAAGTCCAAATTTGCCTGCTATTCCTAGTATCTCTTGACTTCCTACTTTTGCATTCCAATCCTCTATGTTGAAAAGGACATCTTTTATTGGTGTTAGTTTTGCAAGGTGTTCATAGAACCAATCAGCCCTAGCTTCTTTAGCATCAGCAGTTGGGGAATAGACTTGGATTACTGTAATGTTGAATGGTTTGCCTTGGAAACAAACCGAGATCATTCTGTCACTTTTAGATTGCAACCAAGTACTGCATTTGAGACTATTTTGTTGAATATGAGGGCTACTCCATTTCTTCTAAGGAATTTTTACCCACAGTAGTAAACATAATGGTGATCTGAATTAAATTCACTCATTCCCATCCATTTTAGTTCAGTGATTCCTAAGATGTCCATGTTCAATCTTGCCATCTCCTGCTTGACCATATCCAATTTACCTTGATTCATGAACCTAGCATTCCAGATGCCTATGAAATATTGTTCTTTTCAGCATCAGACTTTAGTTTCACTACCGGACACATCCACAGATGAGCTTTGTTCACATATATTCATTTATTCATTTTAAAATTATACAAATATTTCTTAACCTATTGTGTGCTAATCACTTTTCTTTTCATTAGGGAAACAAAAATAATTAATGACCTCTGACCTCGATGTGGTAAAAAAAAATAATAATAATGAGAAATAGATAAAGATGAGTAGATAGTAGAAAACAAGGTAAAAATTCAATGATGGCAATAATAAAGCAATAGGAAAAAATCCTAATAAATTAGCAGTGAAGAGAGGGTGTGAATTTCTGCAGAAGACTTGGGAAGCTTACATTTTGACTGAAGCTTAATAGATACTTGGTGAGTATAAATATATAAAGAAAAGGGTAAGAGCCATCATTTCTCAGAAAAGAAGGAGGGAGTGAAAGAAAGGAGACCCTTCTCAAAATATGTGTACCACTCCATGAATATTTTAGGGGATGATGAATTGATAGTGAGAAATAAACCTCTTGGTAATTGTCAAATATCTTTATGTGTGCTGTTTCTTGAAATTCCATTTAAAACCAATACAATTGACTTAATTTTGACAATTTTCAGTTTCTAAGTTTAAATGTCTTCCTGCAACAAATTCTCCTGCCATACTATATCATAAAATACATGATATTCTAGAAGATACACTAGCTGAAGTTATAGGTGATACTAACTGTACTTTTCTAAAACTATCACCTTGATTTGTAATGTGGAAAAGCTTGATTTAACAAATATTAATGAAATCATTATTTTAACATAGTTCAGTTCAGTTGAGTTCAGTCGCTCAGTCGTGTCCAACTCTTTGCGACCCCATGAATTGCAGCACGCCAGGCTTCCCTGTCCATCACCAACTCTGGGAGTTCACTGAGACTCACGTCCACCGAGTCAGAGATGCCATCCAGCCATCTCATCCTCTGTCGTCCCCTTCTCCTCTTGCCCCCAATCCCTCCCAGATCAGAGTCTTTTCCAATGAGTCAACCCTTTGCATGAGGTGGCCAAAGCACTGGAGTTTCAGCTTTAGCATCATTCCTTCCAAAGAAATCCCAGGGCTGATCTCCTTCAGAATGGACTGGTTGGATCTCCTTGCAGTCCAAGGGACTCTCGAGAGTCTTCTCCAACACCACAGTTCAAAAGCATCAATTCTTCGGCGCTCAGCCTTCTTCACGGTCCAACTCTCACATACATACATGACCACAGGGAAAACCATAGCCTTGATTGACAGACCTTTGTTGGCAAAGTAATGTCTCTGCTTTTGAATATGCTATCTAGGTTGGTCATAACTTTCCTTCCAAGGAGTAAGCGTCTTTTAATTTCATGGCTGCAGTCACCATCTGCAGTGATTTTGGAGCCCCCAAAAATACAGTCTGACACTGTTTCCACTGTTTACCCATCTATTTCCTGTGAAGTGATGGGACCGGATGCCATGATCTTCGTTTTCTGAATGTTGAGCTTTAAGCCAACTTTTTCACTCTCTACTTTCACCTTCATCAAGAGGCTTTTTAGTTCCTCTTCACTTTCTGCCATAAGGGTGGTGTCATTTGCATATCTGAGGTTATTGATATTTCTCCCGGCAATCTTGATTCCAGCTTGTGCTTCTTCCAGTCTAGCGTTTCTCATGATGTACTCTGCATAGAAGTTAAATAAACAGGGTGACAATATACAGCCTTGATGTACTCCTTTTCCTTTTTGGAACCAGTCTGTTGTTCCATTTCCAGTTCTAACTGTTGCTTCCTGACCTGCATACAGATTTCTCAAGAGGCAGATCAGGTGGTCTGGTATGCCCATCTCTTTCAGAATTTTCCACAGTTTATTGTGATCCACACAGTCAAAGGCTTTGGCATAGTCAATAAAGCAGAAATAGATGTTTTTCTGGAACTCTCTTGCTTTTCCCATGATCCAGCGGATGTTGGCAATTTGATCTCTGGTTCTTCTGCCTTTTCTAAAACCAGCTTGAACATCAGGAAGTTCACGGTTCACATATTGCTGAAGCCTGGCTTGGAGAATTTTGAGCATTACTTTACTAGCATTTGAAATGAGTGTAATTGTGCGGTAGTTTGAGCATTCTTTGGCATTGCCTTTCTTTGGGATTGGAGTAAAAACTGACCTTTTCCAGTTCTGTGGCCACTGCTACCCCACGCCCCCAAGCCCGAGGTCAGGGGCGGCGGCCGGGAGGACCAACCCCACGTCCAAGGAGCCCTGGCTGCGTGGGTGCAGGAGGGCCTAGAGGAGCTATCCCACGTTGAAGGTCAGGAAGGGCGGTGGTGAGGAGATATCCCTCGTCTAAGGTAAGGAGCAACAGTTGCGCTTTGCTGGAGCAGCCGTGAAGATACCCCATGCCCAATGAGAAACCCAAGTAAGACGGTAGGTGTTGCAAGAAGGCATCAGAGGACAGACACACTGAAACCATAATCACAGAAAACTAGTCAATCTAATCACAGCCTTGTCTAACTTAATGGAACTAAGCCATGCCTGTGGGGCAACCCAAGATGGGCGGGTCATGGTGGAGAGGTATGACAGAATGCGGTCCACTGGAGAAGGGAATGGCAAACCACTTCAGTATTCTTGCCTTGAGAACCCCATGAACAGTATGAAAAGGCAAAATGATAGGACACTGAAAGAGGAACTCCCCAGGTCAGTAGGTGCCCAAATGTTACTGGTGATCAGTGGAGAAATAACTCCAGAAAGAATGAAGGGGTGGAGCCAAAGCAAAAACAATACCCAGCTTGGATGTGACTGGTAATAGAAGCAAGGTCTGATGCTGTAAAGACCAATATTGCATAGGAACCTGGAATGTCAGGTCCATGAATCAAGGCAAATTGGAAGTGGTCAAACAAGAGATGGCAAGAGTGAATGTCGACATTCTAGGAATCAGCGAACTAAAATGGACTGGAATGGGTGAATTTAACTCCAGATGACCATTATATCTACTACTGTGGGCAGGAATCCCTCAGAAGAAATGGAGTAGCCATCATGGTCAACAAAAGAGCCCGAAATGCAGTACTTGGAGGCAATCTCAAAAACAACAAAATGATCTCTGTTCATTTCCATGGCAAACCATTCAATATCACAGTAATCCAAGTCTATGCCCCAACCAGTAATGCTGAAGAAACTGAACAGTTCTATGAAGACCTACAAGACCTTTTAGAACTAACACCCAAAAAAGATGTCCTTTTCATTATAGGGGACTGGAATTCAAAAGTAAGAAGTCAAGAAACACCTGGAGTAACAGGCATATTTGGCCTTGGAATATGGAATGAAGCAGGGCAAAGACTAATAGAGTTTTGCCAAGAAAATGCACTGGTCATAACAAACACTCTCTTCCAACAACACAAGAGAAGACTCTATACATGGACATCACCAGAGGGTCAACACAGAAATCAGATTGATTATATTCTTTGCAGCCAAAGATGGAGAAGCTCTATACAGTCAGCAAAAACAAAACCAGGAGCTGACTGTGGCTTAGATCATGAACTCCTTATTGCCAAATTCAGACTTAAATTGAAGAAAGTAGGGAAAACCACTAGACCATTCAGGTATGACCTAAATCAAATTCCTTATGATTATACAGTGGAAGTGAGAAATAGATTTAAGGGCCTAGGTCTGATAGATAGAGTGCCTGATAAACTATGGACTGAGGTTCGTGACATTGTACAGGAGACAGGGGTCAAGACCATCCCCATGGAAAAGAAATGCAAAAAAGCAAAATGGCTGTCTGGGGAGGCCTTACAAATAGCTGTGAAAAGAAGAGAAGCGAAAAGCAAAGCAGAAAAGGAAAGATATAAGCATCTGAATGCAAAGTTCCAAAGAATAGCAAGAAGAGATAAGAAAGCCTTCTTCAGTGATCAGTGCGAAGAAATAGAGGAAAACAATAGAATGGGAAAGACTAGAGGTCTCCTCAAGAAAATTAGAGATACCAAGGGAACACTTCATGCAAAGATAGGCTCGATAAAGGACAGAAATGGTATGGACCTAACAGAAGCAGAATATATTAAGAGGAGATCGCAAGAATACACAGAAGAACTGTACAAAAAAGATCTTCACGACTCAGATAATCATGATGGTGTGATCACTGACCTAGAGCCAGACATTCTGGAATGTGAAGTCGAGTGGGCCTTAGAAAGCATCACTATGAACAAAGCTAGTGGAGGTGATGGAATTCTAGTTGAGCTATTTTAACATAAGATTTTTCAAAAGAAATATCTATCTATTATGGATAAACACATGGAAGGGCCATTTGGTTGTTGTAGAGTCTCTAGATGACTATAGATGACTTTATATTTTAAGAACCAAGTTAGTAAGTTATGAACTAGTACAGCCAAAACTAAAAAAGACAACCTGGTTCTAAAACCCATGTTATCTTTTGTTACTCAAATTGCATTACCTTAAGCCTAGAAGAGTTTTGTTTTTTTTTTTCCAATTAATATGTTTGTAAGTAAGTAGGGTTGGTAGGAAGAGGAGCTTCCTACAATGAAATAATATTCAGTGTCACAATATATAAAGCAGACGATATTGGTGTTTGATCCTTAAAACAAAATTGTAAACTGCTTTCATTGAATCATGACATAATCTTTATTGCCTATGACAAAGACTCTGAAATTCACCATCAGGTATTGTCATCATTGTTTTAAAATTTTTAGAAGATATTACCACAGAAAATGTAACATTTTAATTACTGTTTTTTAATAATTGTGTCTCAGTGGTAAAGAACCTGGCTTCCAGTGTAGGAAACATGAGTTCAATCCCTGGGTCAGAAAGCTCCCCTGGAGAAGGAAATGGAAACACACTCCAGTATTCTTACCTGGGAAATCCCCTGGACAAAGGAGCCCAGCAGGCTACATTCCATGGTGTTGCAAGAGTCACACATGACTCTGATTAAACAGCAACATAGCAAATAAAACAATATACATGCAATGTTAATTTAGAAAGTACTTTGTTAAACAATAATGACTTAAATGTTATATTTCAACAATTATCAGCTACAACTGATTTAATGAAAAAGTGTTACAATTATTAATACTTCATATTTTAAACTATCAAATCATTTATAGTGTGCATCCTATTTCTTTGCTTATGTAGGGCAGTGATTCTATTTCTGCCCTTACTTATCAAAAAATATGTAATTTATCACAACATATCATAATTTGGCTCATTATTTTGTGGGGAATGTTTTCTAAAATTTTATGGTGTTTAATAATCAATTGATTTTTAATGCAAGGGCAACGTTCCATTATTTAACCTTGGAATTAAATATGTAAATGTGAAACTATGTAGCTAAAACTCCCCCAATAAGCTGAAATACTTCAACAGTGGTTACTGATTTTAATATAAATATTTTAGCATGTAGTCATAAAATTTTAATATGCAGTAATACCCACTTACCCCAATAACTTTATGTAGCAGGCAGTTGTTGAAAGATGCTTTAAAAAGGAGAGAACTGAGGTTATAATTATTGACTTCTGGTGATTTATATTAGAGATACTGAAAATGGAAATTGGAAATCACTTATATATTCATCTACATTATAGATTTTTAATAGGATGCCTAAAGTGTTGTTCACTTTCTTAGTAAACAACAGAGCTGCTAACAGAAAAATAGTCCTGTCTTAAATATTTGTAATCTGAAGTGAATGTTATCAGTTAAGATTCACAACATAAGTGTAATTTTTCTAGTTTATGTAATTTCAAAGAAATAAGTCATTGAATCGTTAAACATGCTTTTAATTGTATAAAATCTCATATTTAAGTAAATACATTTAAATGACAGTTGTAAAACTGATGAAGCCATACAGAGAGTATATTCGTATTTTACTGAACCTTAGTAAAGTATTACTTGTCCTGGCATCTTATTCACATTCTTTAATTACAATATCACTTTGTGATATATACCACATAGTAAATATTTAATTATAATAAAAAATCCAACTAATTTTCAAAGTAAAAAAGAAATTATTAACTTGACACTGATATCTCATGATACCGAAGACAGGAACATATCTATATCTTAAAAATCACTGGAACTAGGAACTAGACTGTCAGGATGACTTGGTATATCAATCTCTTTTTCTTTTCTTTTCCTTTTATTTTTGTTTTCTCTCTTGTGTTAGTAAGGGTGGTTTTATCTACATAATAAGAATCATACCCATTGGTGTATTTCAAACAAAATAATAATCTATTGCTTAATAGCATCTTAAAGCACAAAGCATTTTTGAACTTAATATTAATGTGAAATATCAGATCAATATGGACATGTAGATTAACTAATACATATTTACAGATTGAACATCTATTCAAAAGTACTGGTGGATTTATATCTAACATATTACATTCAATACAACTATTTCATTGGTGATTTATTTTGATTGACAGTATGAAGCACAAAAATGTTTTGACATTTTTCCAAAGCATTACCCAATAAGTAATTGATTGAATAATGTTACTTTCTCTAAACATGCCAACTCCATGAATACAAACTACAAACCTTTTCCAATTTTGTTTTTCTTGTGTTAATAGGGCATTATTTTACAAAGAGTTAGGAAATTACTCAGAATTGAAGAAAAGTATTAAAACAACTATTTTTAAATATGTTATAACTGTTCATATAATACATTTTTAATATCTCAGCAATGTATTATTAAATTTCAAATGGACAAAATACTTTTTAATTATAAATTTGTGAATGACAATAAGAGAGAACTGTCATAACCAAACATGGTGCTTTCAAAATTAACAATTCATCTGTTAGAAGGTATGCAATATATTGCACTATTAATTTATTTTGGCTTTACACATTCATCTTATTTTCACAAAGGATGTTTGCCTTTAGGCAATACCAATTTCCTTTTTCATGATGTTCATTAAGTTATTCAAAGTTCCCACTGTTTACTAGACAGGGCTTTCTTCAAGACACAAAATCTATTTAACCCTATTCCTAATACAGTGTTGGGAACATAGAAGACAATTTACACTAAGTAAACATTTTTGAAATAAATAGACTTAGAATGATCTGAAACAGCCTGTGGTTCCTACTTTTCTAGTAAAAGCCAATGAACTACTGCAACTTCCAGAGTAAATAACCCATTGGCTATTCTGGTACATATGAATTGCCCTAGAGAGCTTTATGACATGATATTATTGATTTTTTTATGAGAAAATTGTGTATACAATGTCTCAGATCTCTTACCTTCAATATGCATCAGAACTTTAATGAGTTGAAAGTCCTTTTGCCCTATGGCAAAAACCAAACTTGGTCAATGTAGACTTGTTTTTGTTTCAAAACAGAAGATACTTAGAAAAAAATATATTTGTTTATTTTAAGATTTACTTTTATCGCATTTTCAACTTACCTTCTACTCAGAGAATGATTGGAGAGTATGTTTTTAATTAGGCTTAAGTTATTGCCTAATGTGTAACATTAATAATGTTATTTGTTTTAAAATAATATTCTGTTCAGTTCAGTTCAGTCACTCAGTCGTGTCCGACTCTTCACAACCCCATGAATCGCAGCACACCAGGCCTCCCTGTCCATCACCAACTCCCGGAGTTCACTTATACTCATGTCCATCGAGTTGGTGATGCCATCCAGCCATCTCATCCTCTGTTGTCCCCTTTTTCTCCTCCCCCAATCTCTCCCAGCATCAGAGTCTTTTCCAGTGAGTCAACTCTTCCCATGAGGTGGCCAAAGTATTGGAGTTTCGGCTTCAGCATCAGTCCTTCCAATGAACACCCAGGACTGATCTTCTTTAGAATGGACTGGTTGGATCTCCTTGCAGTCCAAGGGATTCTCAAGAGTCTTCTCCAACACCACAGTTCAAAAGCATCAATTCTTCAGTGCTCAGCCTTCTTCACAGTCCAACTCTCACATCTATACATGATCACAGGAAAAACCATAGCCTTGACTAGATGGACCTTTGTTGGCAAAGTAATGTCTCTGCTTTGGAATATGCTATCTATGTTGGTCATAACTTTCCTTCCAAGGAGTAAGCGTCTTTTAATTTCATGGCTGCAGTCACCATCTGCAGTGATTTTGGAGCCCAAAAAATAAAGTCTGACACTGTTTCCACTGTTTCCCCATCTATTTCCCATGAAGTGATGGGACCAGATGCCATGATCTTTGTTTTCTGAATGTTGAGCTCTAGGCCAACTTTTTTACTCTCCTCTTTAACTTTCATCAAGAGGCTTTTTATTTCCTTTTCACTTTCTGCCATAAGGGTGGTGTCATCTGCATATCTGAGGTTATTGATATTTCTTCCGACAATCTTGATTCCAGCTTGTGCTTCTTCCAGCCCAGCGTTTCTCATGATATTCTCTGCATATAAGCTAAATAAGCAGGGTGACAATATAGAACCTTGACATACTCCTTTTCCTATTTGGAACCAGTCTGTTGTTCCATGTCCAGTTCTAACTGTTGCTTCCTGACCTGCATATATGTTTCTCAAGAGGCAGGTCAGGTGATCTGGTATTCCAAGGAGCTGCAGCTGTGCAGGAACAGGAGGGCTGAGAGGAGCCACTCCATGTTCAAGGTCAGGAGGGGAGGCCGTGAGGAGATACCCCTCATCCAAGGTAAGGAACAGTGACTGCACTTTGCTGGAGCAGCCCTGACGAGATACCCCATGTGCAAGGTAAGAAAAACCAAGTAAGATGGTAGGTGTTGCAAAAGAGCATCAGAGGGCAGACACACTGAAACCATAGTCATAGAAAACTAGTCAATCTGATCACACAGACCACAGCCTTGTCTAACTCAATGAAATGAAGCCATGCCATGTGGGGCCACCCAAGACAGGCGGGTCATGGTGGAGAGGTCTTACAGAATGTCGTCCACTGGAGAAGGGAATGGCAAACCACTTCAGTATTCTTACCTTGAGAACCCCATGAACAGTATGAAAAGGCAAAATGATAGGACACTGAAAGAGGAAATTCCCAGGTTGGTAGGTGCCCAATATGCTACTGGAAATCAGTGGAGAAATAACTGCAGAAAGAATGAAGGGATGGAGCCAAAGCAAAAAGAACACCCAGCTTTGGATGTGACTGCTGATAGAAGCAAGGTCCGATGCTGTAAAGAGCAATATTGCATAGGAACCTGGAATGTCAGGTCCATGAATCAAGGCAAATTGACAGTGGTCAAACAGGAGATGGCAAGAGTGGATGTCAACATTCTAGGAATCAGAGAACTGAAATGGAGTAGAATGGGTGAATTTAACTCCAGATGACCATTATATCTACTACTGTGGCAGGAATCCCTTAGAAGAAATAGAGTAGCCATCATGGTCAACAAAAGAGTCCAAAATGCAGTACTTGGAAGCAGTCTCAAAAACGACAGAATGATCTCTATTCATTTCTAAGGCAAACCATTCAATATCAGAGTAATCCAAGCCTATGCCCCAACCAGTAAAAGAAGAAGCTGAAGTCGAATGGTTCTATGAAGACCTACAAGACCTTTTAGAACTAACACCCAAAAAAGATGTCTTTTTCATTATAGGGGACTGGAATGCAAAACTAGGTAGTCAAGAAACACCTGGAGTAACAGGCAAATTTAGCCTTGGAGTACAGAATGAAGCAGGGCAAAGGCTAATAGAGTTTTGCCAAGAGAATGCACTGGTCAAAGCAAACACTGTCTTTGATCAACTCAAGAGAAGACTCTACACATGGACATCACCAGATGGTCAACATCGAAATCAGATTGATTATATTCTTTGCAGCCAAAGATGGAGAAGCTCTATACAGTCAGCAAAAACAAGACCAGGAGCTGACTGTGGCTCAGACCATGAACTCCTTATTGCCAAATTCAGACTTAAACTGAAGAAAGTAAGGAAAACCACTAGACCATTCAGTTCAGTTCAGTTCTGTTCAGTCGCTCAGTCGTGTCCGACTCTTCACGACCCCATGAATGGTAGCATGCCAGGCCTCCCTGTCCATCACCAACTCCCGGAGTTCACTCAAACTCACATCCATCGAGTCGGTGATACCATCCAGCCATCTCATCCTCTGTCATCCCCTTCTCCTCCTGCCTCCAATCCCTCCCAGCATCAGAGTCTTTTCCAATAAATCAACTCTTCACATGAGGTGGCCAAAGTACTGGAGTTTCAGCTTTAGCATCAGTCCTTCCAAAGAAATCCCAGGGCTGATCTCCTTCAGAATGGACTGGTTGGATCTCCTTGCAGTCCAAGGGACTCTCAAGCATCTTCTCCAACACCACAGTCGAAAAGCATCAATTCTTCAGCGCTCAGCCTTATTCACAGTCTAATTCTCACATCCATACATGACCACAGGAAAAACCATAGCCTTAACTAGACGGACCTTTGTTGGCAAAGTAATGTCTCTGCTTTTGAATATGCTATCTAGGTTGGACATAACTTTCCTTCCAGAGAGTAAGTGTCTTAATTTCATGGCTGCAATCACCATCTGCAGTGATTTTGGAGCCCCCAAAAATAAAGTCTGACACTGTTTCCACTGTTCCTCCATCTGTTTCTCATAAAGTGATGGGACCAGATGCCATGATCTTCATTTTCTGAATGTTGAGCTTTAAGCCATCTTTTTCACTCTCCACTTTCACTTTCATCAAGAGGCTTTTCAGTTCCTCTTCACTTTCTGCCATAAGGGTGGTATCATCTGCATACCTGAGGTTATTGATATTTCTCCCGGCTATCTTGATTCCAGCTTGTGTTTCTTCC
This sequence comes from Bos indicus x Bos taurus, assembly GCF_003369695.1. Taxonomy (NCBI): domain Eukaryota; kingdom Metazoa; phylum Chordata; class Mammalia; order Artiodactyla; family Bovidae; genus Bos; species Bos indicus x Bos taurus. The sequence continues at coordinate 9,938,719 of NC_040102.1, read as the reverse complement.
AGCCCAGGGTTTCTCATGATGTACTCTGCATATAAGTTAAATAAGCAGGGTGACAATATACAGCCTTGACGTACTCCTTTTCCTTTTTGGAACCAGTCTGTTGTTCCATGTCCAGTTCTAGCTGTTGCTTCCTGACCTGCATACAGATTTCTCAAGAGGCAGGTCAGGTGGTCTGGTATTCCCATCTCTTTCAGAATTTTCCACAGTTTATTGTGATCCACACAGTCAAAGGCTTTGGCATAGTCAATAAAACAGAAATAGATGTTTTTCTGGAACTCTCTTGCTTTTTCCATGATCCAGCAGATGTTGGTAATTTGATCTCTGGTTCTTCTGCCTTTTCTAAAACCAGCTTGAACGTCAGGAAGTTCACGGTTCACATGTTGCTGAAGCCTGTCTTGGAGAATTTTGAGCATTACTTTACTAGCATGTGAGATGAGTGCAATTGTGCGATAGTTTGAACATTCTTTGGCATTGCCTTTCTTTGGGATTGGAATGGAAACTGACCTTTTCCAGTCCTGTGACCACTGCTGAGTTTTCCAAATTTGCTGGTATATTGAGTGCAGCACTTTCACAGCAACATGTTTCAGGATTTGAAATAGCTCAACTGGAATTCCATCACCTCCACTAGCTTTGTTTGTAGTGATGCTTTTGAAGGCCCACTTGACTTCACATTCTAGGATGTTTGGCTCGAGGTGAGTGATCACACTATCGTGTGTGATCATACAAGATCTTTTTTGTACAGTTCTTCTGTGTATTCTTGCCACCTCTTCTTAATATCTTCTGCTTCTGTTAGGTCCATTCCATTTCTGTCATTTATAGAGCTCGTCTTTGCATGAAATGTTTCCTTGGTATCTCTAATTTTCTTGAAGAGATCTCTAGTCTTTCCCATTCTGTTGTTTTCCTCTATTTCTTTGCATTGATCGCTGAGGAAGGCTTCTTATCTCTTTTTGCTATTCTTTGGAACTCTGAATTCAGATGCTTATATCTTTCCTTTTCTCCTTTGCTTTTCGCTTCTCTTCTTTTCCAGTATGACTTAAATCAAATATTCTGTTACTCCACACAAAAGCTGTTTATCTCAGCAGTTAATACTACATATTTAATTGAACAATAGTATATTGATTGGAGAAGGTAATGGCACCCCACTCCAGTACCTTGCCTGGATAATCCCATGGATGGAGGAGCCTGGTAGGCTGCAGTCCATGGGGTTGCGAAGAGTCGGACATGACTAAGTGACTTCACTTTCACTTTTCACTTTCATACATTGGAGAAGGAAATGGCAACCCACTCCAGTGTTCTTGCCTGGAGAATCCCAGGGACGGGGGAGCCTTGTGGGCTGCCGTCTATGGGGTCACACTGAGTCGGACACGACTGAAGCGACTCAGCAGCAGCATATTGATTCTTATTTATATTATAAAATAACTGTGTTTGTTTCTTTTTTCTCATTTGATCCACAAATATCAAGAATACCAGTTTAACATTTCCATCTAAGTAAATGTTCTTGCCAAGTTACCCTTATCTCTCTCTAACGGTTCTATTCTGAAGCTAAATTACTTAGGGGTTAGAGGTTCAAAATCATTGAAGATTCCTTTGGCTTCATTTTATCTTGCAATTTCACCAACAGTCTTTCACTGTTTGCCTTTTGTACTATCTTCTAAGTCCTAACAATTCATTAGGATCAATTAGGAATTTGAAAGAAGAAAAACTTGGAAGCCTGTTTTATCCCAGATTAAACCTGATGGCTCAGATGGTAAAGACTCTGCCTTCATTGCAGGTCAGGTTTCAGTCCCTGGGTGGGGAAGATCACCCGGAGAAGGGAATGGCAGCCCACTTCTGTAATCTTGCCTGGGAGATCCCATAAACAGAGGAGCCTGGCAGGTTACAGTCCATGGGGTCCTAAAGGGTTGGACATCACTGAGCACCTAACACAAACAAGGCCAATTAGTGTTTCTGGGAAAAGGGTCAGAGATTGCCTTGTTTTCAGAGTTTCAGAGATAAAGCTAATATTCAGTATGGTGAGATTCACTGTCCTATGCATGCTTTTCCTCTTCTTGTAGCACATTTTGTTTAATTGTGTCTCTTACGAAGAGATTTGAGATCTTATCATATTTTCTATTTTATTGTGGAGGCAAATTTGTTAAATTTGGAAGTACTAATTGCATCTGAGTTTTTAAAAAATTGCTTGGGATTTGGTTTTTATGTGTTTTTCACTTTTAATTTATCCTTTTATACTTTTAAGAATGAAATGCAATTCTAAACACAAGTAGGCACAATAATGATTTGGTGATCCTTTAAGTTCCTTTACTGGACCCCAGTGCCTGAGAATTTGCTCTAGTAGGTCTCAGACCTGTAACTTATCAAACAACTGATGAAGATGCCAATCAAATATGACCCACATTAGTGAAAGAGATATAATATCCCTTACCTTGTTTAATCAGAACTCCAAACTTGTAGCACTTAGTTCTGAAAGAAGTCTCATAGGGGAGGAACTGCTGCCCAGAATGTTGCTCTGTCCAACTTTGCCATCCTTAATTCTGGCTCTCAGTTACCTTCACGCTGTAAACACCACTCAGTAGCTCTCTGGATCCAGTTGTTTCTCTTAGAGAAGTTTAGAACATTGAAAAATCAACTTAATTTATTAAACATTTAAAAAGAACACAAAGGATATGCACACAGGAGACATAAAACTGTAGGAGAAGTGGTAACATGCTTTTCATCCCATGCTGTGACCTTTGTTCTCTCTGACCCAGCCCACACAGACTCTTAGGATTCCATCATGTGTTGGGTCACAGCCATTCCTAGGCTCTTCTAAATATCTTCATTTTGGGAGGCAAGATTTCTAGCACAATGGCCTTCATGGAAAATGTGCTGTGTAAGGAGTGAACTACCCCAGAGTAAATCCTCTGTCAACAACACTTCCTTCCTGTATCTTACTATTTTTAATAGGTTTTTCTGTTTATACTCTATATACTTCCAAAATTATGTGTTCAGCATTTTCTAGTTAAAATGGTATTACATTTGTGCTTTATAGAACTAAAATGCTCCTATTTTAACTGAAATTCATATGTGGTTTTCAGTTACAAAATAGGAAATATTTTCTCCAGTTCATTTCTCTAGTACATTCACTTTTTCTCTAGTCCATTATATTAAACATTATCAATGAATAGAGAGAGACTTATACCTTGGTTCTACCATTAAGAAGTTGATTAGGTAGGTGCCAGGTATACAGTCATGAAAACTAAAGCAATTTTTCTTTTGATGCATTTAAAATTGAAATAAACCAATTAGTATTAAGCTACAAATTATGTAAGCCCGAAGTACAGGATTTTAGAAAAGAAATAAACTTTATGTTTGGCTAAGGACAGTTAGACAGTTCAGATGCTCAGCTGTGTCCAACTCTGCGACCCCATGGACTGCAGCACACCAGGCCTCCCCGTCCATCACCAATCCCCGGAGTTCACTCAAACTCATGTCCATTGAGTCAGTGATGCCATCCAACCATCTCATCCTCTGTCGTCCCCTTCTCCTCCTGCTGTCAATCTTTCCCATCATCAGGGTCTTTTCTAGTGAGTCAGCTCTTCACATCAAGTGGCCAAAGTATTGGCGTTTCAGCATCAGTCCTTCCAATGAATATTCAGGACTTATTTCCTTTGGGATGGACTGGTTGGATCTTCTTGCTGTCCAAGGGACTCTCAAGAGTCTTCTCCAGCACCACATTTCAAAAGCATCAAGAACTGATGGTTAAATACAGCATAGAGAAAACCTGGCTGAGGAAATGCTATTTAAAATATATCAGAGGATGCTCAGTTTGCCAGCACATATGCTAAAATTGGAATGATACAAAAAGGATTAGCATGGCCCCTGCATAAGAATAACACAAATCTGTGAAACATTCCCCATTTTTGACATATGTACCCCAATGTTCATTGCAGTGCTATTTACAATAACAAGGACATGGAAACAACCTAGATATCCATAGACAGAGGAATGGATAAAGAAGTCATGGTATATATATATATCTATATATATACACACACATATACATGCAATGGAATATTACTCAATCATAAAAGAAACACATTTAATTCAGTTCTAGTGAGATGGATGAAACTCGAGCCTGTTACACAGAGTGAAGCTAGAAATAGAAAAACAAATACCATCTATTAATGCGTATATATTAGTGTTGTTGTTCAGTTGTTAAGTTATGTCCAACACTTTGTGACCCCATAGACTATAGCACTCCAGGCTTCCCTGTCCTTCAGTATCTTCCTGAGTTTGCTAAAATTCATATCTATTGAACCAATGATGCTATCTAACCATCTTATCCTCTGCTGCCTGCATCTCCTTTTGCTTTCAGTCTTTCCCAAAGCTATGAGTCTGCTGTTTGCACCAGATGGCCAAAATATCAGAGCTTCAACTTCATTACTAGTCCTTATAATGAATATTCAAGATTTATTTCATTTACGATTTACCTGTTTGATTGCTTTGCAGTCCAAGGAACTCTCAAGAGTCTTCTCCAGCACCATGATTAGAAAGCATGAATTCTTCAGTGCTCAGCCTTCTTTATGGTCCAGCTCTCACATTTGTACATGACTATTGGATAAATCTTAGGACAGCAAAGATGATGAGCCCTCTTGTCTCATCTGTCTACTCTTAGAGTCTACATTTGTATTCATATACTTGTAAGTGCTGATCATCAAAGTTGTTATGATCCCTCACTCCCCTGTAGCACAAAAGGAGTGTATTATTTATCCCAGACTTCTCAGTTGTACCTGGAGGCAGCCCCTCCTCCTCATTTACTACTTAGAACCAATCATTCCACATTCCAACAGCAGCTCAATTTTTCTAGAAATTTACTCAAGAAAATTCCAGGCCAGCGTTGCATGAGCTTTTGATATCTGCTCCTGATCTCCTCAGGTTGGTTGCAATCTGGGATTGACTACAGTTCAGGCAGCTCCCACTCTCTCCCTACTAGCTTCCTCAGTATTCTGTGAGTTGAAAGATCTCTCTTTTCAGGGAAGTGGCCATAGAAGAATTTTCTCACTGCTAAATAGACTCAAGGGGAAGCTTAGACAGGGTTTTGTGACCATTGTTATGGCCAGATCCCCATAAACACACAGTATAAATAAGAGCAGTGTGCCTGCTCCTTAAACACAGTGTTAAGACCACCTCCTTCACCCTCCACATCCCTGTACCACCATCGGCCCCTTCTCCACTGTCTGTGTCATCAGGCTTCAATAGTGACCTTCTTTGGGGATGTGGGGCCAACAAGGATAAAGCAAGCACAGTATCCCTAAAAAGAGAAACAAAGAACCTGACATTTTTTATTATTAATGAAAAATACACTCCTTTCTAATTTGAGGTGCATTGATTTATAATTTTGAGGTATTTGTGTTAGTACTATGTAACCAAAATGTAGTATTATTTTTTCTTATTAAAATTTCTTGTAAAATAATAATGACAAAATGACTTCGGAAATTAGAGGAAGTGTTTGCACTGCTGTTAATTTTCAAGAGAGAATCTTATTAAATACAGTCCTTGATGAAAGTGCATGCCAGAGGGATATTGATTTTTTCTGTTAATTATGTCCACTACAAGCAGAGTGTCCATGACTATTTCTCTTCATTCTTTGAAATATGTGTGCACATGTGTGTATATATATATATATTAATATGTGTGTATATATGTACATACTGTGCTATCTCAAAGAATGGAGACATTATTTGTCACAACTGATATTGAAATTAATCTTTGTTGCAGTTCTTAATTTGTAGGAATTGTGGAGGTCAGTGCTGGTATTATACCTCAACAGGTTTCTCTTTTACCTTTCTTTCAAGAAATAGAAGAAAAAAAACTGTAGTAGTCACAATTTGTTATGAAAATTATTGAAAAAACTGATTAAAATAAATTTCCTATAAAACTAGAAAACCCAATAAATGAAAACCTTCATTTTTCATGCCAAGTTACACACAGTAAAAAAAATCTGCCTGCAGTGCTGGAGACCTAGCTTCAGTCCCTGGGTTAGGAAGATCCCCTGGAGAAGGGAATGACTATCCACTCCAGTATTCTCGTCTGGAGAATTCTATGGACTGAGGAAGTGGTGGGCTACAGTCCATGGAGTTGCAAAGAGTCAGATACAACTGAACAACTAAAACCTTCACTAAGATATAATAATTTTTACATGAAAACAGAATTTGTAATCATGTATATTAAATAAAGAGAGCCTCAGTGTATTCTATTGGGTGGTCATCATCCATGTTCTATAAAACATGTTCATTACTGAGTTGGCCTAATGATAAAATGATCAAATAATTCAAGAAAGATGAGATAATTCTAACTATCATATTTGACAGAAAAGAGGTCAAATTATCCATCTTACATCCAAAGAAAACCAAATGATCTTAGCAAAATCAGAATAGAGGCTACAAAATATATGATTTCAACTATATGACATTCTGGAGAAGGTGAAATTATGGAGCTGATGAAAGATCAGTGGTTTCCTGGGGTGAGAGGAGAAATGAGAATGAATAGGCAGAGAACCAAAGTTTCTTTAGGGAAGTGAAATGCCTCTGTATAATATCATACTAATGGACATATGTCACTACAAGTTTGTGTAAATCCATAGACTAAACAACACCAAGAATGAATCCTAAGTTAAACTGTTGACATTAGATAATCATGATGCATCAATGTAGGTTCATACTTGGTTAAATATAATATATATATATATATGTATGTGTATATATATATGTCATTCTGATGAGTAATGTTGATAATGGGAGGATGCTATACATATGTGGGGAACAGGATTTATGGGAAATCTTTGTTCCTTCCTCTCAATTTATTGTAAAACTAAAATTGCTTTTGAAGTGCAGTCTTTATAAAAAGTCCTATAGGAAAATTTAATGCATAATTGTGAGCCCAATATTACATGACACTTTTACTCTTGAGGCATTTATCAATTTCTAAGCTCTGTTTCTGGAGAAGGTGATGGCACCACATTCCAGTACTCTTGCCTGGAAAATCCCATGGATGGAGGAGCTTGGTAGGGTGCAGTCCATGGGGTTACGAAGAGTCGGACATGAATGAGCAACTTCAGTTTCACTTTTCACTTTCATGAGAGGCTAGCCAACTAGGGAGTGGTCTTAAGTGAGGGGACTGGGAAGCTAAGCAATCTCAAAAGAGTAAGGAGAAAGGTAGAGTTCAGCACCTGCCATAAATGAGGCTGACTTAGGAAAGACTTTTCTTTGAGATCCTGTAGTATCTCCACACCTTCATGAAGGACAAATAAAAATAATTAGATCTTAGAATGATTGAGCCAAGCATTGAAATTAATCCCATGCATGGCTGAAGTGTCAGTTTTCTCCTGTAACTGACTTCCGGGAAATACATATCTAGATCAATATAATTTTATCTAGTCTCCTAACTATTTTCATACTTAATGCCCAGTATTAAAATGACTGGGACTTCCTTGTGATCCAGTGGCTAAGTCCCCATGCTTCCACTGCAGGTAGTGGAAGTTCTGTCCCTGGTCTTGGGGATCTGAGATAGAGTATGCTGTGTAGGGAAGCCAAAAAGAATGATATACTACTTTACACTTATAATGGATGGCTATAATAAAAACAATAATAAATAAAACAAAAAAAATCTAAATTGCTGGTCATAATTGAAGATTAGACCAAATAATAGAAAATTAATGGAAAAAATAAAACAAGAATGCTAGAAATAGACTTGAGGATGCAGAGATGTTAAAATCAGGCATAGATGTTAAAATCACTAATATGTTTAAACTTGTAGGTGAGAGATGGAATAATTCCATGCAGAAGTGAAATCTTCATACTTAATATAACTAAATACATTTTTATAAATCAGAAACTGCATGATATGTCAGATGAATCTAATAAAAACACAATAAAGGCAGAAATTTTATTTTTAAGAATCTATAATATGTTTGTGAGCTGCTAAAATCTTTGAATAATAGACTTTTTAAAGCAACACACAAATTATGCCTTAAGAGATTACACATAAACTATATAATATGCAAGCAAAAAGATAAAAGTTGGAGTGAAATAAATGTAAACATGAATACAAATGAAGTCAAGTAAACAAGAAAGTTGAAATGCAAAAATAAAGAATGGAAAGTAGTACTAGATACTATCCAATAACACATTGTTAGATTTAAGTCTAACAATAGGTTTAACAATTTAAGTCCAACAATTAGATTTAAGTCTAATATAACAGTAATCATATTGAAAGTCAGTGGACTCAATTGTCTACTTATGTTGTAAAAAATCTCAAAGAAGATCCATTTTGCATGAGAAGCATCTAATGCATAAGGACCCAGAGTGAATGGAAGTAATGGTCAATTTTTAGAAAATCCTTGTGCAGTGTTAGGAATATCAGACATTATACATTGGGTGGCAAAAATCATAACATGGGATAAAGTTTTCACTTATAAATTTCAAGATATTTTGCTTATGAAAGTGATATCTAATTCTAAATGTGTACAAACCATGGAACAACAGACTGGTTCCAAATAGGAAAAGGAATATGTTAATGCTGTATTGTCACCCTGCTTATTTAAATTATATTCAGAGTACATCATGAGAAAAGCTGAGCTGGAAGAAGCACAAGCTGGAATCAAGATTACTGGGAGAAATATCAATAACCTCAGATACGCAGATGACACCAAGCTTATGGCTGAAAGTGAAGAGGAACTAAAAAGCCTCTTGATGAAAGTGAAAGAGGAGAGTGAAAAAGTTGGCTTAAAGCTCAACATTCAGAAAACTAAGATCATGGCATCTGGTCCCATCACATCATGGGAAATAGATGGGAAACAGTGTCAGACTTTATTTTTTTGGGCTCCAAAATCACTGCAGATGGTGACTGCAGCCATGAAATTAAAAGACGCTTACTCCTTGGAAGGAAAGTTATGACCAACCTAGATAGCATATTCCAAAGCAGAGACATTACTTTGCCAACAAAGGTCCATCTAGTCAAGGCTATGGTTTTTCCTGTGGTCATGTATGGATGTAAGAGTTGGACTGTGAAGAAAGCTGAGCGCCGAAGAATTGCTGCTTTTGAACTGTGGTGTTGGAGAAGACTCTTGAGAATCCCTTGGACTGCAAGGAGATCCAACCAGTCCATTCTAAAGGAGATCAGTCTTGGGTGTTCTTTGGAAGGAATGATGCTAAAGCTGAAACTCCAGTACTTTGGCCACCTCATGCAAAGAGTTGACTCATTGGTAAAGACTCTGATGCTGGGAGGGATTGGGAGCAGGAGGAGAAGGGGACCACAGAGGATGAGATGGCTGGATGGCATCACCGACTCGATGGACGTGAGTCTCAGTGAACTCTGGGAGTTGATGATGGACAGGGAGGCCTGGCGTGCTGCAGTTCATGGGGTCCCAAAGAGTCAGACACGACTGAGTGACTGAACTGTACAAACCAAAAAATTAGGAATATGCTTAGATTGCCACAGGAAGGGAAGCTAGCCTCCAGTCTACACTTTTAAGGACCCTTCTCTGGCCTTTCTCTAGCAATGCCCTTTCCCCAAATGAGTGAAGACTCCACTTGGCCCAAGTAAAGTGTTTTTTTATTGAACCTCATCAAACTGAATGATACTATTGGCATTAAGGCTTCCCTGATGACTCAGATGGTACAGAATCTGCTGTAATGCAGAAGATGCTGGTTCAATCTCTGGGTCAGGAAGGTCCCCTAGAGAAGGAAATGGCCGTCCACTCTGATATTCTTGCCTGAGAAATTAAATGAACAGAGGAGTCTGGCAGGCAGTGTCTGACATGACCAAGTGACTCAGCACACATGCAAACTGGTATTAAAAATATGCAGTGCAGCATATAAACTTTTTAAAAAGTTATTTAATTATGATAAAGCTATCAAGCAAAATAAAGCAATAAATCAGAAAATTCCAGAATCACTCTGAGGTGCAGAGAGGGGATCATGATCCAGGCACACAGTGGACTTCAGACTTCACTTAGTATTCTGTTTCTCAACCTTGTCAGTGTGTGCACAAGTATTCATTTTATAATTGTTCTTTAAGGGATCAGATCAGATCAGATCAGTCGCTCAGTTGTGTCCGACTCTTTGCAACCCCATGAATCGCAGTATGCCAGGCCTCCCTGTCCATCATCAACTGCCAGAGTTCACTCAAACTCACGTCCATCAAGTCAGTGATGCCATCCAGCCATCTCATCCTCTGTCATCCCCTTCTCCTCTTGCCCCCAATCCCTCCCAGCATCAGAGTCTTCCAATGAGTCAACTCTTCGCATGAGGTGGCCAAAGTACTGGAGTTTCAGCTTTGGAATCATTCCTTCCAAAGAAATCCCAGGGCTGATCTCCTTCAGAATGGACTGGTTGGATCTCCTTGCAGTCCAAGGGACTCTCAAGAGTCTTCTCCAACACCACAGTTCAAAAGCATCAATTCTTTGCTCTCAGCCTTCTTCACAGTCCAACTCTCACATCCATACATGACCACAGGAAAAACCATAGCCTTGACTAGACGAACCTTTGTTGGCAAAGTAGTTTATACCATCTTTTGTATGTATAATATATATAATAAGACAGCGTTAATGGAGGGAAAGAAATTTGAAAATATGTATGTAGATTATACAGAATACTAACAAAAAATATGAAAATAATTGAGTTTGGGAAAAAAGTGTTCTGAATTAAGTAAAATACACTGAAATTCTGTGTAAGTAAAATGTAAGGTGATTTTCAAATAAACAGCAAAATAAGGAACGTTGCATTGCTCTTTATGTTGTTAAGGCTTTTTATATTTAGCAGCAAAATCAGGAGTCTTTTATGTACACTTCCTTTTAGGTTCTAAAGAATTACTTAGGTGTTTAATTTGTTTGATTTGCCCAAGGGTATTTCTTACAAGATAGTTTGCCAGAATTTTAATGATAGCAGTATCTGTGCCAGTACTGTTTTATACCAGCTGTACTTGACTAATTATCTGGTTTCCTCAAATGTCTGCTTTTGAAATAATTATGGTTTTGAACACGTAATAGACACTATGCTTTGGTATACAAGAATTTTTCCTGAACCACTTTATTTTTATTTTTTTTTTCTGAACCACTTTAAAAACCAAGAAAATAATTTCCGTATACTTATCTTACAAGACCATTGGCACCCAGACCCCAGCATCTTGTCTTTGTCATTATATGAGCAAATTTTATCTTTAGATATGCATACCACCAGGTTTATTTTAGGTATGAGTTACCTAAGCACAGAATATATTTTTCCCTGCAAGTAATTAAAATATTATATAGTAACTTCCTTGATTTTTTGGAAAAAAAATCCAAAAACATAATATTTTTAAGGGAAAATTTTGAGATGCCAACTCAGAATTGCACTATATGATGGATTAATGTACCTTATGACTATCAATTATCACAGTTTTTTTTTTTTAGTGTGAAATGCATTTAACAAGCTAAGTAGAATGAAATATTGATAGCATAGGTAGCTTGTATCTATAGTTGTCCAAACACACACACACACATACTCTACAGTGTTCATAACACTAGGCAATTGGACAGTTGTGAAAACATAATGGATTCATATCATTTAAAGTCCTAATATTTCATAACCTCAAGAATATTGCATATGAGAAAATAACATCATATAAACAAGTTAAAATGATTTCTTTTTCTCTTTTATGGGCAATTTAGTATGATGCATGTATAACTTCAGTACAGAATGCATTTTAAAATATTCGCATCACATGACCAGTCATACACAATATTTTGAAATTTTGCCACTCAAAAGCTATTAAAAATTTTCAAGCTTGATAGCAAATGAAATCATACAAATCATTTCAACTATGTTTAGATGAAAAAACCACATTCAGTGCCTGAGGCATCATTCAATTATTTCTTTCCTTTTGTAATTTTCAATATGACTGACAATCTCATTTGTGTCTTTCTTAAAAAAAAAAAAACTTTAAATATTCTAAAATATGCAATATGTACAAAATAGTCTTCTCTTAAGGTGTTTCCTTTTTAGTTTAACTGTGTATATTCTCCATCTTTGATTTAAAAATGGAGAAACAAAGAAACAGTCTTTAATGTTTGAAGTTGAACAATCTTTGAGCTTAAGTAGGTATTTAGATTTATGTTTTTATTTATTTGTTGATATATAACCAGGTTTTTCCTGAATTAAATATGGTCACATGCTTACCTGATATTTAATCAATTTATCTCTGCTTTAGTTTTTGTCATCCTTATACAAAAATGTGTTACTTTTAAAATAGTTCATCATAGTCTTTTAATCCCCTTAAACTAAAATATACCTCCTCAGCATTTCATTTACCATCCTGTGAGTAGTGTGTCAGTTATAATTTTTTTATTAAATAGTCTAACACTATCTCTGAACCATTTTAGCCAAGGGTGGTCTGCTATTTTTGTTAAACAGCTGACTTGACTTTCTACCTTAGGCCATGGCTCTCAAAAACAGAGCCTGAGACTGTGCTGTTCCATAGCTCAGTCATGTCTGATTCTTTGCGACCCCATGGACAGTAGCCCGCCAGCCTCCTCTGTCCATAGGATTCTCCAGGCAAGAATACTGGAGTGGGTTGCCATTTCCTTCTCCAACTTGAGACAGAGATATATATTATGGTTTTATTGGGCAATGTAATCTCAGTACAATAACAGTGAGGGGGAAAGCAAACTGAAATAGAAAAGGGAGAAAATGAATACGTATTGAGGCGACCTCTTACTGAGCTGGTCACAGATTTTGAAGAAGTGCCAGTTCCCTTGGTTTTGCTGAATACCTTTCAGAACGACCTTGAGGAACCAGCAGCCTCAGAATTGTTACTTTGGAGATAGGTGGGAGACAACTTGCTTCACAGGTGTTTTTTTTTTTTTTTCTATCTTAATATCAAGGCTTCTTCCAGGAGGTAGTAACTGCCTCACACTTCATTTTGTGTTATTCTATTTTTTGGCTGCTCTCAGGGAAGCAAGATTCCATGGCCAGTGGTGTGGTTCTTCCTCTAAACTCAAAAGTAATAGAATAAATCAGAGCTTCCATGAGTTAATCCACCTGCCAAAGCAGGAAATGCAGAAGACATGGGTTCTATCCCTGAGTCAGGAATATTCCCTGGAGAAGGAAATGGCACCCACTCCAGTATTCATGCCTGGTAAATCCCATGGACAGAGGAGCCTGGCAAGCTACAGTCCATGGGATCATAAAGAGTTGGACATGACTGAGTGACTGAGCACATCCATGAGTTAAGAAATATGAAAAAACAAGCATATTCCATTTTGAGGGGAGAGACACTGAATTTAGAAGTTAGCTCAACTAATACTTTGAAAAGCTATTTACTGTATCTGAAATTTTCTATTTCTTTAAACCTTACAGTTCCCTGTTACAGATTATAGATTTTTTAAAAAAATCCAATAAAAATGAAATGTGAACACCATAATCTTATATTCATAGGTACTATTATAATGTATGTTTATTTTGTGGTTTATACTCACAAAAATGTAACCTATAGGAAAATAATATAAGTGAGATTGCAGCTGATGAATATTTGGCACTAGAATATCATTTCCTGCATGAGGTCTCTGGGTATAAAGGATGGTCAAGGAACTAGGACAGTTAGTCTTAGACCCAGGCAGAGGGCTGAATGGACCTGGTGAAAGGATTGCTGTTGTAAGGTGGTGGGGTATCTTCAAAATCTGTGTGCTTGCTCCAGTGTGGCATGTCTTCCTAATCTGGATACAGTAACTATTTAGTATATTGGCATCCCTGAACCTGAATTCAAGCAGAATTATCAGTGGAGTCTGGAGTAATTATATTCCTGGAGTAACTGATCATTTTCACTTTATTTTGTGCTGTGTAGAAAGCAATATTGTAGAAATATTTTGAATCATTTTGTGTGTTTGGTGATCTATATTATCTTTTCTAATATACTCAAAAGAAATAACAATAAAACACAATTTATCACTATGCAGTAAAGCCTAGGTAAAAAAAATAAACAAAGGAAATCCAGAAAATTTCTGTCATTTATATTTTTTATATTTAAGTACCAGATATTAGATGTTAGACAGTTTGTTACAAAAAAGTTGTAGGTGAAATTCTCTAATCCAGTCCCAAAGAATGTCTTTCTATCTATTTCAGATGCCTGGAATACAGTCAATTTAAGGGAGACAACATGCACATTGCTTTTTGAGATGTTAATAATATTAATATTTCAGTGTAATAATTCTTAGTTCATTTGTCAATGGCCAATCCAATAAGTTAATGCAAAAAAGATACCAATTATCAATAACTTTCCCATTTTTATGAGAAGAGTGATGATGACAAATTTGGTAATTTTAATAGGAAAGCACTGAGGGAGTTGCTATATCAAGCTGGTTGAAAATGCAAACATTTTGCCCAGGTAAGAACCAATTTATTTTTTTCTTAACCAGAAAGAATACTTCACTAAATCTGTTTGTTTGTATCATATAGAAGCAAAAAAAATTATCCATTTTTAAAAATTTTAGCAATTATAAGAATCTCTCAAGGCATATTTTCTTTGGTAGATGTACAGAGACATAGATAGATGTAAAGAAACAAAACTGCCAGGCTATTGTTTAGCTCTATATCCTAGGCATTGACAGCACAGTAAACATTTAATTTTTTAAAAGTGTTAATCATCATTAACATTTTATGAATATCCTGCTATAAATTTTAAGTACTTGGAATCATTTAAAGTTGCTTTTTTTTTTTTTTTTACACTACAGACACATCCTTTAATGAGTCTAGCACTTTAAAAAATTTTTTTGGCTGCCTGGGTCTTCGTTGTGGTGCAGATCTTCATTGCATCATGTGGGATATGTGTTGCAGCACCTGGGCTCTCCAGGTAGGCCCTCTAATTGTGGCACGCGTGCTTAGTTGCCTCAGGGCGTATGGGATCTTGGTTCCTGACAAGGGATTGGTGCCACGCCCCCTGCATTGCAAGGAGGACTCCTTACCACTGGACTACCAGGGAAGTCCCCAGTCTCACTCTTTTATTAGTTTTTTTTAACTCTCCCTTCCAGCCAGTAATGTTAAGCTGATTTGTATGCTACCCACTCTTTATCTCTTCTTATCTATTCATGTATATTTTCATATATACATAAATGTGACTTCAATTATCACTTTATTTTTATACAAAATAGTTATACCGCATAGTTTCTCAACTTTCATTTTTTCTTATTAATAAGACAATTAAGATATTTTTCAAAGGTTTACATATCATTCTTTATATACATGTATAATTATGAAAGTATGTGAAATATATATATTTGAAAGTTCAATATGTCTCTTTTCTTTTCTACATATTTTTGCTACTTTTTTTTCTACTTTTTTCAATTTTTTTTCCTCTGAGCATGCCATGCTTTTCCTCAGCTTACCCTGCTCACTTTACCAGTAATGTTCTTTGACTTTTTTCAAGAATCATTTCAAATATCATCTCTTATTTATAAATATGTCTTACTATGCTCTTATAGAAAAATCAATAGCTTATAAATTATGCATGTTTATATCAAATAATATTAAAATACATATTACTTTTGATAAGGATTACTTAATTTCATGCTTTTCGTGTAAGCTAGTTTTCTTTAATGATGAAAGTTATATTATGTTCTTATTTTATCTCTGGTATATTGAATACTTAAATTTTTAGTTCATGGTAGATAGTCACTTCCATGTTGCTTATTTGAAATTTGATGACATTAGATTTGACACCATGGTGTGGAAGAAAGGAAAGTCAAGAATTAAATTGAGAATTTCACCAAACTGAAAGTGATGAGAATGAATATTATATATTAAGGGGATATTTCATAATAAATGAATTAGACATGCTATATGCAATGAATAAGTGATTGAACTAATTTAAGAATAACAGACTGCTGTTTATTTGTAAAATATTTAGTAATGATACTAGTGTTATATAATTTCACTTGTGAAAATGGTTGTTTAGTTTGAGAGTATTTTATATATCTATATAAATAATTTCCTTATCCTCCCCCCAAAAATTTTGAATATTACACTAAAATAAATATCAGTTATATTCTTGCACAGAAACCAATTTTATTCTCAGACAAAACCTGATAGTAAAGTCCACTGCATAAAAACAAGGGTGTCTAGTGGAGAGAAAAAATGAAGAAGAGAAAAAGGCTGTTTAATCATGTTATGGATTTTCCTGTCTTTATCCAACCTAATTCACATAATTGGCAAGAATCTGGTAATACTTATGACTCAGCTGGGACACAAATACCATTAATTTTGTCTGGCAACCCTGTCTTGTGTCCATTTCCCAGCACACATTTATCACAGAAGCAGTCCTGCAGCATCTGCCATGAGCTTTTCAAATTAAAGGTCTTGGGTTTCATATACTTTTACTACTTGCAAAGTCAGATAAGGGAATCGAGCTCTTCTGAGTATCCAGTTAACATGTTTTTCTGCAATTCCTTCCATACACTCTACTTGGGGATCAGTAAAATTTATATGTGCTAATAGTTCCATCCCATTAATATAGAATGGACTTTCATGTATTTTTTTTTAATCAGCAACTGAAGAGGAAAACATGTGCTTCGTAAAAGAGGCTATTAAAGGCAAATAGCAAATTAAAGGTAGCTCAAAGTATTTTACACAAGAGAAATGTAAATTGAAACTCAGGAGATATGTCTACCCCAGAGTGACTATAGTCCAAAGATCAGGTAGTGCCACATGGCAGAATGCCTGATATTTTAATGTATTATCAGTGTGTTATTTAAATTTGTGTGACCACTTTAAAAAACTATGTAGCATTACTTACTTAACCTTGAATATATAGACATATTCAGAAATGTATGGTTATAACACCAAAATATATTTTTAAAAGTCATAATAGTTTATTCATAAAAACCCAATATGCATCTGTAATGTTTATTAATAGTGATAAAAAGGAATGAATTACTCCTATATGTGGTAATATGTACTGCTCCTAATGCCATAATGCTGAGTGGGAAAAAAAAAAAACTATTCAGCTATGAAAAATTGTTTTCATTTACATGAAAATCAAGAACATACAAAACTCACAATGGATGGTGACAAAAATCAGAATAGTGATTGCTTCTGAGAGATATATTGACTGTAGTTTTTGTTTCCTATTGTCCAATGGACAGAATATAATTAATTAACAAGAAATGCCCAATAAGTTTGCTCTTTGGAGAAATCCTATAAAAAAAACTAATTGGTAGTTTTATTCCTAGTTTTTTTTTTTTTTTTTAAGAAATCTCCATACTGTACTCCATAGTGATTGAATCCATTTGCATTTGCACCAACAGTGCAAGAAGGTTCCTTTTTATCCACATGCTCTCCAGCATTTATTGTTTGTAGCTTTTTTGATGATGGACATTTTGACTTGTGTGAGGTGATACCTCATTGTATTTTCGATTTGCATTTCTCTAATAATGACCAACGTCGAGCATCTTTTCATGTGTTTATTGTTTGTAGCTTTTTTGATGATGGACATTTTGACTTGTGTGAGGTGATACCTCATTGTATTTTCGATTTGCATTTCTCTAATAATGACCAACGTTGAGCATCTTTTCATGTGTTTATTGTCCACTTGCATGTCTTCTTTGGAGAAATGTCTATTTAGATCTTCTGCCTATTTTTTGATTGAGTTTGTTTTTCTGATATTGAGCTGCGTGAGCTGTTTGTATATTTTGGAGATTAAGCTTTTGTCAGTTTCTCTGTTTGCAATTATTTTATCGTATTCTGAAGGCTGTCTTCATTTTGTTTATAGTTTCTTAGGGCTTTCCTAGTGAGTCAGTGGTAAAAATCCACCTGCCAATGCAGGGGATGGGAGTTCAATCCCTGGGTTGAGAAGATCCCCTGGAGAAGGAAATGGCAACCCTCTCCAGTATTCTTGCCTAGAACTTCCCTTGGACAGAGGACCCTAGTGGGCTATAGTCCATGCGGTTGCAGAAGAGTCTGATAGGACTTATCAACTAAACAATGACAAAAAAGCAGTAGTTTTCTTTGCTGCACAAAAGCTTTTAAGTTTAATTAGGTCCTATTTGTTTATTTTTATTTCCATTTCTCTTGGAGGTGGGTCAACAGGATCTTGCTGTGATTTATGTCAAGGGTGATGTGATCCAGCAATCCTACTACTGAGCATAACCCTGAGAAAACCATATTTGAAAAAGACACAGGTGCCCCAATGTTTATTGCAGCACTATTTATAATAGCCAGGACATGGAAGCAACCTAGATGTCCATTGACAGAAGAGTAGATAAAGAAGTTGTGGTGTATATGTACAATGGAATATTAGCTATGAAAAGGAATGCATTTGAGTCAGTTGGACTGAGGTAGATCAACCTTGAGCCTGTTATACAAAGTGAATTAAGTCAGAAAGAGAAACAATATAATTATATATTAATGCACATATATGGAATCAAGATAAAATGGTAATCACTAACTTATCTGCAGGGCACCATTGGAGATACAGACCTAGGGAACAGGCTTGTGGACACAGGGAGGGAAGGAGAGAGTAGGATGAACTGAGAGAGTAGCATTGAAACATGTAAAATAAACAGTCAGTGGGAAGTTGCTGTATAACTCAGCGAGCTCAATCGCACGCTCTGTGACAACCTAGAGGGGTGAGACGCAGAGGGGTGCTGGGAAGAAGGTTTAAGAGGTAGGGGATGTATGTATACTTTTGGCTGATTCACATTGTTGTATGGCTGAAACCAATGCAACATTGTAAAGCAATTATCATCCAATTAATTTTTTTTTTTAATGGGAAGAAAAAAGCCTAATTGGATATGTGGACAAAGAAATAGCAAATGGGCACAGTGATTGCAACTTTATTAGCAATTGGGCAGACTAATGAGATAAGAAAGCAGCATGAGGAAGATCATAGGCGTTGCCTAAGGAGCTTGTCCAGGTTCATAGATCATTTGTGTGTGTGTGTGTGTGTGTGTGTGTGTGTGTGTGTGGTGTGGGTGGTGGTGGTGATGCTGTTACTATTGGAAGCAGAGCTATAAACTGTTGATCACCTTTAAATCAAGTGCTTACTCAGGTTTCCTAGTCTTTTTCAGTTGAAATAATATAGACTAATTTCTTAAATTTTCATTTATAATGTTTTTTCCTTTGACATTTGGTTGTAACATTATACATTTAATTTGTATTAATATTCATCTTAAGACTACATGCTAAGTTCAATACAATGAGGTAAATTTGACTTTTTTTTTTTAAATCATTATTTTTTGTAGGTTTTTTTCTTTTTCTAAATCATATGGTAAATAATTTTGTGTTTTAAATACCTTGAAGTTTCTTTTATGTTTTAGCTTTTCATTTCTACTTTTAATATTTCTCAATTTTCTTGGCACTTATTTGTATTCCTTTATATGATTAAGTGGCATTATCATAGGCTTAAACTTTGCAAATGACATTTAATGTTTCAAAATTATTCCCACACTTTAAAGCAACCCTGACCATTCCAAGTTTCTTGGCACTTATTTGTATTCCTTTATACAATTAAGTGGCATTATCATAGGCTTAAACTTTGCAAATGACATTTAATGTTTCAAAATTATTCCCACACTTTAAAGCAACCCTGACCATTCCAAGTTGGTTGAAATCTTGAGTCTTTTTCTCAGCATGCTTTCTATAATTATGGAGCCCATTTGAATTATCTGATGAGAACTATATATATTTGCTAGTTCAGAAAATTAGTTCTTCTTGGCTCCTTTCTCTGTCCAGCTGTGTTAGGCTTGACACTCAATGCTTTACTGAATAAATCTCCACAAAATCTGAGTGAACAATCGAATGTCCTCAAACCAGAGACTGTGGGTTCAATGCTGCTGTCTCATCTCTATCTTAAATCAACAAAAATTTTGAAGACACTTAGTCTGTTTTTAAAAAGTCTCCTAAGAAAATTATGTGTAGTATGATCACAAGCATTGTATTATCTGAGATACTTTTGAAGAAGGTGATATAATATTTAAGGATTATAGCAGACAAGTAAAAAGTCCCAGATATTAAAAATTGCAGATATTGTATTTAAAAATTTCTACAAAAATTGGAATGAACTCTATTATCTAAGATAATAAAACTTTTTAAAATTTTAAAATAACAGTTTGATAATCAGATCTATTTATTCTGAAATAGAATAACAACAATACAAACATGGTAGGGCTATCAACATTTTTGTAGTAGTTTTTTTCTTTGTAGTCTTTTTTTTCTTTTCTTTTAACCTATTATATCTTACCTTACATGATATGTATTCAGGAAACATTTCTTGCAGATGAATGGATAAGAAAGCTATGGTACATATACACAATGGAGTATTACTCAGCCATTAAAAAGAATTCATTTGAATCAGTTCTAATGAGGTGGATGAAACCGGAGCCTATTATACAGAGTGAAGTAAGCCAGAAGGAAAAACATAAATACAGTATACTAACGCATATGTATGGAATTTAGAAAGATGGTAACAATAACGCGGTGTATGAGACAGTAAAAGAGACACTGATGTATAGAACAGTCTTATGGACTCTGTGGGAGAGGGAGAGGGTGGGAAGATTTGGGAGAATGACATTGAAACATGTAAAATATCATGTAAGAAACGAGTTGCCAGTCCAGGCTTGATGCAGGATGCTGGATCCTTGGGGCTGGTGCACTGGGACGACCCAGAGGGATGGTATGGGGAGGGAGGAGGGAGGAGGGTTCAGGATGGGGAACACATGTATACCTGTGGCGGATTCATTTTGATATTTGGCAAAACTAATACAATTATGTAAAGTTTAAAAATAAAATAAAATTTAAAAATAAATAAATAAATAAATAAATTTATATTTTAAAAAAATATGAAAAAGATACTATGCATTATACAATAGCTAGGCTGTGAAAGCAACCTAGATGTCCATCAACAGATGAATGGATAAAGAAGTAGTGGTACATTTGTACAATGGAATATCACTCAGCTATCAAAGGGAACTCGTTTGAGTTGGTTCTAATGAGGTGGCTCAACCGCGAGCCTATATAGAGTGAAGTAAGTCAGAAAGAGAGAAACAAATATCATATATTAATGTATCTATCTATCTATCTATATGTATATATAATCTAGAAAGATGGTCTTGATGAACCTATTTGCAGGACAGCAAAGGAGACCCAGAGATAAAGAACAGACTTGTGGACACTGTGGGGGAAGGAGAGGGTGTGATGAATTGAAAGAGCAACATTGAGACACATACATTACCATATATAAAATAGACAGCCAGTGGGAATTTGCTGTATGACAGGGAGCTCAAACCCAGGGCTCTGTGACAACCTAGAGTGGTGGGAGGTGGGAGGAAGGTTCAAGAGGGAGAGGACACATGTATACCTATGGCTGATTCATGTTGATGTATGCAGAAACCAATACCATACTGTAATTATCCTACAGTTAAAAATAAACAAATTAAAAATAAGTTTTTAAAAATAAATTTTAAAAAATATGAGAAAGAGAAGTGCAACCCCTGAGATCCAGGAGTTTCACTGGTATTATTTTCTAAGTCTTGGTTTTGCTGTGAGCTGGCATGGCATGACACTCACTCCTAGGTTGCGGTGCTCTTTCATTCAACATAAATTATTTCACAGGACCCAAACCTCAGACAAGGCCACTTTGTGACTGAAGAATCGAGGCAAACAAAGTCATTCTGTAGTCTTGTGTAAACCCAGACAAAACGTGAAAGTGGCCTAATATGTGTGTGTGTGTGCTAAGTCACTTCAGTCATGTCTGACTCTTTGCAACCCAGTGGACTGTAGCCCACCAGGCTCCTCTGTGCATGCGATTTTCCAGGTGAAAAACTGGAGTAGCTTGCCATGCTCTTCTCCAGAGGATATTCTGGACCCAGGGATTGAACCTGCACCCCTTACATCTCCTACCCTGGCAGGTGGGTTCTTCACCACTAGTTCCAATCTGCTCCCTGGGTAATATGAATGATCTTTGCTTCTTTGCCAGGTACCAGATGGTATTTCTTTGGTCTAGTCTTTCCATCTTTTAAGCAAGATTTATTGATATACCAAATCAAACACTGTTCCTGCTTCCTAACAGTATCCAATTCAAAGTAAAGTCCCATGTCCTCAAAAGATTCATAAAATCACCTAATACAAGCCCCAATTTTAAAGCAAGTCCTTCCTAACACACTTTTACTGAGATACCAAATGAATTCCTATGGTGTGTAGTCTCCCTGGCAACAGGAGCAGCAAATTTAATGGTTCAGTGACAGGTGTGTTCCAGGTGTTCTTTGGCTTACCTGACTAATCTGGAGGACACTGACAAACGTTGAACGTGATTTTAGATGCTAGTCATTGGCTTGCATATATTCATGCCAACCCCTTCTCTGCATTGTGTCCTCGTTCTCTCTCTCTTTCGTTCTCCCTTTTCCTTTCTCCTTCCCTGTTTTCCTCTCAGTCTCACTCAACCACACACTCACATAAAGAAACAAAACAACCAGAGTAAAATTTGCAGGAAACTAGACCCCCAAAATGCAGACAATTCTACCTGCTCTATTGTAGAGCTATCTTTAAATATAACTACTTGCTCTAAGAGAAAGATCAATGTTATTAGCTTCAGGTAACTTGAAAATAGTGATAAGAACTATTGACAACAATGAATGTTTACAGTTTGAATGGTGCCAACTGTAACTCATTTGTAAAAACATAAATGGTAGCTTATCAATTGGGCTTCCTAGGTGGCCCAATGGTAATGAAACCCTGTGCCAATGCAGGAGACACAGAAGATAAGGGTTCAATCCTTGGGTCAGGAAGATTTCTTGGGGAAGGAAATGGCAACCAACTACAGTATTCTTGTCTGGAAAATTCCGTGGACAGAGGAGCATGGCAGGCTACAGTCCATGGGGTCACAAAGAGTCAGATACAGCTAAGTGACTGAGAACACACAGCACTCACAATTTGTGGATTATCCGGTTCAAAGTTCAGTTGCAGAAAGAGTCATAAATATGTACATAAATTTATTCAGTAAGAACAGTTCACATTGTGAAAAAGCCTAATATTCTTTGTTTAAAAACCATAAGCAACACAAAAGAAAAGCCATACCCTATGTCCTGAAGGAACACATGAGAACCCAATAAAAGTTGACACTTTCAATCAAGATCCCTCTCTTCTACTTGTAGTGAAAAATCTTAGAGCTGATGAGTGGTGCTATTCTCCGGGGATTCTTGCTATTTAAAAGATACTTTTTAGAGTTGTCTCCTGTATGTCTTTCTCCTCTCTCCCCTACACATGTCAGTGTGTGCCCCAATCCTACTTTTAACTTGCTTCCTGTGTAACATTTTGTGGTGTGTATATAGCAGAAGTTGACAGTAAGAGACAATGAAGCCTCTGTAGAAGGAATCTGATACTTTCAAGAAAACATGAGAAATGCTTCTGACTAAACCACTTCACAGTGTAAGTGTAGTGAATAAATTAATGTAGTGTAATAAATTAATGATTTAATTTTCACCCAAATATGTTTCATAAACAAGAAAGCTGATCTTAATTGCTTCCTGCCATAAATTCTGTTAATTGGATAATGAATAAAATTTACATTTTTTGAACAGTAAAACCATTTTTACTGATATTAATCTGAAAGTGGAAAAACAGTATTTGATGATAACTCATTCATTACTTTTAAAGAGTAATCTCTTATGTGGAATCCTTGTTGGATAGTTAAAATAATTAGCATATTACTGTACCTTTTTACATTTTGACCTGGTGGCTTACTCAAAGTTTTTTTTTTTTTTTCACAGCTGAGAAAATAACTATGTAAAAACCCTTGATAAAATATCCAACAACAGAAAATAATCTGTTTTATGTATATTTTTAAAGCCCATGTCTGTCTGGAAATTCTTGTGGAAGAATGTGCTATTTCCTCCAGTGATTTCTATTTTTCATTGAGCTGTGGGACACCATTGGCAATTTAGAGAAGACTAATGCCCTGCAGGTTAGAGACCAACAGCAGGAGTTTCTCATATAAAGACAAATGTTCTAAAGATTTATCTGTTTACCTACATAATTTTTTCCTCTTTAAGATACCCAGGGATTTTTGTGCATCATTTGGCACTGATTTGTAGGGTACTGTTGTCATGAGAGGGGAAAAAAAAAAGAATGTTAAATTTCTCTCATTGAAAATACCTCATTTTCTAAGAGTAACAGAACCTATTAAAGAAAAAGTTAGTGAATTCCAAAATGATGCCACTAATTGCCTTTGAAAATCTAAGTACATTAATGGCTATTTTGGATTTTCCATAGGGGAAAACATCATGCTTAATATAATTTTAGTACTCATTCAAAAATTGAAAAAAAAAGCCTTACTCTTTATATTTATAAAATTTGTAACCCATTTTGAAGACATACTATATAAAATTAAGTTTAAATATCCTATAACTACTAAAGAAAAACATGTTACAAATAACTGGCAGTAAATCATAAATGTGTCAAACAATTGTTTTCAAAGAAATTGCATAATTATCAAAAAATGTAAATAGTTTCTGTCAGTTACAAGCAATAAGACATGTGGTAAAAAAATTTGCATTTTAATGAAATTAAAGATATGAATACTGACATTGGCATTAGTTGAATTTAACACCGAGATAACATTATGAGCCTAGGAATGGTGGTAGTGCTCATTTAATCCTCATAGTGTGCGTGTCTGCTCAGTTGTGTACAACTCTTTGTGACCCCATGGACTGTAGCCCACAGGCTCCTCTGGCCATGGAATACTCCAGGCAACTGGAGTGAGTTGACATTTCCTTCTCCAGGAGATTTTCCTGACCCAGGGATTGGAATCATTATCTCCTGTGTCTCCTGCATTGGCAGGAGGATTCTTTACCACTCTGCCACCTGGGAAGCCC
This sequence comes from Bos indicus x Bos taurus, assembly GCF_003369695.1. NCBI lineage: Eukaryota > Metazoa > Chordata > Mammalia > Artiodactyla > Bovidae > Bos > Bos indicus x Bos taurus. The sequence goes on along the minus strand of NC_040102.1, from coordinate 9,913,848 downwards.
ATCAAAGAGACGTGAATGGCATCTTTTCTTACCCTAATGACACACATAAGGAAATTAAGCACTGAAAATTTGTGTTTATTTAAAGACAGTGTTATAAAAGTCTACCTCTCCATGGCTTTCCTCTTCTGGAAATAAAAGAAGAAAAAAAAAAGGATGAGATTAGAGCTTTTACTGAATTTAGAGCCATTCTCCCAGCTTCATTCAGATTCAGATCAGTTGCTCAGTCATGTCTGACTCTTTGCGACCCCATGAATCACAGCATGCCAGGCCTCTCTGTTCATCACCAACTCCTGGAGTTCACTCAGACTCACGTCCATCGAGTCAGTGATGCCATCCAGCCATCTCATCCTCTGTTGTCCCCTTCTCCTCTTGCCCCCAATCCCTCCCAGCATCAGAGTCTTTTCCAATGAGTCAACTCTTCGCATGAGGTGGCCAAAGTATTGGAGCTTCAGCTTGAGCATCACTCCTTCCAAAGAACACCCAGGGCTGATCTCCTTTAGAATGGACTAGTTGGATCACCTTGTAGTCCAAGGGACTCTCAAGAGTCTTCTCCAACACCAGAGTTCAAAAGCATCAATTCCTTGGTGCTCAGCCTTCTTCACAGTCCAACTCTCACACCCATACATGACCACAGGAAAAACCATAGCCTTGACTAGACGAACCTTTGTTGGCCAAGTAATGTCTCTGCTTTTGAATATGCTGTCTAGGTTGGTCATAACTTTCCTTCCAAGGAGTAAGCATCTTTTAATTTCATGGCTGCAGTCACCATCTGTAGTGATTTTGGAGTCCAGAAAAATAAAGTCTGACACTGTTTCCACTGTTTCCCCATCTATTTCCCAATATGCATATCTAATTTTGAGCCAATTAAGTAGAGTTCCTTAGTTAAAAAAAAAAAAATTCTTTTTGTTCATTCTTAGATGGAAGATATAACTGAAAATAAGAAGTCCTCATACAGATACAGAAATGACTTTCCTCTCTGCTCTCTTTACACTCATCCTCTGAGGATTTTATTATGAAAAAGATGGGGTCTCCACAATGGAGTAGCGTCCTCACTGAGTGGAAAGTTGTTTACAGTCCACATTTCTAGCTCTGATAGCATGTGTGAGGCATTTTATGCTCTACACAAGAAAGGCCTGTGGTGCACTGGAGAAAGCATTGCAGTTATTACACCCAGGGCCCTTGTTTAAGAATCTGTCTTTAAAGAACAACTACAAGACCCATTTAAAATTCTTTCAGCTTCAAACAGGCTTGTAATTTAAGGTAAGAATACTCAAGTAATTAATGTACCATTTGTAGGATGTAGTTCTGATTCAACATACACATATCATTATTGACACCTAAAAATAGTTCGAAGGTATGCAAAATTGGGTCCCTGAAGGTTAAATGAATCAAAAGAGACTATCATCAATAGAGGCTATCATCAATGAATCAAAAGAGACTATCATCACACCAACAGTGTGATTTGCTAAAGTCTTTAAAAATAAGGAAAGATATTGATCGAAATATTTGCCTTGTAAACTGCAACTACAACAATTTTTAATAGAAGGAAAAAATTTCCTTTTAGTCTTAAATTATGGTTGCAAATTAGAACATGTTGTTAGCAGGAAGTTTATGAACTATTCCCAAGTGGTAAAATTTATAAATATTTATCTGTGGGGATTTTGTTTTTGTTTTTACTTTTTGGAGGGTATGTTTGCTTTATCTTTCTGGAGAGGATCTACAGTTTTAATTAGATTCTCAAAGATCTGACATCTTTATATTCATGGACATAAATGGAAGAATTTTCTCATGACAATCACTGCTGTTTTACTAGAATAGTAGTTGGAAATTCAGAGAGGGCAATGGCACCCCACTCCAGTACTCTTGCCTGGAAAATCCCATGGACGGAGGAGCCTGGTGGGCCGCAGTCCATGGGGTCGCTAAGAGTCGGACAAGACTCAGTGACTTCACTTTCACTTTTCACTTTCCTGCATTGGAGAAGGCAATGGCAACCCACTCCAGTGTTCTTGCCTGGAGAATCCCAGGGACGGGGGAGCCTACTGGGCTGCCATCTATGGGGTCACACAGAGTCGGACACGACTGAAGCGACTTAGCAGTAGCAACAGTTGGAAATTAAATCAGAATAAGTTTCTAATCTGAAAATGTTTTCCACTTCTCTAGATTACTAAAAGATTTATTACATTTCTCCAACACCAACTTACTTATGTTAAAGCACAACTGTAAAGGGAAACATATATGAATATTTAACATTTTTTGGAAGTTTTCTTTCACAACTCAACTTGTGACCTGTGATTTTTTTTTAATTTTTTGGCAACTTGAGACTCTATAGCTCTGCTTAGAACACTTTGTACAATTAATGTATGTTACCTATCATATGCCAGGGATCAAGGACATAGTTATAAACTAAATATATGATTCCTGATAACATGGAGCATATATAGCCTAACAGGCAACATAAATATTAAATAAACACTTGCACAGATAGTGTTAAATACAGCTGTAGCAAGTGATATGAAGAAATACAGAATTTTATATAAGAACATACTATATCCTAAGTAGGAAAAGAGCAATGTGATCTCAGAACATGAAAATAACTTTAGATGAGAAAGAATTTGGCCTAATGGATACTATATTTAAGCAATGCCAGAGAATGATCAAACTACCATAAAATTGAGCTCATTTCACATGCTAGCAAGGTAATATTCAAAATCCTTATAGCAAGGCTTCAACAGAATGTGAATTGAGAAGTTCCAGATGTATAAACTGGGTTTAGAAAAGGCAGAGGAACTGGAGATCAAATTGCCAACATATGTTGGATCATGGAGAAAGCAATGGAATTCCAGAAGAATATCTACTTCTGCTTCATTGACTATGCTAAAGCCTTTGACTCTGTAGATTACAACAAGAATTGGGAAAATTCTAAAAGAGATGGGAGTATCAGATCACCTTACCTGTTTCCTGAGAAACCTGTATGCAGGTCAAGAGGCAACAGTTAAACCTTAAATGGAACAACAGAGGGTTAAAAATTGAGAAAGGAGTACTTCAAAGTTGCATATTGTCATCCTGCTTATTTAACTTATGTGTAGATTAAAATACCAGGCTAGATGAAACACAAGCTGAAATCAAGATTGCCAGGAGAAGTATCAACAACCTCAGATATGCAAATGTTACCATTCTATAGTAGAAAGTGAAGAGGAACTAAAGAGCCTCTTGGTGAGAGTGAAAAGGGAAAGTGAAAAAGCTGACTTAAAACTCAAGATTCAAGAAACTAAGATCATGATAGCCAGTTTCATCACTTCATGGCAAATAGAAGGACAAAAAGAGGAAGCAGTGACAGTTTTTCTTTCCTTGGGCTCCAAAATCACTGCAGATGGTGACTGCAGCCATGAAACTAACAGATGTTTACTCCTTGGAAGGAAAGCTATGGAAAACCCGAAAAGCATATTAAAAAGCAGAGACATCACTTTACCGACAAAGTCCACATAGTCAAACCTATGTTTTTTTTTCCAGAAACCACATATGGATGCGAGAGTTGGACTATAAAGAAGACTGAGAGTTGAAGAACTGATACTTCGAAATTGTGATTCTGGAGAAGATTCTTGAGAGTCCCTTGGACTGCCTGGAGATCAAACCAGTCAATCCTAAAGAAATCAACCCTGAATATTCATTGGAAGGACTGATGCTGAAGCTGAAGTTCCAATACTTTGGCCACCTAATATGAAGAACCAACTCACTGGAAAGGATCCTAATGCTGGGAAAGATTACAGGCAAAAGGGGAAAGCAGCAGCAAAGAATGAGATGGTTAGATAGCATCACGGACTCAATGGACATGAATTTGAGCAAACTCTAGGGGATAGTGGAGGACAGAGGACCTTGTGTGCTTCAGTCCATTGGGTCACAAAGAGTCAGACATGACATCAATTAAAAACAACAACAATGGTAGTTAAACTAAAATAGCTTGAAAATTTCTCACGTTCTCACTTCCCAATGTAAAATGTATTTATATTTATATAATCATTGTTTACAACTGTCATTCAATATCATATGATTTGGTGATTCTTTTCCATGATATCTTCTTTAGACATGTATTTGTTATTTTTAGAACATTTGGAACTTATGATTACTGGTCTTTAGTGACCTTCTACCTTTTCCAATATCAGTCTGAAAATATACTTGTCATTTTTGTTATTCCTTTTTAATATAATTTTCATTGTATGTGATCATTGAGACTCTCATCAAGAGTATATCAGCAATACTTTTTAAGTGATTGAAGTCTCAAGCACTTTGACCTGCCACCTCCAAATGCAAAATTAAGCAATAATATCTAGAATTGTGGAGTCTTCATTTCATATTTTATAACATTTAGATTTACTATTTCTGTTTCTGTTCATTGTTTAGAAGGTAATAGAGATTATATTGTCTTTTTCAGTGAACTCTATTCCAACAAATTCCACAAAATGATATTATTTATCCCCAAACAAAGCACCTTCATTCATGATGCATTTAAAGGAATGTATCAACACCAACAATTTCTCTAAAATCTAGATCATGTGATGCACATACCTTGGGTTTTGTGCATCTGTTATGGGTTTGACATTTCTGAATGATGTAGATGGTAGATCAGTTTTTGTATTTCTAAGAAAACTACTGTAGGTTAGGCATTTACAAAGAATTCTGTCATGCAAAATACTTATGAATATGACAAAACAAAATGCTGTAATGTACACTATTTCAAAAGAAAACTTGAAATTAATAACAGAATGATATGTTCTTAAAAATATAATTATTCTATGGAAACAATTAGAAGATGTTGGCATTTCTAAGGCTTTCATTATAACTTTTGATTAGATAGATGTATTTTCCATTCAAATATTGACTCCATAGTCACACAGACTACGTTTTAAAAAAACAAAACAGACATAGTTTTAATTTCAATCCAATGAAAGACCTTGAAGTGATAAAATCACCTTATTTTAATTATTTTGTTGTTTAGTCACTAAGTCATGTCCAACTCTTCTGAAACCCCATGGACTGTAGCCGACCGTATTCCTCTGTCCATGGGATTCCCAGGCAGGATACTGGAAAGTGAAGTGAAAGCAGCTCACTTATGTCCAGCTCTTTGCCACCCATGGACTATACAGTTCATTTCTGTCGACCAGTCGTGTCCAGCTCTTTGTGACTCCATGGACTGCAGCACAGCAGGCTTCCCTGTCTATCACCAACTCTTGCAGCCATCAAGCTCATGCCCATCGTGTCAGTGATGCCATTAAACCATCTCAACCTCTGTCATCCCCTTCTATTCCTGCCTTCAAGCTTTCCCAGCATACGGGTCTTTTCCAATGAGACAGTTCTTCACATCAGTTTGCCAAAGTATTGCAATTTCAGCTTCAGTATCAGTCCTTCCAATCAATATTCAGGACTGATTTCCTTTAGGATGGACTGGTTGGATCTCCTTGTTCTCCAAGGGACTCTCAAGAGTCTTCTGCAACACCACAGTTCAAAAGCATCAATTCTTCCACATTCAGCTTTCTTTATAGTCCAACTCAAACATCCATACATGACTACTGGCAAAACCATAGCTTTGACTAGACAGACCTTTGTTGGTAAAGGAATGTCTCTGCTTTTTAATATGCTGTCTAGGTTGGTTATAACTTTTCTTTCAAGAGGCAAGCATCTATTAATTTCATGGCTGCAGTGATTTTGAAGCCTCCCAAAATAAAGTCTCTCGCTGTTTCCCTTGTTTCCCCATCTATTTGCCATGAAATGATGGGACCAGGTGCCATGATCTTATTTTTCTGAATGTTGAGTTTTAAGCCAACTTTTTCACTCTATTTCACTTACATCAAGAGTCTCTCTAGTTCCTCTTCACTTTCTGCCACAAGGGTGGTGTCATCTGTATATCTGAGGTTATTGATATTTCTCCCAGCAATCTTGACTCCATCTTGTGCTTCATCCAGTCTGGCATTTCACATGATGTATTTTGCTGCTGCTGCTGCTGCTGCTAAGTCACCTTAGTCGTGTCCGACTCTGTGTGACCCCATAGACGGCAGCCCACCAGGCTCCCTCATCCCTGGGAGTCTCCTGGCAAGAACACTGGAGTGGGTTGCCATTTCCTTTTCCAATGCATGAAAGTGAAAAGTGAAAGTGAAGTCGCTCAGTCGTGTCCGACTCTTAGCGACCCCATGGACTGCAGCCTACCAGGCTCCTCCATCCATGGGATTTTCCAGGCAAGAGTACTGAAGTGGAGTGCTATTGCCTTCTCTGATGTATTCTGCATATAAGTTAAATAAGCAGGGTGAAAATATACAGCCTTGATGTACTCCTTTCACAATTTGGAACCAATATTTGTTCCATGTCCATTTCTAACTGTTGCTTCTTGACCTGCATACAGATTTCTCAGGAGACAGGTCAGGTGGTCTGGTATTCCCATCTCTTGAACATTTTTCCACTGTTTGTTGTAATCCACACAGTCAAAGCCTTTGGCATAGTCAATAAAGCAAAAGTAGATTTTGGGGGGAACTCTCTTGCTTTTTTGTTGATCCAGAGGATGTTGGCACCTTGATCTCTGGTTCCTCTGCCTTTTCTAAATCCAGCTTGAACATCTTGAAGTTCACAGTTCATGTACTTTTGAAGCCTGTGTTGGATAATTTTGAGCATTACTTTGCTAGTATGTGAGGTGAGTGCAATTGTGCAGTAATTTAAACATTCTTTTGCATTGCCTTTCTTTGGGATTGAAATGAAAACTTACCTTTTACAGGCTTGTGGCCACTGCAGAGTTTTCCAAATTTGCTGGCATATTGAGTGCAGCACGTTCACAGTATCATCTTTTAGGATCTGAAATAGCTCACCTGGAATTCCATCACCTTCACTAGCTTTGTTCAGTGTAATGCTTCCTAAGGCCCACTTGACTTCACAGTCTAAGTTGTTTGGCTCTAGGTGAGTGATCACATCATCCTGGTTGTCTGGGTCATCAAAAGCTTTTTTGTATAACTCTTCTGTGTATTCTTGCCACCTCTTAATAGTTTGGCCTCAAGTCAAGCAACAGGGAGGGAACACAGTCCCACCCATCAACAGAAAATTTGATTAAAGATTTACTGAACATGGTCCTGCCATCAGAAGAAGACCCTGTTTCCCCCTCAGTCAGTCTATTCCAACAGCAAGCTTCCATAAGCCTCTTATCCTTCACAATCAGAGGGCAGACAGAATGAAAAGCACAATCACAGAAACCTAACCAAACTGATCATATGGACCACAGCCTTGTCTAGCTCAAGAAACTATGAGCCATGCCCTGTAGGGCCACCCAAATCAGATGGTCATGGCAGAGAGTTCTGACAAAACATGGTCCACTGGAGAAGGGAATGGCAAACCACTTCAGTATTCTTGCCTTGAGAACATCATGAACAGTATGAAAAGGCAAAAAGATAGGACACTGAAAGATGACCTCCCCAAGTCAGTAGGTGCCCGATATGCTACTGGAAGAAGAGTGGAGAAATAACTCCAGACAGAATGAAGAGACAGAGCCAAAGCAAAAATAACACCCAGCTGTGGATGTGACTGGTGATGGAAGCAAGGTCCAATGCTGTAAAGAGCAATATTGCATAGGAACCTGGACTGTCAGGTCCATGAATCAAGGCAAATTGGAAGTGGTCAAACAGGAGATGGCAAGAGTGAACGTTGACATTTTAGGAATCAGCGAACTAAAATGGACTGGAATGGGTGAATTAACACAGATGACCATTAAATCTACTACTGTGGGCAAGAATCCTTTGGAAGAAATGAAGTAGCCCTCATAGTCAAAAGAAAAGAGTCTGAAATGGAGTACTTGGATGCAGTCTCAAAAACGACAGAATGATCTCTGTTCAATTCCAAGGCAAACCATTCAATATCATAGTAATCCAAGTCTATGCTCTGACCAGTAATGTTGAAGAAGCTGAAGTTGAATGATTCTATGATGATCTACAAGACCTTCTAGAGCCAACACCCAGAAAAGATGTCCTTTTCATTATACGGGACTGGAATGCAAAAGTAGGAAGTCAAGAAACACTTGGAATAACAGGCAAATTTGGCCTTGGATTACAGAATGAAGCAGGTCAAAGGCTAATAGAGTTTTGCCAAGAGAACACACTGGTCATAGCAAACACCGTCTTCCAACAACACAAGAGAAGATTCTACACATGGACATCACCAGATTTCTAATACCAAAATCAGATTGATTATATTCTTTGCAGCCAAAGATAGAGAAGCTCTATACAGTCAGCCAAAGGAGACCGGGAGCTGACTGTGGCTCAGATCATGAAATCCTTATTGCCAAATTCAGGCTTAAATTGAAGAAAGTAGGGGAAACCACTAGACCATTCAGCTGTGACCTAAATCAAATCCCTTCTGACTACACAGTAGAAGTGCAAATATATTCAAGGAATTAGATCTAATAGAGTGCCTGAAGAACTATGGACAGAAGTCCGTGACATTGTACAGGAGGCAGTGATCAAAACCATCCACAAGAAAAAGCAACGCAAAAAGGCAAAATGTTTGTCTGAGGAGGCCTCACTAATAGCTGAGAAAAGAAGAGAAGCCTAAGGCAAAAGAAAAAAGGAAAGATATACCCATTTGAATGCAGAGTTCCAAAGAATAGAAAGGAGAGATAAGAAAGTCTTCCTCAGTGACCACTGGAAAGAAATAGAGGAAAATATTAGAATAGGAAAGACTAGAGATCTCTTCAAGAAAATTAGAGATAACAAGGGAACATTTCATGTACTATACAGCCCATGGATTCCTCCAGGCCAGAATACTGGAGTGGGTAGCTGTTCCCTTCTCCAGGGGGTCTTCTCAACCCCAGGATCGAACCTAGGTCTCCGACATTGTAAGTGGTTTCTTTACCAGCTGAACCATGAGGAAAACCCAAGAATACAGTAGTGGGTAGCCTATCTCTTCTCTAGTGATTCTTCCCAACCCAGGATTTGAATCAGGGTCTCCTCCATTACAAGTGGATACTTTAGCAACTGAGCTATCAGGGAAGAATACTGGAAGGGGTTGCCATTTCCTCCCCCATAAGATCTTCCCAAAACAAGTATTGAACACAAGTCTCCTGTTTAGCAGGCAGATTCTTTACCACTGAGCCACCAGGGAAGCCAACTTTAATGTTTTATCAAATCCAAATTAAAAAAAAAATTTTTTTTGCACATAGTGATATGTCTGTATTATACAAAATATTATAAACAGTTGTTATACATTTTAAAATGCAGAGAACCACATTTCCATTTGAAATTTGGCACAATGAATCTAACAATTTGGATCTGAATTTAACTATATATTTTTTAAATTTTATTTTATTTTTAAACTTTACAATATTGTATTAGTTTTGCCAAACATCGAAATGAATCTGCCACAGGTATACCTGTACTCCCCATCCTGAACCCTCCTCCCTCCTCCCTCCCCATCCCTTCCCTCTGGGTCGTCCCAGTGCACCAGCCCCAAGCATCCAGTATCGTGCATTGAACCAGGACTGGCGACTCATTTCATACATGATATTATACATGTTTCAATGCCATTCTCCCAAATCTCCCCATGAAATATCATGAAATCTCTCAAGGGCCGTGAACTTAAGAAAGTTCTCACAAGCTAGTAAAGTAATGCTCAAAATTCTCCAAGCCAGGCTTCTGCAATACGTGAACCGTGAACTTCCAGATGTTCAAGCTGGTTTTAGAAAAGGCAGAGGAACCAGAGATCAAATTGCCAACATCCACTGGATCATGGAAAAAGCAAGAGAGTTCCAGAAAAACATCTATTTCTGCTTTATTGACTATGCCAAAGCCTTTGACTGTGAGGATCACAATAAACTGTGGAAAATTCTGAAAGAGATGGGAATACCAGACCACCTGACCTGCCTCTTGAGAAATCTATATGCAGGTTAGGAAGCAACAATTAGAACCAGACATGGAACAGACTGGTTCCAAATAGGAAAAGGAGTATGTCAAGGCTGTATATTGTCACCCTGCTTATTGAACTTACATGCAGAGTACATCATGAGAAACGCTGGGCTGGAGGAAGCAGAAGCTGAAATCAAGATTGCTGGGAGAAATATCAATAACCTCAGATATGCAAATGACACCACCCTTATGGCAGAAAGTGAAGAGGAACTAAAAAGCCTCTTGATGAAAGTGAAAGAGGAGAGTGAAAAAGTTGGCTTAAAGCTCAACATTCAGAAAACGAAGATCATGACATCAAGTCCCATCACTTCATGGGAAATAGATGGGGAAACAGTGGAAACAGTGTCAGACTTTATTTTGGGGGGCTCCAAAATCACTGCAGATGGTGATTGCAGCCATGAAATTAAAAGATGCTTACTCCTTGGAAGGAAAGTTATGGCCAACCTAGATAGCATATTCAAAAGCAGAGACATTACTTTGCCAACAAAGGTCCATCTAGCCAAGGCCATTGTTTTTCCAGTGGTCATGTATGGATGTGAGAGATGGACTGTGAAGAAAGGTGAGTGCCGAAGAATTCATGCTTTTGAACTGTGGTGTTGGAGAAGACTCTTGAGATTCCCTTGGACTGCAAGGAGATCCAACCAGTCCATTCTAAAGGAGATCAGTCCTGGGTGTTCATTGGAAGGACTGATGCTAAAGCTGAAACTCCAGTACTTTGGCCACCTCATGCGAAGAGTTGACTCACTGGAAGACTCTGATGCTGGGAGGGATTGGGGGCAGGAGAAGGGGATGACAGAGGATGAGATGGCTGGATGGTATCACCAACTCAATGGACGTGAGTTTGAGTGAACTCCGGGAGTTGGTGATGGACAGGGAGGCCTGGCGTGCTGCAATTCATGGGGTGGCAAAGATCAGACATGACTGAGCGACTGAACTGAGATGAACTGATAAAAGTTTTTTCTTATTCTCTCCCTCTTTGACTGGCTCTTCTTTAGGATTGTGTTATTATTTATAAGTATATTGTGAAATAATTTCATCATTACAAGTTAGTGCTGGAGTTATATATTCTGTGATCTTTATTCATAGAGGATGAGTCAGCATCTGAGGTTTAATTGTATTCTCCTCATATTATTGAAAAGCTTATTGGGAGATTACACTGGAGGCTGAACAATGAGATCACACAATTCTTTATTAATTATTTTCTTTAACTATGGCATCTCATAGCTACTCAGACTACTAGGATCTTTTTTTCTGCAAAATGGGTTATGCTGCTGCTGCTGCTAAGTCGCTTCAGTTGTGTCCGACTCTGTGTGACCCCATAGACAGCCTTCTACCAGCCTTCTCCATCCCTGGGATTCTCCAGGCAAGAACACTGGAGTGGGTTGCCATTTCCTTCTCCAATGCATGAAAATGAAAAGTGAAAGTGAAGTCACTCAGTTGTGTCCGACTCTTAGCGACTCCATGGACTGCAGCCTACCAGGCTCCTCTGTCCATGGGATTTAGTGGGCATCAGAGTTACATGAGTCTAACACAACTGACATAGATATAGTACATCAGCTGTTCTTTTACATATTATTTTTGGCCAAACTCACTTTTGACACCATTCTGCTTTGAGGTTCATTTAACTTAGTTTACATAAAGTCAGCCTAAACTCATTTTAAACTATTATGTTTGCTAAGGGGGATTGTGCATTTTAGATATGTTATTTAACTATCAAATATATTGTACAAAGTTGTAGCAAATGTGTAGCAAACGTTTGCTTATAATAAGAAAATGTAATATATATACTTTTATATATCATAAAAAATGTAAAATATTTAAATCGTATAATCATAAGAAAATGTAAAATATTCATTAAGCATCTGGCCTGAAAACATTCTAAAATCAATGTTAAGAAAATCCTGCAGTGAATATTACATTCTTCTTTTTATCAGCCAGTGACTCCCACAGAAACCTTTGTATTCCCTTCTCAGCCAGTGTCAGAAAATGTTGTCTTCTGATATTTTTAACTCTCAATCATCTGTAAATTTATAGACCTTTTTTTTAAGATCAGATCATTATTTAGTTATATTTTAATGAGAGTCTTCAAATCTATTCCTCACCTATGTATTAATTCTGAATGATTTTTTACTGAAGTAGATTTACAGGTGCATATATATGTATGCATATAGCTTAATATTATACATTGTCAGTTGTGTAGAATAATAGATAAATTTTGCTTTGCAAAAATAATGCTAACCTATGATAAACCACCTTGCCTGTTGCAAAACATTAGATTGAAGAAACAAAAACCTGCTGTGGTCACGTCAGGATAACCAGTACTTACAGTACAGAGCACACAACACTGGGTACAATGATTACTTGGAAAAATTAAATCAATGAATCTTTACTCTTCACATTATTGCCTGCCTTCATCATAGCAAAAATCCTAGTGTTCTCTTGCTTCTTACTCTCTGTCTTCTTGTATTGTTTTCTTCTGCCAGCACAGCATTTATGTGATGACTTAATATGATTCTAAAACAGTGTTCTGTGTATAGCAAACATTAATGCTGTGTATAGCATTAATTTAAAATTTTCAGGACTCAGTAAAATTCCTCAGTATGGTGTGATAATTCACGTATGCATTGAAAGTTAGAGTGAAAGTCACGCCCGACTCTGTGACCGCATGACTATACAGTCCATGGCATTCTCCAGGCCAGAATACTGGAGTGGGTAGCCTTCCCCTTCTTCAGAGCACTTTCCAACCCAGGGATTGAAACCAGGTCTGCTGCACTGAAGGGGGATTCTTTACCAGCTGACCCACAAGGGAATCCCCAAAATACGGGTGTGGGTAGCCTATCCCTTCTCCAGCGGATCTTCCCCATCCAGGAATCAAAATAGGGTCTCCTGCATTGCGGGTGGATTCTTTACCAACTGAACTATCAGGGAAGCCCATTTATGAAATAATTCTGTCTATAATTCTTTACTACTTACAATCTCCTTCTTAAATCTCAACTTTCCAGAATCTCAAAACTCTTTTGAGTCTATTCTTTCCCAGGAATTCCCCATTAACAGAGCAGAAAATCTGTTTTCTAGTTGTTCATATAAAATTTGGAATCAATGTTGATTTTTCTTTCCCTACACTTGGAAAATCGATCTGTCACATATTATTTAACTAAGCAAAATATTCTCTAAGTCTGTCCACATTGTAACAAACACTACAAATTTCACTGTTTTTCTAGCTGAGTAATATTCCTCTGTGTGTGTGTGTGTGTGTGTGTGTGTGTGTGTGTGTGTGTGTATCTCTTCCTGAGGCTATTTTATCAAAATGTGAACATTTTATTTTTGTAATTATAGAAAGTGTTTTTCTATTAACAAATCAATGAAAAAGCATTATAGAAACTTTGGAAAAGTCAGATGACTAATAAAATCACTTAAATTTAAAAGTCAAATGATAGTCCCATTTATCAATGTGTATGTGTGTGTGCATCTGTGTACTTGAGACTATGTGTATTTATAAAATGTATTATCTCCTATCCATTCCTCTTTGTTAAGAATTAAGACTATAAATTTGAATTTTTTGGTATGGGTGCTTCTTATGTCATTATTTTCAGATACTGCATAATGATCAATGAAAATACTGAAAGAGATGGGAATACCAAACCACCTGACCTGCCTCTTGAGAAACCTATATGCAGGTCAGGAAGCAATGGTTAGAACTGGACATGGAACAACAGACTGGTTCCAAATAGGAAAAGGAGTACGTCAGGGCTGTATATTGTCACCCTGCTTATTGAACTTATATGCAGAGTATATCATGACAAACGGTGGGCTGGACAAAGTACAAACTGGAATCAAGATTGCCGGGAGAAATATCAATAAACTCAGATATGCAGATGACACCACCCTTATGGCAGAAAGTGAAGAGGAACTAAAAAGCCACTTGATGAAAGTGAAAGTGGAGAGTGAAAAAGTTGTCTTAAAGCTCAACATTCAGAAAACTAGGATCATGGCATCTGTTCCCATCACTTCATGGGAAATAGATGGGGAAACAGTGGAAACAGTGTCAGACTTTATTTTTGGGGGCTCCAAAATCACTGCAGATGGTGATTGCAGCCATGAAATTAAAAGATGCTTACTCCTTGGAAGGAAAGTTATGGCCGACCTAGATAGCATATTCAAAAGCAGAGACATTACTTTGCCAACAAAGGTCCGCCTAGTCAAGGCTGTGGTTTTTCCAGTGATCATGTATGGATGTGAGAGTTGGACTGTGAAGAAGGCTGAGCGCCAAAGAATTGATGCTTTTGAACTGTAGTGTTGGAGAATACTGTTGAGAGTCCCTTGGACTGCAAGGAGATCCAACCAGTCCATTTTGAAGGAGATCAGTCCTGGGATTTCTTTGGAAGGAATGATGCTAAAGCTGAAACTCCAGTACTTTGTCCACCTCATGTGAAGAGTTGACTCACTGGAAAAGACTCTGATGCTGTGAGGGATTGGGGGCAGGAGGGGACACGACTGAGCGACTGAACTGAATGCTCAATTGGATGGCTCTTTCAAAATATCGAAGCAGATTCAACGTTTTGAATTTTTTGTTATTTCATGAGCAGTTAATATAAATATAATCAGAATTCATTCACATTACCTATCATTTTCATGTACCATAAATATATTGTACTAAATAGAATTTTGGTTTCTAGGTCAATCATAATAATATCTATTGTTCATTAGGTGTTACTATTTATGAGCAGTATGTTCATCATTTTTACAAATATTCAATTCAGCTCAGTACAGTTGCTCAGTCATGTCCGACTCTTTGAGACCCCATGAATTGCAGCACACCAGGCCTCCCTGTCCATCACCAACTCCTGGGTTCACTCAGACTCATGTCCATCAAGTTGGTAATGCCATCCAGCCATCTCATCCTCTGTCTTCCCCTTCTCCTCCTGCCCTCAATCCCTCGCAGCATCAGAGTCTTTTCCAATGAGTCAACTCTTCGCATGAGGTGGACAAAATACTGGAGTTTTCAGCTTTAGCATCAGTCTTTCCAATGAACACCCAGGACTGATCTCCTTTAGAATGGACTGGTTGGATCTCCTTGCAGTTCAAGGGACTCTCAAAAGTCTTCTCCAACACCACAGTTCAAAAGCATCAATTTTTCAGTGCTCAGCTTTCTTCACAGTCCAACTCTCACATCCATACATGACCATAGGAAAAACCATAGCCTTGACTAGACGGACCTTTGTTGGCAAAGTAATGTCTCTGCTTTGGAATATGCTATCTAGGTTGGTCATAACTCTCCTTCCAAGGAGTAAGCATCTTTTAATTTCATGGCTGCAGTCACCATCTGCAGTGATTTTGGAGCCCTCCCCAAAATACAGTCTGACACTCTTTCAACTGTTTCCCCATCTATTTCCCATGAAGTGATGGGAACAGATGCCATGATCTTAGTTTTCTGAATGTTGAGCTTTAAGCCAAATGTTTCACTCTCTTCTTTCACTTTCATCAAGAGGCTCTTTAGTTCCTCTTCACTTTCTGCATAAGGGTGGTGTCATCTGCATATCTGAGGTTATTGATATTTCTCCCGGCAATCTTGATTCCAGCTTGTGCTTCTTCCAGCCCAGTGTTTCTCATGATGTACTCTGCATATAAGTTCAATAAGCAGGGTGACAATATACAGCCTTGATGTACTCCTTTTCCTATTTGGAACCAGTCTGTTGTTCCATGTCCAGTTCTAACTGTTGCTTCCTGACCTGCATAAGTTTCTCAAGAGGCAGATCAGGTGGTCTGGTATTCCCATCTCTTTCAGAATTTTCCACAGTTTATTGTGATCCTCACAGTCAAAGGCTTTGGCATAGTCAATAAAGCAGAAATAAATATTTTTCTGAAACTCTCTTGCTTTTTTGATGATCCAGTGGATGTTGGCAATTTGGTCTCAACTAACTGAAATTAAAAGATGCATACTCCTTGGTGGAAAAGTTATGACCAACCTAAATAGCATATTCAAAAGCAGAGACATTACTTTGCCAACAAAGGTCCATCTAGTCAAGGCTATGGTTTTTCCTGTGGTCATGTATGGATGTGAGAGTTGGACTGTGAAGAAAGCTGAGTGCTGAAGAATTGATGCTTTTGAACTGTGTTATTGGAGAAGACTCTTGAGAGTCCCTTGGACTGCAAGGAGATCCAACCAGTCCATTCTGAAGGAGATCAGCCCTGGGATTTCTTTGGAAGGAATGATGCTGAAGCTGAAATTCCAGTACTTTGGCCACCTCATGCGAAGAGTTGACTCACTTGAAAAGACTCTGATGCTGGGATGGATTGTGGGCAGGAGGAGAAGGTGATGACAGAGGATGAGATGGCTGGATGGCATCACCAACTCAATGAACATAAGTTTGAGTGAACTCTGGGAAATGGTGATGGACAGGGAGGCCTGGCATGCTGCGATTTATGGGGTCACAAAGAGTGGACACAACTGAGCAACTGAACTGAACTGAACTGAATTGAATACTGAAGAACAACTTCAGTTAGGTGGTATTAGTATTGACAGTTTTGACAAGAAAAAAACAAAAGCTAATAGTTATAAAATGCTTTATACAACTATTAGCTTATGTTAGTTTTAGTAAGTTTTGTAAAATTAATGTAAATTAATATATGTAACTATGGTGATATAATCACTTAAAACCCTATTTTGCAAGGTTAGGAGCTACCACTGTGACAGAAAAAGTTTAAAAATATATAATTTTGAATTTCTCTGCATAATTCATATTTTTATAATTCTAATTTTTGCCTCTTGCCTGTCACAATAAGTGAAATAAATAAAATTCAGAATTAAAGTTTTAAATTCTCCTCTTCCTAGAATGTTAGATTTTGTCCCTACCCCTCCCCAAACAGAAACTGTTCTTTCTAAACAATGAGAATTGCATTGTAAACAACTATAAGTTGTTTAACCTAGAATTTTTTCCTTTAACTACAACCAAGAAGGATGAAACAGCCCCAAATTCTGTACTGTGGTGCCATTCACATCCACCACAGAATGTTAAAAACATTTGTATACTGCTATACAGATTGTCTAAACATCAATAGATGATGTCCACCTTTGGCTTCCAAACCACCAAGGTTTATAATACAAATTATTGATTTCCCCATAATTTTTACAAATGGTAACATTTCATAATCTGGTTGAAGTCCACATGCTTGGTTTTATATACAGTTGATAATCTATATTTCTTTATCAAACTGAGCCCTAGGTAGTATTTTATTGTCTCCTTGGTAAAGTAGAGTGACCTATACAACCAGGTCACTTAACGCTTCTTTCTTTTTGGAAAAATGACAAATTCGGGGACTTGAATAATTGTTTAGGGTCCTTTTGCTTGTTTTAAAATATACCATTACATTGTATTGAGTATTTTGAAAGACTTCCAGAAGACAATTAGTGATATTACAAAAACAGCTGATAATATAACATAATCTAAAAAAATAGAAAGAAAGGTGACTTAAAGTCACAGAATAGTAAATAACATGGTCTTACCAGAAGCAATCCATCCATCCACTTTCTCATTTGTAAAGAAAGAATGTTTTGCACTTGAGCAGGGACACCATTATAGCCAGCAGGTATACTGAATGTGGAGTAATTGCCAGAGACTATACTTGGACTGCAAGGAGATCCAACCAGTCCATTCTGAAGGAGATCAGCCCTGGGATTTCTTTGGAAGGAATGATGCTAAAGCTGAAACTCCAGTACTTTGGCCACCTCAGGCGAAGAGTTGACTCACTGGAAAAGACTCTGATGCTGGGAGGGATTGGGAGAAGGAGGAGAAGGGGACGACAGAGGATGAGATGGCTGGATGGCATCATTGACTTGATGGACATGAGTCTCAGTGAACTCCAGGAGTTGGTGATGGACAGGGAGGCCTGGCATGCTGCGATTCATGGGGTCACAAAGAGTCGGACACGACTGAGGGACTGATCTGATCTGATACAATGTGACTATACTCAGTTCAGTTCAGTTCAGTTCAGTCACTCAGTCATGTCCAACTCTTTCTGACCCCATGAATTGCAGCACACCAGGCCTCCCTGTCCATCACCAACTCCTGGATTTCACTCAAACTCATGTCCATCAAGTGGGTGATGCCATGCAGCATCTCATCCTCTGTCATCCCCTTCTCCTCCTGCCCCCAATCCTCCCAGCATCAGTCTTTTCCAATGAGTCAACTCTTCGCATGAGGTGGACAAAGTACTGGAGTTTCAGCTTTAGGATCAGTCCTTCCAAAGAACATACATGGCTGATCTCCTTCAGAATGGAATGGTTGGATCTCCTTGCAGTCCAAGGGACTCTCAAGAGTCTTCTCCAACACCACAGTTCAAAAGCAGCAATTCTTTGGTGCTCAGCTTTCTTCACAGTCCAACTCTCACATCCATACATGACCACAGGGAAAACCATAGCCTTGACTAGATGAACCTTTGTTGGCAAAGTAATGTCTCTGCTTTTCAATATGCTATCGACATTGGTCTCCTTCCAAGGAGTAAGTGTCTTTTAATTTCATGGCTGCAATCATCATCTGCAGTGATTTTGGAGCCCAAAATATAAAGTCTGACACTGTTTCCCCATCTATTTTCCATGAAGTGATGGGACCAGATGCCATGATCTTCATTTTCTGGATTTTGAGCTTTAAGCCAACTTTTTCACTCTCCTCTTTCACTTTCATCAAGAGGCTTTTTAGTTCCTCTTCACTTTCTGCCATAAGGGTGGTGTCATCTGCATATCTGAGGTTATTGATATTTCTCCCGGCAATCTTGATTCCAGCTTGTGCTTCTACCAGCCCAACATTTCTCATGATGTACTCTGCATGTAAGTTAAATAAGCAGGGTGACAACACACAGCCTTAACGTACTCCTTTTCCTATTTGGAACCAGTCTGTTGTTCCATGTCCAGTTCTAACTGTTGCTTCCTGACCTGCATATAGATTTCTCAAGAGGCAGGTCAGGTGGTCTGGTATGCCCATCTCTTTCAGAATTTTCCACAGTTTATTGTGATCCACACAGTCAAAGGCTTTGGCATAGTCAATAAAGCAGAAATAGATGTTTTTCTGGAATTCTCTTGCTTTTTTGATGATCCAGTAGCTGTTGGCAATTTTAAATCTGGTTCCTCTGCTTTTTATAAAACCAACTTGAACATCTGGAGGTTCACGGTTCATGTACAGCTGAGGCCTGGCTTGGAGAATTTTGAGCATTACTTTACTAGCGTGTGAGATGAGTGCAATTGTGCGGTAGTTTGAGCATTCTTTGGCATTGCCTTTCTTTGGGATTGGAATGAAAATTGACCTTTTCCAGTCCTGTGGCCACTGCTGAGTTTTCCAAATAAGCTGGCACATTGAGTGCAGCACTTTCGCAGCATCATCTTCCAGGATTTGAAATAGCTCAACTGGAATCCCATCACCTCCACTAGCTTTGTTCGTAGTGATGCTTTCTAAGGCCCACTTGACTTCACATTCCAGGATGTCTGGCTCTAGGTGAGTGATCACACCATCGTGATTATCTGAGTCATGAAGATCTCTTTTGTACAGTTCTTCTGTGTATTCTTGCCACCTCTTCTTAATATCTTCTGCTTCTGTTAGGTCCATACCATTTCTGTCCTTTATCAAGCCTATCTTTGCATGAAATGTTCCCTTGGTATCTCTAACTTTCTTGAAGAGATCTCTAGTCTTTCCCATTCTGTTATTTTCCTCTATTTCTTGGCACTGATAACCGAGGAAGGCTTTCTTATCTCTTTTTGCTATTCTTTGGGACTCTGCATTCAGATCTTTATATTTTTCCTTTTCTCCTTGCTTTTCGCTTCTCTTCTTTTCACAGCTATTTGTAAGGCCTCCCCAGATAGCCATTTTGCTTTTTTGCATTTCTTTTCCATGGGGATGGTCTTGATCCCTATCTCCTGTACAATGTCGTGAGCCTCAGTCCATAGTTCATCAGGCACTCTATCTATCTGATCTAGTCCCTTACATCTATTTCTCACTTCCACTGTATAATCATAAGGGATTTGATTTAGGTCATACCTGAATGGTCTAGTGGTTTTCCCTACTTTCTTCAATTTAAGTCTGAATTTGGCAATAAGGAGTTCATGATCTGAGACACAGTCAGCTCCTGGTCTTGGATAGAGCTTCTCCATCTATGGCTGTGAAGAATATAATCAATTTGATTTCAATGTTGACCATTTAATGTATGTGTTGAGTCTTCTCTTATGTTGTTGGAAGAGGGTGTTCGATATGACCAGTGCATTCTCTTGGCAAAACTCTATTAGCCTTTGCCCTGCTTCATTCCATATGCCAAGGCCAAATTTGCCTGTTACTCCAGGTGTTTCTTGACTTCCTACTTTTGCATTCTAGTCCCCTATAATGAAAAGAACATCTTTTTTGCGTGTTAGTTCTAAAAGGTCTTGTAGGTCTTCATAGAACTGTTCAACTTCAGCTTCGTCAGAATTACTGGTTGGGGCATAGACTTGGATTACTGTGATATTGAATGGTTTCTCTTGGAAACAAACAGAGATCATCCTGTCATTTTTGAGATAGCATCCAAGTACTGCTTTTTGGACTCTTTTGTTGACCATGATGGCTACTCCATTTCTTCTAATGGATTCCTGCCCACAGTAGTAGATATAATGGTCATCTGAGTTAAATTCACCCAGTCCAGTCCATTTTAGTTCGCTGATTCCTAGAATGTTGATGTTCACTCGTGCCATCTCCTGTTTGACCACTTCCAATTTGCCTTGATTCACGGACCTGACATTCCAGGTTCCTATGCAATATTGCTCTTTATAGATCGGACCTTGCTTCTATCACCATTCACATCCGCAACTGGGTATTGTTTTTGCTTTGGCTCCATCCCTTCATTCTTTCTGGAGTTATTTCTCAACTGATCTTCAGTAGCATATTGGGCAGCTACTGGCCTGGGGAGTTCCTCTTTCAGTATCCTATCATTTTGCCTTTTCATACTTCATGGGTTTCTCAAGGCAAGAATACTGAAGTGGTTTGCCATTCCCTTCTCCAGTGGACCACATTCTGTCAGACCTCTCCACCATGACCCGTCCGTCTTGGGTGGCCCCACACAGCATGGCTTAGTTTCATTGAGTTAGACAAGGCTGTCATCTGTGTGATTAGATTGACTGGTTTTCTCTGATTATTGTTTCAGTGCGTCTGCCCTCTGATGCCCTCTCGCAACACGTATTAAACAAAACTTAGTCACTGCCGCTCACTGCCCAGTGACAGTGATAAATATATAGATAAATTATGTAAACAGTAATATAAATAAGAGGCTTGATGACACATTTAGAGAGTTTCAAGGTTAAGATATAAAATAAATATTCAGAACAAAGGATCTTATATCCAAGGTTTATTCAAAGAGTCAGGGTCTAGCTATTTCAGTTCTCTAATATTCAGTATGGTGATTGACACATGAGATGTTTAATTTTAAAAATATGAAATATAATTATGATGCATTTGACTGCATTTCTAACCCAGGATACCTGGATTTCTGTCAAAAAAAACTTAAAAAAATATTCAGCAAGGTCACCTCTAAGCACTTATTAAGTAGGCGATACTTATACATGATATCTGCCTACTTCCCCTGTCAATCCCTTTTGCCTTTCTAATTCCAATTTATAGAAACAGAAAAAAGAAAGAAAATAGTTGCAGCAGAGTTGAAAAATAGGAAAATATGTAAATAATGTTGATATAAGTATTTATCATCACAGCCTACTAATATTAACTTCAGTTTCCTATATCTAATGCTTTAGACTGGTAATTCCAAAAAATATACATTTTTTACACCTCTTCCTGACATTTTGTGATTTTGATGTTCCCTTTTACATCTTCATGTTTACCCTCACATAGTACACTTTTGATATACTTATGTCTCATTTATTTCTAACATTGCTTATAGAGCTAGAAGACTGATTATTTAGCCAATATATTGTCTTGATACATAACTGAAAACCTGGGAACAGATGCAGAGTAAAAGCATTTGTAGTTGTGTTCTCCTTCCCCTCCTCTTATTTATAAAGCTGTTAGCGTTCTTAGGTGGGCTTCTCTTGTGTTTCAGTGGTAAAGATCCCACCTGCCAATGGAGGAGACATGTATTTGATCAACCACTCGGTATTCTTGCCTGGGAAATCCCATGGACTATGGAACTTGGTGGGCTACAGTCGACAGGGTCACAAAGAGTTAGGCATAATTTAATGACTAAACAATAACAAAAGAACAACAAGTGTTCTTAGGCACTGTATGGTTAGTGACTGATGTTTTTAAAATATCACTCTTTTTTTCAGTTAGGTAGACATTAGACTATTAAGATAATCAAATACTTTGGTTTAAATTTAAAATTCTACTAGTGGTGTTCCCTACTTTCTGAAATTTAAGAAGAATGTAGATTAAAAATCATACTTTGTTCTTAAATTGCAGATAGCAGGGGAAAACCACTAGACAATTCAGGTATTACCTAAATAAAGTCCCTTATGATTATACAGTGAAAGTGCAGATAGAGTCAAGGGATTCGATCTAATAGATAGAGTGCTTGAAGAACTATGAATGGAGGTTTGTAACACTGTACAGGAGGCAGTAATCAAGCCCAAGAGAAAAAAATGCAAAAAGGAAAAATGGTTGTCTGTGGAAGTCCTAGCTGAGAAAATAAGAGAGGCTAAAGTTAAAGGAGAAAAGGAAAGATATACCCATTTGAATGCAGAGTTCCAAAGAATAGCAAGGAGAGAAAAGAAAGTCTTCCTCCGTGATCAATGCAAAGAAATAAAGAGTAAAGAGGAAAACAACAGAATGGGAAAAACTAGAGATCTCTTAAAAAAATTAGAGATACCAAGGGGATATTTCATGCAAAGATGGGCACAATAAAGGACAGAAATGGTATAGACCTAACAGAAGCAAAAGATATTAATAAGAGGTGGTAAGAATACACCAAAGAAATGTTCAGAAAAGATTTTCATGACCCAGATAACCACGATGGTGTGATCACTCACCTAGAGTCGGACATCCTGGGTTGCAAAGTCAAGTGGGCCTTAGGAAGCATCACTACAAACAAAGCTCTGGAGGTGATGGAATTCTAATTAAGCTATGTCAAATCCTAAAAGATGATGCTGTTAATTGCTGCACTCAATATGCCAGCAAATTTGGAAAATGCAGCAGTGGCCACAGGACTAGAAAAGTTCAGTTTTCATTCCAATCCCAAAGAAAGGCAATCTCAAATAATGTTCAAACTACCACACAATTGCATCATCTTACATGCTAGTAAAGTAATGCTCAAAATTCTCCAAGCCAGACTTCAACAGTATGTGAACCATGACCTTCCAGATGCTCAAACTGGATTTAGAAAAGGCAGAAGAAACAGAGATCAAATTGTCAACATCTACTTGACCTTACAAAAAGCAAGAGAATTCTAGAAAAACATCTACTTCTGCTTTATTGACTATTCTAAGTCTTTGACTGTGTGGATCACAATAAACTGTGGAAAATTCTGAAAGAGATGGGAATACCAGACCACCTGACCTGCCTCCTGAGAAATCTGTATGCAGGTCAAGGAGCAACAGTTAGAACTGGACATAGAACGATGAACTGTTTCCAAATTGTGAAAGGAGTACATCTGTGCTGTATATTGTTACCTTGTTTATTTAGTTTATATTCAGTGTACATCTTGTGAAATGCCAGGCTGGATGAAGCACAAGCTAGAATCAAGATTGCTGGAAAAAATATCAATAACCTCAGATATACAGATGACACCACCCTTATGGCAGAAAGTGAAGAGGAACTAGAAAACTTCTTAATGAAAGTGAAAGGAGAGTGAAAAAGTTGGGTTCCAACTTAACATTCAGAAAACTAAGATCATGGCATCTGGTCCCATCTCAACATGGAAAATAGATGGGGAAACAGTGGAAACAGTGACAGATTTTATTTTCTTAGGCTCCAAAATCACTGCACATGGTGACTACAACCATGAAACTAAAAGGCGCTTGCTCCTTGGAAGAAAAGTTATGACCATCTAGATAGCATATTAAAAACCAGAAATATTACTTTGCCTACAAAGGTCTGTCTAGTCAAAGCTGTGGTTTTTCCAGTAGTCATGTATGGATGTGAGAATTGGACCATAAACAAAGTTGAGCACCAAAGAACTGATGCTTTTGAACTGAGGTGTTGGAGAAGACTCTTGAGAGTCCCTTGGACTGCAAGGAGATCAATCCAGTCAGTCATAAAGGAAGTCAGTCCTGAATATTCATTGGAAGGACTGATGCTGTAACTTAAGCTCCAGTACTTTGGCCACCTGATGTGAGGAGCTGATTTTTTGGAAAAGACACTGATGCTGGGAAAGATTGAAGGCAGGAGGAGAAGAGTACAAAAGAGGATGTTATGGTTGGATGGTGTCACTGACTTGATGGGCATGAGTTTGGTCAAGCTCAAGTGGTTGGTGATGGACACGGAATATTGGTGTGCTGCAGTCACAAAGAGTCGGACACGACTGAGTAACTGAACTGAAATGAACTGAACTGAAATTTAAAATTCAAGTTAAAATTTACATTGAATAATTTAATCAGTAACCATAAGCTAACAAACTAGTGTTAGGTTTGGTAAAAGTATTCAATTTATATATGGTAGCTTATATTTTAATATCTCTAATAAAGAAAAAGGATTTTAAGTTATTTAGTTAGCACATATTGTTCCTTATTATACAAAGAGGTAATGAATGAAAGGGGTGAAGAAAAATGTGAACTTTTTAAGAATCAGTGTTCAAACCTCATACCCTTATTCCCAGAGCTTGACTCTGCTATCTATATGGAGATGCTATAAAATCATATTAGTGCTTTTGTCTCTGACCCCAACAAGTATTAAATAAGGCTGATAGTAGATACATTTGCCTTTTGATGTGACATATTTTGGAGGGCATACAAAGATTCAGAAAGTGAAAGTCACCTAGTTGTTTCCAACTCTTTGCGACCCCATGGATTATCCTCTGTCCATGGAATTCTCAAGAAAAGAATACTGGTGTGGGCAGTCATTCCTTTCTCCGGGGCATCTTCCCAACCCAGATATTGAACACAGGTCTCCTGTATTTCAGGCAGATTCTTTACCATCTGAGCTACCAGGGAAGCCCCATAAAAGATTCAAATAGGTTACAAATGAATTTTTAAAAAATGCCTCTGAAGTTTTGACAAAAGTGCCATATAACTCAGTACTTTTCTATTTTCTTTTATTTATTACTTTCTGAGTCCAGTGGCCCTTATGGCAGGAAGCAATTGAAGAAATTATTATTATAAGCACTTTAAGAAATTATTAAATAAGAAATTATACAGAACCACATACCTTTCATTATTTGTCTGTGCAACGTACATTTTCTTCTAATGCTTCCTGGTTTCCTTTAATTTAAAATCACTGCCTCTTCCTTTGAAGAAAAGCATCCATCCTTGTTTCTCAGAAGAAAGTTGTACACTAACACTCTGTGTTTTCTTTAGGTGAAGTGAGGTGAATATGATTTTTCCTTTACTTATTTCTAAGGCATGAAAGCACAGGCACAATACTTTTTCTATCAATTCCTTGGAGGTTCTGTTTGACAAAATCAGAGGAAGAATTTACCTCCTCCCTCAGGCTTACAGGTTGTTACATTCTCAGAGATTTCCACTGTAGAGCTTCCAACAAATTCTTGTTTTGAGGGGAAAAAATCAAAAGTGAGCAATGTGAAATGTTAGCAACAACTCTGTCTCTATGAATGACATAATACGTCCCAACAAGTTGCAATCTGTTATGTGCAAATGTTGAACTGATTTTCATCTCTGAATATCACAATGGCTCAGAATATTTGATAAATTCCTGATAATGTTTATGTGCAGAACTGTAAAATACAATTTCTTGAACCTGCTGGATCCATACCTGACACATTCATGCTTGTAAGTATTTTCTATGTATTCTTTACATCATGTTTAAATGGACCTGTTAAGTTTGGTTGTAAATTTCATAAAGGTGCTTTTTTTTTGTAGGGACATTAATTGTTTTCTAAAGAATTCTTCTTTAAAAATATACATTTTTAAATGATGTATTTAAGTCTATAATTTGTTATCACTTTAACATTCTATGCAGATGACCATTTTCATATATAAATTTGTACTAATTCAAAACTATTCCTAAACACATGGACAACAGCCTTGTCTAACTCAATGAAACGATGAGCCATGTTGAGTAGGGCCACCCAAGATGGATGGGCCATGGTGGAGAGGTCTGACAGAATGTGGTCCACTGGAGAAGGGAATGGCAAACCGCTTCAGCATTCCTGCTTTGATACCCCAGGAACAGTATGAAAAGGCAAAAGGATAGGACACTGAAAGATGAACTCCACAGGTCAGTAGATTCCCAATATTCTACTGGAGAAGAGTAGAGACATAACTCCAGAAAGAATGAAAAGATGGAGGCAAACCAAAAACAACACCCAGTTGTGGATGTGACTGGTGATGGAAACAAGGTCCGATGCTGTAAAGAGCAATATTGCATAGGAACCTGGAATGAATTGGAAGTGGTCAAACAGGAGATGGTAAGAGTGAATATTAACATTTTAGGAATCAGTGAATAAAAATGGACTGGAATGGGAGAATTAACTCAGATGACCATTATATCTACTACTGTGGGCAAGAATCCCTTAGAAGAAATGGAGTAGCCATCATAGTCAACAAAAGAGTCCAAAATGCAGTAGTTGGATGCAATCTCAAAAACGACAGGGTGATCTCTGTTTGTTTCCAAGGCAAACTATTCAATATCACAGTAATCCAAGTCTATGCTCTGACCAGCAATGCTGAAGAAGTTGAACGATTCAATGAAGACCTACAAGATCTTCTAGAACTAACACGCAAAAAAGATGTCCTTTTCATTATAGGGGACTGGAGTGCAAAAAGTAAGAAATCAAGAAACACTTGGAGTAACAGGCAAATATGGCCTTGGAGTACAGAATGAAGCAGGGCAAAGCTAGAATGAAGCAGGGCAAAGCTACTGGAGTTTTGTCAAGAGAATGCGCTGGTCATAGCAAACACCATCTTCCAACAACACAAGAGAAGACTCTATACGTGGACACCACCAAATGGTCAACACTGGAATCAGATTGATTATGTTATTTGCAGCCACAGAGGGAGAAGTTCTATATAGTCTGCAAAAAACAAGACTTGGAGCTGACTGTGGCTTGATCATGAACACCTTATTGCCAAATTCAGACTTAAATTGAAGAAAGTAGGGAAAACCACTAGATCATTCAGGTATGACCTAAATCAAATCCTTTACAATTATACAGTGGAAATGAGAAATAGATTTAAGAGACTAGATGTGAGAGAGTGCTTGATGAACTATGGACAGAGGTCTGTGTACAGGAGAGAGGGAGCAAGACCATCACCAAGAAAAATAAATGCAAAAAGCAAAATGGCTGTCTAAGGAGACCATACAAATAACTGTGAATAAAGAGAAACAAAAACCAAAGGAGAAAAGGAAAGATATACCCATTTGAATGCAGAGTTCTGAAGAATAGCAAGGGGAAATAAAAAAGCCTTCCTCGGTGATAAATGTAAAGAAATAGAAGAAAACAATAGAATGGGAAAGACTAAAGATCACTTCAAGAAACTTAGAGATACCAAGGGAACATTTCATGCAAAGATGGGCTCGATAAAGGACAGAAATGGTATGGACCTAACAGAAGCAGAAGATATTAAGAAGAGATGGCAAGAATACACAGAACAACTGTACAAAGAAGATCTTCATGACCCAGAAATCATGATGGTGTGATCACTCACCTAGAGCCAGATATCCTGGAATGTGAAGTCAAGTGGGCCTTAGGAAGCATCACTATGAACAAAGCTAGTGGAGGTGATGGATTTCCAGTTGAGCCATTTCAAATCCTAAGAGATGATGCTGTGAAAGTGCTGCACTCAATATGCTAGCAAATTTGGAAAACTCAGCAGTGGCCACAGGACTGGAAAATGTGTTTTCTTTCCAATCCCAAAGAAAGGCAGAGCCAAAGAATGTTCAAACTACCACACAAATGCACTAATTTCACATGCTAGTAAAGTAATGCTGAAAATTCTCCAAGCCAGGCTTCAGCAATACATGAACCGTGAACTTCCAGATGTTCAAGCTGGTTTTAGAAAAGGCAGAGGAACCAGAGATCAAATTGCCAACATCCACTGGATCATGGAAAAGGCAAGAGAGTTCCAGAAAAACATCTGTTTCTGCTTTATTGACTATGCCAAAGCCTTTGACTATGTGGATCACAGTAAACTCTGGAAAATTCTTCAAGGGATGGGAATACCAGACCACCTGACCTGCCTCTTGAGAAATTTGTATGCAGATCAGGAAACAACAGTTAGAACTGGACATGGAACAACTGACTGGTTCCAAATAGAAAAAAGTATGTCAAGGCTGTATATCATTTAACTTATATGCAGAATACATCCTGAGAAAGACTGGGCTGGATAAAGCACAAGTTAGAATCAAGATTGCCAGGAAAAATATCAATAACCTCACATATGTAGATGACACTGCCCTTATGGTAGAAAGTGAAGAAAAACTAAAGAGCCTTTTGATGAAAATGAAAGAGGAGAGTGAAAAAGTTGGCTTAAAGTTCAACATTCAGAAAACTAAGATCATGGCATCCAGTCCCATCACTTCATGGCAAATAGAAGGGGAAACTGTGGAAACAGTGGCTGACTTTATTTTTGGAGGCTCCAAAATCACTGCAGATGGTGTCTGTATCCATGAAATTAAGACACTTACTCCTTGGAAGGAGAGTTATGACCAAACGAGACAGCATATTGAAAATCAGAGACATTACTTTGTCAACAAGGGTCCATATAGCCAAGTCTGCAGTGTTTCCAGGAGTCATGTATAGATGTGAGAGTTCGACTATAAAGAAAGCTGAGTGCCAAAGAATTGATGCTTTTGAACTGTGGTGTTCGAGAAGATTCTTAAGAGTCCCTTGGACTGCAAGGAGTTCCAACCAGTACATCCTAAAAGGAAATTAGTCCTGAATATTTCGCCACCTCATGCTAAGAGTTGACTTATTGGAAAAGACTCTGATGCTGGGAGGGATTGGGAGCAGGAGCAAAAGGGGACAACAGAGGATGAGCTGGTTTGACAGCATCACCGACTCAATGGACGTGAGTTTGAGTGAACTCTGGGAGTTGGTGATGGACAGAGAGGCCTGGTGTGCTGTGGTTCATGGGGTCACAAAGAGTTGGACACAACTGAATGACTGAACTGAACTGAACTGATTCATTGGAAGGACTGATGTTGAAGCTGAAACTCCAATATTCTGGCCACCTGATGCAAAGAGCTGACTCATTTGAAAAGACTATGATGCTGGGAAAGATTGAAGTCAGGAGGAGAAGGGGACAATAGAGGATGAGGTGGTTGGATGGCATCACCGACTCAATAGGCATGAGTGTGAATAAACTCTGGGAGTTGGTGATGGACAGGGAGGTCTGGCGTGCTTTAGTCCATGGGGATACAAAGAGTCGGACATAACTGAGTGACTGAACTGAACTGAAAAATGTTAAAGATTCTATGAGACCTATACGTTAAACCATTTATTTAATCTGATGCTTTTTATTATTGGTTTTTTTTTTCCTGCTGTCCTAGGTTTTCATTGAACAATATTTTATCATTCTATGGTATCTGACTTTAATGTATGAATTACAGTATATATGTATTTTAAATAATCTAAGTCCAATGTCAAATACATTTAGGACCTTAAGAATATTGTGAATACTTAAAACACAGCATTCCTAATATTTATCTTCATCCCTTGTGAATTTACTGTCATTCATGTCATTCAAACCCTATGCTATAGTCCAAAAATTGTTGCTGTTATTGCAATAAATATTGATCTTTTAGAGAAGTATGATAAAGAAGATAAGCATTTGTTTTACATTTTTAAAAATTTTTTCATTACCTTTTTTTTAAATTTTATTTTATTTTTAAACTTTACATAATTTTATTAGTTTTGCCAAATATCAAAATGAATCCACCACTTTTAATATACATCCAAGTTTTTGTTGCATATCATTTTTTCTACCTGAATCTCTTCATTTCTGCTGGTAATGAATTCCATCATGTTTTATTTGAAAAGAAACTTCCTTTCTGTTCACCCTTAAAGAGTAATTTTGGTGAATACGTATATGTAATTCTGCACATTTTTCTGTTTCAAAGATTTTCTTGCTTGCCTGTTTTGATGAGAGGTTCACTGTATTTGTTATCCATGCACCTCTACAGTTTTGTCTCTTCCATTTGCACATCTTCAATTTTATTTTTTGTCTTTGTTTTTGGTTTTCTATAGCTTGATTATATGCCTAGGTGTGTTTGTGTGTGCACATGCATATGTGTGTATCTAGATTGTATTGAGTATATATTTTATATAATTGATACACAGTAACATGTTTAAGCTTAACTTGATCTAATGAATAACTAATTGGTTATTTTGGTTAGAGATGGGAACACCAGTCCACCTTACCTGCCTGCTAGGAAATGTGTATGCAGGTCACGAAGCAATGGTTAGAACCAGACATAGAGCAATGGACTTGTCCCAGATTGTGAAAGGAGTACATCAAGGCTTTATATTGCCACCCTGCTTATTTAACATTTATGCTGAATACATGATGTGAAATGCTGTGCTGGATGAAGCACAAGCTGGAATCAATTGCCAGGAGAAACATCAATAACCTCAGATATGCAGATGATACCACCCTATGGCAGAAAGGGAAGAGGAACTAAAGAGCTTCTTGATGAAAGTGAAAGAGGAGAGTGAAAAGGCTGGCTTAAAACTCAACATTTGGAAAAATTAGATCATAGTATCCAGTCCCATCACTTCATGGCAAATAGGTGGGGAAACAATGGAAACAGTGAGAGAT
This sequence comes from Bos indicus x Bos taurus, assembly GCF_003369695.1. Lineage (NCBI taxonomy): Eukaryota > Metazoa > Chordata > Mammalia > Artiodactyla > Bovidae > Bos > Bos indicus x Bos taurus. Next base: position 9,883,029 of record NC_040102.1, on the reverse strand, counting down.
TATATTTTCTTGGACTCCAAAATCAGTGCAGATGGTGATTGCAGCCATGAAATTAAAAGACGTTTGCTCCTTGGAAGAAAAGCTATGACAAACAAAGACAGCATATTAAAAGGCAGAGACATACTTTGCCGACAAAGATCCATCTAGTCAAAGCTTTGGTTTTCCAGGAGTTATGTATACATGTGTTGGACCATAAGAAAACTGAGCGCTGAAGAACTGATGCTTTTGAACTGTGGTGTTGGAAAAGACTCTTGAGAGTCCCTTTGAAAGCAAACAATCAACCAGTCCATCCTAAAGGAAATTAGTCCTGAATATTCATTCGAAGGACTGATGCTGAATCTGAAACTCCAATACTTAGGCCACCTGATGTGAAGAACCGAGTCACTGGAAAATACCCTGATGCTGGTAAAAATTTAAGGCAGGAGAAGTGGACGACAGAGGATGAGATGGTTGGATGATATCATCGACTGGATGGACACGAGTTTAGATGTCCATCTAAACTGAACTGTCCAAATAGTTAGATGGACACTAACTCCAGGCTCCAGGAGTTAGTGATGGACAGGGAAGCCTGATGTGTTTCAGTCCATGGGCTAGCAAAAATTGGACACAACTGAGTGACTGAACTGAATTGAACTATTTTTGGTTATGTTATCCACCACTATTTGTGTTTGAATGGGTGATTTTCAGGTGATACTCTGTGTACCATGTAGGACAGAAATATTTTCATTGTTGTAAAAAATGTAAAACAGCAATATTGTGTTTGGATGTAAAGGGAGAGATTGAGAAATTGGACATCAGAGGTATACAAATAGAGGAAAAAGTATTTTTCCTTCTATCTATGATATTATAAAATGAATAGATCAGTATAGTCTACATCCATTTCACCTTTCACTGCTGGCTTTTATTATCTCATAATTAAGCATATTTTCATCTTTTGTATCCTGTTTTCAAAAAATTAGCATTTTCTATTAAGAATATGTAACTCATGTTTATGATTGCTGACCTTTCTTAGTGGTGGTGGCCTAAAACTTAACTGGACTTTCGAATAATAACCCCTAGTAATACTTGTAAGGGAGAAGGCAATGGCAACCCACTCCAGTACTCTTGCCTGGCAAATCCCATGGACGGAGGAGCCTGGTAGGCTGCAATCCATGGGGTCGCTAGGAGTCGGAGACTACTGAGTGACTTCACTTTCACTTTTCACTTTCATGCTTTGGGAAAGGAAATGGCAACCCACTCCATGTTCTTGCCTGGAGAATCCCAGGGACAGGGGAGCCTGGTGGGCTGCCATCTATGGGGTCACACAGAGTCGGACGTGACTGAAGTGACTTAGCAGTAGCAATACTTGTAAACCTCAGCTCCACTGGTTGAGGAATATGAGTTTGAGAATATAGGTATGAATGCAATGGTCTAAATTTTCTTATCTAGATTACTAAGTTTGTTTCATTTCCCCTGTCAACTCCTAAGTTTTTTGTTTTTTTATTACTGTAATCATCACAGAGTGTGTTGTGCTTGGGATTGAGTTTATGTATTCTGGAAGGAAGGGAAAGTACAGTGAAAATATACAGCTATCATTAGTCATTCTGATCTATTACGAGCTTCCATAGTCCTACAGACACAGAGTCTTGCCAATATCACAGTTTACCTTTCTAGCACACAGCTGTCATTTATATCTCATATAGCCCAAAAGCCAATTGTAATTTTCAGTTACTAATCTACTCAACATCCTGGGTTCATTCCACTCTCTTAAACACCAAATTTTCCGTATATTCATATGCTAACAATTTCCCATATGACTAAAATTGTGTTTTTCATTCTTTAAACTTACCTTTGAAAGCAGCATGTTTAGCATACAGTGCTATGTGCTGGGATAACATTTTTTTTTTAAGCACATTCAGTTCACTTTATGTATTCAACAGGTTTATATTTAAGAGGGAAAATATTTTGAAATACTTCCCTAGGTATCTTTTCCCCAATGGTCCACATACTTTTTCCTTCACATTTGTAACCTTACTGTGGCTAAAGCAAAGATTTATTACCCCTGCAAAGGAAATGTGGAGAGTGCCAAGAGGAGAGATTTGCAATCCCAGACGCCCTTTAGAACCAGCCACCTGGGAAGCTTTAAAAAATTGCTGGTGTCTGGGATCCAATCCAGGCTAATTAAATCAAGATTTGGGGGGATGGGTCATGGAATGATTATAAAAGTACTCGGAGCATAATACTTTTCTGTTATAACAGCCAGGTTTGAGAATGAGAAGTCTAGTAAGAAATGGATGACTTGTCAACCTAACGAGACACTCCTTTCTTAAAATCCTAAATATCCTAACCCAAACTTGAAATTCAGGGGAAATAATCTACTTACTTATAGTTGGAAGAGATGGAAATCAGTTTTGCTATCTATGATATGTTTTTATAATTTAATATATCAAACATTTATTGAGCACCTACTATGTATATATGCAAGGAAAATGTGGGTAAAAGCCACTCCTGGAAACTCTGTTTGTTTACTTTGTGTCATAAGTGAGCCCAGGGTAGATACATGAATCTGTTTCTGGGTGGGAAAGAGATGGTAGAGGAAAGAAATATCTGTTCAGTACATTTCAGTCACTCAGTCATGTCTGACTCTTTGTGACCCCAGGAACTGCAGCACGCCAGGCTTCTGTGCCCATCATCAAATCCCGGGGCTTGCTCAAACTCATGTCCATTGAGTCGGTCATGCCATTCAACCATCTCACCCTCTGTCATCCCCTTCTCCTCCTGCCTTCAATCTTTTCCAGCATCAGGGTCTTTTCCAATGAGTCTTTCACATCAGGCGGCCAAATTATTGGAGCTTGAGTATCAGTCCTTCCAGTAAATATTTAGGACTGATTTCTTTTAGGATTGACTGGTTTAATCTCCTTGGACTTAGGGACTGTCAAGAGTTTTCTCCAACACCACAGTTTGAAACCATCAATTCTCTGTCACTCACTTTTCTTTATGGTCCAACTCTCACATCTATACATGACTACCAGAAAACCCATAGCTTTGACTAGATGGACCTTTGTCGGCAAAAAAAAAAAAAAAAAAAAAGCCTCTGCTTGTGAATATGCTGTCTAGGTTTTTCTTTGCTTTTCTTCCAATTAGCAAGTGTCTTTTAATTTTATGCCTGCATTCACCATCTGCAGTGATTTTGGAGCCCAGGAAAATAAAATCTGCCATTGTTTCCATTGTTTCTCCATCTATCTGCCATGAAGTGATGGGGCCAGATGCCATGATCTTAGTTTTCTGAATGCTGAGTTTTAAGCCAGCTTTTTCACTCTCCTCTTTCAGTTTCATCAAGAGGCTCTTTGGTTCCTCTTCGTTTTCTGCTATAAGGGTGGTGTCAATGGACATGAGTCTGAGTGAACTCCGGGAGTTGGTGATGGACAGGGAGGCCTGGCATGCTGCGATTCATGGGGTCGCAAAGAGTCGGACACAACTGAGCGACTGATCTGATCTGATCTGATCTGCATATCTGAGGTTATTGATATTTCTCCTGGCAATATTGATTCCAGCCTGGGTATCATCCAAGCTGTACTTGTGCTTCTTCTAAAAAGTGTGCTTCATAGGATTTAATAAAGGGGATGTTTATTGTGATGTGGGCAAATTCCAGGGAAATTGACAAGGAAAGGTGCAGGATCCTAGAGATAGCTGGTAACAGTGGGAGCTGTCAGCATTCCTAAGACTGAAGGGGCCATATTGGGAAAGCTTCCTGACAGAAGTAATGAACCTCTGGAGAGTGATGCAGTCCCACATGGACCCTGGATAATTCTTTGTTAATCCTCGTTGAGTTTCTTTCTCATGTAGCCTAAATAAATTCAATGAAGATAAGCAACTTCTTGTGGCATAACAGTGCTAACTAAGAGTTTGGCTTTGGCATTGATTAGTCACACGGCATCCTAATGGTATTTGGAAATTTCTGTTCTCAGTTTCCCAGATGTAGAGATGTAATTTGGGCACTATTGAGAGAAAGATGCAAAAAAAGTGCAAAACTAGAATGCATATCATGTCTGTGCCCTTATGATGATTGTAGACTGCAACCCTGGAGTACTAGCTTGAAAATGTGTCCCTAAGGTAGATTTTGATTGACTTTCAAAAGGTCTCCATGTCCCTCAGAGGGAAGAGTCTGAATGTTGTTTGACATAGTTTTGTGCACATTTCTCACTTAGATATTATTCTGTCTACTGCTGTGTCCATTAAGCCATTCAGTTCAGGGATATCCTGCATGATTCCCTGGGGCTTCAGTTATTTGATGTTATGATCTGTGATCTCTTAGAAGATAAAATTTCAAATAAGAAATAAATTAATGGGAAATATCAGCTATTATGAAAATCTCAAGGGAAGTCCATGGTTTTAATACTATGATGATGATACCATATACGTCAGAGAAGATTTCTCATAACAAGATATTTTGTAAGTTTATATTTGAAAATATGTATGAGATTTCTTATGGGCTTCCCTGGTGGTTCAGTGGTAATGAATCCACCTGCCAATGCAAAAGACATATATTCAATCCCTGGGTCAGGAAGATCCCCTGCAAAAGGAAATGGCAACCCACTCCAGTATTCTTGCCTGGAGAATTCTATCGACAGAGGACCCTGGCAAACTACATGTCCATGGAGTTGGAAAAGAGTCAAATGTGACTTAGTGACTAAACACCACCAATAACTTGAGACTTCCTAGCTGGACTTGGGGTTTGAAGTAGAGCAGTAGAAACAAAGCAAACATGAAAATTCTTCTAATGTAGATCTCCTTAAGGTGTGGTCTGTGACCCTTGAAGAGACCCTGAGATCCTTCCAGTGCATCTTGAGGTCAAAGCTATGATGTCTCACTGTGTCAAGATTTGTGCAAATCATGCAAAAAACAGTCATGCGAAGTACTAATGGACCTCAGCACAAATCAAGACAGGGCACCAAGATTTTAATTTTTTACCATCACTCATTTGCAGAATTTAAACAGTCCTGTTTCACATAAGAATGCCTTTGGTAAAGAATAAAAAATCTGAAGTTTTATCATATAATATAACATTTTTGTTATATTTTATATCTGCTTCTATACTTTTTGTTACTTTGTAGAACAGTTGAAACCACTGCACTTCCATTGCAAATTTATAGGCAGATCAGCTACTGTCACTAGGAAAGCACATATGGTCTAATTTGCATGCTAATCTTTTTGAAATGTGTTTATATTTTTTAAAGCACAGTATAGAACTCATACAGGCTTCTCAGATGGCACCATATTGGGGAACCTGCTTGTCAATGCAGGAGATGTAAGAGACACAGGTTCAACCCCTGAATAAAGATCCCCTGGAGGAAAACATAATAATCCACTCCAGTATTCTTGCCTGGAGAATCCTACAGACAGAGGAATCTGGTAGGCTGCAGCCCAGAGGATCTCACAGAGTAGGACACTACTGAAGCACCTTGGCACAACACGCACATGTTGATGAACATTTACATGATCTTTTCTGTTGAGAGTGCGACTGGCTACCTTTTTTAAAGATGGGAAATCGTTTCTACTTACAAATAACAGTGTGCTGAATATAAGTCAGAATTGGTGAGCTATGGACAATTCACCAAGGTCCTTTTAAGCATTAAAGATGGTGCTGTTTCACATAGTAACTAACAAACAGAAGCCTTTAAGGAAGTGAACATATGTGGAAATAATTATAAATATTAATTGACCAAGTTCTCTTGAAATGAATTAAGTTTAAAATTAGGCCTCCATTATGTGCCCCCTCCCAAACCAACCATGTTTCTGTATCAAATTTACTTCCCTACCCCATCAGCTAAACTTTACTATCTTATTCTATGATCTGTGTCTTTAGTGTTTCCCTTGTGCCTTCCTCTATCCAAATTGTAAGTTGGTAATCTTGTTCCTCACTCACTAAAAGGAAATTTACCAGATGACAGCTCCTTCATCATATTAAGAATATAATATCCAGTCTTTTGAAACCATTTATATAAACCTTTACAGATGAGGAAACTATGGGCTTAATTGCCTATATATTTTAGTTACAGATAGATTTAAAAGCTAGATCTACTTTTGCTAGCCTGACAAGATTTATTATGCCTAAGTTATTTTTAAAATATTTATTCTGATAATATTTAAACCTATAAGTAACAGTAATATTTACAGTGAATCATTGGAAACTAGGAAGACATGTATTATCACTGTATTTTTACAATCAATCCTGAAGCTGAAGTGCTTTTCTCTCTTGGAACAACAGTACCTTTGATGCCATTCCAAGTCTAGAGCTTTTGGAGCTTTTAGAGACAGATGATACATGACCAGGCCACTTACCCCCTCCAAAAAAAAAAAAAGAAAGAAAAAGAGAGAGATTCCCTTAATAAAGACCTCCACATCAAAATGATAGAAGGTCAATTATATTTTTTGGCAATGTAGGTCAACAGCTAGAGGAAACAATCCTCTACAGCAAGTCAATGTAAAATTCTTCATTTTTACCATCAATTATTATTTTTGACCATTATCCCTAACTTCTGTTGAAATTTCTTGAAGGTTTTATTTTCCTCATCTAGTAATTTTCCTAGGCTTCCCAGGTGGCTCAGTGGTGAAGAATCCACCTGCCAACACAGGAACCTCGGGAGATTTAGGTTCAATCCCTACATCGGGAAGATCCCCTGGAGGAGGAAATAGCAACCTACTCCAACATTGTTGCCTCGAAATTTCCAGGGATGAGGAGCCTGGTGGGCTACATTCCATGAGGTTGCAAAGATTCAGACATGACTGAGCATGCATGCGAAAATTTTCCTTAATAAAATGAAGTGGCTGACCCTGAAAATATTCCTCTAACGTGTTGCTTATAGAAAATATATATGGACTTCAAATAAATGCCCATTTTTATCACTTATCTATTTCTAGATAAATGATAAAATCATAAATGGATGGATATAGCATTTATCAAAGAAGGGCCAAGAGGAACATTTATAAGGAGCTTAGAGTTAAACATCTCCATTATCCTATACTTCCATTCACATGGATAAACACAGAATGAAAAATAGCTCTTAAGGTTACAGCTTTCCACTTAAATGTAAATAATCACACTGTCTATGTGTGGCATGGATTTATAATTTTACACATCCTAATACCGGGTTGGTGATGGACAGGGAGGCCTGGCGTGCTGCGATTCATGGGGTCGCGAAGAGTCGGACACGACTGAGCGACTGAACTGAACTGAATACCATATCTGGAGTAATACTTATATGTGTTATTATTTTTTAAAGACATTTATTTGCTGTATATAAACATTTAAAATACCTTCCCTTTGGTGTTGCCATTTTTTCAATTACTTATTTTCCAGTATACTCAAAGCCTCTATATATAGAGGTAACTCAGAATCTCTAAATCTCCCAGAATTTCATGTTGATACAAATAAGAAAAAAACTTTCCTCCCATTTATATCATTAAGAATCTGTCAGGTCAATAAGAAATAAATGTATTTGGGGAGGTTATAGCAGCATAATATCAGTAAGTAAATCTGGAGGTTAAACTATGGTTTTAATGTATTGTTATTGTTTTTCCATGATATTATGTTATTCATTCAAGAGTAATTGATAGATAAAAACTATATATCTAGGTAAGATTCACTTTAGTAGCAAATTTCCACATTCAGAGAGAAAAGATAAGGAAAAATAAAATATAATATGCACTGAGCAGATTTTGAAAATGAAAAGATATGGTAGGAACTAAGGGAAAGCTCAGTTAAAAACATCAAATTTCAAGCTGAGTTGATAAAATATGAAGTGAACAACCAGCCACCAAACCTACTGGCATTCTAAAGCAGCGCTCCCAGTGAGGACTGTGATACTGTACGTGTCTATGTGTGCACATGTGCATGTTACAATGTTGAAGATTAGAATAGATTTAAAGTAATACCCACAACAGTTCAGTTCAGTTGCTCAGTCGTGTCCGACTCTTTGCGACCCCATGAATTGCAGCACGCCAGGCTTCCCTGTCCATCACCAACTCCGGGAGTTCACTCAAACTCACGTCCATCGAGTCTGTGATGCCATCCAGCCATCTCATTCTCTGTTGTCCCCTTCTCCTCCTGCCCCCAATCCCTTCCAGCATCAGAGTCTTTACCAGTGAGTCAACTCTTCGCATGAGGTGGCCAAAGTATTGGAGTTTCAGCTTTAGCATCAGCCCTTGCAAAGAACATCCAGGACTGATCTCCTTTAGAATGGACTGATTGGATCTCCTTGAAGGCCAAGGGACTCTCAAGAGTCTTCTCCAACACCACAGTTCAAAAGCATCAATTCTTCGGTGCTCAGCTTTCTTCACAGTCCAACTCTCACATCCATACATGACCACTGGAAAAACCATAGCCTTGACTAGATGGACCTTTGTTTGCAAAGTAATGTCTCTGCTTTTGAATATGCTATCTAGGTTGGTCATAACTTTCCTTCCAAGGAGTAAGCGTCTTTTAATTTCATGGCTGCAGTCACCATCTGGAGTGATTTTGGAGCCCAAAAAAATAAAGTCTGCCACTGTGTCCACTGTTTCCCCATCTATTGCCCATGAAGTGATGGGACCAGATGCCATGATCTTAGTTTTCTGAATGTTGAGCTTTAAGCCAACTTTTTCACTCTCCTCTTTCACTTTCATCAAGAGGCTTTTTAGTTCGTCTTCACTTTCTGCCATAAGGGTGGTGTCGTCTGTGTATCTGAGATTATTGATATTTCTCCTGGCAATCTTGATTCCAGCTTGTGCGTCTTCCATCCCAGGGTTTCTCATGATGTACTCTGCATATAAGTTAAATAAGCAGGATGACAATATACAGCCTTGACTCCTTTTCCTATTTGGAACCAGTCTGTTGTTCCATGTCCAGTTGTAACTGTTGCTTCCTGACCTACATATAGGTTTCTCAAGAGGTAGGTCAGGTGGTCTGGTATTCCCATCTCTTTCAGAATTTTCCACATTTTATTGTGATCCACACAGTCAAAGGCTTTGGCATAATCAATAAAATAAAAGTAGATGTTTTTCTGGAACTCTCTTGCTTTTTCCATGATCCAGTGGATGTTGGCAATTTGATCCCTGGTTCCTCTGCCATTCCTGAAACCAGCTTGAACAATGGAAGTTTATGGTTCACGTATTGCTGAAGCCTGGCTTGGAGAATTTTCAGCATTACTTTACTAGCATGTGAGATGAGTGCAATTGTGCAGTAGCTTGAGCATTCTTTGGCATTGCCTTTCTTTGGGATTGGAATGAAAACTGACCTTTTCCAGTCCTGTGGCCACTGCTGAGTTTTCCAAATTTTCTGGCATATTGAGTGCAGCATCATCTTCCAGGATTGAAATAGCTCAACTGGAATTCCATCACCTCCACTATGTTCGTAGTGATGCTTTCTAAGGCCCACTTGACTTCACAGTCCAGGATGTCTGTAATTACTAGGTGAGTGATCACACCATTGTGATTATCTGGGTCATGAAAATCTTTTTTGTACAGTTCTTCTATGTAGTCTTGCCACCTCTTCTTAATACCTTCTGATTCTATTAGGTCCATACTATTTATGTCCTTTATTGAGCCCATCTTTGCATGAAATGTCCCCTTGATATCTCTAATTTTCTTGAAGAGATCTCTAGTTTTTCCCATTCTGTTGTTTTCCTCTATTTCTTTGCATTGATCGCTGAAGAAGGCTTTCTTATCTCTCCTTGCTATTCTTTGGAACTCTGCATTCAGATGCTTATATCTTTCCTTTTCTCCTTTGCTTTTCACTTCTCTTTTCACAGCTATTTGTAAGGCCTCCTCAGACAGGCATTTTGCTTTTTGCATTTCTTTTCCATGGGGATGGTCTTGATCCCTACAATGTCACAAACCTCCATCCATAGTTCATCAGGCACTCTGTCTATCAGATCTAGTCCCTTAAATCTATTTCTTACTTCCCCTGCATAATCATAAGGAATTTGATTTAGGTCATACCTGAATGGTCTAGTGGTTTTGCCTACTTTCTTCAATTTAAGTCTGAATTTGGCAATAAGGAGTTCATGATCTGAACCACAGTCAGCTCCATTCTTGCTTTGCTGACTGTATAGAGCTTCCCCATCTTTGGCTGCAAAGGATATAATCAATCTGATTTCAGTGTTGACCATCTGGTGATGTCCACGTGTAGTCTTTTCTTGTGTTGTTGGAAGAGGGTGTTTTTATGACCAGTGCATTTTCTTGGCAAAACTCTATTAGCCTTTGCCCTGCTTCATTCCGTATTCCAAGGCCAAATTTGCCTGTTACTCTGAGTGTTTCTTGATTTCTTACTTTTGCATTCCAATCCCCTATAATGCAAAGGACATCTTTTTTGGGTGTTTGTTCTAAAAGGTCTTGTAGGTCTTCATAGACCCTTTCAACTTCAGCTTCTTTAGCATTACTGTTTAGGGCATACACTTGGATTACTCTGATATTGAATGGTTTGCCTTGGAAATGAACAGAGACCATTCTGTTGTTTTTGAGATTGCATCCAAGTACTGCATTTCAGATTCTTTTGTTGACCATGATGGCTACTCCATTTCTTCTAAGGGATTCCTGTCCACACTAGTAGATATAATGATCATTTGAGTTAAATTCACCCATTCCAGTCCATTTGAGTTCGCTGATTCCTAGAATGTCGATGTTCACTCTTGCCATCTCCTGTTTGACCACTTCCAATTTGCCTTGATTCATGGACCTGATATTCCAGGTTCCTATGCAATATTGCTCTTTACAGCATCGACCTTGCTTCTATCACCATTCACATCCACAACTGGGTATTGTTTTTGCTTTGGCTCCATCCCTTCATTCTTTCTGGAGTTATTTCTCTACTGATTTCCAGTAGCATATTGGGCAGCTACTGACCTGGGGAGTTCCTCTTTCAGTATCCTACCATTTTGCCTTTTCATACTGTTCATGGGGTTCTCAAGGCAAGAATACTGAAGTGATTTTCCATTCCCTTCTCCAGTGAACCACATTCTGTCAGACCTCTCTACCATCACCCTCCCGTCTTGCGTGGCCCCACACGGGATGGCTTAGTTTCATTGAGTTAGAGAAGGCTGTGGTCTGTGTGATCAGATTGGCTAGTTTTCTGTGATTATGGTTTCAGTGTGTCTTCCCTCTGATGCCCTCTCACAATACCATATTACTTGGGATTCTCTTACCTTGGACGTGGGGTATCTCTTCATGGCTGCTCCAGCAAAGCGCAGCCACTGCTCCTTAACTTGGATGAGGAGTATCTTACATAGCTGCAAATGAAAAGTACAAACTCATTATTTTCTATTTGAAAGTATTGTTATTTCATCAATACAGACTAATCCTTCCCCAGCTTTTTCTCCCATGTGTTTTGTTTATCAGAACTATTCCCCCCCTTTTTTTATAATGTTGATAGAAAGTTCTTCTGCTTCCAGCAGTAGTAAGTCACAAAAATGGACATCTGTTGTTCTTTCTTCTTATGTACAGACTGTACCTCATGACTTTGCAATTACTTCCATTGAGACGTGAAACCTAGTTGTTTTGCTCTGAATTTGTGATATTATTTGTCTAATAGGATGTGTCAGAATGATGGCGTTCTGGTTCCAAGCCTTGCTTACTTCCACTTTGCATGTTTGGATTTATGGCTCCCATGGGATGCATAGGCTAGTCTGCTATAGAATGAGAGATTATGCACACCAGAAACATGTCATCTCAAATGATGCTGCCCAAGCCCTATACATGTAAGAAAAATGAGTCCATATCAGAAAAGCTAACACACAGCTTACATGCATCTGACACCAGGTGAATGAGAGAATCCAGCTTCACCCTGAAAACCACAATAAGCTGAACCCAGCTGAAATAGCAATATTTAGAATCATAAGCTAAATAAATAATTAGCCACCAAATTTGGGGGTGCTATGTTATGCAGTTAATGACTAACTTGCACCAAAACCCATCTTGAAGTGGATTCACTCAAATAGTAGAATGCCATGCTGTAAAACAATTTTTAATTAGTAAAACTGGTTATCTTTTCATTTCACTTCTAGTCAGGCAGATAAAATATATGCAATTATAAAATTAGAAAATATGAAAATGGTCTGATTTTTCTTCTATTATTATTATCTTTGAATTATATTTTTAGATGATGTTTAAATTTACAAAGCAATTCTTATGTGGTTAAGCAGGAAATTATTCATTCCTTTAGATATTTTATACAAATTAAATGAACAGAATATTATTTCATGTAAATATTGAAGTTTATATTTTGCATATTTATCATAAAACTATTCCATTAGTTATGTATTTTTCCTTTACTTAGCTGTAATTGGAAATTATCAATGAATTATATAGATTTAATATCTATATATACATTTAAAGGGTTTCCCTGATGGCTCAAATGGTAAAGAATCTGCCTGAAATGCAGAAGACCTGGGTTGGACCCCTGAGTCAGGAAGATTCCCCTGGAGAAGGGAAAGGCAAATTACCCCAGTATTTATTTATTTATTGAAGGATAATTGCTTTACAGAATTTTGTTGTTTTCTGTCAAACCTCAACATGAATCAGCCATAGGTATACATATATCCTCTCCCTTTTGAACCTCCCTCCCATCTTCCACCCCATCCCACCCCTCTAGATTGATACAGAGCCCCTGTTTGAGTTTCCTGAGGCATACAACAAATTCCTGTTGGCTATATATTTTACATATGGTAATCCCATTGTTCATTGCAGCACTATTTACAGTAGCTAGAACATGGAAGCAACTTAGATGTCCATCGACAGATGAATGGATAAAGAAGTTGTGGTATATATACTCCAGTATTCATGCCTGGAGAATTCCATGGACTGAGGAGCCTGGCAGGCTACTGTCCTTGGGGTCACAAAGATTTGGACACAACTGAATGACTAACACAGACAAATACATTGACAACTTGGCTATTGTAAATTGACATAAACATTGTGCAGTTATTAAGTCATTAACTTCTATAATACTGGATTATCTGCCTTGAGTGAAATATAATAAAACATACTTAAATATACTTTTGTGTATTATGTTTAAGTCTATTAATATGTGTTACCTTGGAAAAACTCAAATCTGATAAAATAAAGTTCCACAACTGAATAAAGTGGCTCTTGTTCTGAAAACTTGAATTGTCTCTCAGAACTTTTTACATTTTTCTATGTAACAAAAATATTACTTTCAAATTTTTACTGAGAAATTCTTACTATAATGTATAGATACATAAGAATTGGGTACTGTGCATACCTATGTAAATGTGTAGACAGGTGGATTCTTTACCACTGAACCACCAGGGAAACCCATCAAGATTTTGTATGCAATTTTTAAAAAGAATGTGATATATGATACTTACAGCACATTCTTTTTAAAATTATGTAGAAACACTGAAGTTCATACGGTTGTTACAAAGGCAGTTTGATTTTGCATTATGATCATAAATTGTCTCTACTTTTGAGTATATATATAAGAAATGTAATGGATTCAAATAACAGAGATATATATGTTTCAACTAACATTAAAATAGTGGATTGTAGATCCTATTAGATTTCATGGTATTTCTTTGTATTGTTTACCTCTTTATGAAATTTCTTCATTTATAATGTTCATTTCAGTTTGTGAAATATTTAATGTTAGAAGATGCACTTGATTTAGCACATGAAAGAGAATCTATAGCATAGACTTGAATTCCATGGATCCTTCCATTTCAGCCCATACTTTCAAAAAAACATTGTGTCAGTTTTAAAAATAACCACTAATTCACTTTTCTATGAGACATGTAATTTAAAATGTACCTTGTTTTATGAACAACATAGTAAAGTTGATATTTGGCAAAACTAATACAATTATGTAAAGTTTAAAAATAAAATAAAATTAAATAAATAAAAAATATGCCATTAAAAAAGGAAAAAAAAATAAATTTCTGTGTAAATTTTTGAAAATCATTTTTATTGTATTATACAAATGAATGAAGGTACAAAGATGAGTGCTAGGAAGATAACAATGGAGAAATATCATAAAGATTTATTTTAATCTGAATAAAACCATAAAATTTTTATCAGTAAATATCATTGGCAAGAGCTTTTAATTTATTGAGAACAATGAATACTCTATTTCCCAATTTGATTATATGGCATATATCTGTGAATATCCTTCTTTTTGGCTGAATAATATTGATATATATATATATATATGTTCTGTGCATTATGTATTACAACTTCTCTATCCATTCATATGTAGAAATGTTATATCCTCTTTTTGGACTGACCCTTTGATTGTTATATAATTATGTATATATTATATAATGAGTTTATTACAGTCTTTGTCTTAAGATGCTGACATTCTTGATGATTCCAATAATTAAATAAAATTAATTGGGTTTAATTAATACAAAATAATTAACAGATTTCAGTTGAAAAGAACATTGTGTGATGTACCAAAAGCATTTTTCTAGCCCCAGAATTTATTATTACTAATTAATTTAATGTCAACTATTCCAGGCACATATTTGTTGATCCTCAGTCTTGGGAATTCTCCAGGTGAAATTCAAAACTGGCTCTATACAGAGAGAAGGGAGAGACCAAGGGAAGATGCTGACCTCTCCAGATTGGTAAGTGGCAGTTTTAGTAAGCAAAGGAACTTCTGTATGAGGCTTGTCTTGGGCAAAAGGAATAGACCTCTGAGCCTGCCTGCAAGAATCTTAAAAGTTTATTCAGAGGACTAATACAGCATTCAGTCACTTATTCAGGCCACATTGTCTCAACAGCATGTTACTCTGTCAAAGCTGTATCCCTGAAATGACTGTTAATATGGGAACAGTAAGCAGAACGTATATTCCAAGGACTGATCCAACCACTGGGTCAGCTGGCGGTCAAGTCTTTCTGGTGATCTCCTCCAACAGTATTTAGTTCAGTTCAGTCACTCAGTCATGTCCGACCCTTTATGACCCCATGAACCACAGCACACCAGGCCTCCCTGTCCATCACCAACTCCTGGAGTTTACCCAAGCTCATGTCCATTGAGTCGGTGATACCATCCAACCATCTCATCCTCTGTTGTTCCCTTCTCCTCCTGCCTTCAATCTTTCCCAGCATCAGGGTCTTTTCAAATGAGTCAGCTCTTGCCATCAGGTGGCCAAAGTATTGGAGTTTCAGCTTCAGCATCAGTCCTTCCAGTGAACACCCAGGACTGATCTCCTTTAGGATGGACTGGTTGGATCTCCTTGCAGTCCAAAGGACTCTCAAGAGTCTTCTTCAACACTATACTTCAAAAGCATCAATTCTTCAGCACTCAGCCTTCTTTATAGTCCAGCACTCACATCCATACATGACTACTTGAAAAACCATAGCCTTGACAAGATGGACCTTTGTTGATAAAGTAGTGTCTCTGCTTTTTAATATTCTATCTAGGTTGCTAATAACTTTCCTTCCAAGGAGTAAGTGATCTTTTAATTTCATGGCTGCAGTCACCATCTGCAGTGATTTGGAGCCCAGAAAAATAAAGTCAGCCACTGTTTCCATTGTTTCCTCATCTATTTGCTGTGAAGTGATGGGACCGGATGCCATGATCTTAGTTTTCTGAATGTTGAACTTTAAGCCAACTTTTTGACTCTCCTCTTTAACTTTTATCAAGAGGCTCTTTAGTTTTTCACTTTCTGCCATAGGGGTGGTTTCATCTGCATATCTGAGGTTATTGATATTTCTCCCGGCAGTCTTGATTCCAGCTTGTACTTCCTCCAGCCCACCATTTCTTATGATGTACTCTGCATATAAGTTAAATAAGCAGGGTGACAATATACAGCCTTGACATACTCTATTACCTATTTGGAACAAGTCTGTTTTTCCATGTCCTGTTCTAACTATTGCTCCTGACTTGCATACAGGTTTCTCAAGAGGCAGGTCACATCGACATGCTAGGAATCAGTGAACTAAAATGGACTGGAATGGTGAATTTAACTCAGATGACCATTATGTCCACTACTGTGGGCAGGAATCCCTTAGAAGAAATGGAGTAGCCATCATAGTCAACAAAAGTCAGAAATACAGTACTTGGATACAATCTCAAAAACGACAGAATGATCTCTGTTCGTTTCCAAGGCAAACCATTCAGTATCACAGTAATCCAAGGCTATGTCCCGACGAGTAATGCTGAAGAAGCTGAAGTTGAATAGTTCTATGAAGACCTACAAGACCTTTTAGAACTAACACCCCCAAAAGATGTCCTTTTCATTATAAGGGAGTGGAATGCAAAAGTAGGAAATCAAGAAACACCCAGAGTAACAGGCAAATTTGGCCTTGGAGTACATACTGAAACAGGGCAAAGGCTAATAGAATTTTGCCAAGAGAATGCACTGGTCATAGCAAACACCCTCTTCCAACAACACAAGAGAAGACTCTACACATGGACATTACCAGATTGTCAATACCAAAAACAGATTGATTATAATCTTTGCAGCCAAATATGGAGAAGCTCTATCCAGTCAGCAAAAACAAGACCAGGAGCTGACTGTGGCTCAGATCATGAACTACTTATTGCCAAATTCAGACATAAATTGAGGAGAGTGGGGAAAACCTCTAGACCATTCAGATTGACCTAAATCAACTCCCTTATGATTATACAGTGGAATTGAGAAATAGATTTAAGGGACTAGATTTGATAGACAGAGTGTCTGATGAACTATGGATGGAGGTTCATGTCATTGTACAGTAGACAGGGATCAAGACCATCCTCAAGAAAAAAGAAATGCAAAAAAAGCAAAATGGCTGTTTGAGAATACCTTACAAATAGCTGTGAAAAGAAGAGAAGTGAAAAGCACTGGAGAAAAGGAAAGATATACCTATTTGAATGCAGAGTTCTGAAGAATAGCAAGGAGAGATAAGAAAGCCTTCCTCAGTGATCAATGCAAAGAAATAGAGGGAAACAATAGAATGGGAAAGAATAGAGATTTCTTCACTCACCTAGTGCCAAACATCCTGCAATGTGAAGTCAAGTGGGACTCAGGAAGCATCACTCCAAACAAAGCTAGTGGAGGTGATGGAATTCGAGTTGAGCTATTTCAAATCCTGAAAGATGATGCTGTGAAAGTGCTGCACTCAATATGCCAGCAAATTTGGAAAACTCAGCAGTGGCCACAGGACTGGAAAAGGTCAGTTTTCATTCCAATCCCAAAGAAAGGCAATGCCAAAGAATATTCAATCCTCTGCACCACTGAACTCATCTCACATGCTAGTATAGTAATGCTCAAAATTCTTCAAGCAAGGCTTCAGCAATACATGAACCGTGAAATTCCAGATGTTCAAGCTGGTTTTAGAAAAGGCAGAGGAACCAGAGATCCAATTGCCAACATCCATTGGATCATTGAAAAAGTAAGAGAGATCCAGAAAAACATCTATTTCTGCTTTATTGACTATGCCAGAGCCTTTGACTGTGTAGATCACAATAAATTGTGGGAAATTCTTCAAGAGATGGAAATACCAGACAATCTGACCTGCCAACAGTAGTAGGAGGGGGAAAAATTGTTAAAGAGAAAGAGAGGGGCTAAGTAACTATGTAAATTTAAATAATAAAATTTAATCATAATGAAATACTAGAACTTTAAATACATATGCCTTTTTTCATTAGAACATTTTAACTAAGGATTTGATTTATTTTTTTTTTATTTTTTGAATTTTATTTTATTTTTAAACTTTACAATATTGTATTGGTTTTGCCAAATATCGAAATGAATCTGCCACAGGTATACATGTGTTCCCTACCCTGAACCCTCCTCCCTCCTCCCTCCCCATACCCTCCCTCTGGGTCGTCCCAGTGCACCAGCCCCAAGCATCCAGTATCGTGCATCGAACCTGGACTGGCGACTCGTTTCATACATGATAGTATACATGTTTCAATGCCATTCTCCCAAATCTTCCCACCCTCTCCCTCTCCCACAGAGCCCATAAGACTGTTCTATACATCAGTGTCTCTTTTTGCTGTCTCGTATACAGGGTTATTGTTACCATCTTTCTAAATTCCATATATATGTGTTAGTATACTGTATTGGTGTTTTTCTTTCTGTCTTACTTCACTCTGTATAATAGGCTCCAGTTTCATCCATCTCATTAGAACTGATTCAAATGAATTCTTTTTAATGGCTGAGTATACTCCATTGTGTATATGTACCATAGCTTTCTTATCCATTCATCTGCTGATGGACAACTAGGTTGCTTCCATGTCCTGGCTGTCATAAACAGTGCTGCAATGAACATTGGGGTACACGTGTCTCTTTCCCTTCTGGTTTCCTCAGTGTGTATGCCCAGCAGTGGGATTGCTGGATCATAAGGCAGTTCTATTTCCAGTTTTTTAAGGAATCTCCACACTGTTCTCCATAGTAGCTGTACTAGTTTGCATTCCCATCAACAGTGTAAGAGGGGTCCCTTTTCTCCACACTCTCTCCAGCATTTATTGCTTGTAGACTTTTGGATCGCAGCCATTCTGACTGGCGTGAAATGGTACCTCATAGTGGTTTTGATTTTCATTTGTCTGATAATGAGTGATGTTGAGCATCTTTTCATGTGTTTGTTAGCCACAGCTTAAAGACAGAAGGGGGCAACAGAGGATGAAATGGTTGGCTGGCATCACTGACTCAGTGGACATGAATTTCAGCAAAGTGAAGGGCAGGGAAGCCTGGATTTCTACAGTCCACGGGGCTGCAAAGAGACGGACATGACTGAGCAACTGAACAACAACAAAAGACACCCCAGTCATCATCCAGTTCAGGTGAGTTCAGTTCAGTTGCTCAGTTGTGTCTGAGTCTTTGTGACCCTTTGGACTGCAGCACCCCACGCCTCACTGTCCATCACCAACTCCCAGAGTTTACTCAAACTCATGTCCATTGAATCGCTGATACCATCCAACTATCTTGTCCTCTGTCCTCCCTGTCTCCTCCCACCTTGAATCATTCCCAGCATCAGGGTCTTTTAAGGTGAGTCAGTTCTTTGCATCAGGTGGCCAAAGTATTGGAGTTTCAGCTTCAGCATCAATCCTTCCAATGAATGTTCAGGACTGATTTCCTTTAGGATGGACTGGTTGGATCTCCTTGCAGTCCAAGGGACTCTCAAGAGTCTTCTCCAACACCACAGTTCAAAAGCATCAATTCTTTGGTGCTTAGCTTTCTTTATAGTCCAACTCTCACATCTTTACAAGACTACTGGAAAAACCATAGCTTTGACTAGACGGAACTTTATTGGCAAAATAATGTCTCTGCTTTTTAATACACTGTCTAGGTTTGTAATAACTTTTTTCCAAGGAGCTAGCATCTTTTAATTTCATGGCTGCAGTTACCATCTTCAGTGATTTTGGAGCCCCCCAAAAATAATGTCTGTCACTGTTTTCATTGTTTACTCATCTGTTGCCATGAAGTGATGGGACCAGATGCCATGATCTTAGTTTCCTGAATGCTGAGTTTTAAATCAACTTTTTCAGTCTGTTTCATTTTCATCAAGAGGCTTTTTAGTTCCTCTTCACTTTCGGCCATAAAGGTGGTATCATCTATATATCTGAGGTTATTTATATTTCTCCTGGCAATCTTGATTCCAGCTTGTGCTTCCTCCAGCCCAGCATTTCTCATGATGTACTCTGCATATAATTTAAATAAACAGGGTGACAATATACAGCCTCAACATACTCCTTTCCTGAATTGGAAATCATCTTGTTAAACTGTATACTTTCACAGAAAATAAAGGTAATTTATAGGGATAATAGAATCATTATCTAGGATTCTATGTTGAGACTCAGAATATAGGTGAAAACAGCTATAGGAAAATTTTTGGTCATTATTTTATTTATAGATTCTTAATTAACCACATGTACATTTTCACATTTAAGTTTTAATGTTATATTTAATCATGTATGTGTTGCTAGTTTTTTACCTTTAGATGTAAGTATAATTAATACATGTATCAGATCAGATCAGATTGGTCGCTCAGTCATGTCTGACTCTTTGCAACCCCATGAATCGCAGCACGCCAGGTCTTCCTGTCCATTACCAACTCCCGGAGTTCACCCAGACTCACATCCATCGAGTCAGTGATGCCATCCAGCCATCTCATCCTCTGTCATCCCCTTCTCCTCCTTCCCCCAATCCCTCCCAGCATCAGAGTCTTTTCCAATGAGTCAGCTCTTCGCATGAGGTGGCCAAAGTACTGGAGTTTCAGCTTCAGCATCATTCCTTCCAAAGAAATCCCAGGGCTGATCTCCTTTAGAATGGACTGGTTGGATCTCCTTGCAGTCCGAGGGACTCTCAAGAGTCTTCTCCAACACCACAGTTCAAAAGCATCAGTTCTTCGGCGCTCAGCCTTCTTCACAGTCTAACTCTCATATCCATACATGACCACAGGAAAAACCATAGCCTTGACTAGATGAACCTTTGTTGGCAAAGTAATGTCTCTGCTTTTGAATATGCTATCTAGGTTGGTCATAACTTTCCTTCCAAGGAGTAAGCATCTTTTAATTTCATGGCTGCACGTATAACTTAATGTAAAACATATATAACCTAAAAAAAACAAGTAAGTATGAAACAAGTCATGTGTCTATGAAACCAAAATCAGTCCTCTGCATCTGTCATCTAAAAAGGGATCATGCAGTTAAACATTTCAAAGTATTGCCAACAAGTGAGGGGAACAATGCTAGTAGATAAGGTAACAAAACAGAAGCAAAGTCAATGAAATTTTTTATGCTGTTGATACCATGCTAAAAATAAATGTCACTAACACAGTTTTAAGTAAAGAAGCTAGCTTAAATAACTTTAGAAAATGGTGTTTTGACTAGGAATCCTAAGGCTAATGATTAAAATTATAATAAAACCAAAAGCTGTATTAAGTTCTTTGGTCTATTTTTTAATCAGGTTCTTTGTTTTTGACATTGAATTATATGAGTTTTTTTTATATTTGTTGGATATTAAGACCATATTGGCAATATCAATTGCAAATACTTTCCCCCATTAATAGGTTGTCTCTTCATTTTGTTGATGGATTGCTTTTCTGTGCAAGAGCTTTTAAGCTTAATGAGGTTCAATTTGTTTATTTTGCTTTAATTTCCCTTGCTTTAGGAGACAGATTCAAAAAGGATTGCTGTAATTTTTGGCAAAGAGTGTTCTGTCTATGTTTTCCTCAAGGATTTTTATATCCAGTCTTATGTTTAGGATTTTAATCCATTTTGAAGTTATTTTTGTATATGGTGTAGAGAATTTTCTAATTTTATTCTTTTACATGTAGCTTTCTGTTTTCCCAGCAACACTTCTTGAAGAGACTGTCTTTTTCCTATTGCATATTTTTGTCTCCTTTGTCAGAGATTAATTGGCCATAAGTGCATGGGTTTATTTGGGGGCTTTCTGATCTGTTTTATTGATCTATATGTCGTTTTTGTTTGTTTTGCTACTACCAAACTGTTTTGATTACCGTAGCATTTTACTTTATAATATGAGGTCAGACAGCATGATTCCTCCAGCTCTGTTCTTCTTTCACATGATTATTTTGATTTTTTTGTGTTTATGTTCAAAAATTTAAAAGTATTTTTTCTGTGAAAAGGGCCATTGGTATTTTGATTGGGATTCAACTGAGTCTGTAGACTGCCTTAAGTAGGTTGGCCATTTTAACAATATTTTCCCCAAAAAAAAATATAGATGGCCAACAGGCACATGACAAGATTCTCAACATCACTAATCATCAGGAAAATGCAAATCAAAACCAAAATGAGACATCACCTCACATCTGTTCAGATCAGATCAGATCAGTCGCTCAGTCGTGTCCGACTCTTTGCGACCCCATGAATCACAGCCTTCCAGGCCTCCCTGTCCATCACCAACTCCTGGAGTTCATTGAGACTCACGTCCATCAAGTCAGTGATGCCATCCAGCCATCTCATCCTCTGCCGTCCCCTTCTCCTCCTGCCCCCAATCCCTCCCAGCATCAGAGTCTTTTCCAATGAGTCAACTCTTCGCATGAGGTGGCCAAAGTACAGGAGTTTCAGCTTCAGCATCATTCCTTCCAAAGAAATCCCAGGGCTGATCTCCTTCAGAATGGACTGGTTGGATCTCCTTGCAGTCCAAGGGACTTTCAAGAGTCTTCTCCAACACCACAGTTCAAAAGCATCAATTCCTCGGCGCTCAGCTTTCTTCACAGTCCAACTCTCACATCCATACATGACCACAGGAAAAACCATAGCCTTGACTAGACGAACCTTTGTTGGCAAAGTAATGTCTCTGCTTTTGAATATGCTATCTAGGTTGGTCATAAGGAGTAAGCGTCTTTTAATTTCATGGCTGCAGTCTTTTAATTTCATGGCTGCAGTCACCATCTGCAGTGATTTTGGAGCCTGGAAAAATAAAGTCCGACACTGTTTCCATTGTTTCCCCCTCTATTTCCCATGAAGTGATGGGACTGGATGCCATGATCTTCGTTGTCTGAATGTTGAGCTTTAAGCCAACTTTTTCACTCTCCACTTTCAATTTCATCAAGAGCCTTTTAAGTTCCTCTTCACTTTCTGCCATAAGGGTGGTGTCATCTGCATATCTGAGGTTATTGATATTTCTCCCAGCAATCTTGATTCCAGTTTGTGTTTCTTCCAGTCCAGAGTTTCTCATGATGTACTCTGCATATAAGTTAAATAAACAGGGTGACAATATACAGCCTTGATGAACTCCTTTTCCTATTTGGAACAAGTCTGTTGTTCCATGTCCAGTTCTAACTGTTGCTTCCTGACCTGCATACAAATTTCTCAAGAAGCAGATCAGGTGGTCTGGTATTCCCATCTCTCTCAGAATTTTCCACAGTTTATTGTGATCCACACAGTCAAAGGCTTTGGCATAGTCAATAAAGCAGAAATAGATGTTTTTCTGGAACTCTCTTTGTTTTTTCGATGATCCAGCGGATGTTGGCAATTTGATCTCTGGTTCCTCTGCCTTTTCTAAAACCAGCTTGAACATCAGGAAGTTCACGGTTCTCATATTGCTGAAGGCTGGCTTGGAGAATTTTGAGCATTACTTTACTAGCATGTGAGATGAGTGCAATTGTGTGGTAGTTTGAGCATTCTTTGGCATTGTCTTTCTTTGGGATTGGAATGAAAACTGACCTTTTCCAGTCCTGTGGCCACTACTGAGTTTTCCAAATTTGCTGGAATCTTGAGTGCAGCACTTTCACAGCATCATCATTCAGGATTTGGAATAGCTCAACTGGAATTCCATCACTTCCACTAGCTTTGTTCATAGTGATGCTTTCTAAGGCCCACTTGACTTCACATTCTAGGATATCTGTCTCTAGGTCAGTGATCACATCATTGTGATTATCTGGGTTGTGAAGATCTTTTTTGTACAGTTCTTCTGTGTATTCTTTCCATCTCTTCTTAATATCTTCTGCTTCTGTTAGGTCCATACCATTTCTGTCCTTTATCGAGCTCATCTTTGCATGAAATGTTCCTTTGGTATCTCTGATATTCTTGAAGAGATCCCTAGTCTTTCCCATTCTGTTGTTTTCCTCTATTTCTTTGCATTGATCATTGAAGAAGGCTTTCTTATCTCTTCTTGCTATTCTTTGGAACTCTGCATTCAAATGCTTATATCTTTCCTTTTCTCCATTGCTTTTTGCTTCTATCTGTTAAAATAGATAAAATCAAAAAGAACACAAACAAAAAATGTTGGTGAGGATGTCAAGAAAAGGGATCTCTCATACATTGTTGATGAGAATGTAAACTGGTGCAGGCGTTGTAGAAAACAGTATGGCGTTTTCTCAAAAAAGTAAAATTAGAATTACCATATGATTCAGCAATTCCACTGTTGGAAATATTTCTAAAAACATCAAAAGCACTAATTTGAAAAGATATATATACCCCAATGTTCATAGCAGCAGTATTTACACATGCCAATATATGGAAGAACCTAAGTGTCTTATCTGTAGATGACTAGATAAAGAAAGTGTTGTATGTATGTTGTATACACATATAGACATACATACAATGGAATATTACTCAGCCATAAAAAAGAATGGGATTTGGCCATTTGCAGCAACATGAATGGACTTGGAGGGTATTATAATCAGACAAAGGAAATGCTATGTGGTGGCTTAAAGCTCAACATTCAGAAAACGAAGATCATGGCATCCGGTCCCACCACTTCATGGGAAATAGATGGGGAAACAGTGGAAACAGTGTCAGACTTTATTTTTCTGGGCTCCAAAATCACTGCAGATGGTGACTGCAGCCATGAAATTAAAAGACGCTTACTCCTTGGAAGGAAAGTTATGACCAACCTAGACAGCATATTCAAAAGCAGAGACATTACTTTGCCAACAAAGGTTCGTCTAGTCAAGGCTATGGTTTTTCCTATGGTCATGTATGGATGTGAGAGTTGGACTGTGAAGAAGGCTGAGCGCCAAAGAATTGATGCTTTTGAACTGTGGTGTTGGAGAAGACTCTTGAGAGTCCCTTGGCCTTCAAGGAGATCCAACCAGTGCGTTCTGAAGGAGATCAGCCCTGGGATTTCTTTGGAGGGAATGATGCTGAAGCTGAAACTCCAGTACTTTGGCCACCTCATGCGAAGAGTTGACTCATTGGAAAAGACTCTGATGCTGGGAGGGATTGGGGGCAGGAGGAGAAGAGGACGACAGAGGATGAGATGGCTGGATGGCATCACTGACTCAATGGACATGGGTCTCAGTGAACTCCAGGAGATGGTGATGGACAGGGAGGCCTGGCGTGCTGCGATTCATGGGGTCGCAAAGAGTTGGACATGACTGAGTGACTGATCTGATCTGATCTTATCTGAATACTTAAATGTAAAATATTACAAATATAACAAATTAGTATAACAGAAAAGAAGCAAACTCACAAATATAGACAAGTTAATGGTTACCGGTGGGGACATGGGGAGGGTTAGAGTTCATGTTAGAAAGCTTCTTTTAGAGTACTCCCAAATGATGTATGATCTTCCTTTTCTTGAAATGGAGCTTATTTATCCCTTCCCTAAAGTGGGCTGGAATTAATGATTACTTCCAAAAATAGAATATGGAAACGAGAAAATAGTAATATATGATAGAGAAATTCAGCAAACATTCCCCTAACCAACTTTAACCAAGTGATCAAGATTAACTTCACCAGCAGTATGTAATTTTGATATCAACCTTTTGATGCCTGAGCAATGTAGAAACAAGCATTTCACCTCTATTAATTTGTCCTCAAAATCCGTAACCCACCGTAACAGTCAAACAAAGAAAATAGCTACACCCCAGCTGAGTGACTTTCTACAACTATTCAAAACTGTCAAAGTCATGGGAAAACGAAGAAACAAAAAACAAGGAAAGTCTGAAGAACTGTAACTGAAGAGTAGAGACTTAGGACACCTGATAACTAAAGCAATGTGGCAATCTGTACTGAATTCTGGCACAGAAGAAAAGACATTAATAGACTAGCTAGTGAAGTCCTTATGAAAACCTCAAGTTTTATAAATTTTTAGAAATTAAATTTTATAAATGTTTATAAATTAATGCACCAACATTAATTTTAAGTTTTGACAGATGTGACATTTTATGCAAGATGTCAGCATTAGGGGAAAATGAATAAAATATGTATAAGGGAACACTGTACTATCTTTAAATCCTTTCTGTAAAGCTAAAATTACCCCCATTGAAATTTATCTTATTTCTTTTTAATTTTATTTTTATTTTTTAACACCAAAATCATTTTGTATTGGGGTATAACTAATTAAAGTTTTATCTTATTTATTTAAAAAAATAAGAGAGAAAACATTAGGGACAGAACATCAAGGATTCAAAACTTGAGGAAATGAAAGCTTTCATGACTGCACCAGAAGTAACTCTATCTTATCAATATACTGTCAAATATAGTGGGAGGGAAATGGAAATGGATGCTATAAGAAAGAAATTATGGTTAACATCTTAAGTCTCATGACAATTTAAGAAGGATTACTCAAGCAGCTGTGTTTTATGTGAATTAAATGTTCTTTTTACAATTCACCGCCCTCCCCCCCTCCGTATAATTTATTTTAAGCTTGCCTTAATTTCAGGTAGGAATATAACTGAATTAAAATCATCCTTATTGACACAGTGTCTGATACAAAATTTGTGGTTTCCCTGAGCTGGGATAAGAGTTTTTCAGTCAGACAATTGATGTGTGAAGTGGTTGCCACGCTGAATGGAGTTGTCCTTGCACATCTATTCTCTACCCTTTTCCACCTCGGGAGCTTGAAAATGGATTGATTTGAACAGACTCTTATCACTTCTGTTTGATTTCAGTTAGAAAATAAAAGGGCTTGAGAAAGGTAGAAATGTAATTGATAATGGTTGTACCCTACACAAAAACTCCTGTTGGGGAGTTTTCTCCACAGGTTAAGCTTTCAATAGCTTCTATCAATGGCTCCCCCATTTGGGTTGAATCATATCTCCCCAGAATTCATGTCAGGGTCCTAAAACTACTTGCTCGGAATCTGACTGTACTTGGAAATGGGCTCAGCTCCTCAGTTGTGTCCTAATCTGTGTGACACCATGGACAGTAGCCCACCAGGCTCCTCTTTCCTTATGGGATTTTTCTGGTAAGCATAGTGAAGTGGGTTGACATTTCCTACTCCAAGGGATCTTCCTGAAACAGATGTTAAACCTGCCTCTCCTGCAGTTCCTACATTGGCAGTGGACTCTTTAGCACTGAGCCACCAGGAATGCCCTCATATTTGGAGATAGGATTATTGAGATTAAGTGAAGTCATTCACAAACAAAGAGAACAATCCTTTCTTCTAGATATTCTAAATAAAATATGTCAGTTTTCTGGATGTGAATCACAAACTGGATTTTATTTTAACTTTTTATTTTGTATTGGCTTCCCTGTGGCTCAGAGGTTAAAGCGTCTGCCTGGATTGCGGGAGATCCGGGTTTGATCCCTGGGTCGGGAAGATCCCCTGGAGAAGGAAATGGCAACCCACTCCAGTACTCTTGCCTGGAGAATCCCATGGAGGGAGGAGCCTGGTAGGCTACAGTCCATGGGGCCATGAAGAGTCACACACAACTGAGCGACTTCACTTTCACTTTCATAGCTAATAAACAATGTTGTGATAGTTTCGGGTGAACAGTTAAGGGACTCAGCCATACATCTACATGTGTCCATTCTCCCCCAATCCCCCTTCCCATCCAGGCTGCCACATAATACTGAGCAGAGTCCCATGTGCTATACAGAAGGTCATTGTTGATTATTCATTTAAAATGTAACAGTGTGTCCATGTCCATCCCAAATTCCCTAGATGTCACTTCCCCCATCCTTCCCTCTGGCAACCATAAGCTCATCCTCAAAGTCTGTTTCTGTTTAGCAAACTGGATTTTCAATAAATGTTCTCAATGTAACACAGCTGGGGTTTGCAGATAAGTATTCTGCTAATAATCATTCTCATGTAGCTTAGTATCATTGAGAAATTTGAGTTTATATTAATACAGTTAATTTATAAATATACCAAAATGTATGTATTTAAGTGGCTGGACTCTTTAAATCATGGAGCTCTTAAAAAAGTAAATCTGTACAGCAATTAAGACCCAACAAAGCCAAAATAAATAAATATTAAAAAATTAATGTCAGCATATCTTTGCCAAATGGGTCACCTTCACTCTGAAAATCAGCATTTTTTGTCACTCATAAGATAATTAATCCTATTAGTTTACATTACATCTTGCTTTTAACAAAATTGGTATAATTCATCTGGATTACTCTTTTTATTTAAAAAAATAATCCCTACCCTTCTTCCAGTGATAATGATTAGCCATCACAGGATACTAAAAATCTTCCAGGAATGTTTAAATGTAAATTTAAAACAGGAGTGGGAAAACTGGTTATATTCATAAAAATGATTTTGAATTAAGTATATTGTACAGTTTGATGACTATTCCAAAATACTACTTATTTAAATATATATGTTAAAAATTAACTTCTGCTTGTTTTAGTTTGCTTGTGTTTAGTACTTTAAGGAAACATGGTTTGTTAAGTACTGACAAGTCTGAGCAAAATAAATAAATAAATAAATAAATAAACTTCGTTATATTAAATAAAAAAGAGAAAAATCATTCATTTTAAATGAATTCAAAATGTTGAGGCTCATAATATTGGCTTATTTATGCAATGCATTTCTTATTTACATATATCATTTCTTATATTTAGGATATTAGAAAATTTCAAAGAAATCACATTTTTTACTTGTCTGTTGCTAAACATTATGGTTATATGGACAAGACTTTTTAAAATAAAATGATGTAAGGTGATTTATATGTATAGAATATATATGTTTTCCCCATGACTCCAAATTTAGGTGAGACCATAAACCCTTTGAATCTTGCTAAATGTTCACTAGACACTGATGTTTAAATTCTTTTAGAAAGATAGAAGTTATTACCAGTGTTTTTTTAAAGCATTGTTCAAAATGCTATCAGGTTGCATTTAGAACCATACAGAAAATTCATCAAAGGAATAATTCAGACTAGAATGGATGCATTAGCTTTCATCAAGAATCAAAATGAAACAGTTGCCCAGATGATTGTAGGACAAATCAGTGAAGCCTCTCACAACATCTGCTGGAAGTTGTTCTGTGTATGCTAATATGAAGCCTGCCTCGTATTCCCTACCATCACTCAAAAAAGTCTGGACCAATTTAAAAATCAATGCTCAGAGATGCACACATCACCAGAGACTAGTGTTTTATTTTCAAAAAGCTAGCCTTTTTCTCTTGTACCTCTGAAAGTTTAAAAAATAATTTAATATTCATTTTTAGTTTCAGGAATTGATTAAATTATACTGAGGATCTTAAGATGATCAATCAAAATTTTCAGTCAACTTAATGAGTTAAAATAATAATGATATTTATGTTTTCTTAGCAATCAGTAGCTTTCTTGATTCCTCTCGTTATAATGTAAAATTGAAACACATCTGGAAAATAAGGAGAAAAAAGTCAGAGATGGGGCATCACCTTTAACATGATGCACAAGATTTCCATGTGGTTGGCTTTGGCAAAGTGTATAAGAATGTCCAGTAGAACTTCAGCTCTTCTAACTTCATTTTCTATCCTCTCTTGTCTTTAAATTTAGCTCTATTTAACTTTTGTAGTAGGGGTTATCCCATCATCTAGTAGCAACAGACATTTTTAAGAAGGTTATAAAAGTCTTCTTTTAGATTTACACATCCTAATAAACATATATTAACAATAACATCTACCTTAGAATGTAGGACTAACTTAGTTATCTATAAAAGGTACTTAGTGTCACAGACATATTAAGAAATACATAAATATTTTCTATCATCATCATTACCCTCATTATTATTATAAGAAGAGTAATTTTATTCACAGGAGTGAATTATAGACATCCACTTTGCTTCAAGAATTTAAAACATATGTCAAAATATATCCGAAGTAATGCAACAGCTTATTATCCAGGGGTATAACCTATAATTTGATTCCTGGGTGTTCTGAGCCCTTGGAGTTTTACTATTTTCCTCAATAGAATTGTCAAAGGATACCCTGGAAAATTCTCTTTTCCTCTGGACCTAAGCGATTGATATCCTTGTTATCATTAATAGTTAAGATTAAACTCCCTACTCAACAAGGTAATTCTTGCTGTTGCCGGCTACTTCAGTAAAACCTTTATCTTTCTATTGAAGCAATCAAATGTGTATACCAATGAAATATTTCTCACTAGGAAGCAAAAATTCTATGTCCGATAATCCGAGTAGGTCAGGTGGTGTATGGGGTGGAAGGCGGAGAGGGGTAGCAAAGGTTTTGGTTTTGTTTTTCAGTGAATCATCATCAGGTGTAATACTGAAAGATATGGTTGCTTTCTCCATCTCTTGTTTATATATGTATTTATTTACTTTGTTTTTCATTTTCTAACAGTCTACATTCTTACTTGGACTTCCCTGGTGGTGCAGATAGTAAAGAATCTGCATACAGTGCAGGAGACCTGGGATCAAATTCCTGTGTCAGGAAAGATCCCCTGGAGAAGGAAATGGCAACCCACTCCAGTATTCTTACCTGGAGAATTTCATGAACAGAGGAGGCTGGAAGGCTACAGTCCTTGGTGTTGCAAAAAGCCAGACACTACTGAGCAACTAACCCACATAGGTTGGAACACACACAGAACACTAGACCAACAGAAATTTTACTGAAATCTTGGACACCTAATTTTTTATGGAATCAATCTCCTATTTTATGTCCCAATTAATTCTTTTTTTTTTTTTTTTTTTTTTTTTTCCTCTAATTTTATTTTATTTTTAAACTTTACATAATTGTATTAGTTTTGCCAAATATCAAAATGAATCCGCCACAGGTATACATGTGTATACTATACCCAATATCCTGTGATCTCTAAGTACTATCAGTGAGGAGATGTTATGATTTTATACCATGTTGGGACATTTTATTCTCATTTGTGTCTTAGAGCCAAAGTGTGACTAAAACACAGTGTAACAAAATGAACATATACTGTTGTCTCTGCCTTCATTTTCTGGTATTCTCTAACTATTGGAGGTGAAAGGGGAAAAAAACAACATCTGACAGTTTAATTGGTTTTATCAAATCATAGGGCTCTATTGATTTGCTCAAATAAGGAGGACATGTCAGGTAAAATCTCTGCATTTGAAATTTCCAATTAATGAAATATGTTAAACCACTATTTTTCTCCCCAAATCATCTAACTTCTTTTGAGGACAACCAGGAAATAATATTTTGTGTCTCTGATGGTGACACTAAACTCTCATTCCCTACATGAAATAGTATTGCTTTTGGCTTACTATTCTGGATGAAAGGTGTTTCAATTTGGTCCCCATGCACATATGAATCATATAAGGATTAGAGTGGATATGAGAATTCTGCTGGTTTTAGAAAAGGCAGAGGAACCAGAGATGAAATTACCAGCATCTGATTGATCATTGAAAAAGCAAGAGAGTTCCAGAAAAACATCTATTTCTGCTTTATTGACTGTGCCAAACCCTTTGACTGTGTGGATCACAATAAACTGTGGAAAAATCTGAAAGAGATAGGAATACCAGACCACCTGACCTACCTCTTGAGAAACCTATATACAGGTCAGGAAGTAACAGTTAGAACTGGACATGGAACAACAGACTGGTTCCAAATAGGAAAAAGAGTATGTCTGGCTGTATATTTTCACCCTGTATATTTTCACCCTGTATATTTAACTTATATGCAGAGTACATCATGAGAAACGCTGGGCTGGAGGAAGCACAGGCTGGAATCAAGATTGCCGGGAGAAATATCAATAACCTCAGATACGCAGATGACACCACCCTTATGGCAGAAAATGAAGAGGAACTAAAGAGGCTCTTGATGAAAGTGAAAGAGGAGAGTGAAAAAGTTGGCTTAAAGCTCAACATTCAGAAAACAAAGATCATGGCATCTGGTCCCATCACTTCATGGCAAATGGATGGGGGGCAGGGGGGCGGTGCGAAACAGTGGAAACAATGGCTGACTTTATTTTGGGGGGCTCCAAAATCACTTCAGATGGTGATTGCAGCCATGAAATTAAAAGACGCTTACTCCTTGGAAGAAAAGTTATGACCAACCTAGACAGCATATTGAAAAGCAGAGACATTACTTTGTCAACAAAGGTCTGTCTGTCTAGTCAAGGCTATTGTTTTTCCAGTGGTCATGTATGGATGTGAGAGTTGGACTGTGAAGAAAGCTGAGCGCCGAAGAATTGATGCTTTTGAACTGTGGTGTTGGAGAAGACTCTTGAGAGTCCCTTGGACTGCAAGGAGATCCAACCAGTCCATCCTAAAGCAGATCAGTCCTGGGTGATCATTGATGGGACTGATGTTGAAGCTGAAACTCCAATACTTTGGCCACCTGATGCAAAGACCTGACTCATTTGAGAAGACCCTGATGCTGGGAAATATTGAGGGCAGGAGGAGAAGGGGATGACAGAGGATGAGATGGTTAGATGGCATCACCGACTCAGTGGACATGGGTTTGGATGAACTCTGGGAGTTGGTGATGGACAGGGAGGCCTGGCATGCTGCAGTTCATGGGGTTGCAAAGAGTTGGACACGACTGAGCGAGTGAACTGAACTGAACTGAAAATTCTGCTGAATGCTATTATAAATGTATGTTTAAAAACAAGGAAAATTGAGGTTTGACAGAAAGCAACAAAATTCTGTAAAGCAATTATCCTTCAATTAAAAAATAAATTAATTAAATAATATTAGAAAAAAAGGAAAATTATTTTAGGTAGGATTAAAAGACTCACTAAAAGTAAGCTCCACTCTCAGCAATGGACCCTAGAGTTGTTCAGTTTGCCCAGAATCCATGAAGAACTGAGCCAGTTTTGAATATTTTCTGATATGTTAATTTCAACTTTTTATTAGTTTCCTAGTACATATTTACTCTGTTTAAAAAAAAAAAAGCAGGGGTTGAATTTGAGGAATCTAGGAACAAGATTTATGAAACATATCTGAGATGCTTTATGAAGTACTTTCTCAGACTTTGCTGTCCTGGGAATCCTGAGGTTCCAACTGAAATCCGAAAGCCCAGTTAACTGAAGTATTAATATCTCCCTACAGAGAACTATGAATCTACAACCACTTTTTAAAGGCCACTATAGACTCTATGGAGTGGATTTCATACTGATTTGGTGAATAAATTGACTTCTGTCTTCATTCTGAGGGCATTGTATGGGGGCAGTGGGTATTTCTCACCTGATGAATCTACTCAAATATTGTATTCTTCTATGCTCATAAACTCTGTTCACTACATTTTAATCAGGAATTTCTGGCATCTCAAATTTAGTTTTCATGGCCCACTAGTGAATCCAAATATGCCATCTAATCAAGAAGAGAGATTATAAACACTCCCATCTGCTTGACCTAGCACACTGAGTGCAGAATATCTGGCAAATGCACTCAGATTCATAAATTCAAGCCAAACTAAAATTATGTTCAACCTAAATTTTGTGCAGCCTACAGAAACCTCAAAGGTCAACTTCTCCTGATTTTATTCTAAATAATGACATTTATAACAACTTTAGAGTCACTAAGTCCTTACATGTAAGTTTTCTACTCCCAGGTTTGACTTGGAACTTGATCCACAGAGAATGATCTAATCTGGTGCAATCTGGAGAAAAGGGGGAGACTTGCATATATGTCCTTCTTCTTTCCAGATTATTCTTTCAGTAGAGGTTGCTAATGGATCTTCCGAAAGAAGAAGAAGAAATGATCTTACCAGCCAAGGAAGAATCTTCATTATAAGATAATGTGTATGACAGAGTGTTTTGTTTTTTTTTTTTCCTCCCAGCATCTAGAGCAGGATGTAGCACATAATAAACTCTCAAAAGAGATTTGTTGAGTGAATGAATGAATTCAAACCTTCAAATTTGACCTCCTTCTCTTTTTCAGTCAATTCCCAAATGTTACACTGAAAATCTAAAAGGTTATGAATTCAAGTCTTATTGAAACTGGAAGATAGAGGATTTGAAATTTGATTTTTCCATCTTTTTTTTTCTTTTTTTTTTTTTGCTGTGTGGCTGAAAAAGATAAGAACATATTTTAGCATAATTATGGAATTCTAGAATTTAGCCCAAACAGAGAACTTAGAAATGTGAGGCTTCTATTTTTTTTATTTAAGCCAAGAATTTGAAAGAATCATCCTTTCTCTATATTATTTGCAATAATAAAGTATAAATACTAAATTTTATACTGTGGCAACTTTTTTCCATGATCTTTGACTTATTTATCCATCCAATACAAAATGATTGGTGAGAAGCTATTCTATTTTAATCACTGTTCTAAGCTAACGGGACACAGCAGTGAACAAAGAGATAATATCTCTATCCTATGGAACTAACAGTTTAATACAATGCGACACATGGCAAACAAAGTGAGGGCGTACATGGCATATCCAATGATGATGAATGCTATGGGAAGGAAAAAATTAGTTTATAGGGGGTTAGAGAGTGGTGGCAAAGAACACAGGGTGCCACTTTAAAATTTCTGACCTTTCCTGCATGACCTTAACTTTTCCATGTGATGAAAGGGGATCGTTTGATAAACTGTTTTATCATTGCACTCCTTGAACTGCCATAAAGTCATCCCTTATCCTTAACAGGAGCTTTACCACTCTTAATTCCATTAGTCCAGATGCCTCTCCCAGATTCACCCAGATAGTCCACTTTTTGTATATTATCCATTATGCACCAGTTGCTCTTTCATTTAGGTTTTGTTGTTGAGTGTGAAGACAAAACAAACTGCAAAATTCAAGAAGAAAAGTAAAATTATTAGAAAAGGGTGTTAAGATCAATGGAAACTTAAGATTGTTAAATAAAAATTTGATTACATAGTCAGAGATAATACTCAAAATAGTAACACAGAATTAGTCCAACATCACTCCTCTCATGGCAAAGATTCACTGCAGTTTCTACCAAAACTCCACAGTTGTTGGGTACTAGATGCTACTACTGAAACTCTTACCTCAGCTTCCTTTATAAATTATTGCCACTCCCACAGCACTTGTCACAAAGTATATCATTAGATTCTGTTTAAATATGTAAATGTTTATTTAATTTATTGAGATTATGATGTAATTATCACCTAGCCTCAAATAAGCTAAAAAATAACTGATTTTCTTGATAGGTTTTGATAAGAGGATAGGACTAGTCTAGATATTTTCATCAGAATATTATAAATACAGAGAATTGGAGGCTTACCAAGATGTTTGAGTGGAGAATGAATGCCAAGAAAGCTGCCACTGGAAATGTAGGAATCGTAGGAAACTGGTGCTAATTTCAGCTCCCTGATGCAATGAAGTGACTCATTCCCTAAAGAAGATCCATATGCTTCTGGAAAAATATATCTGAAAAGGTCAGAGGTTTACTTCTTAACAGCTTTACTAAGGCATAATTGATACATAAATAACTATCTATTTACTGTCTATCATTTGACAAATTTGAACATACATATGTAGGTACGGTACCACAACCACAAACAAGGTAATAGAAATTTCCTACACACCCCAAAGTTTCCTGGTATCTCTCTGTGAGTTTTTTGTTTGTTTGTTTATTGGTAATAATGCTTACCTTGGAAAGTTATGACCAATCTAGACAGCATATTGAAAAGCAGAGACATTACTTTGCCAACAAAGGTCCGTCTAGTCAAGGCTATGATTTTTCCTGTGGTCATGTATGGATGTGAGAGTTAGACTGTGAAGAAGGCTGAGCACTGAAGAACTGATGCTTTTGAAGTGTGGTGTTGGAGAAGACTCTTGAGAGTCTCTTGGACTGCAAGGAGATCCAACTAGTCCATTCTGAAGGAGACCAGCCCTAGGATTTCTTTGGAAGGAATGATGCTAAAGCTGAAACTCCAGTACTTTGGCCACCTTATGTGAAGAGTTGACTCATTGGAAAAGACCCTGATGCTGGGAGGGATTGGGGGCAGAGGAGAAGGGGACGACAGAGGATGAGATGGCTGGATAGCATCACTGACTCAATGGACATGAGTCTGGGTGAACTCCGGGAGTTGGTGAGAGACAGGGAGGCCTGGCGTGTTGCTATTCATGGGGTTGCAAAGAGTCGGACACAACTGAGCGACTGAACTGAACTTAACTGAATAATGCTTAACATGACTGTTGTTAATAGTAGGCACCATATTGCACAACAGATCTCTAGAACTGATTTTCTAGCACAACTGAGACTTTAAGGTCAGTCTTGATTGTACTTGGATGGGAGACCACAAGATTTCCATCAATGACGAAGCAGTAACAGCTTCTGCGTCTATTTTGGTTTATAAATCTCAAGCAAGTTTCTTGTTGGTAAACTCTGACTCAGAGACTGGCTATAGATGAATTTACAGAATATTGTCCTTGAGTTTTTATACATTTTGATGAAGAGAAAGCATAAAAAGGGTCTGGGACTGGAACATAGCTGGTAAGAGACAATCCAGTGCATTAACTTCATTAGCCTTCCTGAAGCCAATCACAGGAACAGATATTCTATACACATTTTTTTTTTTGTTAAGTAATTATGTAATGACTGTTATAAATAAGCGCATAATGAGGAACTCTAAGAATTTAAAGAAATATTATTAGAAAATGGGAAGTGAAAAATAAAGTGGTAGATCTCAGAAAAGAAATGATAGTAAAAAATCATTATACAATTTATGTGAAGATGAAAGCAGTACAAAAGGACATAACACTGTTAATATGATAAATTGAGAAACATAAAAGGCGTGATTGAGAATAGTGAGAGGAAGGAAGTGAAAATTAACAAAGTGTTAAATAAATTCTGAGTGAAAGAATTGAAAGGGAAGGCAGGGAAAGGAATCTAACCTCTGCCTAATTGGTGCCTTTGAGGAAAGAATTAAAAGAATAGATTTAGAAAAGAGAGATTATTGAATACAGCAAAATATTCCTGAAATTAAAAATAATTTTTACACATACAGATTAGAATAAAACAGACACATGTTTTTCAAGAAGATAAAGGAGATTTGACATACAGTAAAAAAACACAGAGATACAGCTGGTTAATCTATTCAAATTTTCTAATATAAACTAACAAGTTTTAATAATCTCTAATGGAAAATGTATATCCTACTTAACCCTTGCTACATCTGATGGCAGAAAATAATGGCACATTTAGATGTTTCTGGAAGAAATTTTGTAGCTTAAAAAAAAAAAAACTTGTTCAAAAAAATGGTAACTGAACACTCATTTGATTCATGTAAGAATTATTCCCATAAACCTTTCTTTTTTGTTCAGTCATTCAGTTATTTCTGACTCTGCAACCCATGGACTGCAGCCTGCCAGAATTTGCTGTCCTTCACCATCTCCCAGAGCTTGCTCAAACTCATGTCCATTGAGTTGGTGATACCATCCAACCATCTCATCCTCTGTTGTTCCCTTCTCCTCCTGTCTTCAATCTTTTCCAGCATCAGGGTCTTTTCTAATGAGTCAGGTCTTCGAATCAGGTGGCCAAGTATTGGAGCTCCAGCTTCAGCATCAGTCCTTCCAATGAACAACCCAATGAATTGACTGCTTTGATCTCCTTGAGGTCCAAGGGACTCTCAAGCATCTTTTCCAGCACCACAGTTGGAAGCATCAATTCTTCGGCATTCCACCTTCATTATGGTCCAACTCTCACATACATATATGTGCTGTGCTGTTCTTAGTCACTCAGTTATATCTGATTCTTTGTGACCCCATGGACCATAGCCACCAGGCTCCTTTGTCCATGGGGATTCTCCAGGCAAGAATCCTGGCATCGGTTGCCATGCCCCCCTCCACTTCCATATATGACTACTGGAAAAACCATAGCTTTGACTATAATGAATCAAATTTCAAAAAATAAAAAAAGTGAGGGAGAAGCTACTTCATTTTCAGTAGTATTCAAAGTTCTAATTTTCTTTTTTAATTTGCTGTCTAGGTTTGTCATAGTTTTTCTACCAAGGAGCTAGAGTCTTTTAATTTTATGGCTGCAGTCACCATCTGCATTGATTTTGGAGCCCCTTTGAGACAGTACTAAATACTGATATTAAGCAAGGAAGAAAGTGAAGTGATTTTGCCAAATCCTGGAGGCAACCAGTGTCCACTGACTCTATTACAAAATAATAAAAGTAATACCAAATTAAATATGGTTACAAAAAGAGTATTAATGACATAGGACTTGTATGTGTACAAATGATACAAAAATATATGAATAAAGAATGTATATGCAGAAAACTATAAAACATTGATGAAAATGTTAGGAATGATCTAAATAAAGAAATGCCATGCATATGAATTGAAAGAATTGATGCCCTTAAGATGTTAATTCTTCCCAATTTTATCCATAGAATCAACATAATACCTATCAATATTTCAGCAAGCTATCTTCTGAATATCAATAAATTGATTCTAGATTTTATATGGAAAGTGTAGAAACATAGAATATACAACAGAGTTCTAAAAAAAGAGAGGCCAATTGTGGACTTACATTATTTGATTTCAAGCTTTATCATAGGTTGCATTAATTAGGATAACATCACAGTAATCCAAGGCTATGCCCCAACCAGTAACGCTGAAGAAGCTGAAGTTCAACGGTTCTATGAAGACCTACAAGACCTTTTAGAACTAACACCCAAAAAAGATGTCCTTTTCATTATAGGGGACTGGAATGCAAAAGTAGGAATTCAAGAAACACCTGGAGTAACAGGCAAATTTGGCCTTGGAATACGGAATGAAGCAGGGCAAAGACTAATAGAGTTTGGCCAAGAAAATGCACTGGTCATAGCAAACACCCTCTTCCAACAACACAAGAGAAGACTCTACACATGGACATCACCAGATGGTCAACACCAAAATCAGATTGATTATATTCTTTGCAGCCAAAGATGGAGAAGCTCTATACAGTCAGCAAAAACAAGACCAGGAGCTGACTGTGGCTCAGATCATGAACTCCTTATTACCAAATTCAGACTGAAATTGAAGAAAGTAGGGAAAACCACTAGACAATTCAGGTATGACCTAAATCAAATCCCTTATGAGGATACAGTGGAAGTGAGAAATAAATTTAAGGGCCTAGATCTGATCGATAGAGTGCCTGATGAACTATGGAATGAAGTTCGTGACATTGTACAGGAGACATAGATCAAGACCATCCCCATGGAAAAAATGCAAAAAAGCAAAATGGCTGTCTGGGGAGGCCTTACAAATAGCTGTGAAAAGAAGAGAAGCGAAAAGCAAAGGAGAAAAGGAAAGATATAAGCATTTGAATGCAGAGTTCCAAAGAATAGCAAGAAGAGATAAGAAAGCCTTCCTCAGTGATCAATGCAAACAAATAGAGGAAAACAACAGAATGGGAAAGACTAGAGATCTCTTCAAGAAAATTAGAGATTCCAAGGGGACATTTCATGCAAAGAATGGCTCGATAAAGGACAGAAATGGTATGGACCTAACAGAATCAGAGGATATTAAGAGGTGGCAAGAATACACAGAAGAACTGTACAAAAAAGATTTTCACGACCCAGATAATCATGATGGTGTGATCACTGACCTAGAGCCAGACATCCTGGAATGTGAAGTCAAGAGGGCCTTAGAAGGCATCACTACGAACACAGCTAGTGGAGGTGATGGAATTCCAGTGGAGCTATTTCAAATCCTGAAAGATGATGCTGTGAAAGTGCTGCACTCAATATGCCAGCAAATTTGGAAAACTCAGCAGTGGCCACAGGACTGGAAAAGGTCAATTTTCATTCCAATCCCAAAGAAAGGCAATGCCAAAGAATGCTCAAACTACTGCACAATTGTACCCATCTCACACGCTAGTAAAGTAATGATCAAAATTCTCCAAGCCAGGCTTCAGCAATATGTGAACCGTGAACTTCCAGATGTTCAAGCTGGTTTTAGAAAAGGCAGAGGAACCAGAGATCAAATTGCCAGCATCCGTTGGATCATGGAAAAAGCAAGAGAGTTTCAGAAAAACATATATTTCTGCTTTATTGACTATGCCAAAGCCTTTGACTGTGAGGATCACAATAAACTGTGGAAAATTCTGAAAGAGATGGGAATACCAGACCACCTGACCTGCCTCTTGAGAAATCTGTATGCAGGTCAGGAAGCAACAGTTAGAACTGGACATAGAACAACAGACTGGTTCCAAATAGGGAAGGGAGTACATCAAGGCTGTATATTGTCACCCTGCTTATTTAACTTATATGCAGAGTACATTATGAGAAACACTGGACTGGATGAAACACAGGCTGGAATCAAGATTGCCAGGAGAAATATCAATAACCTCAGATACGCAGATGACACCACCCTTATGGCAGAAAGTGAAGAGGAATTAAAGAGCCTCTTGATGAAAGTGAAAGTGGAGAGTGAAAAAGTGGGCTTAAAGCTCAACATTCAGAAAACAAAGATCATGGCATCTGGTCCCATCACTTCATGGGAAATAGTTGGGGAAACAGTGGAAACAGTGTCAGACTTTATTTTTCGGGGCTCCAAAATCACTGCAGATGGTGATTACAGCCATGAAATTAAAAGACGCTTACTCCTTGGAAGGAAAGTTGTGACCAACCTAGATAACATATTGAAAAGCAGAGACATTACTTTGCCAACAAATGTCCGTCTAGTCAAGGCTATTGTTTTTCCTGTGGTCATGTATGGATGTGAGAGTTGGGCTGTGAAGAAGGCTGAGTGCCGAAGAATTGATGCTTTTGAAGTGTGGTGTTGGAGAAGACTCTTGAGATTCCCTTGGACTGCAAGGAGATCCAACCAGTCCATTCTAAAGGAGACCAGCCCTGGGATTTCTTTGGAGGGAATGATGCTAAAGCTGAAACTCCAGTACTTTGGCCACCTGATGCGAAAAACTGACTCATTGGAAATACTCTGATGCTGGAAGGGATTGGTAGCAAGAGGAGAAGGGGACGACAGAGGATGAGATGGCTGGATGTCATCACTGACTTGAAAGAGGTGAGTCTCAGTGAACTCCGGGATTTGGTGATGGACAGGGAGGCCTGGTGTGCTGTGATTCATGGGGTCGCAAAGAGTCGGACACGACTGAGCAACTGAACTGAACTGAACATGGAAAAAGAAAAGATAAGTAGATCAGTAGAACAGAGTAGAAATAAATCTACAATAATATATTCAACTTATACTTGTTGTTCAGTCACTAAGTCATGTCCTACACTTTGTGACCCCATGGACTGCAGCACACCAGACTTCCCTGTCCTTCACTATCTCCCAGAGTTTGCTCAAACTCATGTCCATTGAGTTGGTGATGCCACCCAACCATCTTGTCCTCTGTCATCCCCTTCTCCTGCTTTTAAACTTTCCTAGCATCAGGGTCTTTTCCAGTGAGTCAGCAATTCACATCAAGTTGCCAAAGTATTGGAGCTTCAGCTTCAGCATCAGTTCTTCCAATGAATATTCAGGGTTGGTTTCCTTTAGCATTGACTGGTTTGATTTCCTGCTCCTCAAGGGACTCTCAAGGCTCTTTTCCAGCACCAGAGTTTGAAAGCAACAATTCTTGGGATCTCATCCTTCTTTAAGGTCCAGCTCTCTTATCTGTACATGACTCCTGGAAAAACCATAGCTTTGACTACTTTTAAAGCAAATTTAAAAAAAAAAAAAAAAAAATTAAGGAAGTAATTTATTTTTCAATAGCATTCAAAGTCCTAAATAAACCTACAGAGATCAGAGGCCTTTTACTTTAAAAGCCACAGATCAGATAGAAAATATATCAAGAAAGTTCCACTTACAATGGCCAGAACTGTGCTAAAGTCTGTTCTTAAAGAGCTATGTTAAATACAAACATAATACAAAACGAGTGTGATCTATGTGAAGAAATATTTAAAATATTATTCCAAGATCCAAAGCTGGCATAAAAAATATAATGTATATCACATTCTGCATAGTAATATTCAAAATAATAAGAATGCCATTTCTCTGTATGTTCATCTATAAATACAAAGAAATAAAAATAAAAATAGTATTTTGTGGACAGGAGATGAAACAATGAGTCTGGCTTTAAAGGCCACGTGAAAAATTAAATCAGCATAATCAGCTAAGAGCTTTCTTATGAACAGTCTATAGTGGAAGGGCAGAGGTGGGATATCTCCATCAGATATTAAGGGACAATATAAAGATGAATGGGCTTCTCCTGTAGTAAAGAATCTTCAGCAGTAAAAAATCTGCTTGAAATGTAGGAGACTTGCAGGAGATGTGGATTCAATCCCTGGGTAGGGAAGATTCTCTGGAGATGCAGATGGCAACCTGCTCCAGTATTCTTGCCTGGAAAATCCCATAGGCAGAAGAGCCTGGCATTCGACAGTCTATGGGGTCGCAAAAGAGTTGCACACAATTAAACAAGTCAACAACAACAACAAAAAAGATGCATAGATCAAAGTCAGAATTCTATAAATAGCCTTCACACAATTCTGGAATATAATATATAAATAATGGTACATTTAAGGTCAATGAGAAGAAAAGATGGATGATTATATAAATTATGTTGGGAACTGAACTGTCAGGTGGTAGGGGAAGCCATATGTTTTTTAATAGAGACAGCATTTAGCCTCTTTGGAAAAATTGTTACCATGAGTAATCTGTATAGCTAAAACTTATATATGTTATATATGTTATAATTTATGTAAGCTCAAAGCATTTTATTTTATTTTTTTAACTTTACAATATTGTATTGGTCTTGCCATATATCAACATGAATCCGCCACAGGTATACACGTGTTCCCCATCCTGAACCCTCCTCCCTCCTCCCTCCCCATACCATCCCTCTGGGTCGTCCCAGTGCACCAGCCGGAAGCATCCAGTATTGTGCATCGAACCTGGACTGGCAACTCGTTTCATATATGATATTATACATATTTCAATGCCATTCTCCCAAATCATCCACCCTCTCCCTCTCCCACAGAGTCCAAAAGACTGTTCTATACATCATTGTCTCTTTTGCTGTATACAGGGTTATTGTTACCATCTTTCTAAATTCCATATATATGCGTTAGTATACTGTATTGGTATTTTTCTTTCTGTCTTACTTCACTCTGTATAATAGGTTCCAGTTTCATCCACCTCATTAGAACTGATTCAAATGTATTCTTTTTAATGGCTGAGTAATACTCCATTGTGTATATGTACCACAGCTTTCTTATCCATTCATCTGCTGATGGACATCTAGGTTGCTTCCATGCCCTGGCTATTATAAACAGTGCTGCAATGAACATTGGGGTACACATGTCTCAAAGCATTTTAAAATTATATATGTTTAAAATACCATATTATGTTTGCCCTGAGAACTAGAACTATTTTAAAGTTTGAACAGAAATGTAACACTATGTTTCAGCATCAGACATAGAACAAACTTCTTATATGATTTGATGTTTGTTTTTTTATTAACTTTTTAATTTGTATTGGGGTATAGCCAATTAACAAACAATGTTGTGACAGTTTCAAGTGAATTGTGAAGGGACCCAAACATA
This sequence comes from Bos indicus x Bos taurus, assembly GCF_003369695.1. NCBI lineage: Eukaryota > Metazoa > Chordata > Mammalia > Artiodactyla > Bovidae > Bos > Bos indicus x Bos taurus. Next base: position 9,840,062 of record NC_040102.1, on the reverse strand, counting down.
TATATACATGTATCCATTCTCCCCCAAACTCACCTCCCATCCAGGCTGCCATATAACATTGAGCAGACTTCTATGAGCTATATAGTAGGTACCTGTTGGTGAGCCATTTTAAACATAGCAGTGGGTACATGTACATTTTAAACCCCCTACCTATCCCCTGCCCCATTCTCCCCTACATCCCACCCCCCTGCCACCATAAGTTCGTTCTCCAATTCTATGAGTCTCTTTCTGATCTGATGTTTGGATAGTTTTTTTTTTTTTTTCTTCATTTTCTACTCTATAAATTCATCAGTCAGGTTGTTCATATGATTTCTGTTTTGGTTGTAAATAATGCAGTAGAAGAAGGGATATATGATTTCCTATTTGCAAGGTCTTCTTCAGAAATAGAATTTGATAATGTGGAGAACTTACTTGAAATACATAGTCTTATTGAATATGTTAGTCACTGTATTTTCTCTCCCTTTTATTGATTTGCAAGGTTTTGAAACATTTAATGTGCTACATAAATATATTGAACCAGCAAATTAAACTTACATACCCCTGAATCTTAAAACACTCTGTGGAATAATTGTCATAGTGGGTTTCCTCATTAAACTGTACTTCAGTTTATTTTTATACATTATCTATATGGCAAATTTTGGACTTAATTATATAATATACTATAAATAATCAAAGCTAATTGCAATAGTTTAATAATTAAATCTATGTGATAAAATTAAGAAAAATGTGTTTCCCACATCATATTATATTCAGTAAGTGATTGTTTACAAAATGTATAGAAATCGGTGATCTTTTTATATAGAAGCAAACGTCAATAGCCTAAAAGAGCCAGATATAACAACTAACTGAATCATGAGCAAGTCTATCTGATCGTAGCTAATCTTTACATGGATTATTCAGGACACACTCAGAAGGTTCTTAAATGGTTCACTTTTAAAAGAAAATCTGCAAGTTATCATACTGCTAAGGAAATAGAAATTGGAAATCTAGGTCATTTTTCCTTTAATAAAAGAACCCTTTCTACATCTTCTTGAAATCTTTAAAGAGTCCCAACCTGAAGGTTGCTGAATACCTCTCTAAACAACTGCCATTGTTTTGGTCACCCTTGTGTTTCTAGAGCTTAGGTAGAGCACTGAATAATTGCATAAAGAATACCTGAGTGATTGAGGGAGGAAGTAAGGGAAAGTAGCTTTGCCAACATTACTTGACACACAATAAGCTCCAATTAATTGCAAATTACATGATCTAATAAACATTAAGCTGTTCTAAGTAGAATTTTACTATCGGTTATATAATCTTAAATATTAACATGTTCCTAATGATTCTCTTTATAGGTTCTAAATTCTCAGAGTAGTAATGAAACAAATGATTCACTAAGATTTGATGAAATTTGCTGAATGGCATAAAGCTTATGTGTGACAGTAGCAGAACTGGGACCCAAGTTTTCATAATGTATTTAAAACATTTTATAGTTTTTAAGGATGATTACTAAACAAATGTTTTAAAAATAAAAACATTTTATATAGACACAGCTTACACTATTTCATTAAATTTCAGTTATCTACTTGTATTATTGTCCTTCTCATTATCTGTTCTTTTCTGCATCCTTTCGTCAAGCTATATAACAAGATAATTAAAGTTAAAATGCAGACCAATACAGTAACACGTTTCTCCCAAATATTGATTCATAATATTGATTATTTTTCAAGGTCTTCATACATTAAGGAATTAAAAAGTAGAAAAGGAGCTTTTTTTCCCCTCTGTATCCCCAGTTATCTTGTATGATGGAAAAGGAGCTTTTTTTTTCCTCTGTATCCCCAGTTATCTCGTATGATGGATACAGTGTCATACTTTGTCGACTGATGAACAAGAATTTATATTATGCTTTGTTAATATGCATTTTAAATAAACTGAAGTTATGTTATAGATCTTTATTTATTGAACATTGTTTAGAGTAAAATGTGCTTTCTTTATAACACAGAGACTAGTCCAAAGAGAAAGAAGGATATAGATATCTCTGTTAAAAAGCTAATTTTAAGAAGTAGCATGAATTGATGCTTAAAATAGGATTCTATATTTGCAATTCTAATTGCAAGTAGGATTCTATATTTTTCTACTGAGAATTTCTTAAGACATGTGGTAGGATTTTTATGATAACAAAAATATCTAAAAAAGTTTCCAGAATTTGAGCATGAGAGAATGAGCCAATTAATGACAAGTAATGGAAATAAAGCTTCCCTGGTGACTCAGTGTTAAAGAATCTACCTGCCATTGAGGGAGAAGCAAGTTCAGTCCCTGGATCAAGAGATTCCCTAGAGAAGGAAATGGCAACCCACTTCAGTATTCTTGCCTGAAAAATCCCACAGACAGAGGAGCCTGGCAGGCTACACCTCATAGGACTGAAAAAGTCACACAGGACCAACCCTTTCGGTTCAGTTCAGTTCAGTCACTCAGTCGTGTCGACTCTTTGCGACCCTATGAATTGCAGCACGCCAGGCCTCCCTGTCCATCACCAACTCCCGGAGTTCACTCAAACTCTTGTCCATCTAGTCGGTGATGCCATCCAGCCATCTCATCCTCTGTTGTCCCCTTCTCCTCCTGCCCCTAATCCCTCCCAGCATCAGAGTTTTTTTCCAATGAGTAAACTCTTCACATGAGGTGGCCAAAGTATTGGAGTTTCAGCTTTAGCATCACTTTGCATGCATGCAAAGAAAATAAAGGTTATTAAACAACTTCCAAGTTGTTCATAAAATTCCTTCATTTTTCTTTTTAATAATTAGAAAACTAGAAATTGTACCTAATAGAATTACAAGTCCAAAATCAATGAAATTACATTCCCATGATTAAGCCAACTAAAATAGTAATTTCAGCTTTACAGTAATGCATTACAATAATGCTTACGCATTATTGATGGCCCTTAATTTTTCAAATACATATTGTTTTAAAATATATTAAAGTGTAGAAGCATATCAGTGTTAGGGAAAGAGCTGCCCATGTAAGATTAGACTGTGGGCCACAGGGAAAGCGATTATAATTGAAAGTTAAAAATGCACTAATTCTCTTTTAATCTTTGCTTTACATTCTTTTTCAATATTGAAGAAACTAATTCTGTTTATTTCACAAAAATGGCTCTAATTTGCAAATAGTAATATAATGTATTTTTTCGAAATTGTATCAACCACATACTATCTGGTGAATCCATTGTCCTTTAAGGAGGATTGGTTCAAAGCTTCAGATCCCATTCCACATGGAGTTCCACATCTATCCTCAAGAATTTCTGCAGAGAATCAGGTATACTTATTTGTTCTCTTGCTTACCTTTGCCACTGAATTTCTTGCTGAATGAACAGTCTCTCTGTTTCATATGTTTTTAGTGTGATCCATAATTCATTAATTTAATCATTCATTTATGACCCGAGTTACGTGCTCAGGTCACACACATATTTATCCATTGAGTACACATTAAAAATGTGACTATTTTAAGTTTTCACATATTTAAAATGTGAAACCACAACATTTCAAATTAGTAAGGAATTCATATCTGAAATATGCAATAAAGTCTTCCAAATACCATGAAAAATATAATTATTCATAATCATATGAATGCAAGTTTTAAAAATTAATTTATTTGTTTTAATTGGAGGCTAATTACTTTACAATATTGTGGTGGTTTTTGCCATACATTGACATGAATCAGCCATGGCTGTACATGTGTTCCCCATCCTGAACCCCCCTCCCACCTCCCTCCCCATCCCATCCCTCAGGGTCATCCCAGTGCACCAGCCCTGAGCACCCTGTCTCATGCATCAAACCTGGACGCAAGTTTTAAAATGTGTTTTCATCAGCAGTGTATGGGTGATCTATTTTCTCTGCATCTTCACCAGCATTTCATGGTGTTACTATTTATTTTTCAGCTCTTCTCATAGATGTATAATGATACTCATAGTAGTCTCAATTAGCATTTTCCTAATACTAATGATGTTTAACATCTTTTCATGTGTTTATTTGCTATCCAGCTAGCTCATTAAGTAAAATCTTTTGCTCAGCAGTGTTTTGCTGTATCCAGCATATAAATCTTATATATGTTTTGTGAAATTTATACCTAATTATACCCAAAATTATTTAGGTATAATTATACCTAAAAGTATTTTTATTTTTAAGAAATTACAGATAAAATTGTATTTTTCATTTCAGTTTCCACATGGTCATTGCTATTATATAGAAATATACTTATATTTTATGTATTAACCTTATATGCTATGAACTTGCTGAATTCACTTATTAAGTCTGAGAGAGTTTCTTAGACATTCCTAGGGTCTTTTTATGCAGAAAATTCTGTTATATGAAAATAGCAATAATTTGTTTCTTCCCCCCTATGGTACTTGTCTTTCATTTCCCTTTTTTCCTTTGTTGCACTGACTAAACTTTGAGAATTATGTTGAGTAGCAGAGATGAGAGTAGTAAATTCTGTCTTGTTTCTGATTTCATAAGGAAAACATTCAGTCTTTCACCAAGTATAGTGGTAATATTGGGTTTTTCTAAATATTCTTTATAAGTTGAGGAAATTCTCCTCTCCAAGTTTCTAAAAGGTTTTCTTATGAATGGATATGGGATTTTGTTGAATATACATTTCTGCATAAATTAATATGATCACATATTTTTCTTCTTATGCTGTTATTATGGTGGATTGTGATGACTAATTTTTGAATATTGAATCAGTCTTCCATGCTCTTGATCATGATATATCATTATTTTAAGATATTTTAAGTTCAATTTGCTAATATTTTGCTTGAATATGTTTATACTATACTGAAGGATATTGGTCTACAGTTTTCTTTCTCCCCTCCTTGCTTCCTTTGTCTATCCCTCCTTCTCTGTCTGTCTCTTTCTTTCTTTCTTTCCCTCTCTTTCTTCTCTCTATTCATTTATTTCCCTTTTCTGTACTTCTTTAGTCTGACTTTAGTCTTGTTGTAGTGCAACCTTCAAAGAATGAGTTGAGTGGTGTTTCCTCCACTTTTCTTTTCTTTTTTTTTTCCTTTGAAGCGAATCTATAGAATTGATGCTAATTCTTCTTTAAACACTTGATAGAATTCTCCAATGAGAGCAAAAAGTCAATTTCTTTTTCCAGGGATGTCAAAGTATGAGTTCCATTACTTTAGTACTTATAGGGTTATTCAGATTATTTATTTTATATTTAGTGCTTGTTGAAGTAGTTCTTACTTTTTCACTAAATCAAATTGTGAAATTTATGTGGGTAGCATTGATTGAAATATTACCTTATTATCCTTATGATGTCTGCAGAGTCTGTTTCTGCAGACTGATATCTTGTTTCATTCCTGATATTAGTAGTATGTCTTCTCTTTTTTTCCCTCCTTACATGTCTTGCTAGAATTTTGACAATTTTATTAACATTTTAATCTTTTTGTTCTGTTAGTTTTCATCATTTTTCTTTATAAGTTCCAGTGCAGTCTCTGTTCTTTTTGCTATTATTTTTTCTTTCTAATTCACTTTGGCTTTTGTTTTTCTTCTGATAGGAATTTAATTGATTTTATGTCTCCTCTCTTTGCTGATATAAGCATATAGAGCCATACATTTCCGGTTCAATACTGCTTTAGTGGTGTTCCACATAGTTTGATATATTGAAAATTTCATTTAGTTTAATTATTTTAAAATCTTCTCTCAATGCTTTCTCTTTAACCAAGGGATTATTTAGAAGTGTGTAATTTCATGTCCAATTATTTGAAAAGTTTCCTGTCTTCTTTCTGTTATTAATTTCTAGTTTAATTTATTGTGGTCTGAAGACATAGCCAGTAGGGTTTTAATTCTTTTAATTTTGTTGAGGTTTGGTTTATAGTCCAGGTTTTGTCCAATCTTGGTATAATTTCTGTGGTAGCTTGAAAAGAATGCCTGTTCCGTTGTTTCTGGATAGTGTTCTGCAAATCTTGGTTGTGTGCTGTCTGTTGATGATGGGCTTGATGCCTTTGCTGATTTTCTGTCTAGCTGTTCTTTCAGCTCTTTGTTGAATGAGGACTGTTGAAGTCTGCAACAAGTAGAAGTTTAGATTTTGTATGTATTCTTGCAGTTCTGTAAATATTTTTTGTTTGTTTCCCATAATTTGCAGCTATTTTGTTATTTTAGATACATAACATTTAGAATTGCTGTGACTTCTTGATTTGTTGAATCTCTTTGTCCCTAGTAATTTTATTCACTCTAAAGTCTAATTTATAGGGTATTAATACAACTACTCTTGCTTTCTTTTGACAACATTTCCATAGTAAGTGTGTGGGTGTGTTCCATTCTATTTTCCTACTACATATGTTACTATATTTAAAGTGAATTTCTTTTATACAGCTTCAGGTTGATTTCTTTTATTAATATGCTCCACTAATGTCCCTCTTTAGTTGATATATGTAGATCTTTTACTTCACATGCAGTTATTCGTATGTTAAAATTTAAATTTGACCTTTTTTCCTGGTCCATTTTCTCTCTGTTTTGTTTCAACTTTTTTTCTCCTCTTGTTTCCTATGGATTACTTGAAATTTTTTTTAATTCCATTTTTTTTTATCTATAGTGTTTTTCAGTGTCTCTTTTAATAGACTTTTTAGTGGTTGTAATATATATATACATATATAGAGTATTAATATTTTAGTAAGGAACTTAAGAATCTAAATGCTAGAATGTCAAGAGCAATAAAATTTATGTGAAGCAGGAATGATTTCAAATCCATGGAATTATAGTAATTTAAAAAATATTAATTCCTAAATTGTGAGCATCCATGTTTAAAAACTAAATGCTAATCTGTTTACAGTACCTGTATTTCAGTTTCCCATTTCTGTGATGCTTGGGTTAAAGTGAACTTTGATTCACAGGGGCTTAGAAAGTCTTTGACTTGAGATTGTCTTTAAGATTTAAAGTGTTAAAATAAAATAAGAAATATTTCACAAGAGTAATCTATAAATTTTTCAACTCTCCTATGGCTATAAAATCTCATCTAAGTGACACCTTCCACTACCAACTAATCTAAAATGAAGTGAGTGCGTGCTCTTTGATACCCTGTGGACTATAGTCCTCCATGCTCCTATGTCTATGGGATTTCCCAAGCAAGAATATTTGAGTGGGTTGACATTTCATCCTCCAGGGGATCTTCCTGACACAGGAATCGAGCCTGCATCTCCTGTGGCTCCTGCGTTGGCAGGTGAATTCTTTACCAGTGTGTCATCTGGGGAGTCCATCTAAAATATTGTCTTTATTCCTGCTGCTGTTGCCACTTATCTGTTCGAAAACATGCATGCTGGCTGCTTCCATCATACTATCCAACTACATGCCCATGGCTGATATGGATATACCAGATTGAATATCCCACATTTGTTACACCTTGGTTTTCCAGCCCTAGTCCCCTTCACTTGCTATCATTTTGTGGCAGAAAATACTTTCAGTACTTCAACTTTGGGAACTTACCCCTGCCATGCCAAACCCATATTAATCATGTGCCATTTTGGTGATTCTCAACTCCCCAATTACAAGCTGAAAGTACAATACTTTCAAACAATAGAGAATGAGGGGTTGATACATGTAAGTTAATATAATTGATACAGCTTCTTGTGAGCCCTTATTCTTCCAAGAAACATCTTTCTTCCAGTCTCTCCAGTTTCTTCTTTCCTCTGAGTTTGGTGTGCACATTTAACTTCAGTCATCCTTCTTTCTCTTAAAACTTTTCCTCCACTTATATTCAATAAATAATTCATATTACTACATTCATCTATTTATTTACTCATTTAAAAATAATTCCTTCAATGAAAGCATTACATATCACTGAGGATAAGATAGAAGCACTGGTTTTTAAGATTTTTTTTATCAATAATGAAAAAGAAGGAAATCATAATTTGCACATTTTTAGGCACTGGATATATCAGGTAGCTTTTGCCTGGAATACTACACCTTAAACAGTACTTCTCAAATGTTAATGTCAGAGATGTTGTTAAATGCACATTCTTATTCATTAAGAATGACATAATGCATAAGACTTTCCATTTCTAGAAAGCTAGTAGGAGTGCGATGATTTAAGTGCCATGGTCATAAGTAATGACTTCCCTGTAGCTCAAACGGTAAAGAATCTGCCTTCAAGCCAGGATAACAGGGTTCGATCCCTGGGTTGGGAAGTTCCTCTGGAGAAGGGAATGGCAATCCACTCCTGTATTCTTACCTGGAGATTTCCATGGACAGAGAAGCCTGGTGGGCTGCAGTTAGTGAAGTCAAAGAGTTGAACACGACTGAGCGACTAACACAGTTCACAGTCCATAGTCTTAGGTAATTTCAGTTTAATATATCATCTATGGACAATCTATGCTAGTGGTTTTTTTTTTTACATTACTTTAATAACCACTAGAAAATAATGTAAACCAAGCTAAACACAAACCTGAAAGAAGAGTACACTGTGCGTAAAAATGGATAAAACTTCATTTTGTTTTTAATTATAACACCACCATGATTTCTTTTATTTTACTTTTTAATTAGTTCTATACGAACTGAGAATTTGTGGCTCTGCCTACTCCAAATTCATATGACAGAAAATGACTAATATGTCACAATTTGATTGTTTAAGTACTAGTCATTCTCTTGAAGTTTATCTCTAATGTATTTCACTTAAAATTTTGAAGCGATATAAATCTATTCTGCTGCTGCTGCTGCTAAGTCGCTTCAGTTGTGTCTGACTCTGTGCGACCCCATAGATGTCAGCCCACCAGGCTACCCTGTCCCTGGGATTCTCCAGGCAAGAATTCTGGAGTGGGTTGCCATTTCCTTCTCCGATAAATCTATTCTAATTTACCTTAAATATTTGAACTGTATTAACTCTTTTTAAAAAGGTTTCAAGTAATTTTGTGTAAAGATAAGTTGTTGACAGTCAAAATTTTCGGCCATTAAAGTATTCATATCATTAATTCCCTAATAACCTATTGCCTTTTGGGTTTCCCAGGTGACTCAGTGGTAAAGGATCTGCCTGCCAATGCTGGAGAACAGAGTTCAATCCCTGGTTCAGGAGATCCCCTGGAGAAGGGAATGGCTACCGCTCCAGTATTCTTGCCTGGGAAACCCCATTGACAGAGGAGCCTGGTGAGCTACAGTCCATAGGGTCACAAAGAGTCAGACAAGACAGAGCGACTAGCACTTCCATTTTCTATTGCTGTTTAGATTAGTTATCATTATTTTAATAGTTTCTACAGTTTTCTTCCAAACATTTAATTGCATTACAAAACTATATAACATTATCTTTTCCGAGTTTTGTTTTGTTTTTTAAGAAAACTGCAAAATTCCTAATGGCACTATAACTCTTAATTACACTTCAGAAATGACAAGGTCAATTAGAAAAACCAATAAAACATGTTGAATATGCCTTTGCAATCTATTGATCCAACAAAAATTATTCTTTGTATTAGATAGCCCTGAAGCTTGCTGAAAATAGAACTAGATATGGACTCATTTTTTAAAAACAAAATATTTAAAGTTGTTTTCAAGATTCAAAGAACTTAAGAATTTAGTTTCTAAAAATAAACTAAAGTTATCACCCATGACCCCACAATTCAGAATCTTGTATGACTTCTAAATTTCAGGTAGCTTATGCCCTTTATAAATTGAATTTTCATTGCTATTATTCTAAAAAATTTAATATAAACCAGGCAGCAAAAGTTTAGTTATACCTTTTACCACTAGTAATTCTGCTCTTAATACTCCCCTAGGTGGTGGATTTATGAAATGCAGTTGCAGAATCGTAAATTTTTAAATACAGACACTTACTCAAATAGTCCACTTTGGGAAGCTATCCACTGATCCCATAAAGCTTTGTAATCCACTGTCTTTTATCTCCTTTTTTTTTTTTTTTTCCCCACAAGAGTCCATGAAATAGCTTTGGTATAAACACAGTTTTCTTAGTTCATTCAGATCTTTAAGTATAGTTGTGTGCATGCATGCATGCAAGTGTGCTCAGTTGTGTCCAACTCTTTGTGACTCCATGAACTGAAACCCTCCAGTACTGTTATATGCCTACAAAATTGTTTTATCATAATGCAAATAGTTAAGCATGGGCTTCTCTGGTGATTCAGTGGTAAAGAATCCACCTACCAATTCAGGGGACTCAGGTTCCTTTCCTGAGTCAGGAAGATCTCCAGAGAAGGAAATGGCAACACACTCCAGTATTCTTCCTTCGTCCTTTCTCAAGGACTTCCCTGGTGGCTCAGCTTGTAAAGAATCCACCTGCAGTGTGGGAGACCTGGTTTCTATCCCTGGGTTGGGAAGATCCCCTGGAGAAGGGAAAGGCTACCCACTCCAGTATTCTGGCCTGGAGAATAAAATGGACTGCATAGACCATGGGGTTGCAAAAAGTCAAATATGAATGAGCAATTTTCACTTTCCGGTATTCTTGCCTGGGAAATCTCAGGGACAGACGAGCCTGGTGGGCTACAGTCCATGAGATCGCAAAGAGTTGGATAGGATTTAGTGATTAAACAACAACAGAAACAAATAGTTATGTAAAATAACCCCTCACTTTTCTAGCTCTTGTTACATAATGATGTCTTGATGGGCTTTAGAATTTTCTTGTAGTTTCAAATACTGAAGAAACTAGCAGTTTCTTATTAAGGAAATTTCATTATGCACAGTATTTCTGAAACTTTTCTTTAGGAAATAATCTCGAAACTATTGAGAAACAACATAATAAAGTCAGTCTCATAATTTATAGTTTCATCTTACCTTTAATCTCAGATATTTTGACTGAGCTTATTTGTCATATTAACACCCATGTTCTCAAAAAAATTGAAACATGAGTAACATATTCAATGTTGTTGTTGTTCAGTTACTCAGTCATGTACAACTCTTTGCAACCCCATGAACTGCAGCACACCAGGCTTTTCTGTTCTTCACTATCTCCCAGAGTTTGCTCAAACTCATGTCCATTGAGTAGGTGATACCATCCAACCATCTCATTCTCTGTTGCCCCCTTTTCCTTCTGTCCTTAGTCTTTCCCAGCATCAGGGTCTTTTCCAGTTAGTCAGCTCTTCACATCAGGTGGCCAAAGTGTTGGAGCTTCAGCTTCAGCATCAGTCCTTCCAATGAATATTCAGAACTTATTCCTTTAGTATTGACTGGTTTGATCTCCTTGCTGTTTAAGGGTCTCTCAAAAGTCTTCCTTAGCACCACAGCTCAAGAGCATCTGTTCTTCAGCACTCAGCCTTCTTTATGATCCAACTCTCACATCCATACATGACTAATGAGAAAAACCATAGCTTTGACTATACGGATTTTTGTTGGCCATATTCTCTAGACCTATATATAGACATGAAACTAAAAGCATCAAGTCATGAGTCTAAGAAGTTAAATGAAGCCCAGAATCCAGAAGCATATCTCAAGAGTTCATGTAAGCCAGAATTTAGAAAGATTCAATGAGTAAAAAACAATCTAAACAGTGAGAATTTTCCAATGGAGATATAAAGATGACCAGAGTTTGTGAAGGCAATGGCACCCCACTCCAGAACTCTTGCCTGGAAAATCCCATGGGCGGAGGAGCCTGGTAGGCTGCAGTCCATGGGGTCGCTGAGGGTCAGACACGACTGAGCAACTTCCTTTCATTTTTCACTTTCACGCATTGGAGAAGGAAATGGCAACCCACTCCAGTGCTCTTGCCTGGAGAATCCCAGGGACGGGGGAGCCTGGTGGGCTGCTGTCTATGGGGTCACACAGAGTCGGACATGACTGAAGCGACTTAGCAGCAGCAGCAGCAGAATTTGTGAATAAGGATTGATATACCCCTAACATGGCACATGTTTTTTGCTACCTATGCTGTCCATCTGTTTGAACTACTTTCCAATCGAATTGAGAAGACTGGTGATAAAGTTCTTACCAAGTGACAACAATGGGGTGGAGATTGGCTTAAATTGTTTATTTACCGACAAGGTTGATAATTGTTCCCCAAATTGAGGCTTGAAACATAAGAGTTGGAGCAGTTTTGATAGAGTTGACAAGTTTAGACTATCTTTTTTGCTTAAGTACATTCAATTTATAGTATTATTAATAATAATATTTTGTTACATGAGAGATATATAGGTATAAATGTATGTGTCACCACAATTTAAAAGAATATATCAAGAATATAAGCACTTTTTCTTAAAATACATATATAATCCTAATATAACATCAAACTTAGATTATTGTTGCTTAATTTAGTTTGTTTTAATTGAAGTATAGTTGATTTATAATGTTGTGTTAATCTTGACTATATAGCAAAGCGACTCAGTTATACACATATAGACATTCTTTTGTTGTATATTCTTCCCCATTATGATTTAAGACAGGATATTGTATACAGTTCCCTATTGTATACAGTTAGATGATTCTTATATTTGATATAATGATTTAAATCAATACTGTGCAACACTGGCTAAACAGTAAATTGCCTGTGGGATTTTCAACACCAAATAACCATGCCAGTCCTATGAAATAAGAATTTCTTGCGTTTGGTAATGGAGATAGGTATATAAACATTTTGTTTTTAATTTTGGTTTTTAAAAGTTTTTATTCTTAAATTCTCCAAATGATTCTTAAATTAGCCAGCCTTGAGAACCATCAATTTAAGTAATCCCAATGGTAAAGAGACTATGCATAAAGGAATTGGTTTGATTGTTAACAATAGAAGCTATGATGGCCCACTATTAAATGCAGCCCATATTTTAAGACAATATTTTTATTTATTAAGAATAATATTTCAGAATTATAATAACTTTAAATGAGTATTGGCATACATTTGTTTTAAGCCTATTAATTCAAGAATTCATATTTATTTAAATTCTATAATTCCTTAATGACTAACAAGAAAAAAAATGGAACTTTAGAACCATCCACATCATTGTGGTATTGACATCAGGTCAAAAATTGGCAAAATTTAATAAGGATATTGATTATGGGAAAGTGTTTAGCGTTTGAGAAAATGCATTGAGGAAAATGGTGAATGTTAATATACTGGTCTGCATTCCACCCTGTGACATATATGCAGATTTAATAGTTACTCTTTTATGCAAATTTTCAAGGATTATTTTACTGGCAAGTGACAGAAGCTAACTCAAATAGCTTCAGCAAAATTGAATTTTATGTTAAGTAATTCCTGAGTACTCACACAATTCACAGAATCAAAGAAATAACTCAGGTTTTATCTGTTGGGTGTTTTGCTTTATTTTGCCAACAAATTCTTTGTAAATGATTTGAAGTGTAGTTTTATATCAGCATAAAGAAACAAATTTTCCCAATGTTTGCATAGCAGTTTAGGATTTTTTTTTTAATTGCTACTATTAATACTTGATCGTTTGTCCATCCCTCAGGAAGATAGATCAGGGCTTGCTTGGCAGCTCAGCTAGTAAGAATCTGCCTGGAGTGCGGCAGACGCGCTTCAATTCCTGGGTTGGGAAGATCTCCTGAAGAAGGAATAGGCTACCCACTCCAGTATTCTTGGGCTTCCCTGGTGGCTCATCTGGTAAAAAATCTGCCTACAATGTGGGAGACCTGGGTTTGATCTCTGGGTTGGGAAGATCCCCTGGAGAGGGGAACAGCTACACACTCTAGTGTTTTGGCCTGGAGAATTTCATGAACTGTATAGTCCATGGGGTCGCAAAGAGTTGGACACGACTGGGCGACTTTGACTTCACAGGAAGATAGATTTGATACATAGATCAGCTACAGCCAAATGTCCATTGCTGTAGATTTTCTGAAGAATAAAGAAGTTGGGAAAATTTATATGCAGAGGAAAGATTAGCTACCACAGTTCACCCTACAATGATTAAAAAATGGTACCAGTATTGAGGTAACCATCTTCATTTTATCAATAACCCATCTTGAAAAATCAATGCCCATTTCTTTCTTTTTGAATTATGTTACTATAAACAGTAAATCTCTATTTCCCCTAAAGGCTCACCAATGTTTAGTGGTACACAATGTCACATTTATTTTGTATTGTGAGGTACCAAATTGAAACTACTGATGAGCTAGATAATAGTAATTTTTCTGTTCCCTTAAATCAGTGGTTTTTAAATTTGCTTCTTATAAGTTCCCAGATGCTGATGAGGATGTTGCTGTAGAGGTCACATTTGAAGAACTACAAACACTGAAATCTATGAATTACATATATAATAAGAAAATTTCTATTCAAAATGTTTATTTCAACCATATGAATATCATGGTTATATAAATACTTTATGATGGAAAAAATATTGATGTTATCTTATAGAAGATCACATAGCATTTATGAAATACTGAAAGTTAGGGCAAGATGTGATAAGTAATATAAAATCCAACTCAAACTGGCCTTGGCAAAAACTGACTTTATTGATTCAAGTAATGAAAAATCCTAGGATAGTGCTGGCTTCAGTCAAGACTAAATCTCATGACTCAGACAATGTCATCAAGGTCATAGTTATTTATTTTTCTATACCTTGGCTTTGCAGGCTTCATTCTCAGGTGATGAGAAGAGCCTTTTCCTTACTCAGCCAACACCAGCAGCTCCAGGCATTCCTCTATCAGTCCAAAAGAGTTTTTAACCATGGCATGGAAGGGAGTAGAGTATTTATTTTATTTTACCACTGACTATAGTAATATCTGCCCTTGCCTCACTGGCTGTGCTTGGTTGAGGCTAGCAGAGCTAAGAAAATGAAATATACAGAGTACCTTAAGGACATCAAAGATCCATTCTGTAGCAAGATTTGGGATAATTATCCTCAAACATAATGAGTCCAGAGAAAGAATTGTTTTTTCCAGAAGAAGATTAAGTTACTAGTTTACCAAAATAAGTGTGACTAGTTGTGACCAAAGATTGAAAAGAAAAGGAATCCTGGTCTACCATTGCAGGTAGTCATTATTAGATGCATAATCTTTACAATTATATTTTTGTAATTTTATACAGGAACCAATGCATTCTAGCATGTTCTTACACATGAAGAAGAGGAAAACAAAAGAAGTCGTGGTTCAGTCATTAAGTCATGTCCACATCTTTGTGACCCCATGGACTGTAGCATACCAGGTTCTTCTGTCTTCCACTAACTCCTGGAATGTGTTCCAATTTACAATTGCCTTCTATTTGTTATTATTGGAGGAGTTATTCTCAAATCCTATTGAATTTCATGAATAACCCTCAGAATTTTATAAAAATGCAGATTATTTGTTTCTATACACAACGATTCTTATTTACAAAGAATATGGTGATTCTTTACTTCTTTACTTATAATAAATCTCATTAGTGAATCTCCCATTCAATTGTTTGCCCTAAAATACTGTGATAAAAAGTTTTTAAATTTGATATTTATCTTCAGGTTCAGAATTTTAAGTGCAAAATGCAGGAAGAAAAAATCTGTAATATATATGTTAGACTGTTTTATTGCAAGGAGAGAAACTCAAATCCATAGGAACAAGGAAAAGGACATTTTGAGCTTAAGGGAGGAGGATTAAAAGAATCTCTGTAGGGCCAATATCTTTTCAGGCTCCTTGTGGTCTCCCTTCGCTTTAGGCTCTCTACTTACGGTCATAACATGGCTACAGCCTTAGAATTAATCTCACCCCACCAAACAAAAGAAAGAAAAATACAACTTAGCAGAAACTCCAGCAGAGGAGTCCAGTATTTCTTTATTAGGCCATATGTTTATTTGTGACTTTAAAATGACTTCCTTGGTGCTCAGATGGTAAAGCATCTGCCTGCAATGTGGGAGACCCTGGTTGGATCCCTGGGTCGGGAAGATCCCCTGGAGAAGGAAATGGCAACCCACTCCAGTACTTTTGCCTGGAAAATTCCATGGACAGAGGAGCCTGGTAGGCGACAGTCCATGGGATCGCAAAGAGTTGGACAGGACTGAGCGACTTCACTTTAGCTCATTTGGCCTTTCAATATATTTGATTCTTTGAGCAAATAGTTTTCGTTCAGAAATAAAGTGAAGTGAAGTGAAGTCGCTCAGTTGTGTCCGACTCTTTGCAACACTGTGAACTGTAGCCTACCAGGCTTCTCTGTCCATGGGGTTCTCCAGGCAAGAATACTGGAGTGGGTTGCCATCTCCTTCTCCAGGGGATCTTCCCAACCCAGGGATCGAACGCTGGTCTCCCGCATTGCAGGCAGACGCTTTACCCTCTGAGTCACCAGGGAAGGATATTATCAATTTACCCCAACCTCACAGGTTGGATGGGGGAGCTATGATCTTTCCAGTGAAAATCAGAAAGCTATTCTTGGAAGAAGAGGGAGATGGATATTGTGAAAAAAGTCCGTTTGATAAAGGGTAACATAGTATATTTATTTTCTATTGCGGGCATTACAAACCACTACAAACTTTGTGACTTAACATCAACACAATTTCATTATACCACAGTTCTGTGGCTCAGAAGACTTAAATAGTTTTTGCTGAGCTAAAGCCAAGGTGTTGTTGGGCTGCCTTCCTTCCTGAAAGCCTTGGGAATGGGGAAATTTTTCCTTGCTCATTCAGTGGTTAGCAGAATTCAGTTTCTTGATGCTGTTAAGACTGTGGTCCCCATTTGCTTGCTGGCTCTCAGCTTAGGGCCATTCCCAACTTCTAGAAGTCTCCATCATTTCTTGACTCAAGACCTGCTTTCTTCATCTTCCAAGCCAACAACAAATAGTTGAAATTGCCTCATGCCTTGTGGATGTTTTGCATTTTGCTCTGTCTTCTCTCTCTCTGACTTTATCCAGGAAAGATTCTTTGCCTTTAAAGATTCATGAGACAAGCCAGGAAGTATCTCCATCTCACCATCTCTATTTTAATCACATCTGCAAAGTCATTTTTTCCCTGTAATGTAGCATATTTACAGGTTTTGTAAATTAGAGAATAAACTTTTCTGGGAGCAGGGAGTCATCTTTCAACCTCCACACATCGAATGTTGTTGCAAACTGGAATCTTTGTGCTTTGCTTTTAAATGTTGTTTTGTTATCTCTACAAATGTAGATTTTAGTCTTATTGTTAACTTAGAAACTGAAGATATTACTACTTGCAAGGTAATGAGTTATACTACAAGTATGTGTGTGTGTTATACAAAGACACAAAATTCTTTATAATTATTATTATTATTATTTTTTTACTTTACAATATTGTATTGGTTTTGCCATACATCAACATGCATCTGCCATGTGTGTACACGTGTTCTCAATCCTGAACCCCCCTCCCACCTCCCTCCCCATACCATACCTCTGGGTCACCCCAGTGCACCAGCCCCAAGCTTCCTGTATCCTGCATCAAACCTAGACTGGCGATTCGTTTCTTATATGATATTATACATGTTTTAATGCCCTTCTCCCAAATCATCCCCCCCACCTCTCCCACAGAGTCCAAAAGTCTGTTCTATACATCTGTGTCTCTTTTGCTGTCTCACATACAGGGTTGTCGTTACCATCTTTCTAAACTCCATATATATGCATTAGTATACTGTATTGGTGTTTTTCTTTCTGGATTACTTCACTCTGTATAATAGGCTCCAGTTTCATCCACCTCATTAGAACTGATTCAAGTGTATTCTTTTTAATGGCTGAGAAATACTCCATTGTGTATATGCACCACAGCTTTCTTATCCATTCATCTGCTGATGGACATCTAGGTTGCTTCCATGTCCTGGCTATTATAAGCAGTGCTGCAATGAGCATTGGGGTACACCAAAGCAATAAGTCTTTTATTATTCACAGCAGAAATAGCAACCAGAGCAGCATCTTGTTCTGATGATGCTTGGATGTTACCTGTGCACAGAGTGAAGTGTGCCAGAGAAGAAGAACCCCCGGATTATGAGATGCTACACTGTTTTGGGTCTGGTGGCATAGCATCTTGTTTTTCCTTCTAGGGAGTTAGACTACAAAGTACCCTTGGTGGTGGTAATTTAGTCACTAAGTCATGTGCAACTCTTGTGGCACCTTGGAATATAGCCTACCAGACTCCTCTGTCCATGGGATTTCCCAGGCACAAATACAGGAGTGGGTTGCCATTTCCTTCTCCAGGGGATATTTCTGACCCAGGAATCAAAGCCAGGTCTCCTGCATTGCAGGCAAATTCTTTACTGACTGAGCCATGAGGGAATCTCCATACAGTAGCCTTATGTATTAGGAAATCTCTTCCAAGGGAAAAAAGGGAAGGTATCTTAGAGTTATAAGTATGGAATATAAGTAAATGTCTCTGAAGAGTGGAAAGACAGGAGATGAGCTTTAACAACAGGGAATCAACCCTTAGTATTCATTGGAAGGACTGATGCTGAAGCTGAAGCTCCAACATTTTGGCGACCTGATGCACAGAACCAACCCACTGGAAAAGACCTTGATGCTGGGAAAGACTGAGGGTTAGAGGAGAAGGGGGCTACAGAAGATGAGATGGTTAAACAGCATCACCGACTAAATAGACATGAGTTTGAGCAAACTCTGGGAGATAGTCAAGGATAGCGAAGCCTGTAGTCCATAAGGTCACAAAGATTCATACACAACTTAGAGACTGAAAAACAACAAATGTCCCTAGGGAGCATCTCAGAGGCAGAGACCACAGAAAAACACCATAAATCTATGGAGGATTTGACTTTCAGTATTGATATTTTCATTTTAATAATTCTGTTTTTTAATCAAAATCAGAATATTCATATATTTACATATAAGTAAAACAAAGTGGAGGAAGTGTCTTATCTTTGATAAGATACAGATAAACTTATAACTACTGAACAGACATATGTTATCTCTTTGAACATCTTAATAATTGAGTGCATATATAAGGTATTATAAATCAAACTCTCTCTAGCTACATTCTTTATAACTTGATATCAAATGTTGCAGCCCTCATGGTGTGGAGAACAGTGTAGGTTTGTGATGGGTATGCACTTGCTCAGTCATGTCTGACTTTCTGCAACTCCGTGGACTGTGTAGCCCAAGAGGCTCCTTTGTCCATGGGTTTCTCCAGGCAAGAACACTCAAATGAGTTGCTGTTTCCTACTCTAGAGGATCTTCTTGACCCAGGGATGATAGAACCCGCGTATTTTAAACCTGTGTCTCTTGTGTTTTCTGCATTGGCGGAGGATTTATTTTTACCATTGTGCCACCTGGGAAGCCCTAAGTTAGTGGTAACTTCCACCAAAACTGTTGCATCTTCCAAACCTTAGTTATTATAACTAATTTACTGTGATTTAGTTTTGAAGCATTGAGTAAAAAAATATATTTACTTGAAGTATACTTTTAATCTATATATATCAAAATTTATTCTCTAAAAAAAATATCTAGGAAGACACTCGTACCTATTTCTAGGTTTTTTTTTTGCTAAGTCACTTCAGTCATGTCTGACTCTGTGTGACCCCATAGACGGCAGCCCACCAGGCTCCCCTGTCCCTGGGATTCTCCAGGCAAGAACACTGGAGTGGGTTGCCATTTCCTTCTCCAATGCATGAAAGTGAAGAGTGAAAGTGAAGAGTGAAAGTGAAGTCGCTCAGTCTTGTCCGACTCTTAGCGACCCCATGGATTGCAGCGTAACAGGCTCCTCCATCCATGGGATTTTCCAAGCAAGAGTACTGGAGTAGGGTGCCATTGCCTTCTCCGTATTTCTAGGTAGTGTCTCATATAAGATGTGAAATCAAGAGTAAGTAATTTCTCATCTAGGAAGCCTAAGAGTAAAAGAAATTTTCAACCCATTGTACAATGATGTCTTACATCTTTTTTTATTTGCAGTATACAATTTTAACATTGAATTTACCCTCAATAAGTCTCAGTTGTTTTCCCTTTGTGATCATTGAACTGTTGCTTTATCTTAAGATTTTGTCATTATATACAAAAATTCCTACTTCCTTTATGAAGTCTAGCAGCCGTGTTTCTTTTATTTTAATTGAGCATATTTAAATTATTATTATCATTGGTGTACTAATTTCACTCCTTTAAAAAAGCAGATGTAGTGGCTGCTACTGCAAAATCTTTTGCCGAATGAGCAATAAACAACAGTAAAATAACAGAAGGAACCAGCAGCTTTTCACATCTAAATATACTCCTTATTCCACACATTGAAATGGCATCTCATTTTTCAGTGAGTCCCAGAACAGCAGGCATATACAACTCCATCAAAGCACATGAATCAATAGACTAAACAAGTTACACTGTAGCAGTTTATACATCAAAACCACTTGTCTATCTCTTTGAGCACTATCGTCAAAATCAATATATCCCCCAATCTACAGCGATTCCCCAAACTCCTCTTTCATATTACATATTCAAACAGCTGTAAACAAATTAATAAATTGCATTGGACTTTTGTTTTCTCTCCTCCTGAATTTTAATTGATTCATATCACTGGAAAATCCATGCAGGCTTGTTATCTTGGCTTTTTTCCCTTTTCTGGCATGAAGACGAGTTCAGTGAATAAGAGCTTCAGCCTCACACTTCACTAACCACTTGTAGTTTTGATGTTAAACTCAAAGAGAGTTCTTCTGTTAAACATTTAGTATGCAATTTCCTTCTATCATTGAAACACAAAGTGAAGAGTTTTCTTATCCAGACCACAGTGATGAGTCCTAGAATGCCAGTGAAGCACAAAATGTACAGCTGCCATTAGAAGGCATCTAATCTCTGCCACCTAATAAAGCAATGATTAGATAACTGACATCTGCATAAGCTAGAACACATAGGAAGAGTTAATTACGAAACAGCGTACTTGCATGTTATATTAAGGAAATTTGCTCTACTGAATTTCTTCTTTCTTTTTTTAAATGTTCAGTATTTGCTGTGTGTTTTGTGCTCTTATAGTAAAATGGTGTTATTTAACTTTGAAATATACCTAACAAACTTCAATCAACCCAATAGTTTAACTGTGTTTAATCTTTTGTTGATGTTAAAGTTGATTTCAGATGAGGCTTATACTTGATACAATCCTAGATACAAAATTAGATATATTGACATAATATACTCTTATGTATAAAATAGATACTAATAAGAACCTACTGTATAGCACAGGGTGCTATACTCAATGCTCTGTGGTGACCTAAATGTGAAAGAAATCCACAAATGAGGAACTATATATATATATATAAAGTATATATACTTAATATATATATATATATATATAAGTATGGCTAATTCACTTTGCTGTACAATAGAAACCAACACAACATTGTAGAGCAGCTACATTCCAATAAAATAAAATCTACAAATCATTAGCTGCTGCTGCTGCTAAGTCGCTTCAATCGTGTCCAACTCTGTGCGACCCCATAGACGGCAGCCCACCAGGCTCCCCCGTCCCTGGGATTCTCCAGGCAAGAACACTGGAGTGGGTTGCCATTTCCTTCTCCAATGCGTGAAAGTGAAAGTGAAGTCACTCAGTCGTGTCCGACCCTCAGCGACCCCATGGACTGCAGCCTTCCAGGTTCCTCCATCCATGGGATTTTCCAGGCAAGAGTACTGGAGTAGGGTGCCATTGCCTTCTCCGAAATCATTAGGTAGACTTGGAAAAAAGAGAAAATATTCAAAGAAAATCAGAACATTAAAAGAGAGATTACAGCTTATGTCACAAAAACAGAGGTTTGTAAGAAGCTCCTAATTTATTTATATACCAATAATTTCATGTGTTAGAAGAAATGAATGCACTCCCACAGACAACCTACCAACATTAAATCCTGAAGAAATAAGAAATATAAACAGATCCATAACAAAGAAGAGCACTGAATCAGTAGTCAATTTTTCAAAAGAACGCCTGGGACCAGATGCCTTCACTGGTGAATTGTACCACTCATTTAAAGAATTAACTCCACTCAAACTCTTCCTAAAAGTAGAAGAAAAGGAAACACTTTCAAACTCATTTTATGATGAGAGCATTGACCTCAAACAGAAGAAAACAGCATCACCAACTCAATGAACATGAGCTTGAGCAAAATCCAGGAGATAGTAAAGGGCAGGGAGCCTGGCATGCTGTAATCCATGGAGTCGCAAAGATTCAGACATGACTTAGCAACTGAAAAAGAACAACAAAAGTCTCCAATGAACATAGGTGCAAAAATCTTCAACAAAATATTAGGTAATTTAATTCAACTGCATATTAAAAAGATCAAATAACATGATCAAATAGAATTTCTTCTAGGGACACAAATGGTTCAGTATCCACAAATAAATGAATGTAATACACCATAAAAATCATATTTTCATCTCTATAGATGCCTAAAAAGCATGTGACAGAATTCAACACACTTTTGTTATAAAAACCCTCAAAAAATTAGATATAGAAAGGATGTAGCTCAACATAATAAAGGACAGGCATGCCAAGTCAACAGTGAATATCTTGATAAATGGTGAAAAGCTAAAAGCTTTACCTCTAAGATCAGAAAAAATGCATGGGCGCTCACTCTCACTGCTTGTATTTAAGAGAATATGGAAAGTATTAGCCAAAGCAATTATACAGGAAAAAAAAAAAGACATCCAAATCAGAAAGGAAGAAGTAAAATTGTCTCTGTTTGCAGATGACATAATATTATATATGGAAAAACATAAATACTCTTATCAAAAAATATTAAAACTAATAAATTCAGTAAAATTTCAGGATCCAAAATTAACATACATGGAACAGTAGTGTTCCTACACATTAAGTAAACTATCTGAAAAAAGAAAGTATGGAAATAATCTCATTCGTATATTACCAAAAGTCCTAAAAAAAAAAAAAAAAACCTTAGGTTTAAATTTAAACAAAGAGGTGAAAGATATATACACTGAAAACTATAAAGCATTAATGAAAATTTGAAGAAGACACGAATAGTGGAAAAATATTCTATGTTCAAAGATAGAAAGAATTAATGTTAAAATGTCCATACTGCCCATAGCAATCTACAGATTTAAAATAATCTTTATCAAAATTCTAATTGCATTTTTACACAAATAGAAAAAAAAAATCTTTGGAGAAATGTTGAGCATCTTTTCCTGTGTTTGTATACAGATGACTAACAAACACATGAAAAGATGCTCAACATCACTCATTATCAGAGAAATGCAAATCAAAACCACTATGAGGTACCATTTCACACCAGTCAGAATGGCTGCAATCCATAAGTCTACAAGCAATAAATGCTGGAGAGGGTGTGGAGAAAAGGGAACTCTCTTACACTGTTGGTGGGAATGCAAACTAGTACAGCCACTATGGAGAACAGTGTGGCGATTCCTTAAAAAACTGGAAATAGAACTGCCTTATGATCCAGCAATCCCACTGCTGGGCATACACACTGAGGAAACCAGAAGGGAAAGAGACACGTGTACCCCAGTGTTCATCGCAGCACTGTTTATAATAGCCAGGACATGGAAGCAACCTATATGCCCATCAGCAGATGAATGGATAAGAAAGCTGTGATACATATACACAATGGAGTATTATTCAGCCATTAAAAAGAATACATTTGAATCAGTTCTAATGAGATGGGTGAAACTGGAACCTATTATACAGAGTGAAGTAAGCCAGAAAGAAAAACACCAATACAGTATACTAACGCATATATATGGAATTTAGAAAGATGATAACAATAACCCTGTGTACGAGACAGCAAAAGAGACACTGATGTATAGATCAGTCTTATGGACTCTGTGGGAGAGGGAGAGGGTGGGGAGATTTGGGAGAATAGCATTGAAACATGTATAATATCATGTATGAAACAAGTCACCAGTCCAGGTTCAATGCACGATACTGGATGCTTGGGGCTGGTGCACTGGGACGACCCAGAGGGAGGGTATGGGGAGGGAGGAGGGAGGAGGGTTCAGGATGGGGAACACAGGTATACCTGTGGCGGATTCATTTCGATGTTGGGCAAAACTAATACAATATTGTAAAGTTTAAAAATAAAATTAAAAAAAAAAATATGTATCAATATTTGCCATAAAAAAAAATCTAAAATTCATATGTAGCCACAAAAGATCCCAAATATAAACACAATCATGAGCAAAAAGATTGCACCTGAGGACAACTCTCTACTAATTTCAAAATATACTACAAAGCTATAGTAATCAAATCAGCATAGGAGTGGCATAAAAGCAGACATATAGACGAATGGAGCAAAACATAGACCCAGAAATAAATACACACCCAGAAATAAATATATGCATTTACTACCAATTAATGTTTGACAGAGGTACCATGAACACACTGTGGAGAAAAGACAATTTCTTCAATAAATTGTATTGAGGAAACTGGATACTCATATGCAGAAAAATGAGTCTAGACCCTTATCTCACACATATACAAAAATCAACTCAAAGTAGATTAAAATTTTTAAATATAAGATGAGAAACTTTAAAATTACTGAAAGAAAATATAAAAGGAAAGCTTCTTGACATATGCAGTGATTTTTTTTTATATGATCCCAACAGCACAGAGAACAAAAGCAAACCCTGACAAATGGAACTGCATCAGTCTAAAAGCTTTGGAAAAGCAAAGGAAACAAAATAGTGTGGATCCAGCCTCCAAAATGGGAGAAAATATTTACAAGCCATCCATCTGATAAGGGATATCCAAAAACTATAAGGAACTCAAACAGTTCAACAGATATAAAGCCAAAATAAGATTAAAAATTGGAAAAAAAATAAATAAAAATTTAAAAAAATAATAAAAAAATAAAAATTGGCAAAAGGCTTGAATAGACATTTTTTTAAATGAAGGCCCACAAATGGCCAACAGGCATCGGAATAGATGCCTAATATTATTAATCATTAAGGAATGTAAATCAAAGCAAACCACAATGTGGTATTGCCGCATACCTGTTAGGATGGCTTTCATGAGAAGGACCCCACCCCTGCCAAAAACAAAACAAAGCAAATCACGACTATTGGTAAGGATGTGGATTTTCTGTACTGTCAGTGGAAACATAAATCATGTAAATCAGTATATCAAGGAAAACAGTATGAGATCCCTTAAAAAGCTACAAATAGCACTACCACATGATCCAACAAAATCACTTCTGGGTATATACCCAAGAAAATGAAAGCATTATCTTGAAGAAGTACCTGCATATCCATGTTCATTACAGCACCTTTCCAATAGCCAAAATATAGATCAACCTAACTGCCTATTTAAGGATGAATGCATAAGGAAAACATGGAATGTATATATAGAGAGAGATATATATGTATGAGCAGACAGACTGAAACAACACAGACAACTAGCCAATCTGATCACAGACCAGAGCCTTGTCTAACTCAATGAAACTAAGCCATGCCGTGTAGGGCCACCCAAGACAGACGGGTCATGGTGGAGAGTTCTGACAAAATATGGTCCACTGGGAAGGGAATGGCAAACCACTTCAGTATTCTTGCCTTGAGAACCCCAAACAGTATGAAAAGGCAAAAAGATAGGACACTGAAAGATAAACTCCCCAGATTGGTAGGCACCCAATGTGCTACTGGAGATCAGTGGAGAAACAACTCCAGAAAAAATGAAGGGATGGAGCCAAAGCAAAAACAACACCCAGTTGTGGATGTGACTGGTGATGGAAGCAAGGTTCGATGCTATAAAGAGCAATATTGTATAGGAATTTGGAATGCTCAGTCCATTAATCAAGGCGATTTGGAAGTGGTCAAACAGGAGATGGCAAGAGTGAACGTTGACATTCTAGGAATCAGCGAACTAAAATAAATTGGAATGGGTGAATTTAACTCAGATGACCATTATATCTACTACTGTGGGCCAAAATCCCTTAGAAGAAATGGAATAGGCATCATAGTCAACAAAAGAGTCCGAAATGCAGTACTTGGATGCAATCTCAAAAATGACATAATGATCTCTGTTCGTTTCCAAGGCAAACCATTCAATATCATGGTAACCCAAGTCTATGCCCCGACCAGTAAAGGTGAAGAAGCCAGAGTTGAACGGTTCTATGAAGACCTACAAGAATTTTTAGAACTAACACACAAAAAAGGTGTCCATTTCATTATAGGGGACTGGAATGCAAAAGTAGGAAGTCAAGAAACACCTGGAATAACAGGCAAATTTGGCCTTGGAGTACGGAATGAAGCAGGGCAAAGGTTTCTGCCAACAGAACATGCTGGTCATAACAAACACCCTTTTCCAACAACACAAGAGAAGACTCTACACATGGACATCACCAGATGATCAACACCAAAATCGGACTGATTCTATTCTTTGCAGCCAAAGACGGAGAAGCTCTATACAGTCAGCAAAAACAAGACCAGGAGCTGACTGTGGCTCAGATCATGAACTCTTTATTGGCAAAATCAAATTTAAATTGAAGAAAGTGGGGAAACTTCTAGACCATTCAGGTATGACCTAAATCAAATGCCTTATGATTATACAGTGGAAGTGAGAAATAGATTTAAGGGACTAGATCTGATAGACAGAGTGCCTGATGAACTATGGATGGTGGTTCAAGACATTGTACAGGAGACAGGGATCAAGACCATCTCCATGGAAAAGAAATGCAAAAAGCAAAATGGCTTTCTGAGGAGGCCTTACAAATAGCTGTGAAAAGAAGAGATGTGAAAAGGAAAGAAGAAAAGCAAAGATATACCCATTTGAATGCAAGTTCCAAAGAATAGCAAGGAGAGATAAGAAAGCCTTCCTTAGCGATCAGTGCAAACAAATAGAAGAAAACAATAGAATGGGAAAGACTAAAGATCTCTTCAAGAAAATTAGAGATTCCAAGGGAATATTTCATGCAAAGATGAGCTCAATAAAGGACAGAAATGGGGTGGACCTAACAGAAGCAGAAGATATTAAGAAGAGGTGGCAAGAATACACAGAAGAACTGTAAAAAATATCTTCACGACTCAGATAATCAAGATGGTATGATCACTCACCTAGAGCCAGACATCCTGGAATGTGAAGTCAAGTGGGCCTTAGAAAGCATCACTATGAACAAAGCTAGTGGAGGTGATGGAATTCCAGATGACCTATTTCAAATCCTGAAAGATGATACTGTGAAAGTGCTGCACTCAAGATGCCAGCAAATTTGGAAAACTCAGCAGTGGCCACAGGACTGGAAAAGGTCAGTTTTCATTCCAATCCCAAAGAAAGGCAATGCCAAAGAACACTCAAACTACCGCACAATTGCACTCATCTCACACACTAGTAAAGTAAAGCTCAAAATTCTCCAAGCCAGGCTTCAGCAATACATGAACCGTGAACTTTCAGATGTTCAAGCTGGTTTTAGAAAAGGCAAAGGAACCAGAGATCAAATTGCCAACATCCTCTGGATCATGGAAAAAGAAAGAGAGTTCCAGAAAAACATCTATTTCTGCTTTATTGACTATGCAAAACCTTTGTGTGGATCACAACAAACTGGAAAATTCTAAAAGACATGGGAATACCAGACCACCTGATTTGAGAAAGCTGTATGCAGGTTAGGAAACAACGGTTAGAACTGGACATGGAAGAACAGACTGGTTCCAAATAGGAAAAGGAGTACATCAAGGCTGTATATTCTCACCCTACTTATTTAACTTATATGCAGAGTACATCATGAGAAACGCTGGGCTGGATGAACCACAAGCTGGAATCAAGATTGCCAGAGGAATATCAATAACCTCAGGTATACAGATGACACCACCCATATGGCTGAAAGTGAAGAAGAAATGAAGAGCCTCTTGATGAAAGTGAAAGAGGAGAGTGAAAAAGTTGGCTTAAAGCTCAACATTCAGAAAACAAAGATCATGGCATCTGGTCCCATCACTTCATGGCAAATATATGGGGAAACTTTGCAAACAGTGGCTGACTTTATTTTTTGGACTCCAAAATCACTGCAGATGGTGATTGCAGCTATGGAATTAAAAGACTCATACTCCTTGAAGGGAAATTTATGACCAACCTAGACAGCATATTAAAAACCAGAGACACTACTTATCAACAAGATCTGTCTAGTCAAGGCTATGGTTTTTCCAGTGGTTATGTATGGATGTGATAGTTGGACTGTGAAGAAAGCTGAGAGCCAAATAATTGATGCTTTTGAACTGTGGTGTTGGAGAAGACTCTTGAGAGTCCCTTGGACTGCAAGGAGATCCAACCAGCCCATCCTAAATGAGATCAGTCCTGGGTGTTCATTGGAAGGAGTCATGTTCAAGCTGAAACTCCAGTACTTTGGCCACCTGATGCGAAGAGCTGACTCATTTGAAAAGACCCTGATGCTGGGAAAGATTGAGGTCAGGAGAAGAAGGGGATGACAGAGGATGAGATGATTGAATGGCATTACCGACTCAATGGACATGTGTTTGGGTAAACTTCGGGAGTTGGTGATGGACAGGGAGGCCTGGCATGCTGTGGTTCATTGGGTCACAAAGAGTCGGACACGACTGAGCAACTGAACTGAGTGTATATATATATATATATATATACACACACACACACACACACACACACAATGGAATATTACGTAGCCTTAATAATGAAGGAATTTCTGCCATTTTTGACAACATGGATGACTCTGGAGAATTTATACCAAGTGACATAAGTTAGAACAAGGAAAAAATAAATACTGCATGATCTCACATATATATGGAATACAAAAATGTTGAATTCATAGAATCACAGAGTAGAATAATGACTGCCATGGTCTCTGAGGGTAGGTGGGGGAAATGAAGAGGTGTTAGAGTATATTAAGTTTCAGTTATATAAAGTTTAAATTTCTGTTATGTAGGATGAATGATTTCTGGAGGTCTAAGGTACAGAATGTTGATTGCAGTGAATAATGTGCATATGTGCTCAGTCATGTCCGACTCTTTGCAATCCCATGGACTGTAACCCATTAGGCTCCTCTGTCCATGGAATTTTCCAGGCAAGAATACTGGAGTGGGTTGCCTTCTCCAGTGGTGAATAGTATTGTGTTATAAACTTGGAATTTGCTAGGAGTATCCATCTTAAATTTTCTCACCACACATTAAAAAAAACAAAAAACAAAACAAACAAAAAAAAACTATGTGAAGTGGTTGAAAGTAAATGCCACTCAGTCTTTTTTTTTTTCTTTTAAATTTTATTTTATTTTTAAACTTTACATAATTGCATTAGTTCTGCCAAACATCAAAATGAATCCGCCACAGGTATACATGCGTTCCCCATCCTGAACCCTCCTCCCTCCTCCCTCCCCATACCATCCCTCTGGGTCATCCCAGTGCACTAGCCCCAAGCATCCAGTATCATGCATCGAACCTGGACTGGCAACTTGTGTCTTACATGATATTTTACATGTTTCAATGTCATTCTCCCAAATATTCCCACCCTCTCCCTCTCCCACAGAGTCCATAAGACTGTTCTATACATCAGTGTCTCTTCTGCTGTCTCATACACCAGGTTATTGTTACCATCTTTCTAAATTCCATATACATGCGTTAGTATACTATATTGATGTTTTTCCTTCTGGCTTACTTCACTCTGTATAATAGGCTCCAGTTTCATCCACCTCATTAGAACTGATTCAAATGTATTCTTTTTAATGGCTGAGTAATACTCCATTGTGTATATGTACCACTGCTTTCTTATCCATTCATCTGCTGATGGACATCTAGGTTGCTTCCATGCCCTGGCTATTATAAACAGTGCTGCGATGAACATTGGGGTACACGTGTCTCTTTCCCTTCTGGTTTCCTCAGTGTGTATGCCCAGCAGTGGGATGCTGGATCATAAGGCAGTTCTATAAAGTCTACAAATAATAAATGCTGGAGAGGGTGTGGAGAAAAGGGAACCCTCTTACACTGTTGGTGGGAATGCAAACTAGTACAGCCACTATGGAGAACAGTGTGGAGATTCCTTAAAAAACTGGAAATAGAAATGCCACTCAGTCTTGTCCGACTCTTTGTGACCCCATGGAATATACAGTCCATGGAAATCTCCAGGCCAGAATACTGGAGTGGGTAGCCATTCCCTTTTCCAGGGGATCTTCCCAACCCAGCGACTGAACCCAGGTCTCCCACATTGCAGGAAGATTCTTTACCAGCTGAGCCACAAGGGAAGCCCAAGAGTACTGGAGTAGGTAGCCCATCCCTCTCCAGCAGATCTTCCCAACCCAGAAATCAAATTGGGAGTATCCTTCATTGCAGGCAGATTTAGTAGTTAAATTGATTCTGGTAGTCATTTATAACATATTCATTTATCAAAAGATCTTGTACACTAAATAAAAATAATTTTATTTGTAAATTATAGCTCAATAAATCTTGAAAAAGAACAAAATGGATCTTTAGACTCTGAAAATTTCTGTCCTCGTTTTCTGGATAAGCTTGCATCATATCATTTTCATCAGGCCAATACCATGTATCAAGTAAAGGATTTCCAGCAGAGATTTAAACATAGGACAGTGGAATCTCATATAGTTTAAAGTGGTAACAGAAGACAGTGGTGCCAACTACCTACCAATATTTTCTTTCACCCATGGTTTCTGAATAATAGATTTTATAGAAAAGATATTCTTTCCTGGAGGATGGATTTGACTATGTGTGCTGTGGAAGTCAGTCTGTTATGTCATAGAGACAAATTCCTTTTCATTCCCCAAGAAGACATGAATAAGCAGTGATTAATCTCAATTTGGAAAGGTTGGGTGCTCACATAGACCATGGTCAAAGCTAAGACCTTTTACAGAAGCTCCCCCTACCCGAGTTTTGCAAATGCATCAGTACATCACTATCATAATAAGAGCAGGTCTATAACTGGTCCTTTACATTTCAGCTTGTTACATCATTAGACTTTTTGCTAATTGACTGTTTCTTCCCCCTTAAACCCAGTCTTAGGCTTGAGAATTAAAATTACTTTGTGTTTAAACATTTTATCTTACTTACGGAGACAGGTATAATAAATCAAACATTCTTCTCACTAAGTTATGATAATCAGTATAAAATTACCTGGGTTTCATAATGTGTTTTATGCTGAAACTCACTCCCTATCTGAATTGTAAACATGCCAAATTTTTTTTGTTTTGCTTATGGGACTTAACATGTTATATGTATAAAATCATTTTCATAGGAGACTTGTACTTTCTTTAACTCTTCCAGTTTGCCTATTGAATCCACCATGAACAAAATATCTTAAAAAATACCTTAAGAAATCTGCATTGACATCTTCAGCCTGGACACTAGAGAAAGGGAAAAGAGTATCATTTGATGAATACTTACTTTGATCAGCGTCTTCCCCATTTGAATCTCAAAGCAGTGTATAAAATAGGTGTAATTATTTCTTTTTTGCAGACGAAAAAATTGAAAGACTGTATGAGTCATTCGAGTCATTCTTTGAGACATTACATCTGTCAAGTGATGGGACTAAATTTCCATCCAAGTCTTTTAAGCTCCAAAGCCATGGTGTAACTTTGGAATTGATAAATGAAACAATACAGTATAGTGATAAAGAATTCTAATTCTGATCTCAGAATACTTTAATTTATACTGTGGCATCACCACATAATAAGTATCCTTGGGAAGTTACTTAATAATCTTTTATATCAGTTACTA
The DNA here is from genome assembly GCF_003369695.1 of Bos indicus x Bos taurus. NCBI lineage: Eukaryota > Metazoa > Chordata > Mammalia > Artiodactyla > Bovidae > Bos > Bos indicus x Bos taurus. Next base: position 9,808,631 of record NC_040102.1, on the reverse strand, counting down.
TAACTTGTGGATAATAGCAATGCCTATCTCAAATGGCTGTGAAGATTAAATGAGATAATACAGGTAGAATGCTTAGCACACAGCCTGCCTCCATATTATTAAGTTTGGTGATTTAGTCACTAAGTCGTGTCCAACTCTTGTGACCCCATGTATTGTAGCCTGCCAGGATCCTCTGTCCATGGGATTCTCCAGGCAAGAATACTGGAATGAGTTGCCATTTCCTTCACCATTATTAAGTTTAACATACATTAAATTTTCAAGTCTCATTTATTAAAACCATGCAGATTCAATGTATGCATTTCTACAACCAAAATTCCCATTCTAGTAGATGACTGAAAGAGGAAACACCAACATTGTGATGACTTAGCATTTTTCAAAGGTTTGAAAAATACCTGGAAATTTGAAATCAGATTTTAGATTTCAGGATTCCCAGATGGTGCAGTGGTAAAGAATCTGCCTGCCAATGCGGGAGATGTAAGAGATGCGGGCTTGATCTCTGGGTCAAGAAAACCCTCTGGATTAGGAAAGGCAACCCACTCCAGTAAGCTTGCTTGGAAAATTCCATGGACAGAGGAGCCTGGCAGGCTGTAGTCCATGGGAATGAAGAGAGTTGGAGATAACTGAGCACACACACACACACACACACACACACACACAGCCTTGAGATTTCAGGCCATTTCAAGTGAATTCAGTTTAGTCAGTTTAGTTGCTCAGTCATATTTGACCCTTTGCAACCGCATGGACTGCAGCACGCCAGGCTTCCCTGTCCATCACCAACTCCCGGAGCTCACTCAAACTTGTCCATCTAGTTGCTGATGCCATCCAACCATCTCATCTTCTGTCATTCCCTCCTCCTCCTCCTGCCTTCAATCTTTCCCAGCCTCAGTGTCTTTTCCAATGAGTCAGTTCTTCACATCATGTGGCCAAAGTATTGGAGTTCAGTTTCAACATCAATCCTTCCAATGAACACCTAGGACTGATCTCCTTTAGGATGGACTGATTGGATCTCCTTGTAGTCCAAGGGACTCTCAAAAGTCTTCCCCAACACCACAGTTCAAAAGCATCAATTCTTCAGCGCTAAGCTTTCTTGATGGTCCAACTCTCACATCCATACATGACAACTAGAAAAACCATAGCTTTGACTAGATGGACCTTTGTTAGTAAAGTAATGTATTTGCTTATTAATATGCTGTCTAGGTTGGTCATAGTTTTTCTTCCAAGGAACAAGTGTCTTTTAGTTTCATGGCTGAAGTCACCATCTGCAGTGATTTTGGAGCCCAAGAAAATTCAGCTGTCACTGTTTCTACAATTTCCCTATTTGCCATGAAGTGATGGGACCAGATGCCAGATCTTCATTTTTTGAATATTGCTTTTTAAACCAGCTTTTTCACTCTCCTCTTTCACTTTCATCAAGAGGCTCTTTAGTTCCTCTTGGCTTTCTGTCATAAGGGTGGTGTCATCTGCATATCTGAGGTTATTGATATTTTTCCCTGCAATCTTGATTCCAGCTTGTGCTTCATCCAGCCCGATTTCATCAAGAGAATTATGTTTTCTTAAAAAAGCAATTAAGGAATTTTTAATTTGAAAAAGTTATTTTAATCATCTCTATTTAAATCCAGCTTCCAAATTTTTTCCCTTCACTTCATCAAGAGATGTCAAAATTTCCTAGTTTTTGTCCTAGAAACCTGAGAATCGGTCTTGACTTGTCTTCATTTTGCATTTTTTACAATCATCAATTTATTTCACTGATTCTGCCTTCAAAATACATCTTAGAGCTCTTCCCTCTTCCCCACCTTATTAATGTTCAAAGGGCCAATTTAGAAAACTTTTTAACCATTCTTCTTAGTAAATACTCATCTGCCTCTCTGCATTTCTGCCACATTAGCAATTGAAAATACAAATCTGATTATATGACATCCCTTTAAATACTATTCAATGTATTACCATTGTTGTTATCGTCATTCAGTTGCTAAGTTGGTTCCATCTCAGTGACACCATGGACTGTAGCATCCCAGCTTCCCTGTCTACTGTCTCCCAGAGTTTGCTCAAATTCATGTCCATTGTGTCAGTGATGCTATCCAACCATCTCATCCTCTGTCATTCCCTTCTCCTCCTGCCCTCAATCTTTCCCAGCATCAGGGTCTTCTCCAATGAATTGGCTCTTTGTAAAAGGTGGCCCACAGAATTGGAGCTTCAGCTTCAGCATCAGTTCTTCCAATGAATATTCAGGTTTGATTTCCTTTAGGACTGACTAATAGCAATACCATTATGTTGATCATAAATCCCAAATTTTTATCATGATGTATTATTAGAGGCAACCTTGTATGCCTTCTAAGATCCCTTCAGTCATGCTTCCCTCTCCTTCTCTTTCTGTTCCTCTCTCTTATGTTGCTCATTTTCAACTATTTTAATATCATCCCTTCACCTCTCTGTTTGAGGAAACTGTGAACTATGGGGATTTCAGAGCATGACGACAAAACCTGAAAGTGGAGGGAAGTGAGTGAGATCTTTGGCTAATGGAAAATAAGAAATGGAAGCGATTTACACAGGTTAATCCCCCACCCCAGCCCTTTTTTATTTTCACAGAACTATCCCAAGTTAGTTTCCTTTTAAAAATCCTCTTGAGGAAGTCTCAATTTTCCTGAGAGTCCAGCTGTGTTATCTTCTCAACTTTTTATGACAAATGGGCCAATAGTGTAAATTATTGCATATCATAACTTGCACTTTCTTTTTCTGTTCACTTCTGTTTATTCTTCAGCCTCCCACTGACAGTGCAATTCACAAATAAACTATCAGCATTTTAATCTTCCCTTCAGATTATATGCTTATGGACATGGGCTCAGGCATATATTCCATAAATGCCTGAAAGATAGATTTCCACCCTGACACTGCCACACTGTCCCCTGATCTGGACCTTGAAAGTAAGGTTCAGACACTTGGTTTCTCATCGGTATATGAAAATACAAGAAGTTTTTCCTTGTCTCAGCTCACAGCAAAAGTTAATCCTTTCCCTCCTTGATTCTTATTGTTCTTCCTTTTTCAGAAAAGGCATACTATATAAATCAGATCTGGTACACTATTCATCTTTCTAACAGCATTCTGTTATTTCTTTATGTATCTCTTCACATTTGAAATTATAAGTTTATTTGCTTTGAAATTATTTTTAATTTTCACCAAACCCTAAGATCCATCAGATTATGAACTCTGTCCTTTTATTTTCTATGCAGAATCTGAGTCTGACTATGGTATTCATTTAAGTTTAACTTTTGAAATTAAGTGGATAAATTCCTGTAACTACTGGCTTGATCTCTAATCTAACATGTACACAGAGATAAAATATATCATTCCATGTACTGAGGCAAATTGCAAATAATAATGAGCAGAGGATTTATAAATCGACTACTTTCAAAGTATTTTAGAAGATGCTGATGCCGTAATGAGTACTGACTTCTTGAGATGTATCATGAATAAAAATATTGAATGTTTTGAGTCATATGCTCAGTGGCACATGCTTTTGGGGTAAAAATTTAAAAACTTTTGTCAAATATTTATTATTATGACAATGTAATTTTATGGATATTGATAATCAGACTTGCCCTTTTATCTAATTAAAACCACCTATTATTAATTACTTAAAATTATCAAACTTTTAGGTAAATATACAAACAAGATTTAGTGTGATTCTTTCTCTTAACTCACCCCATTTCCTCAATTATACTTTTCCTGTGTCTTACCATTTGTATAACTGATAAATTAAATTAGATCAATAAGTAGATGCGGTAATACATCCAGTGACTTATCTATAGTGTGACAGGCAAATTTGGAAAATTTTGAGTTTAAGAGATAAAGAAGTATTCCTGAAGACTTATTAATGTAAAAATGCATTATATACAAGGTAGATAAGTGAGTCTGGCCTCAGATTTAACTGCAAAATGAAATTTGAGCAGATAATAAATTATTCTCTACTGAATACTGAAGAGACAATACTATAGTCAGTTGAACTAAGGTGGATGGAGCCTAGAGCCAGCAAGACAAAAACAAGTATTGTATAGTAATGCATATATATGAAATCTAGAAACTGTTTCCACTGTTTCCCTATCTATTTCCCATGAAGTGATGGGACCAGATGCCATGATCTTCATTTTCTGAATGTTGAGCTTTAAGCCAACTTTTTCACTCTCCTCTTTCATTTCCATCAAGAGGCTTTTTAGTTCCTCTTCACTTTCTGCCATAAGGGTGGTGTCATTTGCTTATCTGAGGTTATTGATATTTCTCCCAGCAATCTTGATTCCAGCTTGTGCTTCTTCCATCCCAGGGTTTCTCATGATGTCCTATGCATATAAGTTAAATAGACAGGGTGACAATATACAGCCTTGATGTACTCCTTTTCCTATTTGGAACCAGTCTGTTGTTCCATGTCCAGTTCTAATTTTTGCTTCCTGACCTGCATATAGGTTTCTCAAGAGGCAGGTCAGGTGGTCTGGTATTCCCATCTCTTTCATAATTTTCCAGTTTATTGTGATCCACATAGTCAAAGGCTTTGGCACAATAGAATATTATTCAGCCATAAAAAGAAATGCATTTGAGTCAGTTCTAATGAGATGGATGAAGCTTGAGCCTATTATGCAGAGTGAAGTGATTCACAAAGAGAAAGACAAATATTGTATATTAATGCATATATATGGAATCTAGAAAATGGTACTGATGAAGCTATCTATAGAGTAGCTGTGGAGATGCAAACATAGAGAACAGACATGTAGACACAGCAGGGAAAGGAGGGGGTGGGAAGAATTGAGAGACTAACTTGAAACATACACATTACCATATGTAAAATTAGATAGCTAGTGGAAATTTGCTGTATGACACAGGGAGCTCAAATTGGATGCTCTGTGACAACCTAGAGGGATAGAATGGAGTGGGAGGTAAAAAGGAGGTTCAAGAGAGAGGGAATATGCATATAGCAGTGTTCTTGCCTGGAGAATCCCAGGGACGGGGGAGCCTGGTGGGCTGCCGTCTATGGGGTCGCACAGAGTCGGACACGACTGAAGCGACATAGCAGCAGCAGCAGCATGGGTGATTCATGATGATATATGACAGAAAACAATATAATATTGTGCAACAGTTATCCTCCAAGTAAAAATAAATAATTGAAATTTTTTTTTCACAAGTGAAATCATTAAGAATTTATTACCTCTACACAGTGGAATTAAACCAGAAATCAGTAACAAAAGTTAAAATGTGATGTCACCATGGAGGTGGGTTAAATAAGTCTTACTCATGCTGTTCAAAAAAAAACGTTACTGATTGGATAAATTGTGGATAGAATATGCAGTACAATGAAGCAAGAGATTTTGCTAATGGAAGCTTGGGATATGAAGATAAAACACACTTTAAACAAAGATTTTAGATCAAGAATCTTCAGAACATTTAACAGGCAAATATACATTGTTAATTTTCAAGTTTTAATAATATACAATTTAATTGCATATTATTTGGCCCCAGAGATCTTATTTCTAGGAATAATTGTTATCATTCTACATATTGATGTCCAGTGAAACACAATCTGGGCCATTTTGTTCCAGAAAATTCTTTTTGTGTTTTTGCAGTCTTGTCATAGGATCTGCACATGACTGGAAGAGAGAGAATAATTGGGAGGGGACTTCTTAGGTGTCCCTAACCCCATGACTCTTCCATATTTAAGACAGGCAAAGTGGAAATGTATTTGGTGAATCCTCATGATAAATTTGTTGACCATATTGGCATGTATTAAAATATATAGTACCAATATTTACAATATGCATGAAATAAATGAAAAATGAATATGAAATATGCATTTTCAAACTTATGTCTTATCAATGTAAATAAAAGCATAATGTGGAATAATTGATACAATTCAAACACAGTTGCGAACTATATACTGATCTCATTGCAGCAGAATAACCCTATGATCTCATTCTGAAAATAACCATGTGGAACTGACAAGTCAGCTGACTTTTAACATATTTTGAAATTTCCTGGAAGCTTAGTTAATCAGAGGCATGATTTCCAAATTGCTTCTATAAGCTGACTGGTCAAACTTCATAAGGTTGAAAAGACATCTTGGCAGCAGTTTACTTTTAGGTAAATGAAACTGTATTATTTACATCTTTGTACAGAATATGAAAGGTTAAAATGAATTAAATGTTACCTAATTACTCAAATGTCCTAATTATTTAAATAACATTTTTGGTTGGTTTAGCTCTCAAAGTATGCCACAGTCCCTTTCAGTGGGAAAGTTCCATGAGAATTGTTTCCTCCACTGTTCAGCTCATATGTCATCTCCTTTATCATTCTAATCTTGTAGGCAAGGACATTCTTCCTATTGATACGTAGACTACAAATTAGCTTTCAAAGTAAATCCCCGTTCTGTTTACATTTACCCTAAACACATCTTAGAGGTAAAGAGGTGTTTGTGTGTGTGTGTTGAGGGGGTGGTGTATGATGTGCCTTTTTGTGTATTCCTGGTAAAGGTATGCCCACAATTCTCATTCTATGAGTCTGGTTTAACCAGAATATGCTCCATATTAAATGTTTCTTCATTACAATTCTATAACCAAAACCTCTTACTCCTGATGAACTGCATTTTAATATACTGTTGTGTTTTTTCTAATAATTTCTTTATCATATTTAAATTATGTTTATGAGAGTTGACTATAGTCCTTTATAAGTAAAGTATTTTAGAAAGTAAAATGAGACAATTGCATTTTTGTATTATAAAAGTGTACTTTGCAATTCTTTTGATATTCAGACAGTTCAGCTCATTATTATGATTATTAGTCTGTCAATAGGATTTAAAGTTTACACAAACTTGAACAAAAATTTCAAGCTGTAATTTTTTTCTTTAAAAATGTTATTTATTTCTGTATTATGCATTTATTATCTATTTTATGTAGGTTTTACTGCTTTTATATAGTGTTGTTTTATGTAGTCCTCATATATTTTCTTTGGGTTTTAAGACAATTTTCTAGGATTAATCCATAAAGTGAAGAACCAAGCTACTTAAATCATATAAAGTACGATAACTTCTTTTTCTGATTAAAACAGCACACAAGCACACACATATTTGGAGGAACATCATGAAAAATTATTTCATAATTTTAGCATTATTTTTTGCACAGTATGAGATATTCAGTGTTTATTGTAAAATTATTCTTTTCATTTTGAAATGTGAAAATAAGTAATGATAATGACAGGACAATGGCAACATTATTGTACATGTTCATTAGGATTGTAATCCTACACTTAGGTTAAGACAATGCTGCTAAGTGGCTTCAGTCATGTCCGACTCTGTGCAACCCCATAGTCCGCAGCCCACCAAGCTACCCTGTACCTTGGATTCTCCAGGCAAGAACGCTGGAGTGGGTTGCCATTTCCTTCTCCAATGCATGAAAGTGAAAAGTGAAAGTGAAGTCGCTCAGTTGTGTCCAACTCTTAGTGATCCCATGGACTGCAGCCTACCAGGCTCCTCCATCCATGGGATTTTCCAGGCAAGAGTACTGGAGTGGGGTGCCATTGCCTTCTCCAGGTTAAGACATTTGGAAGGTACTAAAATTGAAACATAGAATTGTGGAACTTACTCTTTGTCCAGAGGTTTAATTAGTTCTTATATATAAACGTGAACATATTGTTAAAAGACGTGTTCTGGGCCAATTTTGAAGCAAACTGTTTTTAAAGCGAGTAATTCAACATGATCAGCATGTCATTCATACCATTAAGGAACTGTTCACTTCCTTTGAGTGAGCAAGTTATTTCTCTATGAACATTTACTAAATATCACTTGTAAAGAGCTTGGGTAGATGAAAAATTGTTCAATGTGTTCATTCAAACATATTGGACAGCAAGTAATTCAATAGTTTGCACCATTTTTGATACAAGTCCAAATATTACTATTTTAGATTACAAATATTGATAACAGACATGCAGAAAAATTTCAATGTGTGTTTAAAACTTACTTCACCAGATCTATCAGAACAAGAAATATATTTAGAGAAAATTTTAATCAGTTATTCCTCACACACATATCATTTTACCAGTGATTTGTAGCTATATAATTCAACTCTTTATGCAAGAATGAACTGCAGATCTCCATGTTATTTATTCCAGTTGATATCAATACATTGAATTTTAATTATTTAAATTCTGTCTTGAAGAAATGTCAGCATGGTAACTTGCAAAGGGAATGAACATAGCTGAGAATAATTTTTTTAGATGTAGAATATAGTCCCATATGAGAGGTTTTTAAGGTATTGATGACTATTCATGACAAGCATTAGAAAGTGAAAGTGAAGTCACTCAGTCATGTCCAACTCTTTGCGACCTCATGGACTGTAACCTACCAGGCTCCTCCCTCCATGCTGTTTTTCAGGCAACAATACTGGCGTGGGTTGCCATTTCCTTCTCCAAGAGATCTTCTCAACCCAGGGATTGAACCTGGGTCTCCTGCATTGTAGGCAAACTGTTTACAATCTGAGTCGCCAGGGAAGTCCATGACAAGCATTATGAATACTTAATCCACATTTGGAAATAGGAACAGATCTTTAGATATAACTCTGAAAATGTATGTATTGCCAAAATTTTATTTTTTTTTTTGAAATTAGTGGCAAACACTTAATTTTTTCCTGTTTATGTATTTCTCATTCTAGCAATGATCTCTCAGCTATTGCTGATGCAATAAAGTCCTAAATGAGACCCCATAATAAATAGTTTTCAAGTTCTTTTTTGCTTTGCCTCATTCTCCCTTATTTTTTAAATCATATGTCATCTATACATGGAAAGGAAGATGAATAGTAATGATTTTCTTGCTACATCTTCTAATTTTAATTAAAATGGTCCTGAAATATTCTGAGAAGCATAACTTGGTATTCAGTCTGCTCAGCATTCTGGAAGTATTATATGGTATATAACATAGTCTCTTTGTACTTTATGTAGAAACTCTACAAAATTTGTCTCTTCTTTCATAGGCGTTCTCAACTACCAGAGAGATTTTTTCTTTTCCAACTTAAGAAAACCAAAGTGATAGAGATTCCCTAATAAATCTTGGAAAATTAGAGCAATTGAAGAAACCACATGGTCCCAAATTTCATCTTTTAACCTTAAGTTCTCAATTATAGTTTTTTTTTTTTTTTTCTCTTTGTGTATTGGTGAAAATATCTAGGCTCTATGTTCTGCTAATCAGCACTTAGGTGAAGAAAAACCCAGTTTATTGAGAAGTGTTGTGTGAATAGAACCTCGAATGTGATGCTTCTTGGAAAGGTAGTGTCAAGTAATACTGACCCAGTTGGCTGGTAAAGAAGCAACCAACTCATTTTAAATTCAGACAGTTTATCACTTATGTGGATGGTAAAAGCAAGAATGGCAGTGTCAACTCCCAGAGTCTGTTGTCCCCCAGGACGATACTGAAGCAGAAGAGTCTGTAAGACAGACTGGGATGTTGGGCTGGCCTGTGCTGAGAGCTGATCTCATGCTGCATCTTGGCAGTTTGAAAACCTGCACTTTTCATGTACCTTAAGCAGGGACACCCACTCCAGTATTCTTACCTGGAGAATCCCATGGACGGAGAAGCCTGGTAGGCTACAGTCCATGGGGTCGCAAAGGGTCAGAATGACTTAACTAACTAACTAAGGGGGGAAAGGGGAAAGTCTCCAAGCTCATCAGAACCCAGAGGCCATATGAAACTTGTCTCATGCTCAGCCTCCATGATAAATAGGGAGGTGAATGAGCAGCAGCCTAGTAGCACCTCATAAAGCCATGTTCTTGCAGTCCTGGACAATCACACGGCATTAAGTCCCAGCTTACATCAACTGTCATTAAGCTTCCTACGTGGCCTGTTGTAAATACGGACAAGGTCACCGGGGCACTCTGGCAGAGCTGGTGCTCTCCAGTAAAACTAATATTAATGCTTTAGACCATATTATTAAGTTATCTCCGAGTTGTATGTGTGGGGGCACATTCACACACAGTGAGAACAACACTCAGTATCAATTTGTGAGATAAATGTTGAAAGTAAATAGTAATTATCAATAGTTAAGAGGTTCTGTGGCTTCAACTCTTTCTGGAAAATGAAAGGAAATAAACGGTTGTTTAAATGTTCAGTTAATATTGAAAACTAATAGTGCAAAATATCTACCTGTGTTTATTTTTGTTTGCGCTTTTTTTAAATAGCTGGGCTCACTACAGACTTTGAAAGACCACAGAGAACTAGATTGTGACTTTTCAAAGCTTTTTACTCATACATTATACATGATCTAGGAGTCCTAAGGGACTCAAACATTTTTAACCTAGTATGTAAAAGGACAAAATTCTGTATCAACTTACTCCAGATTGGAATATGAGGTTAACATAAAATCAGAGTCCACTTGACCAATTATCCTGGTTCAGAGACAATAAGGATTTTGATAATTCAATGAAAATTTACCCCAGGATTCAGGCACTACTAAATGTCATAAGTAATTTGTTTCTATGTTTTCTTATCAGTTAATTATTAGTTTGTTGTTTTTTATTCACTAAGTCACATCTGACTCTTTGAGACCCCACAGACAGTAGCCTGCCAGGGTTCTCTGTCTATGGGATTTCCAAGGCATTAATTCTGGAGTGGATTGCCATTTCCTTCTCCAGGGGATCATTCAGACCCAGGGATCAAACCTGTGTCTTCTGCATTTTGGAAGGTGGATTCTTTACCACTAAGCCACCAGGGAATACTTATTAGTAGATTAATATATATAATGTTGTTGGGAGATAGTCTCCATTTTCTGACACCTTTTTGTTGCCTTTCTTATTTAATGTTCTAGCATTTGAACTTTCTAATAAGGGCATGCTTTGCAACTTTTTGCTATTATACCTTTTTTATATTATTTTTAATATATTTTGTGTTATGGTTATATGTTTACTTTGCCAAAAAACTATTATTTCCTCTCTGAAAAATGTATTAAAACTTCTAGCTATTAGAAAGTTTTGCATTTGTGTGTGTACGTGTGTGTTTTCCCCACCTCTCCTCAGATCAATCTCTTGTTCCTATTTTTCCCTGTATCTCATTTTTTGCGATCTGGCAGGCTATGATGATCTGTTCTATTTCTTGTTTATGGCTGACTTCAATACAGTAAGCTGGTAGCCTTGAATCTTAGAAATTAAACTGAAAATTTTGTTTCCATCGTGTTTCAACTTATTGATAAGCATATCATTAGTTTTGCTGTAAACTGAAGTTGAAACTGAGAATAAACAGAACAATTTTCTAGTCAACAATAAAGTATGGAACAGTAAGGGTGTTGTTGATATTGAAGTGGTGTTTTTTTTTATTTTATTTTATTTTTAAACTTTACATAATTGTATTAGTTTTGCCAAATATCAAAATGAATCCGCCACAGGTATACATGTGTTCCCCATCCTGAACCCTCTGATTGGTTGACTTAAATTGAGCACTAAAATAAAATTTTTCTTTATGAAAGGCATTTGATTAGAGTGTCAATATTTTTATTTGCTGTCTGCTCATTTTCTCCTAATGGAAGCAAGGACAAGCAATTCCCAATGAAAGCACATCAAAGAACAGGGTGAATATATTCTTTATCAGTTGTATCAATGACTGCCTGTGTTTAAATGTGTTTGCTATTTTGGCAATTTAAATCTTAGTAAGCTGAAATACTAAAAGGCATTGAAACTTTTTGATATTTGGGAGGAATAAAGAAAAACATCTTTTTCTTATAATCAAGTTTCATCTGTGAAAGGCTGCCCAGAATGATAATAATAATATTGAATTTATTTATGTGACTGTTTCCTCTTAAAACTTCATAATAATTATATGAGTCTTAAATAATTTATTTCATAATAAATGATACCAATTTTTTCTGTTATACATTTATAACATCCTTAAAATCTTTTGTATCTTTAAAATATTATCCAATTAGTAAAATATAAGCCACAAATTTTTAGTATGAAACATTATTCATTTCCTTTTCGTTCTGTTATCTCATAACTATGCTTTCAAAGAATAAAGTTGAAATAAAACTCCAAAGTTATTTAAGGACATGGTCACCATGCTTTTTAATATATATATAAAAAATGGGAGAATGGAGATCAATGATTAAAATGACTGATTTTCATAAACAACTACTTTTTTATAATAGTTATGAATATGTTCCTATTCTTATGTTTCATTAATATTTTTTTCTTTTTTAAGAAGTATTTTTTAAACTACAGAGTAAGAGACTTTTTACTCATAATGAGCTATGCAATATAATTGTATTTTGAATTAATAAATTACTTACGTTAGTCAGTATTTTCTTGTGGTCAGAGCAATATCCTTAAAATTTGTAGAGTTCACTTCAGTTCAGTTCAGTCGCTCAGTCGTGTCCAACTCTTGATGACCCCATGGACCGAAGCACTCCAGGCCTTCCTGTCCATCACCAACTCCGAGAGTTTGCCCAAATGCATGTCCATTGAGTCAGTGATGCCATCCAACCATCTCATCCTCTGTCGTCCTCTTCTCCTCTCACCTTCAGTCTTTCCCAGCATCAGGGTCTTTTCAAATCAGTCAGTTCTTCCCATCAGGTGGGCAAAGTATTGGAGTTTCAGCTGCAACACCAGTCCTTCCAATGAATATCCAAAACTGATTTCCTTTAGGATGGACTGGTTGGATCTCCTTTCAGTCCAAGGGACTCTCAAGAGTCTTCTCCAACACCACAGTTCAAAAGCATCAATTCTTCGGCGCTCAGCTTTCTTTATAGTTCAACTCTCATGTCCATACCTGACTACTGGAAAAACCATAGCCTTGACTAGACGGACCTTTTGTTGGCAAAGTAATGCCTCTGCTTTTGAATATGCTGTCTAGGTTGGTCATAACTTTCCTTCCAAGGAGTAAGCGTCTTTTAATTTCATGGCTACAGTCACCATCTGTAGTGATTTTCAAACCCCCTCAAAATAAAGTCTGTCACTGTTTCTACTGTTTCCCCATGGATTTGCCATGAAATGATTGGACCAGATGCCATGGTCTTAGTTTTCTGAATGTTGAGCTTTAAGCCAACTTGTTCACTCTCCTTCTTCACTTTCATCAAGACTTTGTATAGTGACTGTACTTAAATGCAGAATGTTTATACTGTGTGGAAAGCAGAAGGTATAATTACCAGATGATAGCACATCTGGGTGCTTGAAGGCACATGGCTGCATCTGGCACAGATAATCTCTATAGGGGTGATATTAGGTCATGATAACTATTATACTTCCATAGCCTGTTATTATTTAAGCTTATTTATAATCCCTAATGGAGAAGGCGATGGCACCCCACTCCAGTACTCTTGCCTGGAAAATCCCATGGACGGAGGAGCCTGGAGGGCTGCAGTCCATGGGGTCGCTAAGAGTCGGACACGACTGAGTGGCTTCACTTTCACTTTCATGCATTGGAGAAGGAAATGGCAACCCACTCCAGTGTTCTTGCCTGGAGAATCCCAGGGATGGGGGAGCCTGGTGGGCTGCCGTCTATGGGGTCGCATAGAGTCGGACACGACTGAAGCGACTTAGCAGCAGCAGTAGCAGCATAATCCCGAAAGTCTACTACTGAAAAATCTGTGCTATCACAAGCTATAATATTTTCATGACATTTTTTTCTTATTTAATTGTATCAAAAGCTAGCTAAAGTTGTTTTGGATGAGAGTGTAAATAAGTTCACCACCTCAGAAGACTGCATAACAGCTTCTTAGAAAATCCTAGCTGTTAATATTTACCCAAGATATTGGGTCTGATTTCAGATCTAGGGTAGGAAATGTACACGATGAGAGAAACAGAATCATGAGCCCCTGATAATGAACACACATCACCTGTAAAAGCAGGCTTGTCAGAAGAAGAAATGCAAACCTGATTAGTCTCTGGATCCAATGACCAATTAATAGGAAATTCCAAGAAAAGAGGAATGTGCTACCTCCACCATGGAGATGCAATTAGCAATGATTGTGGGAAACTCTATAAGACAAATGATCTGGTTTTATTAGCAAATGAATCACAAGAAGAAGGAAAAAGATGGAAAGAGAACCAAGGATTAAAAAAAATTAATGACACATTAAAATAAATAAAAAACAAGCAACGTGAAAGGCTGCTGGGGGTGGAGATGGGGAGGGATAGTTAGGGAAGGGGGCGTGTGGAGAGTTCTGGGGTAGGGGGGGCAAAATTTTGCATTCAGACAGGTGTGGTGGTTATACAGGAGTTTGCCTTAATTATGATTCATTAATCTGTACATTTATTTTATGTGGTTTCTTATATTCATGTTGTATTTTGCCATTAAAAAAGGGTTTAAAAAAATTAAAAAAAATAAAGTTGTTTTGGGAGAGTTTGTTGCTAGTAAATAAACTTGAGAAAGGAATGATTAAATCTCCAACTCTATAGTGGATTTTTCTATTTCTTCTTTTAGTTCTTGTGGTTTTCGTTTATGGTGTATTGATGTTACGTGCTGGTGCCTTATACATTTACTACTGGTATAGCTTTCTATAGAATTGTCTCAATTATTGTTTGAAATGTTCATTATTTGTATAATTAATTTTGTCTAAAGTTTACTTTAGCAGTGGTATAGCTTATACCATCCTTATTTTGGTTAGTATTTGTTTATGAACCCTTAATAAGTATTTTTATATTAAAATTTTCAATATTATTGCATTTGTCATGACTTTTTGAAGCATTACTTATTTTTCTTATGTGACAGTCTTAGAAATGAAATATTTAGTTTATTTGTTTACAATTAAAAATTATCAATATCTTCCTATGTATATCTAGCCCCTCACATTTTGTTTGGTAATCAAGCCACCTGCTTTATTTTCACTTAGTTTTAATATTAAATACATATTGAGATTATTATATTGCTTTCAGTTATTTTCTTAACAAACACTTTGGTGTTGCATTGATTATTTCTTCATTAATTTTATAATTTTAGTACACATTAATTCAATTAATAGTAAAATCTAGGCCATGGGTATGGTGAAACCTTTTAAAATATAACCTCTAAGCCATGATCCATGAAAAAAGAATTGATCAACTAAATGACTATGTGCTGGCTATTATATAATAGCCAGGACATGGAAGAAACCTAGATGTCCGTCAGCAGATGAATGGATAAGAAAGCTGTGGTACATATACACAATGGAGTATTACTCAGACATTAAAAAGAATACATTTGAATCAGTTCTAATGAGGTGGATGAAACTGGAGCCTATTATACAGAGTGAAGTAAGCCAGAAACAAAAACACCAATACAGTATACTAACGCATATATATGGAATTTAGAAAGATGCTAACAATAACACTGTGTACGAGACAGCAAAAGAGACACTGATGTATAGAACAGTCTTATGGACTCTATGGGAGAGGGAGAGGGTGGGAAGATTTGGGAGAATGGCATTGAAACATGTAAAATATCATGTAAGAAACAAGTTGCCAGTCCAGGTTCGATGCACGACACTGGATGCTTGGGGCTAGTGCACTGGGACGACCCAGAGGGAGGGTATGGGGAGGGAGGAGGGAGGAGGGTTCAGGATGGGGAACACATGTATACCTGTGGCGGATTCATTTTGATATTTGGCAAAACTAATACAATTTGAAAAGTTTAAAAATAAAATAAAATTAAGTTGGGAATAGAGAAAAAAAGATAAATAAATGACTATGTGAAAGACAATGTCAAGATTATAAAGTGAGCCATACACTGGAAGAAAATATCTGCAAAAGACACATGTAATAGCAGACTATGATCTAAAAGCACATAGAACTCTTAAACTAACAATTAGAAAATTAAAAATCCAATTAAGAAATGAACCAGGGGCCGGGCGGGCTCCGCCGAGCCGTGTGCTTCCGCGGGCTCCGGGGTCGCTGGGGCCTCGTGGTGGGGCGGCTCTGCGGGGCTCGGCCCGCTTCCTCCCCTCCCCCGTGCCCTCTCGCGGCACCCGGCGGTGTCTGCGCAGAAAAAAAAAAAAAAAAGAAATGAGCCAAATATCTTTAAAGACACCTTATCAAAGAAGGTATATGAATGGAAAATAAGCTTTGAAAAGATGCTCCACATCATATGTCATCAGGGAAAGGTAAATTAAAATAACTGTGAGATATCACTACATAACTATTAAAATGAAAAATCCAGGACACTGACAATACCAAATGTTTGCACAGGTGTAGAGAACAGGAACTCTCATTCATTGCTGGCAGGAAGGCAAAATGATACACCTTGAAAGACAGTTTTGTAGGTTCTTACAAAATTAAATATACTCTTACAATAGGATCTAACAATCATGATTTTTTATATTTACCAAAACATATATACACACAAAAATTTGTACACAGATGCCTCTTGTAGTTTTATTAATAATTACCAAAACTTGAAAACATCACAGTGTTCACCAGTAAAAATGACAAAAATACTGGTTTATCCAGAGAGTAGTTTATTAATTAGAGCCAAGAAAAAATTAGCTTTCAAGCCATGAAAAAACATGAGCAGCACTTAAATGTATAACACTAACTTAAGTCAATCAGAAAAGTGTGCATATTGTATACTTCTGTGCGTAGGACATTGTAGGAAAAAAGTCACGGAGAAAATAATATCTGTGATTGCCAGGTGTCAGGAGAGAGGGAGGGATGAATAGGTGGAATACAGAGGATTTTTAGACTAGTGAAATTAATCGGTATGATATTCTAATGATGGGTACCTGTCATTGTATACTAGTCTAAAATCTTAGGATGTGTAACACCAGGAGTGAACTGTCATGTAAACTATGAACTTTGAGTGAAAAAATGTTATATCGATTTTCTTTTACATTTTTATTGAAATATAGTTGAAGTGTTGTATTAGTTTCAAGTAAAGAGAAAAGTGATTCAGATTCTTTTCTATTATAGGTTATTAAAAGATATTGAGTATAGTTCCCTGTACTATATAGAACATATTGTTATTTACCTATTATATATATAGTATCATTTATATGTTAATCCAAAAGTCTTACTTTCCCCTTCACCTCCCTTACCCACTAATTCCCTTGGTAACCATAAATTTGTTTTCTATGCATAGGAGCCTTTCTCTAAATAAGTTCATTTGTATCATTTTTTACGTTCCACATAAAAGTGATATCATATGATATTTATCTTTCTCCCTTGGCCTACTTCACTTACTATGATAATCTGTAGGTCCATCCACACTGTGCACATGAGATTATTTCATTCTTCTTTATGGCTGTGTAATGTTACATTGTATATATGTACCACATTTCTTCATCCATTCATCTGTGGATGGACATTTAGGTTGCTTCTATATTTTGGCTATAGTAATAAGTTCTGCTATGAATATTGGGATGCATGTCTCTTTTCAATTAGAGTTTGTGTGTGTGTGTGTGTGTGTCTGGATATATGCCCAGAAGTGGGGTTGTTTGATCATATGGTAGCTCTAATTTTAAGGAGGTTTTTTAAGGAGCCTCAATCGGAGAAGGCAATGGCACCCCACTCCAGTACTCTTGCCTGGAAAATCCCAGGAACGGGGGAGCCTGGTAGGCTGCAGTCCATGGGGTCGTTAAGAGTCGGACACGACTGAACGTCTTCACTTTCACTTTTCACTTTCATGCATTGGAGAAGGAAATGGCAACCCACTCCAGTGTTCTTGCCTGGAGAATCCCAGGGACGGGGGAGCCTGGTGGGCTGCTGTTTATGGGGTCGCACGGAGTCAACACGACTGAAGCGATTTAGCAGCAGCAGCAGCAGCAGCAAGGAGCCTCTATACTATTCTCCATAGAGGCTGTACTAATTTGCACTCCCACAGCGGTGTAGGAGGTTCCCTTTCTCCATACCCTCTCCAGCATTTGTTATTTGGAGACTTTTTAATGACAGATATTCTGACTGGTGTGAGATGATATTTCATTGTAGTTTTGATTTGCATTTCTCTAGTAACTAGAGATATTAAATATCTTTTTATGTGCTTATTGGCCATCTGCATGTCTTCTTTGGAGAAATACCTGTTCAGGTCTTCTGCTCAGTTTTTGATTGGATTGTTTATTGTTTTTTGTGTTTTTTTTTTTTATATTAAGCTATATAAACTGTTTATATTTTGGAAATTAATCCCTTGCCAATAGCATCATTTGCAAATGTTCTCTCCTAGTCCATAGATTGTCTTTTCCTCTTGTTTATGGTTAAGTTTAATTAGATCTCATTTGCTTAATTTTGTTTTTATTTCCATTACTCTAAGAGACAGATTCAAAGAATATTGCTGCAATTTAAGTCAAAAGAGTGTTTTGTCTATGGTTTCCTCTAGGAGTTTTAAGTACCCAGTCTTACATTTAGGTCTTTAATCCATTTTGAGTTTATTTTTGTATGTGGTGTTATTGAATATTCTAATTTCATTTTTAAGTGTAGCTGTCCAGTTTTCCCAGCACATGAAAGAGACTGTCTTTTCTCCATCAACCATAAGTGCATGGGTTTATTTCTGGGCTTTCTCTCCTGTTCTGTTGATCTATATATCTGATTTTTTCCGTTAACATATTATTTTGAGTACTGCAGCTTTGTACTATGCTCTAAAGTCAGAAGTCTTATTCCTCCAGCTCTGTACTTTCTCAAGACTGATTTGGCTATTCAGGGTCTTGTGTTTCCATACAACTTTTTTAAAATATTGTCCTAGTTCTTTAAAAAACACCATTGGTAACTTCACAGGAGAGTTCCAGAAAAACATCTATTTCTGCTTTATTGACTATGCCAAAGCCTTTGACTATGTGGATCACAATAAACTGTGGAAAATTCTAAAAGAGATGGGAACACCAGACCACCTGACCTGCCTCTTGAGAAACCTATATGCAGGTCAGGAAGCAACACTTAGAACTGGACATGGAACAACAGACTGGTTCCAAATAGGAAAAGGAGTATGTCAAGGCTTTATATTGTCACCCTGCTTATTTAACTTCTATGCAGAGTACATCATGAGAAATACTGAGCTGGAAGAAGCACAAGCTGGAATCAAGATTGCCAGGAGAATTATCAATAAACTCAGATAAGCAAATGACACCACCCTTATGACAGAAAGTGAAGAGGAACTAAAAAGCCTCTTGATGAAAGTGAAAGAGGAGAGTGAACAAGTTGGCTTAAAGCTCAACACTCACAAAACAAAGATCATGGCATCTAGTCCCATCACTTGATGGGAAACAGATGGGGAAACAGTGGAAACAGTGTCAGACTTTATTTTTCTGGGCTCCAAAATCACTGCAGATGATGATTGCAGCCATGAAATTAAAAGACGCTTACTCATTTGAAGGAAAGTTATGACCAACCTAGATAGTATATTCAAAAGCAGAGACATTACTTTGCCAACAAAGGTCCATCTAGTCAAGGTATGGTTTTTCCAGTGGTCATGTATGGATGTGAGAGTTGGACTGTGAAGAAAGCTGAGCGCCAAAGAATTGATGCTTTTGAACTGTGGTGTTGGAGAAGACTCTTGAGAGTCCCTTGGACTGCAAGGAGATCCAACCAGTCCATTCTGAAGGAGATCAGCCCTGGGTGTTCTTTGGAAGGAATGGTGCTAAAGCTGAAACTCCAGTACTTTGACCACCTCATGTGAAGAGTTGACTCATTGGAAAAGATTCTGATGCTGGGAGGGATTGGGGGCAGGAGCAGAAGTGGATGACAAAGGATGAGATGGCTGGATTGCATCACCGACTCGATGTACATGAGTTTGAGTGAACTCCAGGAGTTGGTGATGGACAGGGAGGCCTGGCGTGCTGCGATTCATGGGGTCGCAAAGAGTCGGACACAACTGAGTGACTGAAATGAACTGAACTGAACTGAACTTCACAGGAATTGCATTGAATCTACAGATTACCTTAGGTAGTATGGTCATTTTGACAATATTGATTCTTCTAGTATATCAGTTTAGAAAATGTATGACTCTGAAGGGGGATGTTAATAATGAGGGAGTGTATGTTTGTGTGTGCATTTGTCAGCTTGTGGAAAATCTGTGCACCTTTCACTCAATCTTAAGGTGAATGTGAAAGTCTTTTAATAAAAAAGAAAAATTCCACTTGATCATCCCAATAACTGCACAAAAAGCATTTTAAAAAATCAACAAACTTTCTTGATAGTTGTTCTTCATAGACTAATTATGGAAGAAATTACATCAATATAATAAAGACTATATATGAAAAGTCCATACCTAACATCATATTCCATGATGAAAAATTAAAAACACTTTCTTTAATATAAGGAACAATATATTTGCTTCAGTGCAAGGCATTCCTGGTGAATGTTAGTTGAACTAACTCCACTGTGTGTGCTGTTAACCATAAATTATACTACTGACATTCTGCCTATAAGTTTTGTGATTATAGATTAGTATTAAATTTTTTGGCAATAGTAATGTTAACTGGCATATATTTCCTCATATACAATTTCCTTACTGCTGTAAATGTTGCTTTTAAAATTAATTCTGCCAAGGAAAAACTTTTAACAGCTCCTAATAATTCTCTTTTGTGAAAAAATTTACTTATAGTTTATAAAAGGAAATAGACAAGGAAGATTAATATTTAAAATGTCATTTTTAGCAAAGCATGTAGGCAAAGTTTCTGAGAGATTACTGTTGGCAAATGTACATAAATTCTGTATGCCTAGTAGTCCAATATGAATGTCTTTGTATCTTTCATATAATATCATGACAAGAACAATTCTATTAAAAGTCTTATTCTATTCAAATTCATATCATGATATTGAGTATAATTCACCTATGTGCTTTAAGTTTAATAACATGTTTTATTCATTAATAATAAATATCAATTTTATATTGAGGGAGAAAGAATAAAAATACTTATTTTTCTAACCCATGAGACTTTTTCAAAGATGATTTCATGCTCTAAAATGAATTAGATCATTCTAATGCATACCTCTATTAAATACCTTCAATTAAAAAAAAAAAAACTAATTTTCCTTCTTCATCCTCCTCAAACACCACTTTAAAATGCCAGTGATTTTTCTACACAATTTGAAAAGTGTTACTGAATCTAACTTATTATCCAAACATTTAGCAAAGATTAATACTTTTAATAGTTAATTTTACAGAATTTATTGGAGGAGGAAATGACAACCCACTCCAGTATTCTTGCCTGGAAAAACCCATGGACAGAAGAGCTTGGCAGGCTCCATGGGGCCGCAAAGAGTTGGACACGACTGAGCAACTTCACTTCAAACTTTCACTTTACAGAATGTATTACTGTTAACTTCCAAAATGAATGTTTCATTGGGAATATTTTTGGAAATTCAAATACTTTATTCTTAGCATTAATTTTGAAATTAGGGAACCTTCCCAAAATAATATTAAAGAAATGATTTATATCTCCGATGAATAGAATTTAATATTCTAAGATTACTTCAATGAGAATGTTAATACCTTTCAGTGTGTTTTCTCACTTTTTCCTTAATTATTTCACATATAATCAAGATGTTTAGAAAATATCTAAAATAATATTTAGACTGACATAGATTCTTTGATATAAATAGTAGCAATTAAGGGATAGGAAGAAATTGGAACCAATGAACATTGAGGACTGTAGTCTTATATGAACTTTTAGAAAGAGTTGAAAATTTTAAAGATGGAAAAATATAACAATATAAAATATTGTCAAACCAACTTAATGAATATATATCTATCTATGTGTCTATCTATCTTCATGAACTTGCTTTTGAGAAACATAAATTTGGTAAATGTTTGCTTGTGGCTAAGATTATTTGCAAATTAACTATCACTCTGACTGAAAAGTTTTAGAATGTAATATGATAGTAAGGAGAACAAAATCTATAGACACATTGGCTAATTGAGAAATAATAGCTAGTGAAATTCTCAAATATTTCAAGGATGAATATAAGAAAATGGCTGTGCAACAAAAGGAGACCATAAAGGGAACCCTCTTACACTGTTGGTGGGAATGCAAACTAGTACAGCCACTATGGAGAACAGTGTGGAGATTCCTTAAAAAACTGGAAATAGAACTGCCTTATGATCTAGCAATCCCACTGCTGGGCATATACACTGAGGAAACCAGAAGGGAAAGAGACACGTGTACCCCAATGTTCATCGCAGCACTGTTTATAATAGCCAGGACATGGAAGCAACCTAGATGTCCATCAGCAGATGAATGGATAAGAAAGCAGTGGTACATATACACAATGGAGTATTACTCAGCCATTAAAAAGAATACATTTGAATCAGTTCTAATGAGGTGGATGAAACTAGAGCCTATTATACAGAGTGAAGTAAGCCAGAAGGAAAAACACCAATACAGTATACTAACGCATATATATGGAATTTAGAAAGATGGTAACGATAACCCTGTATATGAGACAGCAAAAGAGACACTGATGTATGGAACAGTCTTATGGACTCTGTGGGAGAGGGAGAGGGTGGGAAGATTTGGGAGAATGGCATTGAAACATGTAAAATATCATGTATGAAACGAGATGCCAGTCCAGGTTCAATGCACGATACTGGATGCTTGGGACTAGTGCACTGGGACGACCCAGAGGGATGGTATGGGGAGGGAGGAGGGAGGAGGGTTCAGGATGGGGAACACATGTATACCTGTGGTGGATTCATTTTGATATTTGGCAAAACTAATACAATTATGTAAAGTTTAAAAATAAAATAAAATTAATTAAAAATAAAAGCAATAAAAAAAGAAATGATCTAATAAAAGTAATATTTATCAGTTAAAAATAAATAAATAAATAAATAAAAATATGTAGGAAATAAAGAAGGGAATGTTCAAGAAATATTAAAATATTTTTCTTAAAAGCAAAATCTGAGTATATAAATTGAAAGAGTTTCTTTTTACTTTCTTCAACTTCCTGATCCTTCTAGAGTCATTTGTGGCATGTGATTTGGTACATTAATGTTTTTATATTTATAAGAATAACACTAAAAACAATCTTTTTTACTCAATTTGTAGTATCTAATGTGTCATACACAAGGTATTGTATTCAATAAAGCTTGCTATAAATTAATAGTTTTTTCCATCTATATCCATATGCCAATAACACCTCCGTACAACTCTGTACACAAATATTTTAGGACATATGCTTTTTTAAAAAATTTTATTGGTGTGTAGTTGATTTACAATTTTGTATTAGCCTCAGGCATATAGCAAAGTGAGTCAGTTATATATATACGTATACCCACTCTTTTTTCTAAGATTATTTTCCCACACAGAGTTATTATCTACTAACAGTACCCTTCCTTTAGAACAGTCCATGGAGCTTTAGTGAAGAGACTCTCCAGTGAACACTCCTGGGGAATATATGTTGGTGGTGACTTCTCAGTGCTCCATTCTGGGGTTGTTACCTCTCTGAGCCTTCAAATCCCTATCTCAACCTGGTGGATTGTGCTTACCAAACTTGGAGTATCCACACCACGTCTAATGCAGACTATTTCCTTTTGTCCCTGGTCTTAAGAAACCACAGCAGCAAAATATAATGACCAGCAGCCCTTTTCCATGGTTCCCTGCCCGAACATGAAATCCCATGTCTTAAGTTACTGCCCCAGAGACATTTTCCCTTATGCCATCATGTTTTTGTTCCCACCACATATTACTGCTATTGTGCAGTCACTAAGGCATGCCAGACTGGATACAACCTCATGAACTGCAGCACTCGCTTGTGCTCAGCTGTCTCCTAGAGTTTGCTCAAATTCATATCCATTGAGTCGGTGATGCTATCTAACCTCTGCTGCCCCTTTCTCCTTTTGCCTTCGATCTTTTCCAGTCCGAGTCCTTTCCAAGTTGTCGGCTCTTCGCCTCACATGGCCAAACGTATTAGAGCTTCGGCTTCAGCATCAGTCCTTCCAATGAATATTCAGGGTTAATTTCCTTTAGGTTTGACTGGTTTGATCTCCTTGCAGTCCAAGGACTTTAAAGAGTCTTCTCTAACACCACAGTTCAAAAGCATCAATTCTTCAGTGTGCAGGCTTCTTCAGGGTCCAACTCTAACATCCATACATGACTGCTGGAAAAACTATAGCTTTAACTATAGGGACCTTTGTGGGCAAAATGAAAAAGTAGGCACCTTTTTAATATGCTGTTTAGGTTTGCCATAGCTTTTCTGCCAAGGAACAAGCGTCTTTTAATTTCATGGCTGCAGTCACTGTCTGCAGTTATTTTAAAGCCCAAGAAAATAAAATCTGTCACTGGTTCCACTTTTCCACCTTCTATTTGCCATGAAGAAATGGGATCAGATGCCATGATCTTAGTTTTCTGAATGTTGAGTTTCGAGCCAGGTTTTTCACTCTCATCTTTTACCCTCATCAAGAGGCTCTTTAGGTCTTCACTTTCTGCCATGAACACCAACACCTAACACTCTCCCAAATATTTCCCCACTTACCTTCAGTTAGTTTGGTCTTTGAGCCATTTCTTTCTGGAGGTAAGTTCTTACTTCCAGGTTCTAGCTGTGCTGAGAACTGACCCTGTTTTTTTGCTGAAGGCAAAGAGGGGTAGTGAGTGTGGATATTGAGGTCCAAAAGCGTCACCTTCAGCAAATGCTCCATTTGTGATCATCACAGGGTCTTCAGATGAGAAGACTATTCTGCTTATACCAGTGAGATTGGGATCCTTCTGCAACCAGGGGGTTTCAGGGAATTTTGGTTGTTAGAGATTCACAAGCTGTTCCACCAAAATACCAGCTGTCAGCTCCCACTCTTTCTACGGCAGTTCTTAATTTGGCAAAGGGTTTTCCTCTTCAACAGGATTGCTCTGCCACGTTGAACCTTGATTTCAACACAAATTACCTGTGGTTGTGTGAAATGATAGTCTCCTTTGAAGCCGCCTTAAGACCTTCTAACTTTTAGAACTTGTCTTATATTGGAAATGAAATGCCCCAAACACAGCAGGTTTCCCTCGTGGCTCATCTGGTAAAGAATCCACCTGCAATGTGGGAGACCCGAGTTTGATCCCTGGGTTGGGAAGATCCCCTGGAGAAGGAAAGGCTACCCACTCCAGTATACTGGCCTGGATAATTCTATGGACTGTATAGTTCATGGGGTTGCAAAGAGTCAGACACCACTGAGCAACTTTCACTAAATTCTTAGTTAGCTCTCTTGGTAAAGAATCCACCTGCAGTGCAGGAGACCCTTTTCCTTTTTGTTTTTGCAAGACCTGAAAAATAATAGAAAACAGTCATCCACATCAAATCTCTCATAAGTGTCATAACCCTTAAATCAACAAGTGCAGGAGTTGCTTGGTCTTCTAATGCCTTGATGTCTATCTATGCCCTGTACCAGCTCAAAAAGTTGAAAGGTTATTTTTTGGTGGACCATAACTGCCCCACTTAAAACAAGGTGAAGGGGTCTTGTTGCCTCCAGACAGGTGAGATTTCCAATCCAAATGCCCATTATGAGTGTTTCATTTTCAGGACCATCCCTGGTGTCGTCTTACTCTGAGTTCCCTAGAAAACAGAGCAGGAGAAAAATCTATGTTTGATGTCTGAATATAATGCCAGGTCAACAAAACAGGAGAGATTAAAAGTGTGTGTCAGGGAAAGTAAATTCAAGTAAGTGCCTTACTAAACTGCTCACAAACTATCAAAATATTACTAGTTATTTGGATACATAGAGGGGTTTTATGGTTACCACACATTATAATCAGCTGTTAGAGAGAAGAAGTATATGAATTTAACTTTTCAGTTCTCCTTGCCTCTTTCATTCACTAACAAAGTTCACGTCATCATGCATTACTTTCCTTCTCTTCTTTATTGAGTTATAATGTCCTTCTGCATAGATTCTGGGAAAAATTAGGGATTCTGTGTTCTGACAATGCTTGTCTTATTGAACCCAGGTGTTGGTACTGCCTGGCTTCTGACAAAAGTGGGCAGAAAAGAGGCAAAGCCAAAGCCAGCCCTCATCCCACTAGGGAGACTAAACTAGCCAACAGTGGTAGATGGGGAACTGTGTAATCAACCTTGTAAGTGCAGGCAGTTCTGAAATGGAAAGGAGTTCGTATTAACTACATTAAGTGTAATAATCACAGCAAGGACACAGGTGTAAACTGGGTTTGACACTGTGAATCACTTACTATTGCTATCCACTTCTATAATTGAGGAAATTAAGTTACAGCATCTTATTGCATGGGGTGGAATTTGTGGAAAGCAGAATAAGTATAACTCTTCTCTTTCCCATTTAAAAACTGACAGTAAAAGAGTAAATAGATGAAGAATAAGACTATAACTGACATTGTTCAAGGAGATATTTGACAATTTGGCTTAGAATTGGGATACTTTTGTATTTTAAATACTTGGCATAAAAATAAGATTCAGGGGATTAGATACAAGTCCAGTATAAGCAGAGCCTTTATGGCTAACCTGGTACCAGTTAGAGAGTAGTTAAAAGTATTCTATTTTGTCTTTCTTAGTGGTGATCTTAAAGGAGAGTGGTAGATAAATAAGCTGACAAATTTTGCCAACTTCTTCATCCTGAAGCCACCAATTGGATGAAAGGGAAATACACGAGCAGACTGATAGACCCCCAGAGTCTTAGCTTGAAGCTCCCTCTGTGTGGAAGGACATAATATGGAAAGAGATATCCTCCAGGAAGAGATGTTCAAATTGTTTAACAAAATTTCCACACCACAAAATAATTGCTATAATGTTTTCAGGTGTTAAATGTGTTTGCATGTAACAGAAGGTGATACAGTCCTATCAGTGAATGGTTGGACCAAAGTGCATGCATTCATAATGCCAACTGTGCTGTAGGAAGGGTGTGCCGATTTATACTCCTGTTCACACAAGGGAGATATTAAATATATTTTACAGTCACTAGAAGACGAATGCTGACCAATTAGAACAGATGCTGGTAACAATTAGAACATATGGTCACACTGGTGCTTGCTGCTTGAGTATCAGCCCTGCACAAACAGTTCATGAAAATGACAAACTCCCCATTCACTTGTCAAGATGGGATAGTATCTAACTTTGATTTGTTGCCAACTCAATATCATCATTATTTGATTTGTATGTCTTTCATTAGGAACACGTATGGGAATACTTTAAAATTCACTCAGTATTTACTTTTAATTCTAACATATTTGCTTCAATTGCCCATTTTTTCCTTTTGCATGTTTCATATTTTAAAATTTAATTTATGAGTTTCTGGAAAACTAAAGAACTTAGACTAATATCCTTCAAATGTAGTATAAATTTGCTTAATCCAGATATATTTTTATGATGTTTTTGCTATACTACATTTTAATTTTTTATTTTAATTAGTCATGACTTTGGTGCATTATTTATTGCTTATTGGTTTTCTTATGCTTTTGAAATGTCTTTTCAGTTTGATGATTAAAAAAAATCTCAAATTGTTTTCTTAGTACTTATATTTATGAGCTAATCCATACAGAATTCATTTTGTTGTAAAGATTAAATTAGTGATCCAACAGTTTCCCATTACCATTTATTGAATAATTCATCTCTTTTATCATTAATTTAAACTAGGTCTTCATCATTTACTAAATACAAATAGCTCTAAGTGTGGACTCATACTTTATTTCTATGCTAACAAATTCCTACAGTCGTAATCATGGTTTCCAACAATGTCAATGAATTTACTCATTTGATCTATACTGATCTATACTACAAAAATGAAAGTGGTTTAATTTCCTTACCAATACAACTACTCACAACAAATATATTAAGTAAACTTAAAGATTCCTTTGTAGTTATTTTGTCCTAATAAGAAATATCCCATTGAGAGTAAACAGTCATAGTGCTGTGTTTTAAAGTTAACTAAATTGGTTCTTTGTATGTGTGGTTATATTATGAATTTGATACATGGTTTCTTTTTTTGCTGTTTTAAAGTTTCATTGTAAAGTTTTTAACCCTTATACTAAATTTATCTTACATTTCAGAAAATGTGTCTTTTGAACATGGACATCATTAATTTGTTAGGACAAAATTATCTTCTATCCAATTTTACCCACCCTCTTAATAAGCATTTTTATTAGTTTTGTATTTATGAATGCTTTCTGTGTCTCTTGTAGTTTTTTAACAAAACCAAATACCAAATGCCTTTAACTATATTTAACTGCTTTTACTATTCTACACCTTGCTGTTTTAAACTCCACCTCACCTGATTGCTGCTGCTAAGTCACTTCAGTCGTGTCCGACTCTGTGCGACCCCATAGACGGCAGCCCACTAGGCTCCTCTGTCCCTGGGATTCTCCAGGCAAGAACACTGGAGTGGGTTGCCATTTCCTTCTCCAATGCATAAAAGTGAAAAGTGAAAGTAAAGTCGCTCAGTCGTGCCCAACTCTTAGCGACCCCATGGACTGCAGCCCACCAGGCTCCTCCATCCATGGGATTTTCCAGGCAAGAGCACTGGAGTGGGTTGCCATTGCCTTCTCCTCACCTGATTATGCTGATGTAAATCTTTCTTATTCTTTCTCCTGCTGCATGGAACCTCATTGTGTGGATGTGAACCACATCTTCTATGCATGGGTCTCCAGGTGATTTCCAATATACTACCATGAAAAATTCTGCTACAATTTTTTTTTTATTTTAGTAATACCCTTGGACTTACACCTAGTAGTGGGATATCTAGGTCCAAGTATAAATGCATAAGGAGCTCCACAGGATGTACCAAATTTTCCTGTCTAGGGGGAGTCCGTGTTGCATTCCTGCAAGCAATGCATGCACCAACCTCACTCCCCAGCTCTTCGCCTCCTTAGTTTGTTGTGAATCCCCAAACATTTCTATAATCTACTAGGAGAACAATTCTGATCTTTGTGTACTACTTTTATTTCACATTTTTATTACTATGTGTGAAATTGTGTTAAAGGCCATTTGTGTGAAGTGACTGTTCATATTCTTTATCAACTTTCTGTATATTTTCTTTTTTTCTAAAATATATATATTATGCATATTATTTATATACATGTATACAAAAGCTTTTCTACTACACTTGGTAAAGGCTTGAGAGAGAACGTCAAAAAAAAAAAAAAAAAGAAGAAATGGAGAAATTGGAAAACATAAACTAAATGAAATGGGAGCACTGAATATGAAATAAAGTGAAACTAGACAAATGTGAAATACTACTTTTTCCTTCAAATCTCGAGATATGTTTCTAATGAGCAGCCTTGTTTGAAAACAACTGGACTAAATGATGATCTTTTACTTCTGTATTTTTTTTTTTCTTAATTCTGAAAAAAAAAACAGTTTGTTAGCATGTTTGGTTTGATTTGGATTTTGATTTCTTAGTGAATTCCCTGGTGGCTTAGTTGGTAAAGAATCTGCCTGCAGCAGAGGAGACGTGGGTTGACCCCTGGGTCAGGAAGATCCCCTGGAGAAGGAAATGGCAACCCACTCCAGTCTTCTTGCCTGGAAATCCCATGGACAGAGGAGCCTAGTGGGCTACAGTCCATGGGGTCACAAGTTGATTTCTTATGTCTCATGCTGCTACTGAGTATTCTGACACTGATTGGAATCAAGTAGTTATTTAGGTGGTTGTTATTTTTACCTGGAAGCTTTATAAATGTGTTTATAGTCTTAAATTTAACTGAAATTTGTTTGCTTGTGTTATTTTCCTGACCTCTTCTTTGGCACTTTCTTTTTTTTTTTTTTTGAGCCTTTTAAATGGAAATGTAATCTTTCTTTAATTCTGGACAATTTAGCACCATGTTTCTTCAGCACCTCTTCATCTACATTTGTCATATTTTGCCTTCAAAAGTCCTGCTATCTGGTTGCACTGATCCTATGTTATCTTTATCTTCTGAAGCTGCCTACAAAAGTGTTCCTCTCTCACATCTTCCTGCTTACTAATTTCTTTTCTGGAGAATTTATTCCAATGTGTTTCTCAACTATTTTGTCCTTTATTTCAACAATTAAATTTTCTTGTTAATATTTCTGTAAGTCTTTTAAAAGTTTTCAAGTATTATATTTATGTTGCTAATACCCCTCCTTATTTTCTAGGTATAACATTCAGCCTATTTTAAATTATTGGTGTACATGATTTGCTAATTCTGCTTTCAATGGTGTTCAGTTCAGTTCAGTTGAGTCACTCAGTCATGTCCGACTCTTTGCAACCCCATGAACTGCAGCATGCCAGGCTTCCCTGTCCATCACCAACTCCTGGAGCCTACTCAAACTCCTGTCCATAGAATTGGTGATGCCAGCCAACCATCTCATCCTCTGTCATCCCCTTCTCCTCCTGTCTTCAATCTTTCTCAGTGTCAGGGTCTTTTTCAATGACTCAGTTATTTGCATTACATCAGGACTGATTTCCTTTAGGATGGACTGGTTGGATCTCCTTGCAGTCCAAAGGACTCTCAAGAGTCTTCTCCAACACCACAGTTCAAAAGGATCAATTCTTTGGTGCTCAGCTTTCTTTATAGTTCAATTCTCACATCCAAACATGACCACTGGAAAAACCATAACTGATTAGACAGACGTTTGTCAGCAAAGTAATGTCTCTGCTTTTTAATATGCTTTCTGGGTTGGTCATAGCTTTTATTCTAAGGAGCAAGCATCTTTAACTTCATGGCTGCAGTCACCATCTGCAGTGATTTTGGAGCCCCCCCAAAATAAAGTCTGCATATAAGTTAGTCAGGGTGACAATATACAAGCCTTTCCCGATTTGGAATCAGTCTGTTGTTCCATGTCCAGTCCTAATTGTTGCTTCTTGGCCTGCATACAGATTTGTCAGGAGGCAGGTAAAGTGGTACCTGGTTCCAATTTGTTTTCTATCTTTGAGGGGATGTACTTTTCAGACAAGAGTCTGGTTAGAGTCCATAAGCTCTTCCTCTCCAAAGTGTGGCAGCTCTTTTGTAAGGAAGCATCTGGGAAAGACCTGAAGCCAGGGCTACCACTTAGTGTTGTTTTTCAGTCCTAAGTCATGTCCAGCTTTTTGTGACTCCAAGGACTGCAGCACCCACGGCTTCCCTGTCCTTCACCATCT
Organism: Bos indicus x Bos taurus; assembly: GCF_003369695.1. Classification (NCBI taxonomy): domain Eukaryota; kingdom Metazoa; phylum Chordata; class Mammalia; order Artiodactyla; family Bovidae; genus Bos; species Bos indicus x Bos taurus. Next base: position 9,777,697 of record NC_040102.1, on the reverse strand, counting down.
CCCAGAGTTTGCTCAAACTCGCGTCCGCTGAGTTGGTGATGCCATCCAGCCATCTCATCCTCTGTTTTCTCCTTCTCCTCCTGCCTTCAATCTTGCCCAGCATCAGAGTCTTTTCAAATGAATCAGCTCTTCACATCAGATGGCCAAAGTATTGGAGTTTCAGCTTCAGCATCAGTCCTTCCAAAGAATATTTAGGGTTGATTTCCTTTAGGATTGAGTGGTTTGATCACTTTGCTGTTCAAGGGACTCTCAAGAGTCTTCTCCAACACCACAGTTTGAAAGCATTCAAAAGTGGACAAAATGTGGTCCACTGGAGAAGGGAATGGGAACCCACTTTAGTATTCTTGCCTTGAGAACCACATAAATAGTATTAAAAGGGCTACCATTTAGGTTAAGCCTACAGATAAGGGCGGAGAAGGCAATGGCAACCCACTCTAGTACTCTTGCCTGGAAAATCCCATGGACGGAGAAGCCTGGTAGGCTACAGTCCATGGGGTCACTAAGAGTTGGACACGACTGATAGACTTCACTTTCCCTTTTCACTTTCATGCATTGGAGAAGGAAATGGCAACCCACTCCAGTGTTCTTGCCTGGAGAATCCCAGGGACGGGGGAGGCTGGTGGGCTGCCGTCTATGGGGTCGCACAGAATTGGACACGACTGAAGTGACTCAGCATAGCATAGCATAGCATACAGATAAGGGTGTGCTGAAGAAAAAATAGGAAGGAGCCCACAAAACAACTTCCCAGGCCCCTGAGACCATTGCTAATCTCTCCCTTTTGCAGCCATCTCATTTGCTTCCTCTGGTCCCAGGGTTCACTTTAGACTCTTAGGGAGAGCAGCTGTCTCTGAAAAGGTGGAGAGATGGATGCCTGTCTGAGGGCATCTCCTCAGTCCCTGCCTGTTTTCACCTCCTGGACCTGACATGGGTTGTATTCACCCTGGTCTTTGGAACATTAGCACCATGGCCTGAACTGAATTGTTACCACATATTTCTGTCACACTGGGAAGAGTCAAGAAGAGAAAACTTAGCTACTGTTAATTAATTTAACTATTAAACCAAAGTTTACGAACTCTGTGAGAGTGCCAGGTATCACTATGGGCTCTAGAAATGTGGTAGTGAACAACACAGGTATAATCCCAACTAGGAAAAGCTTAAATTTTGTATTTACAGAAAGTTGATATTTTAGTTTCGAGTATGTCATATTTCTAACTAAATTTTCTGGAAAATATTGACTGTATGCTATTTATGCCTTAGCTTATACATTTAGAATCATACTGTAGTGTGTAAATGGCTTCATTGTAACCTATTTATGATTCTCCCAGCTTCAGTTGCTAATTGGCCTCACTCTTTCAATCTAAAGGTTTCAAATAAATGTCAATGTGTTATCTCTCACAAATCAACTATTACTTTTCTCATTTTCCCAGGACTCCTCATTTATTTTAAAAACAAAATTCATACTGCTTATTGCTTGCAGCTTTGCTTACATTCCCAGCCTTATATCTTGATAACTTCTCCTTTAGCAGTTCAAGCTCTTGCATCACTGAAGTGTCCTTAGCCTCTGACCTCGGGTGATCTTTCAGGATCTGCTATTTCCACACCCCATCTCCTGCCTCTTATACTCTACACTGAGAGTCTTCCTGAGGAAGTACTACTTAGATTTTTACTCAAATGTCTTCTTCTATTCTCTGCTGCCTATTTTTACTCCCTTACTCTAGGAAAATGGAGAGAGTCCTTCTCTTGTATTCCTGGACTCTTTAGTACACCTGTCTGCCATAATATATAGTTTATACTGTAATTCTCTAAATGTTTTTCTTCACATTATTATCACCCAGAGTCCAAATATTACATTAGAGTTCTCTCTTAGTGTTGTACATTCTATCAGTTTAGACAAATGCATAATGACATGTATCCACCGTTATTCATTGCTCTAAATATCTTCTGCATCCCTGGTAGCTCAGCTAGTAAAGAATCTGCCTGCAATACAGAAGACCACAGTTTGATTCCTGTGTGGGGAAGATCCCCTGGAAAAGGGATAGGCTACCCACCCCAGTATTCTTGGGCTTCTCTAGTGGTCTCAGATGGTAAAGAATTTGCTTGCAATGCAGGAAGCCTGGGTTGGACCCCTGGGTGGGGAAGATTCCCTGGAAAAGGAAATGTCTAACTGCTCCAGTATTCTGGCCTGGAGATTCCATGGACAGAATAGCCTGGCAGACTACAGTCCAAAGGGTCGCAAAGAATTGAACATAACTGAGCAACTCTCACTTTCAAAAATCTTCTGTGGTGTATCTATTCAGCCTTCCTCCCTCAACCCTTGGCAACCACTGGTCTTTCCAGTCTATATAATTTTGTGTTAGTTTTCTTTTGATGACAAATACCTATCTATGCTTAAAGAGATGGGAATACCAGACCACCTAACCTGCCTCTTGAGAAACCTGTATGCAGGTCAGGAAGCAACAGTTAGAACTGGACATGGAAAAACAGACTGGTTCCAAATAGGAAAAGGAGTACGTCAAGGCTGTATATTGTCACCCTGCTTATTTAACTTCTATGCATAGTACATCATGAGAAACGCTGGGCTGGAGGAAGCACAAGCTGGAATCAAGATTGCCGGGAGAAATATCAATAACCTCAGGTATGCAGATGACACCACCCTTATGGCAGAAAGTGAAGAGGAACTAAAGAGCCTCTTGATGAAAGTGAAAGAGGAGAGTGAAAAAGCTGGCTTTAAGCTCAACATTCAGAAAACAAAGATCATGGCATCCGGTCCCATAACATCATGGCAAATAGATGGGGAAATAGTGGAAATAGTGGCTGACTTTATTTTTCTGGGCTCCAAAATCACTTCAGATGGTGACTTCAGCCATGAAATTAAAAGACACTTACCCCTTGGAAGTAAAGTTATGACCAAACTAGACAGTATATTAAAAAGCAGAGACATTACTTTCCCAACAAATGTCCATCTAGTCGAGGCTATGGTTTTTCCAGTGGTCATGTATGGATGTGAGAGTTGGACTGTGAAGAAAGCTGAAGAATTGATGCTTTTGAACTGTGGTGTTGGAGAAGACTCTTGAGAGTCCCTTGGACTGCAAGGAGGTCCAACCAGTCCATCCTAAAGGAGGTCAGTCCTGCCCTGGGTGTTCGTTGGAAGGACTGATGTTGAAGCTGAAACTCCAGTACTTTGGCCACCTGATGCTAAGAGTTGACTCATTGGAAAAGACCCTGATGCTGGGAGGGATTGGGGACAGGAGGAGAAGGGGATGACAGAGGATGAGATGGTTGGATGGCATCACCGACTCGATGGACATGGGTTTGGATGGACTCCGGGAGTTAGTTATGGACAGGGAGGCCTGGTGTGCTGAGGTTCATGGGGTCGCAAAGAGTTGGACATGACTGAGCGACTGAACTGAACTAAAGTGAACCTATTTTTTTATATCCTGTGTTTTTGTCATTAAGCTCAATTCCTGACATAGATATGGATATAGTAGGGATTCCCTGGTGACTCAGTGTTAAAGTATTTGCCTGCCAATGCAGGAGATGCAAGTTTGATCCCTGGGTCGGGAAGATCCTGGAGAAGGAAATGGCAACCCACTCCAATATGGGGCCTGGCAGGCTATAGTCCATGGGGTCACAAAAGAGCTGCACATGATTTAATGGCTAAACAACAAAAACAACAAATGGATATGGACAGGTAAATACATGTGAGCATGTTAACTTGGTTTAGTTGTGTCTGACTCTATGTGACCCTATGGACTATAGCCCACCAGACTACATGGAATTCTCCAGGCAAGAATACTGGAGTGGGTTGCCATGCCCTCCTCCAGGGGATCTTCCCGACCCATGGATCAAACTCATGTCTCTTAAGTCTCCAGCATTGGCAGGCAGGATCTTTACCACTACAGCCACCTGGGAAGCCCTGGTTATGTTCATAGGTGTTGATATTCAGGAAAGAACACAGTTTCTCCTTTGATAAATTGAGTGTAGAATTTACACCTAACCTATGCTTGAATTTATGACTTATAGAACAAATCATAAGAAAGCAAATATAGAAAAATATAGAACATAGATACTGGAAAGAATATGTTTTTCAAGGAACTGTGAAGGGAATAGAAATAGGATACAGAGAGAAAAAAGGTAGGAGCAAAGTAAGAAGGAAAGAGGAAGGATGTAGAGAGAAAATAGCTCACTTTGGTCAAAGATAAAGCTGAATTATTTTACATAATTTTACATCTCAACAACCATAACATCACCACTCCCCCAAAAGAATATTCCTCTACCTTCTGAAAGTTTTATAAACTGATAGATTCCTATTGTAATAGATTTATTTTCTAGGCTTGGTAGATTAAAAAAAAAGTATAGAATGTGTTTATTTCTTCATGAAGACATTAAATATTTTAATATTCTGTTAGAAAATAATCTTTCAATTTCTGATATTATTAGAGGAAACGTGATGCTAGTGGTAAAGAACCTGCCTGCCAATGCAGGAGATATAAGAGATGGCTGTAAGAGATGGATTCCTGGGTCAGGAATACCCCTTGGAGGAGGGCATGGCAACCCACTCCAGTATTCTTGTCTGGAGAATCCCATGGACAGAGAAGCCTGGAGAGCTACAGTCCATAGTGTCACAAAGAGTTGGGCACTACTGAAGCACTTCGCAGGTAGCACAAATGCATAAATTAGCTTATGTTGATATAAACAATAATAACTGAAGCATTACTTTTATTATTTAGTATTATATGTGTATGACATAGTACAGAAAGCACTTCAGCATACACTCTGTACATTTTGTCCTAATATTTCATTTATAGTTTCTTTCCCAGACAAAGAAATGGGAATAGAAGATCCTGACCTCCAGAAGGTATCTTGGTTGATCAGCAGAGTTGTCACACCTAGATCAGGTCAGCACTTTCCAATTGAATGGCATCACCGCTTGCCATAAAATCATTTCATTCAAATATCTTCACTAGTTGGTTCACATAAAGTTGGCATATACATCACTCATTTCTTCTTCAGAATTCCCCAATGCTTGTAACCTGAGAGTGGATTCTCAGAAGGTATTACATGAATTTGTTGTGTAAAAACTAACACTAAATTGAGAGTGCATGTGTGGCCACATATAATGGACAGGTTAACCACCTCCAAGCAGATTGCTTTTTGTTTAAAGTGTCAATTGCCTGCTCTCAGTTGATTCGGTCCTATCCAACTCTTTGTGACCCCATGGACTGAAGCCCACCAGGCTCCTCTGTCCATAGGATTCTCCAGGCAAGAACACTGGGGTGGGCTGCCGTGCCCTACTCCTCCATCTTCCCGACCCAAGGATCGAACCCACATCTTTTATGTTTCCTACATTGGCAGGTGGGTTCTTTACCACTTGTACTATATGGCTGTAAAGAGAAACACTTCGAGCCAATAAAAATTTTCTGGTTTTCAATTTATAATTTATTTTCATGTGGTTCATTTTTATTTTGAAATACCAATTTGCCTGAAACAGTTTTTTGAAAGACAGGAAAGTTGTTCTGAAATAATACTTTGATAAGTGCTTGCTACAGAAACTTAATTTTTCTAAGGTTCTAATGTCTGATGCTGGGAATGATTGAAGGCAGGAGGAGAAGGGGACAAGAGTGGATGAGATGGTTGGATGGCATCACCGACTCAATGGGCATGAGTTTGAGTAAACTCCAGGAGTTGGTGATGGACAGGAAGGTCTGGCGTCCTGCAGTCCATGGGGTCACAAAGAGTCAGACATGACTGAGCAGCTGAACTGAACTGAACTGAATGTTTATATATATATATATATATATATATATATGTATATATATATATAAGCTAAAATGTGAAAAACACATGCTTGTAATTGGATAACTTTACTGACTTGTAAGGAACATTTAGGGAAATATATTTTATATTATTTTCAGTTGTTTAGTAGCAACATAATGTCAGTGCACTTATAGTGGGCAATTAGAATGTTCAAAAACATAGTACCCAAATATCACATTTTCCTTTTTAATTAAATTATACTTGTGGACATGGCAGGTATAGCTACTCAGATTAGGTTAAATTGTCCAATATATGCAATTTTGTAATTATCTTGACTCTACTATTTCATGGCAAATAAAAACTTTGCATGCAATAGTATATTTGTATTATATTTGCATGCAATAGTGTATTTGTATTATATGTACTTAAGTATATTTTCTTTCTGTTCTCTTCCTTCTCCATCAGAACCTGCTAAAATGTATGGCATTATTTAAACTCAAAATCTCTCCTTAGATGGTGTGCTCCAGAGTACAGCACTGGGGGCATTTGCATCAAAATCATCTGGGGAATTTACTGCAATTTCAGACCCTATCACAAATTTGAATCATAATCTCTGGGTATAGAAGTCAAGTGTTTACATGTTTAGCAAAATGCTAGGTAAAACTTGAAAACCAATGCTGTCACATATTAAATTAATACTAAGTAATTTGTCTCCAGGACTTTCTATCCCACCTAGAGAAACTATAGTTGCTTTAAAAAGTATCCGAAGGGTCTGACAGGTAAATCAGATAAACTGATACTCTTTTGCCTAACGCGGAGCAGGACATGGAAGACCGGGAGACTCTGGTTTTTATTTACACAAAACTCATGTTGAAATTGGATAAATAAGCAATGCTTCTGTGAGAAGGATGCTGTTAGGAGAACTCAGACCACTAAAAAGTGTGGGCTTTGTGAAATCGAAATAGAATGTTAGTGAAGTAAGTGGCTTCCTTCACCACACTGAGACTCTTTCTCCATTTTTAAAAGGGCAAGAAGGGTGGCGTGGCAGGGCTTCACAGAGTTGTTGAAAAGGGAGAGATGAGACTGGGAGTGCCAGATTATAGTATATAGTCTCTCTGTCTGCCTCTCTCTTGATTTCCTGAACGCCCTGTCTCTCCTCTGTCCCCCAGTATGAGTGTATGTGTTCTATATTATGTGTGCATATATATTAATATTTTGTCAATTAATTTCAGTAACTGTAAAATAGCAGTGCCCAAACTCTTGGAGGGGGGAGTAAAATATAAATGTACATCAGTTAATTAAAAAAGGAAATCTATTTTTAACAAAATATAATATTTAACCCTAAGCATTTTTCTATTGTTTCCTTTGGTATGTATTTACAATCGTGTGTCTTAAATTTCAGAAAATAAATTACTAATGTGCACAGCAATATCTGATTCTGCTGTTAAACTTTTGAAACATTAAAACTTCTGATAAAATTTTATTTTGGCTTAAATCACTGATATTTAACGGCTTTTTTTTGTATTGAATATATTTTGTCATACGATCTTATTATGGTTTTTCTTCAAACAAGATGTTTCACAATTAAAATGAGTCAAAGAACATCATTGTGACAAAGAAATATTTTTCAGCCAACATGAACGGTGACCATGTTTTGCACCATTGTATCATTGCCCTCTCTTGCTTTCAGATATGCGAGGAATTATGTGTGAGTAGGAATCTACTGTTCTCACTGATACATTCTTTCGTTATTCTTCCTCTGCTGGGACAAATGACATAGGAAGACAGATACATGTCAGAAGTCATCTGCTGCGTTTCCCCTATCTGTCTGATATGGCCATTGTTCTAGAGAAGCTAGTTCATCTCCAACTCTTTTGCAACCCCATGGACTGTAGCCCACCAGGCCTTTCTGTCCATGTGATTTTCCAGGCAAGAATACTGGAGTGGGTTGCCATTCCTTTTTCCAGGGGATCTTCCGGACCCAGGGATTGAACCCTGGTCTCCTGCATTGCAGGAAGATCCTTTACCACTGAGCCACTGGATACGGCCATTAGGATGCCAGGTTACACAGTTAATACCAGATGGTGCAAAGCAGAGAGCACTTTCTTTGAATCTGGCATTTACAATGAGAAACAAAGTTTCAGATTACACAAAGAAGCTGAATGTTAAATGTTGAGATGAAAGGTTGGAATTTTCCACTTCTCCTTCCAACAGTCCTCTTCTGTTAAGTCTGACAATTCTGTTGTTTTTCAGTCATTCAGTCGTGTCCAGCTCTTTGCAACTACATGGACTGCAGCACTCCAGGCTTCCCTGTCCTTCACCATCTCCCAGTGCTTGCTCAAACTCATGTCCTTTGAGTCGGTGATGCCATCCAACCATCTCATCCTCTGTCGTCCCCTTCTCCTCCTGCCCTCAATCTTCCCAGTATCAGGGTCTTTTCTAATCAGTCGACTCTTCGCATTAGGTGAAGAAGTATTGGAGTTTCAGCATCAGTCATTCCAATGAATATTCAAGGTTGATTTCCTTTAGGATTGACTGATTTGATCTCCTTGAAGTCTAAGGGACTCTAAAGAGTATTCTCTAAGACCACAGTTTGAAAGTATCAATTCTTTGGTGCTCAGCTTTCTTTATGTTCCAACTCTCACATCCACATATGACTACTGGAAAAATCATAACTTTGACTATATCAACCTTTGTCAACCAAGTAATGTCTCTGCTTTTTAATATGCTGTCTACGTTGGTCATAACTCTCCTTCCACAGAGCAAGCGTCTTTTAATCTCATGGCTGCAATCACCATCCACAGTGATTTTGGAGCCCAGAAAAATAAAGTCAGCCACTGTTTCCACTGTTTCCCCATCTATTTGCGATGAAGTGATGGGGCCGGATGCCATGATCTTCGTTTTCTGAATGTTGAGCTTTAAGCCAATTTTTTCACTCCCTTCTTTCACTTTCAACAAGAGGTTCTTTAGTTCTTTTTCACTTTCTGCCATAAGGGTGGTGTCATCTGCATATCTGAGGTTATTGATATTTCTCCCGGAAATCTTGATTCCAGCTTGTGCTTCCTCCAGCCCAGTGTTTCTCATGACGTACTCTGCATATAAGTTAAATAAGCAAGGTGACAATATATAGCGTTGATGTACTCCTTTCCCTTCTAGTCTCTCTCTTTTCTCTTCAGTTAAACCTGATGCATGTCAGACCTTCATAGTTCATTACCTGTATGGAGTAGGAATCAAATAAATTGAATATAGGTATTCTCATTTGCTTTTTATTGAATATTTAAATGCTTGGTTGGAGAGAGAGAGAGGAGAATTGTTTGACCTCATTAAATGAAAATTTCAGAAATCTTTATATGTTGTTACCTTTTCCCAAAGTCCCACCTCATCTTCAAGATTTTGTAACTAGTGACTACTTCTTCCATCATTGTTTCTCATCCTGCTCAAAAAAGACTGCCAAGAAAGAAAGGTCACTTCAGATTCAGAGCCTTCCTTCTAGTAAAAGAGCAGTATAAAACAAAAATATGGGGGAAAAGACTACTTGTTAGCCTCAAAAAAAGAACAGGGAAAGAGGATAAACTCATCAGTTAATGATTTTTCATTCTCTTAATATCATTGTTATAGAATAATACCTTGCTTTTTGTATCTTAGTTGTTTTTTTTTTTTCCCATTTTCATCTATTCTTATATCTGTATCTCTGATTCTATGCTTTTATCTATCTGTCTATCCATCTATCTACCCATCTTGGAGGGAGTTCTTCAGGAACTTCTGCACCAAAGTGTTTTTCATCCACACACTCCAAAGAATATCCTAATTTATTTTATTTTAGCTTTACTTATTTATAACTTGCTATTTTTGATGCTATTACATATTGGATTATTTTCTTTTTTTCAGATAGACTAGATTTTATTTATTTTAAGTTAAAAAAAAGTATGCAGTTTTTAAAGGCTACTTTCCATTTACCATTATAACAAAATATTGGCTATATTCCCCATGTTGTACAATAAATACATCCTAGAGCCCACCTTACATCCAAAAGTTTGTGCCTCTCACCCTGTACCCTATATGTCCCCTCCCCCATCTCCGCACTTATTCCCACTAGTTGGATCTCTTGTATCAATGGGCCTAATTCTTTTTTGTTAGACTCACTAGTTTGTTGCATTTGTTAGACTTCGCGTATAATTAATATCATATAGTATCTGTCCTTATCTCTCTGACTTGTTTCACTTAGCATAATGCTGTCCAGGTGCATCCATGTTGCTGCAAATATAAATAATGCTGCTATGAACATTGGGGTGCAAGCATCTTTTTGGATTAATATTTTGGAGTGTTTTGGGGGTATATAAACAGAAGTACAATTGGTGGGTCATATGGTAGTTCTATTTTTAGTTTTCTGAGAAATCTCCATACTGTTTTTCAAGATGGCTACAGCAATTTCCATTCCCCCCAATACTGAATGAGGGTTCCCTGTTTTGCCACATCTGCACCAATATTTGTTATCTGTGTTCTTGGTGATGACAGACTTTCTGACAGGTGTGCGGTGATATCTCATTGTGATTCTGATTTGCATTTATCTGATAATTAACAATGTTGAACATCTTTTCATGTGTTTTCTCTCTGGAAAAATGTCTATTCAGTTTTTCTGCTCATTTTTTAATTGGGTTGTCTGTTTTTTTGTTTTTTCTTTTTGATGTTAAGTTGTATGATCTGTTTTTATATGTTGGATTTTAATCCCTTGTGACTCATATTATTTGCAAATATTTTCCCCCATTCAGTAGGCTGTCTTTTCATTTTGGCAATAGTTTCCTTTGCTGTGCAAAAGCTTTTAAGTTTAATTAGTTCATAAAATCACCAAGACAACTAGGATGTGCTGGACCAAGATCAGAAGAGAAGAGGAAACCAGAAAATTTAGCCCATTATTTGGCCCAACAGTATTATTTTTCTCATTGAGAAAAGCAACCAACGCTTTATTGAGAACCTAAAACCATCTTCTAGCCACCCCACACTTGTCCAAGTGCCTCACTTTCAAGATTGGTCATAGCTCTGTTCCGTCCTTCAGCCATCTCCTCCAGAACCAGCCAACCACCTGTAGAAGACGGCCGCTAAACTTAGCTTATATCCAAGGTCATCATTCTATTTTAACTTAGTAATTTCTATGTTAAAGTTCTTTCCATCTTCTAGCTCTTTCATGCAGATGGATTTTAAACTTGTTCAGATTTTCTGCTTGCTTTGGGCTGGAGGGTAGTTCTGGATCATCTCATTAACAATAAACAGAGGCTTCAAAATGGTCTTTTTATCTCTCAGCTTCTTTGCTGAAGTATATTTTATTGTATTCATGATGCTTCTTTCTTACTCATGCTAATTATGGGCAGTACTACTTCAGTTCAGTTCAGTTCAGTCACTCATTCATGTCCGACTCTTTGCGACCCCATGAATCGCAGCACACCAGCCTCCCCCACTGTCCATCACTAACACCCGAAGTTCACTCAAACTCACGTCCATCGAGCCGGTGATGCCATCCAGCCATCTCATCCTCTCTTGTCCCCTTCTCCTCCTGTCCCCAATCCCTCCCAGCATCAGAGTCTTTTCCAATGAGTCAACTCTTCTCAGGAGGTGGCCAAAATATTGGGGTTTCAGCTTCAACATCAGTCCTTCCAATGAACACCCAGGACTGATCTCCTTTAGGATGGACTAGTTGGACCTCCTTGCAGTCCAAGGGACTCTCAAGAGTCTCCTCCAGTACCACAGTTCAAAAGCATCAATTCTTCGGCGCTCAGCCTTCTTCACAGTCCAACTCTCACATCCATACATGACCACTGGAAAAACCATAGCCTTGACTAGATGGACCTTTGTTGGCAAAGTAACGTTTCTGCTTTTGAATATGCTATCTAGGTTGGTCATAACTTTCCTTCCAAGGAGTGAGCGTCTTTTAATTTCATGGCTGTAGTCACCATCTGTAGTGATATTGGAGCCCAAAAAAATAAAGTCTGACACTGTTTCCACTGTTTCCCGATCTATTTCCCATATGCATCTAAATTTTCAAACCTCATAGAATTACCCCTGACTCCTTCTGTAGGTAAAATTTACATTTAGGTCCAATAAAAGTATAAAAATTCTGTCTTCCCCCCAGGATCATCATGGTTAGGAACATTCTTCCTAAAATTAAGACAATGTATGTCTCCAAATTCATGTGTTTTTAATGTTTTCACTAAGGCTTTTACACGATGGTGTGATCGCTTACCTAGAGCCAGACATCCTGCAATGTGAAGTCAAGTGGGTGGGCCTTAGTAAGCATCACTACGAACAAAGCTAGTGGAGGTGATGGAATACCAGTTGAGCTATTTCAAATCCTGAAAGATGATGCTGTGAAAGTGTTGCACTCAGTATGCCAGCAAATTTGGAAAACTCAGCAGTTTTCCAAAACAGGATGGGAAAAAGGTCAGTTTTCATTCCAATCCCAAAGAAAGGCAATGTCAAAGAATGCTCAAACTACTGCACAATTGCACTCATCTCCCACGCTAGTAAAGTAATGTTCAAAATTCTCCAAGCCAGGCTTCAGCAATATGTGAACCGTGAACTTCCAGCTGTTCAAGCTGGTTTTAGAAAAGGCAGAGGAACCAGAGATCAAATTGCCAACATCCGCTGGATCATGGAAAAAGGAAGAAAGTTTCAGAAAAACATCTATTTCTGCTTTATTGACTACGCCAAAGTCTTTGACTGTGTGGATCACAATAAACTGGAAAATTCTCAAAGAGATGGGAATACCAGACCACCTGACCTGCCTCTTGAGAAACCTGTATACAGGTCAGGAAGCATCAGTTAGAACTGGACATGGAACAACAGACTGGTTCCAAATAGGAAAAGGAGTACGTCAAGGCTGTATATTGTCACCCTGCTTATTTAACTTCTATGCAGAGTACATCATGAGAAACTGGGCTGGAGAAAGCACAAGCTGGAATCAAGATTGCCAGGAGAAATATCAATAACCTCAAATATGCAGATGACACCACCCTTATGGCAGAAAGTGAAGAAGAACTAAAGAGCCTCTTGCTGAAGGTGAAAGAGGAGAGTGAAAAAGTTGGCTTAAAGCTCAACATTCAGAAAATGAAGATCATGGCATCTGGTCCCATCACTTCATGGGAAATAGATAGGGAAACAGTGGAAACAGTGACAGACTTTATTTTGGGGGGCTCCAAAATCACTGCAGATGGTGACTGCAGCCATGAAATTAAAAGACACTTACCCCTTGGAAGGAAAGTTATGACCAAACTAGATAGTATATTAAAAAGCGGAGACATTACTTTGCCAACAAAGGTCCATCTAATCAAACCTATGGTTTTTCCTGTGGTCATATGGCTGTGAGAACTGGACTATAAAGAAAGCTGAGCACTGAAGAATTGATGCTTTTGAACTGTGGTGTTGGAGAAGACTCTTGAGAGTCCCTTGGACTGCAAGGAGGTCCAACCAGTCCATCCTAAAGGAGATCAGTCCTGGGTGTTCATTGGAAGGACTGATGCTGAAGCTGAAACTCCAATACTTTGGCCACCTCCTGAGAAGAGATGGCTCATTGGAAAAAACCCTGATGTAGTGAAAGATTGAGAGCAGGAGAATAAGGGAAAGACAGAGGATGAGATGGTTGGATAGCATCACCGACTCAATGGACATTGGTTTGGGTGAACTGCAGGAGTTGGTGATGGACAGGGAGGCCTGACGTACTCCAGTTCATGGGGTCACAAAGAGTTGGACATGACTGAGAGACTGAACTGAACTGAAGGCTTTTACCAAAACACAAAGGCTAATGACTGATTAACAGCTTGTAGTAAATGAATTTTAAAAAGAAAGAAGGGCACAAAATTATTTTAAAGGATAATATACATTTCCTAGATGGAAATGTCCTAGTTTTATCTGAATGCAAATAAGCATTTTTTAATAGTACATATATTTATGGTGTTGGACTAACCACTGAACAAAATTGAAATGCCACTGTTTCTTGTGATAAGATTAAAGTGAAGTGAAAGTCGCTCGGTCGTGTCCGACTCTTTGCGACCCCATGGAATGTATGGTCCATGGAATTCTCCAGGCCAGAATACTGGAGTGGGTAGCCTTTCTCTTCTCCAGGGGATCTTCCCAACCCAGGGATATAACACAGGTCTCCCACATATAAGATTAGAGCTTGTTAAACTATCTAACACTATCAATGTATTGTCATCAAAAGTGTACAGGTGAATATCTTTTCTGAAAGGGAATTTTGAATCAGATTCTTTTAAGAAACAAGTGTTATTTTGTATTCTGTTGTGTATGTAAAAATTGTGTACATAATTATTTTATGCTATTTTTCCACAATATGTTAGATTGGAACAGGCATTTGTATTTAAAGGTAGTTAAACCATAATCTTTGTAAGTGGCATTAGAGGGAACCAATAAATAATTATATTCTGTGCTCAGGTGGAAGCTGGGTTGAGAGATGACTCAGGAGTCAGGCAGATGTAAATTCATACTTGTTTTATGGCTGGCTACAGTCTAGACTTCTACACTCACTTTATCATGGTACTTGTTTCAAAAGGTTTGTTTATTTATTTATATATTTCTCTTTATTTTTACTGTGCTGAAACTCCATCACTACACACAGACTTCACCTAGTTGCGGCAAGTGGGGGCTACTCTTTCTTGTGGGGCAGAAGCTGCTCATTGCCGTGGCTCCTCTGGTCCTGGAGTGTGGGCTCTAGGGTTTTTGGGCTCATTAATTGCAGCATGTAGGCTCAAAAGTGCTGGCTCAGTAACTGTGGCACATGGGCCCAGCTGCCCTGCAGTGGGTGGAATCTTGATGGACCAGGGATTGGTATAATGCCCCCTGCATTGGCAAGTGGATTCATAACCACTGGGCCAGAGGGAAGCCCTCTCATGGTACTTTGAGTTTGGCTTATATACCCTTCATGGTTGCAGCGCGGTACAAAGATAGTGAATAGCTGTAACCCTCCTCTGTGGAGCCTCCCCAGGTATACCTACTGCAGAGAGGAGCATGCAGTCTTAGATAGAAGATCTTCTTAAAGCAAGAGGATGGGGCATAGTCAACTGTGCTGGATGCTTCTGTCAAACTCACCAGACATGTACATCCCTGCCTCTACCAGGAGAGGGATTAAGAGGCTGAGGCAAGAGATAAAATGATTGCACTAGGGCACCTCCCTATAATTATTATTATAGTCTAACATAATTATTATGTGTAATAAATTACATAAGTACCTCAAATTATGATTGTACATAAGGCAACATGTAACTAGTTGAAAAGATGCTCCCAACCATGAACATTCTTCTTTTTCTGCTAATCCTACTGTATTTAATCCCACATCCAACAGCTTTCATCTAAAAAGTTCAACTGAAATTTCTCTTTCAAATCACATCAACCAATGTCTTCTTCAAAAGCTCTTAAGACAAAATATCCTTGTGATTGTGCTTCTCTGGTGGTTCAGTGGTAAAGAATCGGCCTGAAATTGGAGGAGACACAGGTTTGATCTCTAAATCAGAAAGATTTCCTGGAGAGTGAAATGGCAATCTACTCCAGTATTCTTGCCTGGGAAATCCCATGGACTGAGGAGCCTGGCAGGCTATAGTCCATGGGGTCCCAAAGAGTCAGTCACATCTTCTGACTGAACAACAACCCTTGTGATTACTTCACAGCCACTAGTATCCATTCCCTCTCAAGCTCTCTTCTATTATCTTTCCTTGTTTGCATGCTGGATTCTTTGGCTACATTTCATTATTATATTGGGTTGGCCAAAATTTTGTTTGGGTTTTACCATAAGAGGGTATGGAAAACCTGACTGGGCTCTTTGGCCAGCCAAGACACTTCCTGAAGCTACAGACTGAATCTTCTGTGTCTTCTGTTCTACCGACTTGTGCCAAGTGTAACAGTGGATATTCAGTGTTTTTTAAGTTAATGTTAAATCAAGGAATACCTCCTAGTAAATATTCTGGATCATATGGGTAATTTTAAGAGAGTAAAGGCCTACCTCTCCACTGCTATTCCTCAGAAATGATGTAATTGTTATCCTGTAGAAATAGCCATGTAATACTTTTTTTATTATTGTTATTAGTGGTGAGTCACGTGGCCTCCAGAGAGAGTTGCAGATCAATTTTCAGTGTATTTTAATCGATACCATGAACCTTATGAAAAAGCTTCTCACTGTTACCAAAAGCAAAGAGAGCCCAAAGGATGTTCAACAGTCTATCAGGGACAAAGAAAACTAAATCAAAGTTGCAAATTACACAGAAACATGTTCTTTGTAAAGAAGTGTGATTATACATGTGGGTATTGGTGTCTGTGTGTATATATTCAAATACATTTTGATAAACTTTGGAGTGTGTACTGAATTCTTGTTTAGCTCTAACATGGCTCAGCAAAAATATTTATCAAAATTTCAGAAATATTTATTTAAAATATCTTGTAAAGCAGTTATCCTGGGAGAAAATTATATACAAATCAAACCATAACAACTTAATGTTTGGGGCTTAGAAGGGTAATATTTCTGATAGGTGAATAGAGAATTTATTATTTTTCCAGAGTTGAACTATATTTTAAGAAATGTAATTACTCCATACATAAGAATTCAGAATACAGAATCAACAGAGGGAAAAAAGAAGAAAAATGTACTTATGCTACACTGTAGCAAGCTTACTGAGGCTTTACATGAATACATATTTATAAAATTGCTTGTGACAATTCACACGATCTGATTATGTGGTAGGATGCTCTGACAAAGGATTTGATTGCATGGTGCACTGAGCTGTGGCTAGTAAATAATAACCTTCCCTGTTCACTTGTTATTGTTGGGAAAGAGGCAGAATATTGAAAATTCATTTATATCATAAACAAATCAATTACTGATGCAGGACCTTGGATGTCATGACATTTATGTTATGCCACTGAATTTTATGAATGGATGATAAATTTTTCTAAAGAGGATGTTAATTTTGATTAAGTCAGCTGTGCTTAAGGTAACCAGCCCATGTCACAGATTTTTTTCCATCTGGCTGAATGATTGCATATAGCCTTGTAAACACATTTCTTAGGTAGAGATGCAAAAGTCATTAATTATGTTTTCCTGAGGCAAGAATTGCCTAAGACTCTGTGTTCAAGTCCACCATACAAGTTAAAATAAGGGATATAATTTAAATATTAGGGGAAAAGTTTGCATTTGAGGGAGAACAATTTCAGGAAAGGGTAGAGATTAAGATATAAAAATCATAATTTTAATGTAATTATTAAAAAGCATATTTTCTTTATATTGCATTTCCTGTGAGGTAAATGCACTCAGCACAAAAATAAATGCCATGGCAAGCCCCACTGAACTCAATTACAGGATTTATATAATAAATAAGTGTGTATATATATGTGTATATATTTATAAATGATATGAGGAAAAAAGATATATATGTGCATATACATATATATTGCACAGATTAAAAATATTTCTGTAGCAAGCAATTAATCTTAGAAATGCAGAGTATTCACAATGGGAAAGGTGGTGTTAGTAAATGTGAATTATTATGATTGTAAATTTTGATTGTGTGTATTATAAAACAGATTGAATAATGTTTAAATTTACTTGGCTTTATTCAATTTATTTTGGGGCTAGAAGTTTTGATGTGTAGATATTTTATTTTCATATGGAATAGTGTCTTATATGGAGAAAGATGTTCAGTAAGTATTGCTTGATATTAACTATGACATTTATCGATAATTCCACATATTCTGACATAGATAAAAATGATTTATGTGACTTGTAATAATAAAGATCAGTATGGTTAATCTTTATTATTAACAGTATCATTGATACTGTTATCAGTATCAGTATTTATTATTTATTGTTGAGTATTATTAACAGTATCATTATATACAATATCATTATTATACAATATTTACTGTTCTTACTGCATAGACAGAGTGTGGTAGAAATGTTAGATGAGCCAACTGATGCAGTCTCATTCCAGTTTATTATCTCAGCTGCAGGGAAGATATGAACAGCATTTCCTAGACCACCTTGCAGTAGGCGTCCTGATGCACTGGCTGAGTCATGGTCCCAGGGTGTCCGTGTGGCTCTGGACACAAGTGGTCTGGAGCACTCTTCCTGTTTCCCAAATTGAAGCCAAGTTGTTATGTTGCTGCTTCCCAGGTGGCGCTAGTGGTAAAGAACCTGTCTGCCAATTCAGGAGCTATAAGAGAGGTGGGTTCCATCCCTGGGTTGGGAAGATCCCCCGGAGGAGGGCGTGGCAACCCACTCACAGCCTTCTTGCCTGGAGAATCCCATAGACAGAGGAGCCTGGCAGGCTACAATCCATAGGGTTGCAGAGTTGGACATGACTGAAGCAACTTAGGAGACACAATTTTTAAAAGCTACTTTTTACCCCCAGAGTGTGGATACAGTGTGGTCTTATATCCAGCTGCTGACACAATGGCTTTCTGAACAGTAAAGTTCAGAAAGTAGCCTCTCCTTATCTGACGTTTCAGTTACTTGTGAGCAACTGCAGTCTGAAAATATTAAATGAAAAAAATCCAAGATTAAACAACTCATAAGTTTTAAACTATGCACCATCCTGAGCAGCATGGTGAAATCTGGTGCCATCCCACTTAGTCCTGCCTGAAAAGTGAATCGCCCCTTTGCCTCGTGTATCCTGCTCATCAGTCACTTTAGAACCGTCTCATCATGAGGCAGACTGCACAAGCATAGCACTGCTGTGCTCCAGTGACCCTCACTTAACTGCTCTCCCCAGAAAACAAGAGCAGTGATGCTGGCCATTCAGATATTCCAAAGGGAAGCCTCAAAGTGCTGTTTTTAAGTAAAAAGGTAAAAGTTCTCCACTTAATAAGGAAAGGGAAAAAAGCCCCAAAAAGTTTTGTATTGAATTTGCTAAGATCTATGGTAAGAACAAATCTTATATTTGTGAAATTGTGAAGGAAAAAGAAACCCACGCTAGCTTTGGTGTAACATTTCACTTCAAAATGCAAAACTTGTGGCCAGTGTGTGAAAAGTGCTAGGTTAAGATGGAAAAGGCATGATTTATACAGTAGGATAGAGAAAGACCACATTCACATAAATTTTACTATAATATACTGCTGTAATTTTTCTATTTTATTATTAGATTTTTTAGTGTTTTTGTTTTTCTTAATTGTTCAGTTACTCAGTCATGTCAGACTCTTCTCCACCATTTGGCCACAGCCTGCCAGGCTCCTCAGTCCATGGGATTCTCCAGGCAACAATACCGGACTTGCTGCCGTTTCTTCCTCCAGGGGATCTTCCCGACCCAGGAGTTGAATCAGTGTCTCCATTGTTCCTTTTTATTAGTTGTTGTTAAATGAAATTTTTGGTAGGTATTTATGTATAAGAAAAGCAGTATGTGTAGATCGTGGTACTTTCCAGGGTTTCAGGCATCCTCTGGGGGTCTTGGACTGTCCGTGGTGTATAAGTGGTGACCTCTGTGTAGTAGGAGTAGGATCTCTCTTGATGGCAGGCTGTATGGTGATAACCAGGAAGGCATCTATCCAGTCAAAACTAGTGCTTGCATCTACAACCTCCTCAACAGTTTTGTGAGCGCTGGAATTCCGAAATGTAATCAGTTAATGCTTGAAATACCTAAAATTGTTTCCATTATCTACATGCAAATTTTAATTGTTATACAGATTAAATTCCTATAAAACCTTATCTGATTTCCTTAATCTTATTATATATCATGTCACTTAAGCAGCCTCGGATTTTGAAAGAGTTTAAACATTTAAATTTCAGGGTACCTATTTTGTAAGCTTTGATGAAATAATGAAGAAGAATATACCTTATCTTTCAATCAGTACATTTTTATTCAGGGTGCGTCACAGGACACACATGGGGGTAGATGCTGGGGATTTAACCACAAATTACACCGAGTTCCGACTCTAAAATACTAGTGTATATTAGTGGGAAAAGAGACAAACACATAAACTAATATACAGTTCAGTAATGCAACAGGAACTTCCCAGGGGGTTCAGGGGTTAAGACTTCTTCAAGTGCAGGGGAATTGGGTTCAATCCTTGGTTGGGGATCAAAGGTCCCATATGCCTTGGGGTGTGGCCAAAATTAACAAACAAACAAAAATAAATTAAAAAAATGCAACAGGGAAAAGCATTCATGACATTTTTAAAAAGTGTTTTTTTTCCTATTACATCAGACAGACATACCTATAAAATAGAGACTTGGCAAGAGTTAGTCCATCAGATCCTCTGGGGGAAAGAAGGATGGCCCCAGCAGCACTGCTGGCTGTATGAATCATTAAGCTATTTTCCTGCAAAAATAAACCATGTTTGACCATAAAGTATCAAAACAAAGGGACTAGAGGCTGATTAGAGACTTACTAGTCAGGAGACCCCATCATGAATGACATTTTGCAGCTTTATAGTGATTGTGAACATGGCCAGGGAGAAAGGGCAAACACTGATATGATTCAACCCAGGAAAAAGCATGACCTTACGTTAATCTGAATAATATATTTCAGCATTGGTGAGGAGGCTAGGTCATTGATATGAAGTAACAGCTAAATAGAGTAGGCCAAAAAAAGTGAGAAGGTATTTTTGAACTCCATGTTGACTAGCACAGGAGCTGAAAGGAAAGAATGTGTCTAAAATGGTTCTTAGACAAGTTTTGGCCTGAGTGAATAGCTATAGTAAGATTAAAACCAAAATGAAGAAAATATAGGTAAAAAGTAGATTGGGATTGCATCTGATTGATGTTTCATTTTTTTATATGTTAGTGTATTCAGTTAGGTTTTTGCCTAATAATCATTTTTTCTTTTTTATGTCATTTTTACACACCTTTCTGTGGGTATTTTTTGTTGTTGATCTTATACCTCTGAGGAGGAAACTGTAATTTCCATGTGGTCCTCTAGAATGTGGAAATGTAGAGTTATTGATTCTTTCCTTTTTTGTAAACCTAAAATTCTTTTCCATAAAGGCATAGCATAATATACATTTTAATTCTTTATACTGATGTTTACATTGCTGAAATGATTGTTTTTTTTAATTTAAATTTATTTATTTTAATTGGACGCTAATTACTTTACAATATTGTATTCGTCTTGCCATACATCAACATGAATCTGCCAAGGTAAAACTCCTGGCATTATCAATAGTGTTTCTCATAAAATACGTTTATATTCATTTTCTTCCAAAAATGATCACATTTTGGAGATATTTGAGATTAAAAATTTTATGATAATATGTGTATGTGCATCATAGGTATCTCAAACTTTTCAGTTTCATTTTCCAACACATACACAGTGCAAGCAAATCCATGTGCACACACATACATTTTTAGTCTCTGTATACTTTCAACTTCAGTGCAAATTTGGCTAGATTGCTAAGTGGAACTTGTAGAAATTCTAATAAGAACTGTGAAATTTTCTTTGTAATAGTAGAAAAAATACACTTTAAAATATTCATCATTATTGAGTCTTGAGTACCACTTCACAAGATTTATTATATGGAAACTGTTACAAGTTGAAAAACATTTCTGTGTTATATGCTTTTTGTATCACCATAATGTGAAAAGCAAGGAAAGTTATGACCAACCTAGATAGCATATTCAAAAGCAGAGACATTAGTTTGCTAACAAAGGTTTGTCTAGTCAAGGCTATGGTTTTTCCTGTGGTCATGTATGGATGTGAGTTGGACTGCGAAGAAGGCCGAGCGCTGAAGAATTGATGCTTTTGAACTGTGGTGTTGGAGAAGACTCTTGAGAGTCCCTTGGACTGCAAGGAGATCCAACCAGTCCATTCTGAAGGAGATCAGCCCTGGGATTTCTTTGGAAGGAATGATGCTAAAGCTGAAACTCCAATACTTTGGCCACCTCATGCGAAGAGTTGACTCATTGACTCTGGGAGGGATTAGGGGTAAGAGAAGAAGGGGACGACAGAGGATAAGATGGCTGGATGGCATCACTGACTCGATGGACATTGAGTCTGGGTGAACTGCAGGAGTTGGTGATGGACAGGGAGGCCTGGTGTGCTGCGATTCACGGGGTTGCAAAGAGTCGGACACGACTGAGCGACTGAACTGAACTGAGCTGAATGTGAAAAGCAGAAGCTACATTTAGATCCATCAAAAAAAAATGGTTAACACATTATTGATTGGGAGACTTTTGCAAGATCAGACACCTGTGGCCTTAATACATCTCTGGTGTTTAAAAAACATAAAATTTTATATAGTAGAATAGTACACAGTTCCTAAAAATAATATTGTAGGATAGTTAATAAATAGTGTGTTTATGATATGAATAATATGACATAGTAAAAATAATTATTAAAGAAAATCAGCTTTATAATACCTTAACTTTTTAAATTTCTTGTTAATGAAATTCGTTATATGCACTTGTACTTCCATATACTTTCTGAATAAAAATGAAATGTTTTTATGAAAACAAAGTAGAATTGTAATAATTGTTATTGAATTCAGTAACTTTTATAAGTCTCATCTTTTCCACTGTATTTTATTATAATTAAATACAAGCAAGCAAATAAATAATATGGCAAAATTCCCTTGCTCCACCTTTTACTTGATATTCCAAATCAACATATAAAATGAAAAGCCTTTTGAAATGTAGCACATTATTATTAGTCAGTAGAATTAGAATCATTGCTGTCATTTATATATCACTGATACGGTGAACCATATCATAGAAATAACATATACATTATTTATATACATGTTTCATGTAAAGAATCCTGAACTAGAGGTAGATAAACTTGGTTTCAATACAATATCACTTTGTTCATAAGAATTGTAGCTTGAGGCAAGAACTTTATATAGGTAGGAAAACAGATTCCATATGTATAAATTGAAGATAAAAGAGATAGTGCTTATTAATAGATACATAATAAATAATAACAAATAAATATCAGTATTTCTTAGAGGGAACCTCAGAAAGTTGGATAATATTTGATCTTATATGCTTTGCCTTAGGGAATACTCATTTGCAGTGAAAGATGAAAGAATTCTATCAAATATCTAGTGTCAGCCAAAGAGGCCAATTGTATTTTCTAAGTAATTTCTTCATCAAATAAAGAACAAATAATAATTTTTTAAATAACAGAAGTATAGCTATATTTAATAATGTGTATTTTATTTCCTGTGATCTCAAGGTGGACAAGTATGAAGAATCCACCAGCCAATGAAGGAGATGCAAGAGATGAGTTCAGTCCCTGGGTGAGGAAGATGCCCTGGAGAAGGGAATGGCAGCCCACTCCAGTATTCTTGCCTGGGCAATCCCACGGACAGAGGAGCCTGGCAGGCTACAGTCCATGGGGCTGCAAAAGAGTCCAACACGATTGAGCAACTGAGCATACACACATTTTATCTCCTAGTGTGTTTATGAATACCTCAAAGTAATGATATAAAATAAAGTTAGAGTTATTCCAAATTGTTAATTTATTGTAGAAAACAACTGCCTCTTTGGAATGGGTGAGCAAGGCCGCCATTCATGGCGCTTCAAAATGGGCGGTTCACAGCCAGCCCTGGTCTAAACAGAGGAAATGGAGATACAGAGTAACAAGGGCAGTCAATATATGGCAAAACCACTACAACACTGTAAAGTAATTAGCCTCCAGTTAAAATAAATAAATAAAAAAACTGCAAAAAATAAAATAAAAATCACCTGGATATTTTTGGCAATAAAATGAAACATACACGTTTTTGCTTAGTCGTCTATATATTTCAGAGATAAAATCTGAGACTACACTACTTTTTGATTGTTTTAATAATCGATTTTACTTTTGACTGCTCTGTGTAATTTGTAAATGTAATTCTTGACTTTAAATATAGAACAAAAATCATAATGTAGTTGGGGAGATTATCAGTCTTGTTTCTGGACGCATATGTGAAGTAACTCTCATGATCACTGACTAGTAGCTCCTTTGCTATGCTAAATTTTCTCTCTCATCAAGATTTTATATGTAGATATATGTACATGTTAATACTATATATTTGTATCTCATTGCATTTTCATAAAGGTAGAAAGTCCTGTTTGTGTATACCATCTAAAATCATAATTATTAAGATAAAAAATGGGCATTTTAAATTAAGTATACTGGGTGTTACATTAAAAAAAGAATGTATGGAACACAAAAATAAGACCTAAGGCAGGTTAATTGGAAAAAGTTTAAGAATCAGCTAGAACACTGTCCTTTTCTCAGGAGGGTTCTGCTAATGAGATTGCTCTAATATGATCTCATGTTCCCCTGCTGGGGTATGTTATCACTTAATAACCAATTGAAAATAGTAGTACTAAGATAGTATAGATTAACTCAGATAAAGGAGGGTTTTTCTTCCTTGCTGTGTTACTGTATTAATTTCTTCTTACTTTAAATATATAACAGAAATCATATTGACACCTATAAATAAATGTCTCAGAAGTCACACATATTACAATACAATTTAATATTATTTCAAGTAAACCTTTGTGATTCCTTCTACTGGATATACATAAAATAAAGCCTCTTCATCACATTCCTAAAAAGTTAATAAATGTTAACAAACATTGCTTCTGGATATTATTGTTTATAATATTGGAAGATACAGTATACTGGTCTCATTAGCTTTTGAAATCCATTATTATTATTAATATTATTAAGAATGAAGAAATACTATAAACTGGATACACAGAAAGATTAAAATGCATTTGTATGTTACATTACTATCATTCCCAACAAGAGGAATCTCTAACAGATATATAAAATTTTCAGCTTTAAGCTCTGTTGTGTGAAAATTATTCAGAGGATATTTTATTAGGGAGGAAATAATGATTATGTTGAAGGAAATGTATCATGCAATTATTTTAAAATTACAGGTGTAAAAGTATCTGCAGATATAATTAATTTACATGTTTCCCAGCTAAAATTTTCAGAACCAAAGAGTCTATTCTAATATATTTATAAATAACAAATACTAAGTAATATTTGAATGTTATAGGGATGAATTACTATTGAATGCAAAGAGTATTTTATATATTTTTTTCTTTTTTAGTAAATGAATTACATAATTATCTCCTTAAACAAAGTAAAGATTTAATCTTGGGTAAGAGTTCCATATGGTTGGAAAAATCAAATTTGATTTGGCTTTTATCACAAAACAAGAATTAGGATGCATTCAATTGAAGACTACAAAAAAATCACTGAATTATTGATTTTCCTATGTTGAAATGTATTCCAGGTTTCTGACGCATCTTCTGTGCGAAACATGGTTCCTCCCAGTTGTATTGACCAAGTAACAGGGAACTAGCCATAAGCAACTTAGAGATAAGTGAAGGAAATGGAAGTTCAAAGCCATTAAATAACATTAAAAATGTCATAACTGTTATAACAGAATAATTCCTGAGTGTTATTGTAAGCCAGAGATCTGAGAAATTGAGCAACAATGCCAAAGGATTGAAATTATGTTGAGGGATTTAAAGAGTGTGTCTCAGGACGAAGTTTGCAAGAAGAGGAAAAGCACACTCCTCCACACATGGGAGGAGTGTGGGCAGGTGACATTGCAGGAACCTGCAGGTGTTTTAGTGCATTGCCCTGTAACCGGGAGAAAGCAATGAGAGATAAAGAACAGGAGGCACAGGGCAAATCATGACAATGTGAACTGTACTGAAGCACTTTCTCTTTTGCTGAGAGAAACCGGACTCCATAGAAGCATTTTAAGCAAGAGGATGGGTGTTTCAAAGTTTAGATAGAGGTTGGTCATTTTTTTTTTAAACATCCAGATAGTAAAGAAAAAATTAAGAAAAAGCATTTGCTTGAAATACTATTTCTTTGAAACTACTATGTTCTAACATTGTAGTTCGAATGGAGCTGTGGACAATATATGATATGTGAGGGCATGTAATTTACAAAACAGTGGTGTTGAATTTGACTTGTGGGCTGTGGTTTGCTAATCCCTGGTTTAGAAAGACCAGTCTGGCCTTGATGAAGATAATGTCTGCTCCAGAGACATAAACCAAGTAGCTGTAAGCTGCAGAATGAAGCCTTTGGGAAGGAAGAATTACAAAGTTATCAATGTTATAAAATACAAAGAACATAGCACCAGATTAGATCTGAGGGTTATGGAAGAGACTGCCGATGACTCCCAGATTGCAGGCACAGATGGAAAGTTGTATGGTGGCGATGCTTTTTGATGGAGGAGGAGTAGATTCAGGAATGCAAAGAGAGAGGTTAAATTTGTGTATGTTTACTTTAGATGCCAGGAGATATCTGGGGAGACTTTTCAAAGTAAGCAGTTAGATGTGCTTCTATCCGGAGAGAAAGATTTAATCTGGGTTTTTGCATATAACAACCACCTGATGACACAGAAAGAAAATAAAATTGATGAAAATGCATAATGTGGGATGAAAAAAGGCTTAGGGAAATATCTTAGAAATTCTCACATTACCCAAGAACACTGAATATGCAAAATAAAAATAGCCAGAGAAATAGGCAGGTAAACAATTGTGAACTGAAAGTGTCTTTTAATTTCATGGCTGCAATCACCATCTGCAGTGATTTTGGAATTCCCCCAAAATAAAATCTATCACTGTTTCCATTGTTTCCCCATCTATTTGCCATGAAGTGATAGGACTGGATGCCATGATCTTAGTTTTCTGAATGCTGAGCTTTAAGCCAACTTTGCCACTCTCCTCTTTCACTTATATCAAGAGGCTCTTTAGTTCTTCATTGCTTTCTACCATAAGGGGGTATCATCTGCATATCTGTGGTTATTGATATTTCTTCTGGAAAACTTGATTCCAGCTTGTGCTTCTTCCAGCCCAGCATTTCTCATGATGTACTCTGCATATAAGTTAAATAAGCAGGGTGACAATATACATCCTTGACATACTCCTTTTCCTATTTGGAACCAGTCTATTCGTCCATGTCCAGTTCTAACTGTTTCTTCCTGACCTGCATACAGATTTCTCAAGAGGCAGGTCAGTTAGTCTGGTATTTCCATCTCTTGAAAAATTTCCACAGTTTATTGTGATCCACACAGCCAAAAGCTTTGGCATAGTCAATAAAGCAGAAATAGATACTTTTCTGAAACTATCTTGTTTTTTTTTGTTTTTTTTTGTTTTTTTTTGATCCAGTGGATGTTGGCAATTTGATCTTTGGTTCCTCTGCCTTTTCTAAAACAGCTTGAACATCTGGAAGATCACGGTTCACATACTGTTGAAGCCTGGCTTGGAGAATTTTGAGCATTACTTTACTAGCATGTGAGATGAGTTCAATTGTGCGGTAGTTTGAGCATTTTTTGACATTGCCTTTCTTTGGGATTGGAATGAAAACTTATGTTTTCCAGTCCCATGGCCACTGCTGAGTTTCCAAAATTCCATTCCCTCCACTAGCTTTTTTCATAGTGATGCCTCCTAAGGCCTACTTGACTTCACATTGCAGGATGTCTAGCTCTAGGTGAGTGATCACACCATCGTGATTATCTGGGTCATGAAGATCTTTTTTGTACAGTTCTCTGTATTCCTGCCAACTCTTCTTTATATCTTCTGCTTCTTTTAGGTTGATACCATTTCTGTCTTTTATTGAGCCCATCTTTGCATGAAATGTTCCCTTGGTATCTCTAATTTTCTTGAAGAGATCTCTGAAGAGATCTCTAGTCTTTCCCATTCTATTGTTCCCCTCTATTTCTTTGCACTGATAACTGAGGAAGGCTTTCTAATCTCTCCTTGCTATTCTTTGGAAGTCTGCATTCAAATAGGCATATCTTTCCTTTTCTCCTTTGCTTTTCACTTCTCTTCTTTTCACAGTTATTTGTAAGGCCTCCTCAGACAGCCATTTTGCTTTTATGCATTTCTTTTTCTTGGGGATGGTCTTGATCCCTGTTCCCTGTAAAATGTCACTAACCTCTGTTCATAGTTCATCAGGCACTGTGTTTATCAGATCTAGTCCCTTAAATCTATTTCTCATTTCCACTGTATAATTGTAAGGGATTTGATTTAGGTCATACTTGAATGGTCTAGTAGTTTCCCCTACTTTCTTCAATTTCAGTCTGAATTTGGCAATAAGGAATTCATGATATGGGCCACAGTCAGCTTCTGGTCTTATTTTTGCTGACTGTATAGAGCTTCTCCATCTTGGGCTGCAAAGAATATATTCAATCTGATTTCAGTGTGACCATCTGGTGATGTCCATGTGTAGAGTCTTCTCTTGTATTGTTGGAAAAAGGTATTTTCTATGACCAGTGTGTTCTCTTGGCAAAACTTTATTAGCCTTTTCCCTGATTCTTTCTGTACTCCAAGGCCAAATTTGACTGTTACCCCAGGTGTTTCTTGACTTCCTACTTTAGGATTCCAGCCCCCTATAAGGAAAAGGACATCTTTTTGGGTTGTTCATTCTAAAAGATCTTATAGGTCTTTATGGAATCATTCAATTTCAGCTTCTTTAGCATTACTGCTCAGAGCATAGCCTTGGATTACTGTGATATTGAATGGTTTGCCTTGTAAACGGACATAGATCATTCTGTCATTTTTGAGACTGCATCCAAGTACTGCATTTCAGACTGTTTTTTTGACTATGATGGCTACTCCATTTCCTCTAAGGGATTCTTGCCCACAGTAGTAGACACAATGGTCATCTGAGTTAAATTCACCCATTCCAGTCCATTTTAGTTCGCTGATTCCTAGAATGTTGACGTTCACTCTTGCCATCTCCTGTTTGACCACTTCCAATTCACCTTGATTCATCGACCTAACATTCCAGGTTCCTATGAAATATCACTCTTTACAGCCTCAGACCTTGCTTCTATCACCAGTCACATCCACAACTGAGTGTTGTTTTTGCTTTGGTTCCGTCTCTTCATTCTTTCTGGAGTTATTTCTCTACTGATCTCCAGTAGCATGCTGGGCACCTACCGACCTGGAGAGTTCACCTTTCAGTGTCCTATCTTTTTGCCTTTTCATGCTGTTCATGGGGTTCTTAAGGCAAGAATACTGAAGTGGTTTGCCATTCTCTTCTCCAGTGGATCACTTTTTGTCAGAACTCTTCACCATGTCCCATCCATCTTTGGTGGCCCTACACAGCATCAGGTTAGACAATGCTGTGGTCCGTGTGATGAAATTGGTTAGTTTTCTGTGATTGTGGTTTCAGTCTGTCTGCCCTTTGATGCCCTCTCAGCACCTACCATCTTACTGTGGTCAGGTTAAAAATTGTGTACTGAGAGTTAGAGAGATTCCAGCTTCCAGAATGTAGAGCGCTCAAAGGAACATCATTACCACTCTGATATCATCATCAACAACAACAACAAACATTCAACAAACTTCTAATTCATGTATTTATCCAAATACAGGGAAATCTAAAGTTTTAAATTCTAAAGCAACATGTGCCTGAAGTCAAGGCACATGGTGCCTTCAAGTAGAGAGAACAGGGGAACATATAGTCATTCAAAATTAATGCAACTTAATGCAGATTAAAAAGAGTTCATCTTGAGATAATGAAAAATAAGTAATATGGGGGGCTCACTGGCAGATGTGAAAACCATGGGAACTGCAGGGTTGAGGAAATCCCCCTGGGAACTCCCAGAAAATAATAGAAAAGGTATTAAGAGGTGCCCACTGTGAATGCAGCCGGAAAGGAGAAGAGCCCATGCCCAGCCCTCCTTTTTCTAAAAATGGGGAAGAGCCTTTAATCTGTGAAAGAAAAGGAATGCACTCTGTTGTGTTTATTGCACTGGTAATAATGTAAGGCAGTTACAGAGAAAAAGCAGGAAAGTAAAAAATGTTCTGATCCCACAGCTACATGGCAGAGGGAGGTTGGCAGGAAACCCAAGAAGGCCAGGCCCACAAGACCTGGGCACACCAACCTGTCTGAGCCAAAGGTAGTTATTCAGAACAGAGACACAGACTCCCCATAATCCCTCATTAATAAGCTTTTGTCATTGTTCAGTCGCTCATTTGTGTTCAACTCTTTGTGACCCCATAGACTACATCTAACCAGGCTTCCCTGTTCATCACCATCTCCCAGAGCTTGCTCAAACTCATTTCCATTGAGTCAGTGATGCCATCCAACTGTCTCTCCTCTATTATCCCCTCTCTTCTTGCCTTCAGTCTTTCCCAGAATCAGGGTCTTTTCCAGTGAGTCAGCTGTTCACATCAGGTGGCCAAAGAATTGCAGCTTCAGCTTCAGCATCAGACCTTCCAGTAAATATTCAGAGTTGACTTCCTTTAGGATTCACTAGTTTGATATTCTTGCAGTCCAAGGGACTCTCAAGAGTCTTCACCAACACCACAGTTCAAAAGCATCAATTCATTAGCACTCAGCCTTCTTTATGGTCCAACTCTCACATTCCTATATGACTACTGGAAAAACCATAGCTTTGATTAGATGGACCTTTGTTGGTAATGTCTCTGCTTTTTAAAATGCTGTCTAGAGGGGAGGAGCCAAGATGGCGGAGGAGTAGGATGGGGAGAACACTTTCTCCCCCACAAATTCATCAAAAGAGCATTTAAACGTCAAGTAAATTCCACAAAACAACTTCTGAATGCCAGCAGAGGACATCAGGCACCGAGAAAAGCAACCCAACTCTTCGAAAGGAGGTAGGAAAAAATATAAAAGACAAAAAAAGAGACAAAAGAGGGAGGGATGGAGTTCCATCCCGGGAAGGGAGTCTTAAAAAGAGAGAAGTTTCCAAACACCAGGAAACCTTCTCACTGCCGAATCTATGCCGAGCTTTGGAAGCACAGGGGGCAACTTAACAGGGAGAAAAAATAAATAAACAATTAAAACTCACAGATTGCGAGCCCTACGGTAACTCCCCCAGCAGAGAAGAAGCGCAGACGCCTGCACACGCCATTGGCAAGCGGGGGCTGGGCAGGGAGGCGCGGCGCGGGCTGCATCGCTTAGAGTAAGAATCTGGTCTGAATACCCTGAGCACTATCTGAGCGAAATAATTTGGGCTAGCAAACCAGACTGTGGGATATCTACCACGCGAAAAGCCAGCCCTAACCTAAGACACCGCCAGGCCCGTGCAGGGAACAAAGGACTGAACAGAGATAGCCAGCTGCAGACCTTCCCCCTCCGGTGACAAGCAGCCAGAACCGGAAGGGAGCAATCGCAGCCCCAGATAGACATTATCTATAAAACTGTAAGCAGGCTTCTTTGCGAACTAAAACTTCTTGGGGGTCTGGACGATCAACATCTGCCTGAGAAGGTGCGCCGGTTTTACACCCAGATAACCAAGTGGCAGGGAGGCGATAAGTCACAGCATTGGCACTCGCCAAACACCTCATCAACTGAGCTGCTCGGACCTGGGAAGAGCACAAAACGCAGGCCCAACTGAGTCTGCACCTCTGAGGACTACGCGAGTGCCTGAACCTGAGCGGCTTGGACCTGGGAGGTACATGCAGCCCAGGGCCGGCCTCGGATTGTTCCCAGCGGAACAACCTAGAGCCCGAGCAGTGTGGGCAGGGAGGATACATGCGCCGTGAGCAGGGGCAGACCCAGTGTGGCTGAGGCACTGCGAGCGCACGCCAGTGTTATTTGTTTGCAGCATCCCTCCCTCCCTCCCCACAGCGTGACTGAACAAGTGAGCCTTAAAAAAAAAAAAAAAAGTATCCTCCACCGTCCCCTTTGTGTCAGGGCGGAAATCAGACACTGAAGAGACCAGCAAACAGAAGAAGTTATAACAGAGGGAAACGCCTAGGAGATTAAAACCCTGTGGTTACTACGGACTACATAGGAAGGGGCCTATAGATCTTGAGAAATATAAGTCAGACCAAGGAACTAGCCAAAAATGAACTGAACCCACAATACTCACAACAAAACCAGAGAAAGTCTTAGATATATTTTTACTATTTTTACGATCATTCTTTCTTTCTTTTCTTTTTTTTTAATTAAAAAAATTTTTTTGAAGTCCTCTATTGTTCCTTTAATTTTCACTTTTATAACCTATTACTTTGCAAAAAAAAAAAAAAAAGACCCTATTTTTTTCTTCTTCAGCAAACTTCATATATATATATATATTATAATTTTTTGACCTTGTTTTTTTTTTTCTTTTCTTTTCTTTAACATTGTATTTTTGAAATTCCAAACGCTACTCTAGATTTTTAATTTTAGCTTTTTGGTATATGTTATCAATTTTGTACCTATAGTTTTTTTTATAATTTCTGTGACTTTCTTTTTTCTCTGTTTCTTTCTCTTCTTCTTTTATATATCATTGTATACCTGAAATTCCAAACTCTACTCTAGATTTTTAATTTATGCTTTTTGGTATTTGATATCAATTTTGTACCTGTATTTTCTTTATAATTTTTGCGACATTGTTTGTTTTTGTTTGTTTGTTTTCTCTCTTTATTTTTCTTCTTCCTTTTTTTTAACATTGTATTTTTGAAATTCCAAACTCTACTCTAGATTTTTAATTTTTGCTTTTTGGTATTAGTTATCAATTTTGTACCTGTATTTTGTTTATAATTTTCCTGACCTTGTTTGTTTTTCTTTGTTCGTTTTTTCTCTCTTTCTTTTCCTTCTTCTTTTCTTTAACATCGTATTTTTGAAATTCCAAACTCTACTCTAGATTTTTAATTTTTGCTTCTATGTATTTGTTACCAATTTTGTACCTTTAAGAACCCAATCTTCAGGACCCATTTTTTACTAGGGAGCGAGATTACTGGCTTGATAGCTCTCTCTCCCTTTGGACTCTCCTTTTTCTCCACCAGGTCGCCTGTGTCTCCTCCCTAACCCCTCTCTACTCTACCCAACTCTGTGAATTTCTGTGTGTTCCAGACGGTGGAGAACACTTAGGGAACTGATTACTGGCTGGATCTGTCTCCCTCCTTTTCATTCCCCTCTTTTATCCTTCTGGCCACCTCTGTCTCCTTCCTCCTTCTTCTCTTCTCTGTATAACTCCGTGAACATCTCTGAGTGGTCCAGTTGTGGAGTGCACATAAGGAAGTGACTACTGGCTAGCCCATGCTCTCCACTATTGATTCCACCTCATCTCATTTGGGTCGCCTCTAACTCCCTCCTCCCTCTTCTCTTCTCCATGTAACCCTGTGAACCTCTCTGAGTGACCCTCACAGGAGAGAAACTTTTCATCTTTAATGTAGATGTTTTATCAATGGTGCTGTATAGAAGGAGAAGTTGTGAAACTACTGTAAAAATAAGACCGATAACTGGAAGCAGGAGGCTTAAGTCCAAACCCTGACTCCAGGGAACTCCTGACTCCAAGGAACATTAATTGATAGGAGCTCATCAAATGCCTCCATACAGACACTGAAACCAAGCACCACACAAGGGCCAACAAGTTCCAGGGCAAGACATACCAAGCAAATTCTCCAGTAACAAAGGAACACAGCCCTGAGCTTCAAGATACAGGCTGCCCAAAGTCACCCCAAAACCATAGACATCTCATAACTCATTACTGGACATTTCATTGCACTCCAGAGAGAAGAAATCCAGCTCCACCCACCAGAACACCGACACAAGCTTCCCTAACCAGGAAACCTTGACAAGCCACCTGTACAAACCCACACACAGTGAGGAAACGCCACAATAAAGAGAACTGCACAAACTGCCAGAATACAGAAAGGACACCCCAAACTCAGCAATTTAAACAAGATGAAGAGACAGAGGAATACCCAGCAGATAAAGGAACAGGATAAATGCCCACCAAACCAAACAAAAGCAGAAGAGATAGGGAATCTACCTGATAAAGAATTCCGAATAATGATAGTGAAATTGATCCAAAATCTTGAAATTAAAATCGAATCACAGTTAAATAGCCTGGAGACAAGGATTGAGAAGATGCAAGAAAGTTTTAACAAGGACCTAGAAGAAATAAAAAAGAGTCAATATATAATGAATAATGCAATAAGTGAAATTAAAAACACTCTGGAGGCAACAAATAGTAGAATAACAGAGGCAGAAGATAGGATTAGTGAATTAGAAGATAGAATGGTAGAAATAAATGAATCAGAGAGGATAAAAGAAAAATGAATTAAAAGAAATGAGGACAATCTCAGAGACCTCCAGGACAATATTAAACGCTACAACATTCGAATCATAGGGGTTCCAGAAGAAGAAGACAAAAAGAAAGACCACGAGAAAATACTTGAGGAGATAATAGTTGAAAACTTCCCTAAAATGGGGAAGGAAATAATCACCCAAGTCCAAAAAACCCAGAGAGTCCCAAACAGGATAAACCCAAGGCGAAACACCCCAAGACACATATTAATCAAATTAACAAAGACCAAACACAAAGAACAAATATTAAAAGCAGCAAGGGAAAAACAACAAATAACACACAAGGGAATTCCCATAAGGATAACAGCTGATCTTTCAATAGAAACTCTTCAAGCCAGGAGGGAATGGCAAGACATACTTAAAATGATGAAAGAAAATAACCTACAGCCCAGATTATTGTACCCAGCAAGGATCTCATTCAAGTATGAAGGAGAAATCAAAAGCTTTTCAGACAAGCAAAAGCTGAGAGAATTCTGTACCACCAAACCAGCTCTCCAACAAATACTAAAGGATATTCTCTAGACAGGAAACACAAAAAGGGTGTATAAATTCGAACCCAAAACAATAAAGTAAATGGCAATGGGATCATACTTATCAGTAATTACCTTAAACGTAAATGGGTTGAATGCCCCAACCAAAAGACAAAGACTGGCTGAATGGATACAAAAACAAGACCCCTACATATGTTGTCTACAAGAGACCCACCTCAAAACAGGGGACACATACAGACTGAAAGTGAAGGGCTGGAAAAAGATTTTTCATGTAAATAGGGACCAAAAAAAAAGCAGGAGTCGCAATACTCATATCAGATAAAATAGACTTTAAAACAAAGGCTGTGAAAAGAGACAAAGATGGTCACTACATAATGATCAAAGGATCAATCCAAGAAGAAGATATAACAATTATAAATATATATGCACCCAACACAGGAGCACCGCAGTATGTAAGACAAATGCTAACAAGTATGAAAGGAGACATTAACAATAACACAATAATAGTGGGAGACTTTAATACCCCACTCACACCTATGGATAGATCAACTAAACAGAAAATTAACAAGGAAACACAAACTTTAAACGACACAATAGACCAGTTAGACTTAATTGATATCTATAGGACATTTCATCCCAAAACAATGAATTTCACCTTTTTCTCAAGCACACATGGAACCTTCTCCAGGATAGATCACATCCTGGGCCATAAAGCTAGTCTTGGTAAATTCAAAAAAATAGAAATCATTCCAAGCATCTTTTCTGACCACAGTGCAGTAAGATTAGATCTCAACTACAGGAGAAAAATTATTAAAAATTCCAACATATGGAGGCTGAACAACACACTGCTGAATAACCAACAAATCACAGAAGAAATCAAAAAAGAAATCAAAATTTGCATAGAAACGAACGAAAATGAAAACACAACAACCCAAAACCTGTGGGACATAGTAAAAGCAGTCCTAAGGGGAAAGTTCATAGCAATACAGGCACACCTCAAGAAACAAGAAAAAAGTCAAATAAATAACCTAACTCTACACCTGAAGCAACTAGAAAGGAAGAAATGAAGAACCCCAGGGTTAGTAGAAGGAAAGAAATATTAAAAATTAGAGCAGAAATAAATGCAAAAGAAACAAAAGAGACCATAGCAAAAATCAACAAGGCCAAAAGCTGGTTCTTTGAAAGGATAAATAAAATTGACAAACCATTAGCCAGACTCATCAAGAAACAAAGGGAGAAAAATCAAATCAATAAAATTAGAAATGAAAATGGAGAGATCACAACAGACAACACAGAAATACAAAGGATCATAAGAGACTACTATCAACAATTATATGCCAATAAAATGGACAACCTGGAAGAAATGGACAAATTCTTAGAAAAGTACAACTTTCCAAAACTCGACCAGGAAGAAATAGAAAATCTTAACAGACCCATCACAAGCACGGAAATTGAAACTGTAATCAAAAATCTTCCAGCAAACAGAAGCCCAGGTCCAGACGGCTTCACAGCTGAATTCTACCAAAACTTTAGAGAAGAGCTAACACCTATCTTGCTCAAACTCTTCCAGAAAATTGCAGAGGAAGGTAAACTTCCAAACTCATTCTATGAGGCCACCATCACCCTAATACCAAAACCTGACAAAGATCCCACAAAAAAAGAAAACTACAGGCCAATATCACTGATGAACATAGATGCAAAAATCCTTAACAAAATTCTAGCAATCAGAATCCAACAACACATTAAAAAGATCATACACCATGACCAAGTGGGCTTTATCCCAGGGATGCAAGGATTCTTCAATATCTGCAAATCAATCAATGTAATACACCACATTAACAAATTGAAAACTAAAAACCATATGATTATCTCAATAGATGCAGAGAAAGCCTTTGACAAAATTCAACACCCATTTATAATAAAAACTCTCCAGAAAGCAGGAATAAAAGGAACATACCTCAACATAATAAAAGCTATATATGACAAACCCACAGCAAACATTATCCTCAATGGTGAAAAATTGAAAGCATTTCCTCTAAAGTCAGGAACAAGACAAGGGTGCCCACTTTCACCATTATATTCAACATAGTTTTGGAAGTTTTGCCACAGCAATCAGAGCAGAAAAAGAAATAAAAGAAATCCAAATTGGAAAAGAAGAATTAAAACTCTCATTATTTGCAGATGACATGATCCTCTACATAGAAAACCCTAAAGACTCCACTAGAAAATTACTAGAAGTAATCAATGACTATAGTAACGTTGCAGGATATAAAATCAACACACAGAAATCCCTTGCATTCCTATACACTAATCATGAGAAAACAGAAAGAGAAATTAAGGAAACAATTCCATTCACCGTTGCAATGGAAAGAATAAAATACTTAGGAATATATTTACCTAAAGAAACTAAAGACCTATACATAGAAAACTATAAAACACTGATGAAAGAAATCAAAGAGGACACTAATAGATGGAGAAATATACCATGTTCATGGATTGGAAGAATCAATATAGTGAAAATGAGTATACCACCCAAAGCAATTTATAGATTCAATGCAATCCCTATCAAGCTACCAACAGTATTCTTCACAGAGCTAGAACAAATAATTTCACAATTTGTATGGAACTACAAAAAACCTCGAATAGCCAAAGCGATCTTGAGAAAGAAGAATGGAACTGGAGGAATCAACCTGCCTGACTTCAGGCTCTACTACAAAGCCACAGTCATCAAGACAGTATGGTACTGGCACAAAGACAGAAATATAGATCAATGGAACAAAATAGAAAGCCCAGAGATAAATCCATGCACATATGGACACCTTATCTTTGACAAAGGAGGCAAGAATATACAATGCATTAAAGACAATCTGTTTAACAAGTGGTGCTGGGAAAGCTGGTCAACCACTTGTAAAAGAATGAAACTAGAACACTTTCTAACACCATACACAAAAATAAACTCAAAATGGATTAAAGATCTAAACGTAAGACCAGAAACTATAAAACTCCTAGAGGAGAACATAGGCAAAACACTCTCTGACATACATCACAGCAGGATCCTCTATGACCCACCTCCCAGAATATTGGAAATAAAAGCAAAAATAAACAAATGGGACCTAATTAACCTTAAAAGCTTCTGCACATCAAAGGAAACTATTAGCAAGGTGAAAAGACAGCCTTCAGAATGGGAGAAAATAATAGCAAATGAAGCAACTGACAAACTAATCTCAAAAATATACAAGCAACTCCTACAGCTCAATTCCAGAAAAATAAATGACCCAATCAAAAAATGGGCCAAAGAACTAAATAGACATTTCTCCAAAGAAGACATACAGATGGCTAACAAACACATGAAAAGATGCTCAACATCACTCATTATCAGAGAAATGCAAATCAAAACCACTATGAGGTACCATTTCACACCAGTCAGAATGGCTGCGATCCAAAAGTCTACAAATAATAAATGCTGGAGAGGGTGTGGAGAAAAGGGAACCCTCTTACACTGTTGGTG
The DNA here is from genome assembly GCF_003369695.1 of Bos indicus x Bos taurus. NCBI lineage: Eukaryota > Metazoa > Chordata > Mammalia > Artiodactyla > Bovidae > Bos > Bos indicus x Bos taurus. Next base: position 9,739,949 of record NC_040102.1, on the reverse strand, counting down.
GGAATGCAAACTAGTACAGCCACTATGGAGAACAGTGTGGAGATTCCTTAAAAAACTGGAAATAGAACTGCCTTATGATCCAGCAATCCCACTGCTGGGCATACACACTGAGGAAACCAGAAGGGAAAGAGACACGTGTACCCCAATGTTCATCGCAGCACTGTTTATAATAGCCAGGACATAGAAGCAACCTAGATGTCCATCAGCAGATGAATGGATAAGAAAGCAGTGGTACATATACACAATGGAGTATTACTCAGCCATTAAAAAGAATAAATTTGAATCAGTTCTAATGAGGTGGATGAAACTGGAGCCTATTATACAGAGTGAAGCAAGCCAGAAGGAAAAACACCAATACAGTATATTAACACATATATATGGAATTTAGAAAGATGGTAACAATAATCCTGTGTACGAGACAGCAAAAGAGACACTGATGTATAGAACAGTCTTATGGACTCTGTGGGAGAGGGAGAGGGTGGGAAGATTTGGGAGAATGGCATTGAAACATGTAAAATATCATGTATGAAACGAGATGCCAGTCCAGGTTCGATGCACGATACTGGATGCTTGGGGCTAGTGCAGTCGGACGACCCAGAGGGATGGTATGAGGAGGGAGGATGGAGGAGGGTTCAGGACGGGGAACACATGTATACCTGTGGTGGATTCATTTTGATATTTGGCAAAACTAATACAATTATGTAAAGTTTAAAAATAAAATAAAAAAAATAAAATGCTGTCTAGGTTGGTCATAACTTTTCTTTCAAGGAGCAGGCATCTTTTATTTTCATGGTTGTAGTCAACATCTGCAGTGATTTTGCAGCCCAAGAAAGTAAAGTTGTCACTGTTTCCATTGTTTCCCCATCTATTTGCCATGAACGTACGGGACTGAAAAACATGATATTAGTTTTCTGAATGTTGACTTTTAAGACAGCTTTTTCACCCTCCTCTTTCATTGTCACCAAGAGGCTCATTAGTTCCTTTTCCTTTTTTGCCATAAGGGTGGTAGTATCTGCATGTCTGAGATTATTGATATTTCTCTCAGCAATCTTGATTCCAGCTTGGGCTTCATCCAGCCTGGCATTTTGCATGATGTACTCTGTATAGAATTTCAATAAGCAGGGAGGCAATATACAGTCTTCACATGCTCCTTTCCCAATTTTGAACCAGGCCATTGATCCATGTCTGATTCTAAGTGTTGATTCTTGACTTGGAAACAGGTTTTGCAGGAATCAGGTAAGCTGGTCTGGTATTCCTATCTCTTTAATAATTTTCCACACCTTGTTGAGATCCACATAGTCAAATTGACATTGCTTCAGTGTCAATGAGGCAGATGTAGATTCTTTTCTGGAATTCTGTGGCTTTTTCTATGAACGACTGGATGGTTCATTTTGATCTCTGGTTCCTCTGCCTTTTCTAAATCCAGCTTGAAAATTTGGAAATTCTTGGTTCACATACTGTTGAAGCCTAGTTTGAAGAATTTTGAGCATTACTTTGGTAGCATGTGAAAGGAGTGCAATTGTGTGATCATTTGAAATTTCTTTGACATTGCTGTTCTTTGGGATCGGGATGAAAACTGACTTTTCCAGGCCTGTGGTCACTGCTGAGTTTCCAAATTTGCTCACATATTGAGTGCAGCACTTTCACAGCATCATCTTTTAGGATTTGAAATACCTCTAGTGGAATTCCATCACTTCCATTAGCTTTTTCATAGTAATGCTTCCTAAGGCCCACTTGACTTCACATTGCAGGATGTCTGGCTCTAGGTGAGTGATCACATCCTTATGGTTATCTGGGTCATTAAGATCTTTTTCTTTTTATAGTTCTTCTGTGTATTCTTACCACTTCTTCATAATATCTTCTGCTTCTGTTAGGTCCATAGCATTTCTGTGCTTTATTGTCCCCATTACTGCATGAAATGTTCCCTTAGTATCTCTAATTTTCTTGAAGAGATCCCTAGTCTTTTGTGTTCTATTGTTTTTCTTTTTTGTTTGCACTGATCACTTAGGAAGGCTTTCTTATCTCTCCTTGCTGTTCTTTGGATCTCTGCATTCAGTTTGGTATGTCTTCCCTTTTCTCCTTTGCCTTTAGCTTCTCTTTTTTTCTCAGCTATTTGTAAGTCCTTGTCAGACAACCATTTTGTCTCTTTTCATTTCTTCCTCTTGTGAATGGTTTTGATCACTGCCTCCTGTACAGTGTTATGAACCTCCATCCATAGTTCTTCAGACATTCTATCAGAACTAATCATTTGAACCTATTTGTGACATCCACTGTATACTCATAAGGGATTTGATTTAGATCATACCTGAATAGCCTAGTAGTTTCCCCTGTTTTTTCAATTTAAGTCTGAATTTTGCAATAAGAAGTTCTTGATCTGAGCCACATTTAGCTCCTGGTCTTGTTTTTGCTGACTGTATAGAGCTTCTCCATCTTTGGCTGCAAAGAATATAATCAACTTGATTTCAATATTGACCATCTGCTGATGTTCATGTGTAGAGTTGTCTCTTGCGTTGTTGGAAATGGGTTTTTGCTATAACCAGTGCATTCTCTTGGCAAAACTCTGTTAGCTTTGCCCTGGTTCATTTTGTACTCAAAGGCCAAACTTGCCTTTTATTCTAGGTATTTCTTGATTTCCTACTTTTTCATTACAGTCCCCTATGATGAAAAGGACATCTTTTTTTTGGTGTCAGTTCTACAAGGTTTTGGGGGTCTTCATGAGTGAGTGAGTGAGTGCATGAAATTTGCTCATTTGCGTCCAACTCTTTGCAATGTCATGCACTATACAGTCCACGGAATTCTCCAGGCCAGTACTCTGGAGTGGGTAGGTCTTCATAGAACCATTCAACCTCAGCTTCATAGAACCATTCAACTTCACCATTAACAAGCTAAAGGATTAAATACTAAGCCCTCAGACAATTCCTTGGGAAGAGTAGGAAAGGAGAAAGAGGGCACAAAGATATCCTCTCTGATGCAGAGCACAAAAATCTCAGTCAAAACTGAGTAGAAGTTTGCCTGCTCTGTGAAATCAGCTCTCACACAGATTTCTAGGTTGTCTGCATAAGAATTTAAGCCTGAATTGCAAATGTATAAAGACAGCGATCACATCTCAGTTCCCGCCCAAATCTACAAAGGTTAGCTCAACCCCCTACACTGAAGGTCTATCAGGAAAAATAAAAGGTGTGATCATTCCTGATATAAATACTATTTATCTCAGTCTCTACAATTCTACATGACATATGACATTTCATATGAAAACCATGAAACATAACAGTAATAGAGACATGAAATAGAATACCTTTTTCATGTGTAACAGTAGAGGCAAACCAGCTAAAGAAAGAATCAGCAGACTAAAAATAGGTCAGTGGAAATTGTGTGTGTGTGCTAAGTCGCTTCAGTCATTTCCTACTCTTTGCCACCCTATGGACTGTGGCTTGCCAGGCTCCTCTGTCCATGGGATCCTCCAAGCACAATTACTGGAGTTGGTTGCCATGCCCTCCTCCAGGGGATCTTCCTGACCCAGGGATTGAACTTGCATCTCTTACATCTCCTGTATTGGCAGGTGAGTTCTATAACACCAGCACCACCTGGGAATTCCCAGTGGAAATTAGATCAGTGAAAACACAAAGAGAAAGATAACTTTAAAAGTAAAAGTTTCGTCGCACTTCTCTCCCGAGAACCATCGCGCAGGCCAGGCCTAGCAGGGAACAAACGAGGCCCCTAAAAAAAAAAAATAAAAAATAAAAGTAAAAGTTTCAAGGTCTGTATGTCAATATAAAACTTACAAAATATGTATAATTGTAACCCCATAGACAGAAGGGCAAACAGATAATTGAAGAAATAATGGCAGCATTAAGAAAATAATATTAGATTCATTCTGATATATGGCAAAACCAATACAATATTTTAAAGTTAAATAAAATAAAATTTTAAAAAATCTTATAAAAAATAATTAAAAATTAAAAAAATAATAATATTGTCAGATATCAAAATGCTTATTTGAAAATTACACAGAATGCAAAAAAAAAAAAAAAAAACTTTAACACTATATATGATAGTGTTAAACTGCTGATAACAAAGAACAAAGACATGGGTTAGTAGTTCTGAAATTACTTTATTTGCATATGAAGGTTGTGTATGGGTAAAGATCCAGCAAAAATGGAGAGATACCAAGAGTACATGGTTGTACTGCTTTTGAATTAAACATACCAATATAAACTCATGATAGACCAGAGGTGGATAGACAGATATATAGGTAGATGAATACGTGCATTACTGCAGTACATACATATTTGTACCTATGTTCCTTTATCTGCAAACTGAGAGGAGCTAGAAGCAGTGCCAGCCCTGTGGAAATGAATGGATCCAGGCCCTAGGTGCTGGATTTCTAAATACCATTCTTCAATAAGAGGAAGCAGGATTCCTTCAGATCTAGTTGATTCTCAACCTGAGGAAGGAAAAATCTAGGATGATCCTACAGCATTTTCTGGTGCCAGAAAATACTGCTGTACTCATACTTTCTTGTATAATTACTTGCTAATAAAAATTTAAAAAGACAGTGTTACTGAATATGCAAGGGTCAACAGCAGCTCAGTTGGACAAAACTGATAAGAAACATAATGGTCCATGGATTTATTATAATCCTTTGATATCTATTGGTCAGCATATTTTTATTGATCAAAATACTTGATTTAAATTATAAATAAGTGGCTTTGAATTTCAATACAATATTCAGATGTATGATATAAAGTCATTAAATTATCAGCTTTTTTCAATATAATGGTATGAGGTATGTCAATATTGATATAAGGGTAAAAAACAAAAAAGTCAGTAGAAAATAACCTTACATTATTAATGAGAATTGCAAGAGGATATATACTGAAAGTGAAGTGAATTGTTAGTTGTCAGTCATGTCCAACTCTTTGCAGCCCCATGGACTATAGCCTGCCATGCTCCTTTGTCCATTCAGTTCTCCAGACAAGAATACTGGAGTGGGTAGCCATTCCTTTCTCCAGGGCATCGTACTGATGCAGGGATCAAACCCAGTTCTCCTGCATTGCCGGCGGTTTCTTTTCTGTCTGAGCCACAAAGGTCAAAAATAGTATCTATATATTAGGCAGTCATTGGTACGTAAAGAAAAAGAAATGAATTACTCCTTTCAGGTTATCTGTCTTTTCATGATTGGGTATAGTCAGGCACATTACCCAGATTTTAGGGTGTTACCATTTTTTAAAAAAATTAATGTGCTTTGCTTCTACTTTCTTCCAATAGACATGAAATTGAATATGTAAGACTCTGTCTAGGCATGGATTTATCGCTGGTGCTTTCGATTCTTTAGAGTAGAATATGTGTACAACAAACAACACTTTTATTTAATCAACAAATGTTATTGACCTCCTATTAAATTGTACTATCTATTCTTCATACCATAAATATAGAAATGAACTAACAAGGACAAGTCCCAGTCTTCACAGAATTTATATTTGGGGGGAGGCAGAGAAATTTAATATCAAACAAATAAGTACACACAATAATTTTAAATGGTAAGAAAAAGATATGAAGAAAATATAGTAAGATAAGGCTTCCCAGATGGTGCAGCAATAAAGAATCCATCAGTCAGTGCAGGAGACACGGCTAATGTGGGTTCATCCCTTAGTTGGGAAGATCCCCTGGAGAAGGAAATGTCAGACCACTCCAGTATACCTGTGGACAGAGGAGCATGGTGGGCTATAATCCATGTGGGCGCCAAGAGTCGGACACCACTGAGCACAGCACAGCACAAGAGCAACTACAGGTGGGGCATGGTAAGGAAAGTCCTCTCTAAGCAGATGATGTTGTAACTAAGACCAAAATGAAGAGAAAGAGAAAGCCGTTAGAGTTAGAGGAAGAGAATGACAGGCAGAGGACATTTGCTAATGCAAAACTGTGATAGAGCAACAGGCTTGATGAGTTCAAATACAAGCAAGAAGAATAATGCCAAATTAAGTTCATTCAATGAAAATTCTTCAGGAGTCTCATAGGAACCAGGGAAAACATAAAGAATTGGGATTTAAAGAAAGCAGAGACAATTCAGAGTCTTTTATAGCATGAACATTCTGAAATTGTGATTTGTTGACATTTCATAACATATTTTATAAATTATCCAAGTTTCAAGTGTATCTAAATCTATATATTGTAAGTTCATGAAATATTATTTAGTAAGTGCATATTAAATGCCAATGGATACTGTCCTCTTGATTAACTTTTAATATGAACTTAAAATAAGGCATGTTTAGTAGCATATTGTTTCATATCATATGAAAGCATTGTTTAACAGGTCTGTGCTTACTCAGTTGTGCATTCGTGCTTAGCTGTTAGATTCTTTGCGACCCCATGGACTGTAGCCCACCAGACTCCTCTTTCCATGGGGATTCTCCAGGCAAGAATACTGGAGTGGGTTGCCATGCCCTTCTCCAGGGAATTTTCCTAACCCAGGGATCAAACCCAGGTCTCCTGCATTACAGGTGGATTCTTTACCATCTGAGCCACCAAGGAAGCCCTTAACAGATCTACCCAAAGATTATGTAAGGAAATGTTCTTCATTGTACTTACTGTTTCCTAGTGATAAGGTCTTAGATTTAGTGGAGTTACAGAATAATTCCCTGTAGAAAAGTTAGGTCCAACGGTTATAGTTATTTGCCCCAAAGGATATTAACCAGTCTTATATTTAACAGAAAACTTATCCTGAATTCTTTTATTAAGTTTTCATAACTACTCACTTCCTCAAATGTTCTTTGATCAAGCCTTACCATCTCTCTGGTGTCCTTTTTAATCAGTACGTCAAATGAAATTGTCAATACCTATACATTTTATGGGCTTCCCGGGTGGCTCAGTGGTAAAGAATCCACCTGCAGTGCAGGAGCCATGTGTTCAATCCCTGGGTCAGGAAGATCTCCTGGAGAAGAAAATGGCAACCCACTCCAGTGTTCTTGCCTTAGAAATTCCATGGACAGAGGAGTCTGGCAGGCTACAGTCCATGGGGTTGCAAAGAGTCTAACAGAGCTAAGCATGAATGCATACATTTTATATTTATTTAAGAATCATGATTTTAACTTTTAGATCATTATATTTCAACAAACATATACATAATTTTTCGATCAACATATATATATATATGTAACGTAACAGATATGATGAAAAATGTAAATATCTTAATGCTTGTTTTTGTTCAGAATTTTGGTTTTCTTTTCTCCTGAGAATTGCTGCATAAATATTTGTTTAGGCTTGCCTGTACAAAGCTGTATTATATTGTTTATAATAATGTAAGACTTCCTCCAAGACAAAGACAACATTTGTGACATATTTGCATACAAATATATAGTTTTGAAGGAAAAAACCATTTGATTTTAAAAGCTTATTATAACAGTTGCATCTTATGTAAATATCTTTACTAATGTCTTACAAGTAAAAATATTATTTTATCATATGCATAAAGAAATAACATAATACTATCTCTTCAATAATATATTCCTTTGTGAGAAATTCTAGCACATACAAGTTTACTTTGAATGCCTTTAGCAAACTTAGAATTTTAAGTGTATAAATTGTAAATAATCCAGTTATTTTTTAACATGGATTTATATTTTTCTCAAGATCTGTGTACAGGGAAGAATGAGTGTGATCCATCATCGACCACACCTCTGTACACATTGATTTTACAGAATTTAAAAAATGCATAAATATAATCTAAGACTCCTCACAGACACCACGTGAGCATTTGTTTTGGGGTAGATAGTGATGTGCAGGGAAGGGAAGCATAGGTAGAAAAAAGGCTCATAATTCATTTGCAAAAGGATTCATGTACATACTTGAAGATAAGGATGCAACACACACTTGAAATATATACATTTGTAATGACATTCAAATACAGATTTTGAAAACAGGGAATATCATTATAAACAATGTACAATATAACATATCTGAAAGCAGATTTGAGAGCATCTGAATATTTATTAAGAAAAGCAAATGGGAAAACAGCATTGAGAACTGTTGTGCTTTGTATTTCACACTATCAGAGATAAAATTATTGTATAAAGTTGATTTGGAGAGGCTTATTTTCCTCACCCAGAGATAATTAGAAAAAGAATAAACTGGTCACAAATTATTTTAAAAAAGTAAAATAAACAAATGCAATAATAAAATTAAAAGGTTTTTTGCAGTAAAACATTTGGAAATATAAAAGAGAAAATAAGTAACATTCCACATACCCATGCATCTGCCTATTCAGATGACACCTCTGAGGAACTGAGTTAAAATATATGTAAAATAAAACATTCTGGCCATATGTCATCACGGGTAGACTATGTAACTCTAGTATTTGGACTGGAGAAGGCAATGGCACCCACTCCAGTACTCTTGCCTGGAAAATCCCATGGACGGAGGAGCCTGGTAGGCTGCAGTCCATGGGGTTGCGAAGAGTCAGACATGACTGAGCAACTTCACTCTCACTTTTCACTTTCCTGCACTGGAGAAGGAAATGGCAACAGACTCCATTGTTCTTGCCTGGAGAATCCCAGGGACGGGGGAGCCTGGTGGGCTGACGTCTGTGGGATCGCACAGTCGGACACGACTGAAGCAACGCAGCAGCAGCAGCAGCAGCAGTATTTGGACTGGTTAAAGGAAAACATTTTTTTCACCAGCAAAATTACTCTGAAATGCTGGGACCACAGCTAGAAGCAGGATTCTGGGAGAGATACTCAGTGGCCTCCAGCCAGGTAATTAAAAAGAAAAAAAGTAATAAGTACACTTTTCAGAGGAAAATTAAAGATGTAAAAGAACGCCTTTTGTATGCATTTTATCTGTAATAAATTTAAGCGAATTTACCATTATCTCCTTGAGAATAAATAGGAGTTAAAAAATGTTTTCAGTTAAATTCAGGAAAGTGATTGACAGATATATTCAGACACAGTTTGATAATCTTAACCCACATAAGTGGCCACTGTATGTAAGGTTCTTCCGAGCTGCTTTTAATAACCTTTACTCACTACAGTTCTCCCTAGTCCATCTTCATGATTCAAGTGAACTGTGTACTCTTATATGCATGCTCATGCTCAGTCGCTCAGTCATGTCTGACTTTTTGTCCTCAAGAACTGTAGCAGCCCACCAGGCTCCTCTGTCCATGGAATTTCCCAGGCAAGAAATACTGGAGCAGGTTGCTATTTCCTACTCCAAGGGATCTTCCCAAACCAGGGATTAAACCTGCATCTCCTGTGTCTCCTGCATTGGCAGGTGGATTCTTTACCACTGAGCCACCTGGGAAACCCCAGGAACTAAAAAGGGAAAAATAGTAGTTGATGAGCACATGAACCATATGAAAAAGATAATGGAATCAAGCCTGCCCACCTCTATTTCATTGTTTATGCTCTAGGACAGAATAATTTGCCCTATACGTTCATCTTTCTCATTAAGAAAGAGGTGGCTTTGGAGATAAATGAACATTTGTAGCTCTATGTTTTAGTAGATAAAATGAGTAGCTCTGCTGAATCTTGATTCAGATATATGAGTCACCCCTTGCTTTTCCAATTCTAAAGAGCCCTAGCAGAGAAGATGGGTCCTATGGTATTGTCCTAACAGAATGGAAATAACTCCAACTAATACAACTTCATTCTGTGGTCAGTGATCACACACTTTAAAATGCTGTCCCCACCACAAGCACACATGTAAGGTCACACCTGCACATTTGAAAAAATTCTGTTTCAATTCAGTTTCTCATTCATCTCTGTGGGACCAAGATGGCATGTGAGAAAGGCAGTGGGAAGGGGAAGTCTGTTACTGCATAGACTGCTCCTGAAAAATAAAAACAAAACAGAATGAAGTCTAACTTTTACTGGATTAATAATTTATCTTATCTAGGGATACAATTTTAAATAAATCACATTATATAGTTAGGTCTTTTAACTCAATGAAATGGTTTCTTTCAGTCTGTGTTTTAATGTGTAGTCATTATTTAAAACAAACATTATTTGTGGGATGGATATTCTCTTTTTCAAAGGGCAAAAAATTATCTGCAGGAAAGAAGATTAGGTGAGGTGTCCTCCGGACCCTGCCCAGGGGCAGGGATACTAGCGAGGAGGGGAGAGCACCCTGCACGTGCAGCGCCAAGCAGGAAGACCTCTCCCAAAAGGCACCGCGTCGATCCAGGGGATGCCGGGAAGGATGGCTTATATATCTGCACGGAAAAATTCTAGTAAACGGCCCAAATGGGTCTTCATCCAAAAGTCCAAGGTACCTAATCATCAAAATAACTTGGAGATTTTTCTCTTTAAAAGCATACTTGATGTTTATTTCAGTGTATCTAAAAATCATTGTAAATACTTTCAGGGATCTTTGTCAAACTTAATCTTTCTGCCTCCACCCACTCCCCAAAACCTGTCTGCTGCTGCTGCTTCTGCTAAGTGGCTTCAGTCGTGTCCAACTCTGTGCGACCCCATGGACGGCAGCCCACCAGGTGCCGCCGTCCCTGGGATTCTCCAGGCAAGAACACTGGAGTGTGTTGCCATTTCCTTCTCCAATGCATGAAAGTGAAAAGTGAAAGTGAAGTCGCTCAGTCGTGTCCGACTCTTCGCGACCCGGTGGACTGCAGCCTACCAGGCTCCTCCATCCATGGGATTTTCCAGGCAGGAGTACTGGAGTGGGGTACCATTGCCTTCTCCACCAAAACCTGTCTAGACATAGAGAAAGAGAAATAGAATACTGGAGTGGGTTGCTATTCCCTTCTCCAGGGGATCTTCTCAACTCAGGGATCAGACCTGGGTCTCCTGCATTGCAAGCAGATTCTTTACCATCTGAGCCACCAGAGAAGTCCAATATAAAAATATTTATTATGGAAAGATTATGAAGGATTTATTATCTAAAAGTTATGCCATATAAGCATGCTCTGAAAATATAAGGTGACAAGAAGTTCTGGTTTATCCTCAATATAATACAGTTATCTATGTAATTCTGGCAGAAAAATTATTTCTATATTGTTCGATCTAAAGTAGCATTATACAAGTAAATGAGGGATCTCCTCACAGCTAATTTCCTCGGGTACCTCATTGCTGCTCATAGACTAGTATGTGACCTTCACAGTTAAGGAAAAACAGAGTCGGTCTTACTCTGTATTCAAACACAGTCTATATGTTCAGATAACAGAACTAGCACCTTACAGATTGAAATTGAGCAGTCTCTTTTTAGTGGATCAACTTATCCACTCTGGGCTTCCCTGGTGGCTCAGCTGTAAAAAAAAAATCTGCCAGCAATGCAGGAGACCCAGGAGACGTGGGTTTGATCCCTGGTTTGGGAAGATCCCATGGAGGAGGAAATGGCAAACCACTGCAGTATCTTGCCTAGAGATTCCTATGGACAGAGGAGCCTGCCAGGCTACAGTCCATTGGGTTGCAAAGAGTCAGACAGGACTGAAGTGACTGAGCACATGCGCATTGATTCACTCAACCCAGTGCTAAGAGTAAATTGTTGGTTTGGGGCTAACATACACCAACTTTATCCATGGCCATTTTTTAAAAACAGTAGCCATGGCTTCTTGGATTCAAGAGAGAGACTTCATGACTGAACAAAACAGAATATTTCATGATCAAAATAATTCCAAATTCTCCATGCCATACTCAGTTTATATCCTGCCTCCAAGAAGGAGAACTTCATAAAGAATTTATAGGCTCCAGTATTACAGTGTGTGTGTGTGTGTGTGTGTGTGTGTGTGTATTACAGTGTTTTCCACTTTCTCTGCAGTAACAGCAGAGGCGCCAGGAGAGGTTTCTGCTGCATTTTTATCCATGGGATTTCTCCTCATCTTTTCATATCCTAGGATTTAAACACTATCAGTATACTCATCATTAATTATCCAAATATCCTCACTGACATTTTATGTGTCAGTGAGGATTCTGAGTTCCCATAAGAGGCATTTGAAAATAAGGTTTTCTAAATCAGTGAATTGTGTTAAAACAAATACGCACAACAAACAACTGAAAAATCTTCAGGCAAAAGCATTTCTGTTCAAGAGTGTTCTGTTTTGAAGAGATGTCAGATTCCTAGCAGAGAATGAGGAAAGTAGAGGATTATAATTTTATTTGAATTGCAAGCCCCTCTATGATTAATATCAATGACAATAGCCTCTGCAACTGAAACATGTAAATCCTCTCAAACACCTACTGGGTGGCAGAGTTAGTCAGGAAAGTAAGGCACTCTGCCTTCTCTGTCTGCTCTTCTTCCATCAGTACATTTTCAGACATTGCCCCAGTGCCTTTCCATTTGAGAGATTTCCTCTGATGTTCCATTCAGTTGCCCTGCCCTTGCTGACCAACAGACTCATGTTTTAATTGTGATTCTCAGAATACCAGGCCCTGCTTAAGTATCTCACTGTAGATATGCCCTCCTCCATTCTAGCTATGCGAGACTCAGTTCGATGATGTCTATTCTTCTAGTACTTATCTTCAGTCTTTAAAGAAAGTTTTGTGTTTCATTTTCTCAGAATCTACTAACTGCAGATTTTGCTAGTGAGTGGTGTTCACCCCAAGATAGTCTCCTTCAGGTTTTCTGAAAACTCTGAGGAAGCATGTGAAGGGAGAACCCCTAGAAAAAGAGGAGGTTTTATGGAAATGTCTAAGTGACAGTTCTCTTTACCCAGGAAATAAAAGATAGCATGCATATACCTTTGATTATCTCATAAGGGAAACCTTTGGATAACTGAAAGTTTTCTAGGAAGTCAACAAAAAACGCAGTTTATCCCACAAAAACTGAATTTTATTTATATATATTGGTGCTGGGAGCGAGCTCCACCCATGGCAAAGGTCATGAAGAAGGAGGCTTGGCATACGCAAAGGCGGGATCGAGCCTCAGGAGTCCCCCTGGAAATTCTCGAGCATCTACCCCCCAAACCAGAGTCTGCCTACTTTCTGCTTTGTGCTTTCACCTACACCTCTGACTTTACGGGGGGCTGTCCCCCACTACCTATCTCTGAAAAAAGAGTTAGCTTACAGCTCCAGTTAATAATTCCTGGGTGTGACAGTGTTTCAACCTACAAACTCCTTTGGAAGTCCTCTAGCCTGCCTGAATAGGTTTTTCCGGCCACATGTGATTGCTCAGAGCCTCCGATCTGTGAGAGGCATGAGATGTTCTAAACTGTCTAAATACAGATTCCTTTGAGCAGTTAAAAGATTGATTAGAAATTGTATTGGTGAAAGGATTTTCACTTGTTGGGCCAATGTTTGCTGCTAAGTTTCCATATCCCTTACCTGCTGTGTCCCTGGCAGTGTATTGATTAATATAATTGGTGTAAGTAGTAGCTTTAATGTTTGTAACCTGGGACCCTTGAGTTAATTCTTTTTCTTGTTGTAGCCCACCACACCTTTGCCCTATAGGAATGCAACTTTAATGCTTTTGGAGGGTGGCGCCTGACTAGTCACCTTTAGAGAAAATGTTTTCTGAAGAAAGGGTCTTAAAATGTTAACAGGCCTCTGGGCCAGAAGATGATGCAAATCACCTAAACTTTTGCATATGATAAGATTGCAGGAAGAAAGCCTGGCTTACTGCATGACTCTACCCCTTCCCCCATTATCCTCTATGCATAACTTAAGGTATAAAAACTACTTTGGAAAATAAAGTGCGGGCCTTGTTCACCGAAACTTGGTCTCCCCATGTCGTTCTTTCTCTCACCTTCTGGCTGAATTATTCAGCCTCTTTTCTCCACTGAATTTCCTCACTGAGCTATCCTTATTTCAGCCTCTTTTCTTCACTGAATTTTCCTACTGAGCTGTCCTTATTCTATTACTCTTTATATCCTTAATTAACATTTAATTAAGCAGTTGTTTCCTGATCCTCGCCAACGCCGTCCCCGCTTCGAATTCCCTGGATCCGCCGGGGCTGGACCCCGGCATATTGGCATGTTGGTTCAAAGTGATGTCTACTTGCTTCCTTTAACGAAAGTGAGAAAAGGACCACAGAAATGCTTACACAAAACACAAACTGCAAATAACACATTCAAGCAAGATTATTTTAGAGGCTTGTTATTGTAGTCAGAATATATGACAGTACCTTGTATATTTTAATCCAAATGTAAGTCTATGATATCACAATTACTGTTAGAATCACCTTGCTCCTATAATTTCAAATATTCATTTGTATTAATTTTAGTGAAGAATACATATTCAATATTCATCAGTTTATGTTTTCATTATTCATTAAATAAAATGACAGCCTGCACACTCTCCTTCCTCCAGTGCATGCTGAGAGAGCAAAATGAAAATGAAAGAGCCCCAGCAATGGTATAGATGTTGCCTTGACTAGAATGCTAATACCTTTTCCAAATGCTACTTTGTCAGAAAGAGGAGAATGGTACTGGAGATTCAAAAGGCTGATACATAATATGCCATATACAGCTGGCTGAAGGGAGAGAGTGAAGAATTATGATTAGGAGAGTTTAGACAGGAATACAAATTTCCTACTATGGGAGATATATTCCAGTTCTTCTGGTATTTGATTTTAAGTTGGGATACTTTGGAAATGAATACTAAAGATAATTTTGGATAGTCTTCAGAATATTCCCACAATAACAAAATCATGAATCATTTATAATCGACTGACAACATCTGTTAGCATTAGAAAAAGATACACCCCTTTTTATATGCGACTGAAATATTAGAAGCAGGCTTCCCTGGTTGCTCAGACAGTAAAGAATCTGCCTGCAATGCAGGAGACATGGGTTTGATCACTGAGCCAGGTGGATCCCCTTGAGGAAGAAATGGCAACCCATTCCAGTAGTCTTGCCTAGAGAATCTCTTGGACAGAGAAGCCTGGCAGGTGACTGAAGCTACTTAGCACTAGCACTAGCAAGCACAGTCAGTCAGTTCAGTCACTCAGTGGTGTCTGGCTCTTTGCAACCCACGGACTGTAGCATGCCAGGCTTCCCTGTCCATCATCAACTCCTGGAGCTTACTCAGTCTCATGTTCATCAAGTCAGTGATGCCATCTGACCATCTTATCCTCTATCATCCCCTTTTCCTCCCAACTTCAATCTTTCCCAGCTCAGGATCTTTTCCAATGAGTCAGCCCTTCACATCAGATGGCCAAGGTATTGGAGTTTCAGCTTCAGCATCAGTACTTCCAATGAATATTCAGGACTGATTTCCTTTAGAATTGACTGGTTTGATTTCCCTGAAGTCCAGGGGACTCTCAAGAGTCTTCAGCATCGCAGTTCAAAAGCATCAATTCTTCAGTGCTCAGCTTTCTTTACAGTCCAACTCTCGCATCCATACATGACTACTGAAGAAACATAGCTTTGACTAGATGGACCTTTGTTGGCAAAGTAATGTCTCTGCTTTTTAATATGCTGTCTACGTTGGTTATAGCTTTTCTTCCAAGGAGCAAGTGTCTTTTAATTTCATGGCTGCAGTCACCATCTACAGTGATTTTGGAGCCCCCCAAAATAAAGTCAGCCACTGTTTCCACTGTTTCTCCATCTATTTGCCATGAAGTGATGGGACTGGATGCCATGATCTTAGTTTTCTGAATGTTGAGTTTTAAGCCAACATTTTCACCCTCCTCTTTCAGTTTCATCAAGAGTCTCTTTAGTTCTTTTTTGCTTTCTGCCATAAAGGTAGTGTCATCTACATATCTGAGGTTATTGATATCTCTCCTGTCAATCTTGATTCTAGCTTTTGCTTCATCTGGCCTGGCATTTTGCATGATGTAATCTGCATATAAGTTAAATAAGCAGGGTAACAAAACACAGTCTTGACGTACTCCTTTCCCAGTTTAGAACCAGTCTGTTGTTACCTGTGCCATTCTAATCGTTGCTTCTTGACCTGCATACAAATTTCACAGGAGGCGGGTAAGGTGGTCTGATGTTCCCATCTCTTTAAGAATTTTCCAAAATTTGTTGTGATCCACACCATCAAAAGCTTTGACATAGTCAACAAAGCGGAAGTAGATATTTTTCTGGAACTCTCTTGTTTTTTCTTTGATCCAGCAGATGTTGGCAATTTGACCTCTGGTTCCTCTGCCTTTTCTAAATCCAGCTTGACCATCTGGACATTCATAGTTCATGTACTTTTGAAGCCTGGTTTGGAGCAATGTTTTGCTAGCGTGTGAGATGAGTGCAATTGTACAGTAGTTCGAACATTCTTCCCTGGTGGCTCACCTGGTAAAGAATCCGCCTGCAATGCGGGAAGGGAATGGCTATCCGCTCCAGTATTCTGTCCTGGAGAATTCCATGGACTATATAGTCCATGGGGTCGCAAAGAGTTGGACACAACTGAGCCACTTTCACTTTCACTAGCAAGCACAGAAGAGTTTATATGAAGAAGACTGTGGAAGGTTTCTCCACATCCAACCAAGGTGAAATTATTGTTCCTCCAACATGTCTTCTGTAGCTGTGATCTTTAGGAATAGACTCAAAAATTACCTTTGCCAGAAGAAATCTTTAGTTTTTCACTCCATAAATAAAGGATATTTATTGAGTTAATTGTCTATACTTAACATTGTAAGAAACCTGCCATCCTGTTTTACACAGGAACTGTAAATGACAACCCAGTCGAGTATTCTTGCCTGGAGAATCCCATGGACAGAGGAGCCAAGTGGGCTACAGTCCATGGGGTCACAAAGAGTCGGACACCAGTGAGTGACTAAACAACAACCATATTGCATTCTCACTCACAGTGCATACACATTCTAGTTACTCATCATTTTCATCACCAGCATTTCTGAAGTTCTTATTTCCCTTCTTCTCCTTTTTGCTTCTTCTGTTTACCCTCCTTTCTTCTTTTTTTCCTCCTTCTCCTTCTCACTGTAATAAGTATAAAGCAATGTCTCCTTATGGCTTTTATTTGCATTTTGCTAATGAGTAATGATTTTGAATATCATTTCACAAACTTATGTGCCTCCAATATATACTCTTTCAGGAAATGTCTTCAAATAATTTATCCATCTTTAAATTAGTTTGTCTTCTTATTGTGTTTTAGCAGTTATATATATTCTCAATAGAAGACTTTAGTCAGATATATATATGCCCATATTTATTCTTAATCAATGGCTTATCTTTTTAGTTTCTTTGAACAGCACGTATTTTAAATTTTGATAAGTTATAACTTATTAATTAATTCTATTTTATAATTTACACTTTTTTGATCTAAGAACTTTTGCCTAATCTGAGATCATGAATATATTCTTCTATTTTCCTCTATAGTTTTATGTCTTTGCATTTAGATCTAGAGTTATTTTGTATGAATATTTAAATATTCAAGTCCTATATTTTTAAGGTCGTCAATCTCCATTGAATTACTTGGGCTCCTTTGTTTAAAAATATATATATACCTTAACTGTGTAGGTCTATTCCCAGAGTCACTATTATATTCAATTTATTTATAAACCTGTCACATTATGCTTAAATCACATTGCTTTGTTTACTCTAGCTTAATAATGATTTTTAAAATCAGGTAGTATAAGTCCTCCAACTTGAATAATTGGACTACATGAACTCAACTAGGATATGGGGATACATTGAAAAATAAAGCAACCTGAGAAATACTGAGTTAACCTACTAGACATGATGTTCCAAAAGGCCAGGGCTCTGTCTGTGTGCTCATCAGTGTATATTTGGCTTCTGGCAAGATATATGATATAAAAATTATCTTTACAGACAATTTCTGGTTATATGAAATAATACAAAGTAAATCTTTTGTGGAGTTTCTAAATACCTTCAGACTTTAGCAGTGTTTTGGAAGAGTTGCTTCAAAGTTAATAATTAAATCAGGTTTAATCACAAGTGACATGTCCCAGGCTTTTCTAAACTCCTGTGACTTGTGACTTTGGATTTTTTTCTTAGCCTTCTTTATGCTTCATATTTATCTGTTGAAATAGTTGCATCTGCTTCACTAGAACTGTCTTAGTATATGTACAAAGTTTAGATATTAACTGGCACAACTAATGCTAAATGAATAAAGGTAACTATTATCAGTGTCATTGTCAACATCACCACAGCCTTAGTCCCAGTAAGTCTTCATTTAAGGACAGACTGGCTTCTTTTGTTGGGGGAGTAGGGAATAGTGGTAATGGCCAGTGACAGTGCTTTAATGCAAAAGTGTCTGCTCTACTGGGGCTTAGCAGGTGGTTCAGAGGTAAGAATCCACCTGCCAAGCTTAAAATGCAAGTTCATTCCCTGGGTCAGGAAGACCCCCTGGAAAAGGAAATGGCAACCCACTCCAGCGTTATTGTCTGGGAAGTCCCACAGACAGAGGAGACTGGCCTACTGCAGTCCATGGGGTCACACAGAGTGAGATACGACTTAGCAATTAAACAACAACATCTGCTTTAATACTAAGCTGCTGTTTTTTGATCCCCCTTTGAATCAACAGTGGTGTCATTCTGTTTTGTTTTCTCTTCTCTTCAAAGGTACCTCTATTTTGTTTATCACTTGTGTTTTCCTACTCCTGGGATTGTGAAACAGAAGTAATCATACACAATAGTTCCTTTTTTTGGAGTATTCATGACAGGCAAATCAAGCTCAGTTCCAGTGGTGATTTTGTGAATAAATGGACCAAGCAGGGTGAGTAGCAAAACTAAGACATCTTGAAAATGTGATGCTAGTATATAACTTCAGCATATTTATTAAAATAATAAGCAGCAAATAATGGAAATTTCAGTGATTCACATATATTCCTGATGATATTATTCATCAGACTCCCTAAAGTTCTCTCAAGATTGCCCTTTGTGTAGATAAAAATCACATTCCTGTTAGATAACATTCAATTCTAACTCTTGTCTTTATTTAAATCATAGTCTAGAAATGGAAAAATCAATGTGTCCTTTGCCCAAATAAACTAATTTATGCTTATGAAATACTACAGACTAGTGATACCCTAGTCTGGGTATCTAATGGAAATTGTTTCTTGTGATTGACCAGTTCCTTTCCTGTTATATGTGGGATTGTCATGCTACTGACATCAACAGGCCACAGAATGTCTGAAGGCATCTTCTAAAAATCCTGAGAATAGGAGACATTTTAGGGAGAAGAGAAGGGATTTCTGACTTTGGTATGCATCGAGCTGATATTTTCAATCTAACTCTTTGTGCAAGTGTTAAAGGACAATATTCATTCTGTCTTACATGAAATGTCTTTCTAATAGAATACTCATTTTATGGAAAAGGAAATCAATTGAAGTGTTATCACCTTGCTCTTATCTAGATCATTCTACAAACAGGTTTGAAACTCATTTATATTCCTATAGGCCTTAGGCATTTTCTAAGGCAACTATTGATGCATTTTGAATCAGAGGAATATAAGAGGCAAAGAAGTTTACACGTACGTTTTTTCCTTGAATTCTCATAATATGTTGAACAAAAAGATGTGTGTGAAGGAGAGAAGGAATGGGAACAGGTAAATAACTGTCAGAAAAATTCAGCATAAAGCAAATGAGAAACAACATATGGAGAAAGATAGTAGTTATACTTTGGACTCTGCAGGGGGATTTTTACAAAGAGAATCGTATGTGTGTGCTAGCTTGTGCTCAGTTGCTCAGTTGTGTCTTTGTGACCCCATGGACTATAAGCCACCAGGGTCCTCTGTCCATGGGATTTTCCAGGCAAGAATACAGGAGTAGGTTGCCATGTCCTACTCCAGGGGATCTTTCCAACTCAGGGATTGAACCTGCGTCTCTTGCATCTCCTGCATTGGCAGGCAGATTCTTTACTGCCGGTCCGCCTGGGAAGCCTCTGTGTATCCATATACATAGTATAATTTACATATGGGAAATATAATTTCATGCATCAATATATATATTTTTTTATTTTTCTGAAAGCACTAATGCTAAATTTTATCATTCCCATCTTTTCATCTACATAACAAAATAAGAAGCCAATAATACATTTCTCCTTTTTCCTATGTTACAGGCAAGCATGGTTTTAGATTACTTTTTTCAGTTTCTTTCAAATTCTATATAGGATTTCTCTATAGAAAAGAAAAAAGGGACCTTCTTTACCAGTCAGCCTGATTCCCACCAGCATTCAGTGACTTCTCCATTCTGTAGAGCAGTAATTCAGAACTAAAAAAGTTTGGCCTGTTACCAATTATTAGTTAGAAATATTTCCTTCATATATACCTATTCATAAGGCACTTTGAAAGGGGAGGCTTTTGTCTTAAAAGTGAAGTGCTGAATAATAATTTGTGACATCAAATACATCTTTGGATGATCATCTCTGTCTTTTATCTCCCAAAAGCTCCTGAAAACTGTTATATTGGTTATTGTGGTTCAGACAGTATTCTACTTAATGTGAAGTGAGAGCTAAACTTCAATTTCTTTTCTGCAGCCTCTTATAATTTTATCAGTAATTTGAGTGCTTTATAAACAGGAGAGGTTAAAAGAGTTAGTCATAATGAAAGAAAGAATGCAAGTAATATTTTCAGCATATTTATAGGTAGCACATACTTGAAGTTGACATTAAAATTTTACATTAAGACCTTCATGAAAGTCTTTCAGCATATATTTAATGATGAGTCTACTATGTGGGTTTAAAAGTATTTATCCACAAGAAAATCTCCTAGTAAAAGTGCCTGCATTTAGCATAATAAGGCACTTAGACTCTACTGTTACTCTTACCTTGTCACTCTAGTGGTCTCGCAGTGCATTTTTCTTAGTTTTCGTCTAAGAATTATTTTAAGGTACAGGAAGCATATAATTTAGAGTATAGTTTGATGTTAGGACCAAAGAGAGCTATAAGTGTGGTGACAGCACTTTCTGTTTATTTATTTAGAATAATATAAAATAAATACATGTTTTTCTATGCAAAACATTTTCTGTGTAGAAACAAGCACAAACATATATACATTTTGATTCTTGTAGAAAAATAACTTTAAAATGCTTAGAAAAGTTTCCTGTCTGTTGGAAGTTAATTAATGTAAAAAAAAAAAAAGTATCCGTACCTGTGGTATTGTGAATTGTAGTAAGGAATATGTATTAGGTCTTTGTCCACATTTCTGGCACAGAGCTCCTAAAATCCTTAGATTTCCTAAGTGTTGAGAGCAACAAAGGTGTCTTTTGTTATGTTAATGAGACAACCAGTAAGACTGCAGGTTGCAGCCAATGATTTAATCAGTCTAATGAGGCCTCCATAAAACCCCAGGAGAACAGAATTATAAGAGCTTTCATGTTGGGGAACCCCCACCCATGTACAATCATGCCAAACCCCAGGCTCCGGAAGGACAGAAGTGCCTTTGGTCAGGACCTGGCCTTCTGTATTTCATCATCTGGCTGTTGATTCCTGTCCTTTAAGATCTTTGGTAATAGATCAGTGATCTCCTGAGTAAAAAGCTTTCTTGAGTTCTGTGAGCCATTCCAGCAACCTAGTTGAACCCAAGGCATGGATCATGGAAATCTTTGATTTAACGACAGTCAGAAATATAGTGGGGTGTAATTGATACCTGCAGTGGGGTGTAGGGGGAGTGATCTTGCATCCTTAGCCTGTGGGATTGGACATTATCTCTGGGTAAATATGGTCAGTTGGACTTCCCAGGTGGCCGAGTGGTAAAGAACCTGCCTGCCAATCCAGGAGAAGCAGGAGTCATGGATTCCATCCTTGAGAGGGGAAGATCCCCTGGAGGAGGAAATGGCAACCTGCTCCAGTAGTCTTGCCTGGGAAATGTCATGGACAGAGGATCCTACTGGGCTACAGTCCACGGGGCTGCAGAGAGTCGGACACAACTGATCTTGCACATACCAGACAGGGTCAGAAAGGAGTGGGATTGTAGGACACCCAGCTGGTGTCCAAGGATTGCTTGTTGGTGGGGGAGAACCTCCCCTCCACATGATGAAATTCGGTTCAGGAAGCTAAAAGAACACCTCTCCTGAGAAAGAAGGTCATAAATTGACTGAAGTTGAGTTCTAAATATAGACTCTCAAGGAAGGATTTTGTTTAAGATGGGAGAACTATAAACATATAAAATCTTACTGGAAAGATCCAATACTGAAATAAAGAGTGAATACAAATCAGAGAATGGGAATAATAAACTCTCATGAAACAGAAAGCAATGGAATTGATCATACCAAGGGATTACCTAAAATGAGACTAAGGACACATCCACACGCACAAAGGAAAAATAAATGTGTGTGGATAAATATTCTGTAGCTTTTATATAGGAACTATGTGGAATAAGGGGAAAAAATACTGGAGATCTGAGGTTGTACATTGTCTTCTAGGATTTTATCCCATATGATTTTATGTCTCCCTTCATCCAATGCACCATTCCACCCTCTCCAATTTCCCCAAATTTTCTACCATCTGCTCTAACATAGACCATCCATGGTCTAACATCAGAAAATCACCATCATCTTTTGCTTTGAAGAGACCCTTCGCTTTTTTCATTTAATAGTATCTGGTTTTCTATAGCTTTCATTACTTATTTTGTTGCCCTTCCAAGAAAAGGTTTTTACTTGATTGGATTTTATTTGATTTTTTACCTAACTGTACCCTAAATAGCACAGAATTGTTAGTGGGTATTATCCTATTTGCTCTTTACAGCTATTTCCAGATTATCACTCTTCATTCAAAACCTCTTCACTGTGGTCATCTAGGAATCTTCAGGTCAGCTCTACCCAGTCAGAAGTTTTCAGTTATCTTTCCCAGAGTTGTCCTTAGCAACAGGTTGAACACCATGCAGGTGATCCACCTACCACACTTGCCTCTCGGTTATTTCATATCTGCACTTCAAAATATTTTCCTCTAGAACCCCACACTTGAATATACAATGATATTCTAGAACTCGATACTGTCCATTATTTTACTACCCCCAATATTTCAATTTCAAACATCCTATTCCCCATGAATTCTTTTGTTGTTCCAGCTTACTTATCTAGGAAATAAGACTGCATTAATGATTGTGTGACTCATTGGAGTCCTTTGTTGACACAAAACAATTGTTTCTAACTATCTCCAAATCTTTATAGATTTAGCAATTCTTTCTGTCCTAACATTACCTTCTCTAATATATTGCCTTTCCCACAGTCATTCTCACTATCAAGTACAATTTATTTTTGCTATATTATTTACAATAATCTCTACTAGTTGAAAATGTGTCATATCCTTGCTTATTCATTGCTAACTCAGTCACTACAATGCAAGCTCTCTGAACACAGAGAATTTTTCTCCCATTTTCTATTACATCCCCAAGTTTGCCATAGAGTAGGCAACAGTAAGAGCTTCCTAGGTGGTGCTGGTGGTAAAGAACTCACCTGCCAATACAAGAGACATAAGAAAAACGGGTTCAGTCCCTGAGTCAGGAAGATGCTTTGGAGTAGGGCATGGCAACCCATTCCAGTATTTTTTCCTGAGAATCCCCATGGACAGAGGAGCCTGGCAGGCTACAGTTCATAGAGTCAAAAAAAGTCAGACATGACTGAAGCAACTTAACATGCATGCACAAGCAACAGTAAATATCTTCATTAAATAAGTGAATGAATTAACTGATTGTCACTTCCACTCTACTGAATCTATTTAAATACAGATGGTAGCCTGCATTTATACTCTAGTTCTATCAATACTTAGAGTCAAACCATGCATTACTGTTTCAATTGTGGGTTAGATCATTACAAATACATAATTATTTTGGAACAATAGAGAAAAAACTATGTAATTTATTTTGTTCTTAAACTTGCTATTTTGTAATACTTGTTTTCTTAATTAGTATTTATCAAAAAATACTTCTCATGTAAGCTTAAAGATATTAGAAACAGGGAAGCCAATGTTTAAATTAAACACTACTGTTAGAAATTGGGTCATATTCTCTTTATATTGTGAAAGCACAAATTCTGCACTCTGAAAAAGAATTTTTTAATTAATTTTGTCAAGCTAGGTAAAAAATATATATGTATCATGTGGTATCCATTTTCACATCACTGCTTATCATGTGTGTACATTTATGTATTTCATTACAGGGTTATATATGCAAGTATATATATATATATATATATATATATATATATATATATATACACACACATACATATATATGCAAGTATAAATAAGTAGGCTGAACTTAATGGGTGATTCAAGTGCTTCTTCATTTTTTTAAAAATTTTACTGTAAGTGAATTTCACTTACTGCATTAGGTTTCCTGTAAAATCTAACTTCTACCTAGATGCAATTCTATCTTTCTTGAATAATGATAATTATAAGGCTAAGAACTTGGCAAAGCTTTCCCTGGTAGCTCAGATGGTAAAAAATCTGCCTGCAATGCAGGAGACCTGGGTTCATTCCCTGGGCTGGGAAGATCCCCTGGAGGAAGACATGGCAACCCACTCTAGTGTTCTTCCCTGGAGGATCTTCATGGACAGAGGAGCCTGGCGGCTACAGTCCATGGGGTCACAGAGTTGGACACGACTGAGCGACTGCGTACAGACACAGAAAGAAAGTGTTATATATTGGCCTTAAAAATATAAGTTTCCTTGAAAAAAAATGTACTTCTTTTAGATGAAAAATAAAGAAATATGTATGAGACATTAGGAATAGGTAAAGCTATACAAATGAAAGATATTATTAACTAGTAATACTTTGAGTTACATATGTATTTAATGGGGCTTCCCTGGTGGCTCATGCAGTAAAGAATCTACCTGCCATTCTGGGTTCTATTCCTAGGTCGGCAAGATCCCCTGGAGAAGGGAATGTTATGCCTAAATATAACCAGTTTATTAGCAAGTATACTTTAATAGTGTTATTCCATTTCAAATTCTACAGCAGACAGTAAATATAATTGTATAGATAATGCCATCCACTGAAATATTTTTCATAGTTATCATTTTCTTTGGCTCGCTCTATTTCTTTATTATCCTACGTTTGTCCTCTAA
This sequence comes from Bos indicus x Bos taurus, assembly GCF_003369695.1. Taxonomy (NCBI): domain Eukaryota; kingdom Metazoa; phylum Chordata; class Mammalia; order Artiodactyla; family Bovidae; genus Bos; species Bos indicus x Bos taurus. The sequence goes on along the minus strand of NC_040102.1, from coordinate 9,715,089 downwards.
TCCTTTCTACACTCTAATTTGTGCAGTCCAAAAACAACTAAAACCCATCTACTTTTGGAATAAGAACAAATTCATTGTCTTCTTGTATTCCTCCAATTCAAGCCTATCTCCTATTGCATACCACATTGCATAACCAAATCAAATAGTCACTTAAGGAAACTAATATAATTGATGAAAAATTTTAATTTCTAAATGAATTCTACCAACCTCCTCAGTAATCTTCTGCCATTATTCCATAACTATCAGTAATATATTTCAATGATAAATAATAAAGTAGAAAAATGTAATGGCAGAAGTAATAATTATAGTAAAATTTATTCAAGTTTTGTTTATTGCTGGATTTGTCACAGAAATGCTGTCTCTGGGACTCCCAGGTGGCTCAGTGGGTAAAAAGTCCACCTGCAATGCAGGAGATGCAGAAGATTCAGGTTCAGTCCCTGAGTCAGGAAAATTCCCTGGAGAAGGAAATGGCAATCCACTCCAGTAGTCTTGCCTGGAAAATTCCATGGTCAGAAGAGCCTGGTGGGCCAAAGTCTGTGTGGTCACAAAAAGTCAGACACAACTGAGGAACTGAGCATTCATGCACCCTTGTCACACTGTCATAGACCTGTTGACAGGCATGTCTCCCACACTTGATTGATTAAAAGGGAGGGATGATAATACTTACAGTCGAATGAATATTATACATAGAATGAAGATAGTGCATTTTACTCTCTCCAGCAATCTATTATCTCATCTAATTTCAACTTTATGTGATTTCCTGAATTAAAACCACCCATCCTACTTATAGCCTATATATTACACTCCAGTGTTTTAGCTAAAAATTTTCACTAGAGTATGCCCTTCATTGAGAGCTCACATAGGTGATATGCCAGTCCTCAAGAATACTGTTCTTTGAATCTTTTGAGACATAGAGACTTCATATTGAATTTTCCAGAAATGCTCATAGACACCTTCTCAGAGAGACTTGGTGTCTATGGTTTCCGGTCAGACTCAAGTAGGTCTAACCAACACAAGTCCTCAGAAGGCTTTTCTGTCATTCGTTGTAACCTGGCATATGGTGCGGCACTAGCAAAGATGACTGTTGCTTTAATGATGATGTGTATTTTGTTAGATAAACACAAATCAAGTGTTTGGTGATTGACTGTGATAGTTTGCCCCTCTCAGCTACACACACACACACACACACACACACACACACACAGTGTTACATATAATTTCAATGGCTGTGTCAAATCTTGTGAAACAAAGTTGCAATGAGCCACAATTCTCTTGTTTAATATCTATTTGTTTGATATTCATTGTTTTAAGATTAAGCACAACTGGAGAATAGATAACTTTGCTTAGGAGAATGTAACTGAGGTATCATAATTTTTAAATATGCAAATAAAATGATTTCTCATATGTTGTAAATGTTCACAAAATAATATTTTACACAGAAGGGAACAGTTGAGATTTTTAACTCATAAAGGATCAAAAATCCAAATTTTTTTCATTATCAGCCCTCAAAAGAAATAAATTAATCATAAATGTATTTAATGTTGAAGTTATCCTAATTTTTAAATGAAATCAGAACATACTGAAGTCTAACCTCTCATTTTTCCTGCTATATATTTAAAATGTGTGTATATTGAAGCAAGTGTTTATGAACTGTTTTAATCAGTGTTGCTACATCATATTTATTTAAAACAATTGTTCAAGGAAAACAGTTAAAGTTAATGTACAATAAGGAAATCTAGAGTTTCAAATCTTAATTTTGAAAATCTCACAGATGGTAAACAGTAGTTTACAGATATGTTGAGAGAAATTAAAAATTAAGTAATTAAAACATAAATGGGAAAAATTGAATAGACTCAAGATATTAATTTCTATATAAATGCATTAAAAAGATAAAGATAATGAAATACTTATATTAAGTGACATATTATTTTATTTTCACAAAATACCATTGTTCTCCACTCGAATGATATTGATTATAGATTTTTTTATAATTCAGCAATATTACAGTATATAGTATGTGTATTTCCACAATTGAGGGTGCTTTTTAAAATTACTTTTTATACACTTTCTCTTTTAAAACCATAAGAAATATATAGGAAAAACAATTCAGTGCTAATGTAACAACAAGGTTACAAATCTAAACATATATGTCACTACAGAAAAGTTACAGTTCTCATGGTAACATTATATTATCAACATTATAGAGCCTGCACAATAAAATATGTATTTAGAAACCTAACTGGTAATTTAAAATAACACATGTAATATATATTAAATGAGGATGAGTTAACATCCCTAGGAGAACCTTAATTTATCTAGTTTTGTATTAATATGTCTTAAATTAATAACATCTTACTATCAATATTAGAAAACTTCAATGTACAGTTTTATAGTCACCCTGTGCTTGAATTCTTTTGCCCTTTTTCTTCTTCCATGGATTTATTATAAAACTGCATACAAAGAGTTGGAAATATGTTGAGATGGTATGTTTTATACATTATATTATTAGCCTCAGCATTTTTTCCAGGGTAATGTTCTGCTATTACCATATTTTATGATAATATGATAACTCTACATCTGATAGAAAAACAAATCAGATGGAAGCCATACTGTCAGAGTGTCCAGATGCAAAGCTTCCATTCTTGAATTCTTCATAAAATATTTATGAGCTTATTTAAATAATAATGAAATGGAATACACACAGTGCCATTGTTTAAGAATTATGCTGCATATGTAATACTAGAGGGACTCCTCATCACAGGAAACCTAGGTTTCCAGCTAAGAACCAGATTCCATGTCGCACAGTTCCAACCTGGTTATTCAACTGCAAGAACACATTGAAATAGACCCTGATAACTTGTGATCTCTAAAAGTATTGATTACACAAACCATTTTCATACACCACCTTACACAAAAATGCGTGTATATATACATATATATATATATATATATACACACACACACACACACACATAGACCATTACTATTCAATACTTTGGTGATTCTTATAATTCCAATCATATTAAAATTAATTTAGAAATGTCATTACATTTCTAATATACAGGGTATATGTTTATAAGCTATCTTCCACATAAACCTGAAAATGTAAACTAAGTTAAGTTTATAGAGAAATATGAATCTTTGGACAACTTTTAATTAGAGAGTGTTTTGGTTTTTAGATCCTAAAGGCATTTTGAGTGCTCAGTGAGGTTCAAGAAATTAGAAGATAATGAGTCACATTTTATTTTTCAGTGGAATTAGGATTGAAGCACTTATATATTTTATTTTATTCCCAACTCTCACTGAATTGGAGATCTTAGTTTAGAGTTGTTCCCAGTGAAATATCCTTGTTTTATCGCAGAAAGAATTCCGAGACAAGACAGGAAGGTTCATAAAGCAAAGTGAGGATTTATTTAAACAACAGTAGGCTCTTGACTTCCCTGGTGGCTCAGACAGTAAAGCGTCTGCCTACAATGCGGGAGACCCAGGTTCAATCCCTTGGTCGGGAAGATCCTCTGGAGAAGGAAATGGCAACCCACTCCAGTACTCTTGCCTGGAAAATCCCCTGGACAGAGGAGCGTGGTAGGCCACAGTCCATGGGGTCGCAAAGAGTCGGACACAACTGAGCGACGTCACTCGTCACTCAGGCTCTTCATAGATGAGAGCAAGCAGTTTCAGGTAAATAGTTGCCCTGAGTTTCTTTGGCAAGTAGGTTAAATGGCGTAAACAAATGCAGAGGTGGAATGTTCCATGGGGAGGGAGGAGTTTAAGGGCTGTATTTTCTGATTTTCATCCCAGAACCACTTTCCAGAGGGGAAGAAAGATTTTTGTTCTTATTTAGCTTTGATTGGCGGAGAAGACAATGGCACCCCACTCCAGTACTCTTGCCTGGAAAATCCCATGGACGGAGGAGCCTGATAGTCAGCAGTCCATGGGGTCGAGAACAGTCCGACATGACTGAGTGACTTCACTTTCATGCGTTGGAGAAGGAAATGGCAACCCACTCCAGTGTTCTTGCCTGGAGAATCCCAGGGATGGGGGAGCCTGGTGGGCTGTCATCTATGGGGTCGCACAGAGTCGGACAGGACTGAAACGATTTAGCAGCAGCAGCAGCAGCAGCAGCAGCAGCAGCAGCTTTGATTGGAAGTGTCATGGCATTTGTACATGAGGGAGTTTTTTTATCTACAAGGCTAATTTTATTGTGATGGGAGTACAAGGAGCAGCAAATTACATTTGAGCTCAGGAGATTCCTGCCTTTTCCCACCTTCTTTACCTCCAGGACACATAGCACCCCAAAGTGTGTAGCTTTCAGTCAGCCAGAAGGGTCCTGCTTTTTTTTGTCTGCCATGAACCCTTACTTTTACAGAATGTGTGGTTTTGTGCCATCTGGACTGCACCCCCTCTGCTCATACCTTGCTACCTGTCTGTTGTAACATTGACATTGACATTGAAGTCGCTCAGTCATGTCCGACTCTTTGTGACCCCATGGACTATAGCCTACCAGGCTCCTCCATCCATGTAACTTTCCAGGCAAGAGTACTGGAGTGGGTTGCCATTTCCTTCTCCAGGAGCTCTTTCCGACTAAGGGATCGAACCTGGGTCTCCCTCATTGTAGGCAGACGCTTTACCGTCTGAGCCACCAGGAAAGTCCCGTCTGTTTTAACAGTCAGTAGATTATAAGTTGCTTAAAAGTTAATTGGTGTCTCATTTAAAACAATTCCTTACAATAGTGCTATACCTTGTGGGTGCTCAGTAATTGCTGTTTTATGGAAATAATGTGCCATAAGGTAATCATCCTAAAGGATGATGCCATCAAAGTTTTGCATTCAATATGTCAGCAAATCAGGAAGACCCAGCAGTCGCCACAGGACTCGAAAAGGTCAATCCTCATCCCAAACCTCAAGAAGCGTAGTGCTAAAGAGTATGCTAACCATCAGACAGTTGCACTCACCTCCCAAGCTAGAAAGGTCATGCCTAAAATGTTGCATGCTAGGCTTCAGTATTATGTGAATCAAGAACTTCCAGATGTCCAAGTTGGGTTTAGAAAACGAAGTGGAACCAAAGATCAAATTGCCAACATTTGCTGGATCATAGAGAAAGCTAGGGAATTCCACAAAAACATCTAACTCTGTTTCATTGACTATGCTACAGCCTTTGTGTGGATCATAATTAACTTTGGAAAGCTCTTAAAGAGATGGGAATACCAGACCATCTTACCTGTCTCTTGAGAAACCTGTATGTAGGTTAAGAAGCAACAGTTAGAACCCTGTATGGAGCAACTGATTGGTTCAAGATTGAGAACTGATTGGTAAAACAGGGCTGTCTGCTGTCAACCTGTTTGTTTAATAAATATGCTGAGCTCATCATGAGAAATGTTGGACTGGATGAGTCACAAGATGGAATCAAGATAGGTGGGAGAAACATCAATAACCTCACATACGTGGATGATGCCACTCCATTGGCAAAAAGTGAAGAGGAACTAAAGAGCCTTTTGATGAGGGTGAGGGAGGAGAGTGAAGAGCCAGCTTACCACCAAATATTAAAAAATCCAAGATCATGGCATTTGCCCCATTACTGCATGGCAAACAGAAGGGGAAAAGGTGGAAGTAGTGACAGATTTCCTCTTCTTGGGCTCCAAAATCACTGTGGATGGTGACTGCGGCCATGAAATCAGAAGACATTTGCTTCTTGGCAGGAAAGCTATGACAAACCTAGACAGGGTGTTGAAAGGCAGAGACATTACTCTGCCGACAAAGGTCTGTATAGTCAAGGTTATGGTCTTCCCAGTGGTCACATACAGTTGTGAGAGCTGGACTGTAAAGAAGGCGGGACACTGAAGAATTGATGCCTTCAAACTGTAGTGCTGGAGAAGACTCTTGAGAGTCCCCTGGACAGCAAGGAGATCAAACCAGTCAATCTTAAGGGAAATCAACCCTGAATACCCATTGGAAGGACTGATGCTGAGGCTGAAACTCCAGTATTTTGGTCATCCGATGCGAACAGCTGACTCATTGGAAAAGATCCTGATGCTGAGAAAGATTGAAGGCAGAAGGGGAAGAAGGCAGAAGGGGAAGAAGGCATCAGAGGATGAGATGAATGGATGGCATCACTGATACAATGGACATGAACTTGGGCAAACTTCAGGAGGACTAGATAAAGAGCCAGACCTCAACATTTCTGCCTCCCCTACCCCACCCCAGACTCCTTTGTTTTAGAGATGTTGGTTGATTCCCCATAACTATCTTTTTGGTCTAAAGCCAGCAGTGGAGAATTTCGGGTGTGTCAAATCTCCCAGGGGCTTCCCTGGTGGCTCAGATGGTAAACATGTGTAGTATCATGTATGAGACGAGTCGCCAGTCCAGGTTCGATACACGATGCTGGATGCTTGGGGCTGGTGCACTGGGACGGCCCAGAGGGAGGGTATGGGGAGGGAGGAGGGAGGAGGGTTCAGGATGGGGAGCACGGGTATACCTGTGGCGGATTCATTTCGATGTTGGGCAAAACTAATACAACATTGTAAAGTTTAAAAATAAAATAAAATTAAAAAAAAAAAAAAAAAAAGAATCCAGCTGCAATGCAGGAGACTTGGGTTCGATCTCTGGGTTGGGAAGATGCCCTGGAGGAGGGCAAGGCAACCCACTCCAGTTTTCTTGCCTGGGGAATCCCCATGGACAGAGGAGCCTGGTGGGCTACTCTCCATGGGTTTGCAAAGAGTCGGACACGACTGAACAACTAAGCACAAGTCTTCCAGGGCCTTGTATATCGTTCACAAGAATAAACCGAGGTGTATTTAAGCATGACCTGACCAGGACTGTCCACTCAGGATAATCTCCCTTTTGTGAATTCAACTCTGCCATAACATAGCCATTATCGTCCTTGCTGTTCAAGATATTTTTGTACAATTAGGCTTTTCCAAATAGTGTAGGCAAGTTTTCTGACTATTAAAGAAAAGTACTACACTACTTTAGAAGTACTGATCAGAAAAACTGCATCTTCGTTTATTTCCAACCTCAAATTTCAGAAATCTCAGTTTGAGTATACTGAATTTTTTGACGGAATTTCTCCATGGTTCATAATACCTTACAGCATAAAGATTTTTGTAATTTTTCCATCTTATTTTTTTCAAGTGTGTGTGTTGTATCATAAATACATATACACACTGATAACCAAATAAGATAATGTTCATGCACAAAACATAAGAATCTTGTATTGCTCTTCAAACACTTGTGAATGTCTTATTTTGAAATGGTATGATACACATCTTCTCTGAATATAAGCTGCTACATTTCTTTACCCTCCTTTATTTATCATCAAGGGCATAATTTTTTGGTTATAATTAGGATGTAAATGTCATTGTAAACAGGGTGGAGAATATCCACTCCATTCTGTGTAATGCATCACCAATTGAAAAACTATGTCAAGCAGGATAATTTCCAAACTATGATTGCAAAATTATATTATTGAAGTCTGGGAACAAGTGGAATCTGGTTTCTTTAAGATGTATGAGAATTATAAATGTTAATTTATCCCCCAATTGATTTGAGAATCTGTAAATGAAACACAGGGCTATTTAGGGAAATTGACAATATAATATTTTCATTTACATATTTTTGTTGTTAACGTGAGAAATGTAGATATCTTGACAAGTCTGATAAGCTATAATGTAAGATAGGGATTCTGATGGGAATGGGAGGGAATTGTCTGTCCTCTCTTCTTCCTTTGGAATGTCATTTAAAATCACATCTATTTTTGGCAAGTGCCAGTTCTGTGTCACTAACACTTAGAACAGCCACATATTAAATATCAGCCATCTTATGTGATTGTAGTCTTTACTTCCTTCTCTTGGGTCATATAGGCACTGTGGGCTAACATTTTGTATGTTGATATAGCTTTACCCTGGCACTTAACTTGGTTCAAAAATTGTGCAGGTGTCAAAACAATGAATTTCTGGAGGCTATCTTTTTTTTTCCTTTTATCTTTTAAGAGCTTGGGTATTGTTAGCATCAACAGGAAAAATAATTACGGTGAAACATAAAGTAGAAGTGCAGTTTGTGTTCTTTATATGTAGCTGGCAGTGGCTCTCTTAATTTACCATTGTAATAAAACAGAAATGACAGTGCTTTCTCTAAAAGGGGAAAACATATTTTCTAATGTGGGGAGGCCAAAGTGGTAATATTTTTAATCACAAATCTCACGTAAACAGCATGATCCCAGATAAATGAATCAAAGTATGTTACTATGTGAGCTATTGTCTAAGCTCTCAGTAGCTTACTGTAGTGAGAGCAGATGGTTTGAGTTTATATCTTTTGTGCTTCTCAGTTATTGATGTGGATTATATGAGGAGATAATTGGCAGTATTTTGTACATAATTGATAAAAAATGCTGTTTGGGATCTTCTCTGATTCGTCAAGTTTCTGGGACATCTGGGACCAGAAGCTCCTGGATTACACATGGAAAAATAACTTTCAATCACGTGCATGATAGCAGCCCACTGCTAGAATGCTTTATAATTTTTCTGTGCATTTGAAAAAAAATTAAAATAGATTTCTCTTAGGAAATTGCTTGTTTCAGAATTGAGAAACCACTAATTTTATTTTTTTTAAAAAGTATTTTCCTTTTATTTTTCCCTATGCAGGAGCGTAGGAAAATAGGCAAAAATACAGATCCATTTTAAAAAGAATAAGAGGAGAGTAGAATTTTTTAAAGCCATATTTGTGGCACTCTGATATTTCTCCTTAAATACTTTTCTTCAATACAGGTTATTATAATGATTTCACATGCATCATCATCTATCTGGAGGCTTGAAAAACACTGGTAGAAATTTAAGTAATGATAGTGTATATAACAGCAATCAGACTGCATAGCAGCAACTATTTAAACAGGTGGAATTTGTGTCTCTTATCTCTTCTTTTCTATAATGCCCATGAAAGTGAAAGTGAAGTCGCTCAGTCGTGTCCGACTCTTTGCAACCCCATGGACTGTAGCCTATCAGGCTCCTCCATCCATGGGATTTTCCAGGCCAGAGTGCTGGAATGGATTGCCTTTTCTTTCTCCAGGGGATCTTCCTGACCCAGGAATCAAACCTGGGTCCCCCGCATTGCAGGCAGACGCTTTACCATCTGAGCCACCAGGGAAGCCCCATAATGCCCATATTCCTCTCAATTAATTAAACCAAGTGTTGTCCACAAGTAACATATTATTATCCTGTCTTAAAAATTCCACTGTTCTGTATGGCTCTCAACTCGAAATTTTGCCTCTCTTATTCTTCTTCCCATTTTCAAATACCATATTTAATTTAATAATAGCAAATAAATAAGATATTGACCACAGATTTTTGACAGATTTTAAATGTGCAGATTTCAGGAAGTTCAAATGCACACACTGACAGATAAATAGATTAATGGATTGATATCTAGATCTCAATGACAATATTTCATACATATTTGTTTAAGTCTGAGAGGCCAGAAATAAATTCAGAAAGAATAATGAGTCAATTTATGGTCACTACACTAGTCACACCAGACTGACAACTTTCAGGTACTATGGCTACTATGATACTATAGGTCAGTTTTAGTAAAATGTTTTAAATGCTTTATAATGTCATTATAGATAATATTAGAATCATATGATACATATGGACTTCCTAGGTGGCACAGTGGTAAAGAATTCACTGGCCAATGCAGGAGACACAAGAGACATGTGTTTGATTCCTGGGTTGGGAAGATTCCCTGGAGTAGCAGATGGCAATCCACTCCAGTATTCTTGCCCAGAAAATTCTATGGACAGAGGAGCCTGGTGGGCTATAGTCAACGGGGTCACAAAGAGTCTGATACAACTGCATGAGTGAACACGCATGCACGCACACATGGTACATATGTAGTCTGACCAGGTATATTTATAATTTTTGCTTAAGAAGGAAATGACAACTCACTCCACTATTCTTGCCTGGAATATCACATGGACAGAGAAACCTGGTAGGCTACAGTCCATGGGGTTGCAAAGAGTTGGACACGACTGAGTGACTGAGCGCGTTTATAATTTTACATCAACTATATTCAAAAGTGATGACTTTCAGTGTGTCATTTATGGGCAAACCACATAGTTCTGCCTTTGATCCTAGGCAACCAAAATGTAAATTTATTACTTATATTCATGTTGCAGATGTTTTTCTGGCTGTCCCCAAAGTATAGGTTGTCTCCACTTTCTTCTCCTTTCAATATCTGTTATATCTAGATTTTTTTTTCCTGTAGTCAAGCTTTGTTTAAATTAAATAAGTATTAATAATTATATTTCAAAAATCATGCTGTCTGTAGGTAGCATGCTATATCTCTCTCAGTCCATTAGGTTTTTAAGTTTTCTTAAGAATATTATGCATTTTTTCTATTCATGTATTATTTTTACCACTCAAAGCTCTTCAGGCCTTTGCAGTCTGCTTCCAGCCAGAATCTCTATGATATAATATCCCTAATACCAAAACTCAGTCAATAACCAATAGACATACAAATCAATGGGAAAATATGATCCAAAGTTAAGAAAAAAATGCAGTCAGTAGAAACAAAACCAAATGACTCTGATGATAGTTTTATAAAGAATTTTCTCCCATGCATAGGTCTAATGAAATAATAACACAACATGAATGTACATTCCTCACTCTTGTAGGTGCTCTTGATTAAACCACTCTACTGAGCACCTCCTGGAGGAGGATATTCAGTAATCCCAAAGCCTACTACAGCGTCTTCCCTAAAAATGAGAAAAGTGGAGGTGTAAGGATCATATGTGGAACCATATACTGATTTCTGTCATTTCCCTAAAACTGCCCATTGCCCAGAAGTCAGGAACATGAACAACTGTAAGTACAGAGAAGTTGGGAAAATGTACTTTAGCAGAGTGTCCAGGAAGATGGTTAAGCTTGTTGAGCATCTTGTTAATCCCTGCCACATTCTCCACCTTATCCCTTGGCTCATTTTCTTTTAATTAAACATAAACACCTTTCCTTAACTCATTGTGTAAGACTCTTTTCTTCTCCCTTTGCACTCTTTCTTAGAAATATCATCCCTATTTATGTCTCTAAATAATAAGCCTATATAGATAACATATTTTTAAAAATATACACACTGGATAATTTTGAACTGACACCAAAAAATGGGGAGTAGTAAAAGCGAAAAGTGTTAGTAATTCAATCATATACGACTGTCATATCTTTGTGACCACATGGACTATAGCGTGCCTGGCTGCCCTGTCCATGGAATTCTCTGGGCAAGAATATTGGAATGGACAGTCATTCCCTTCTCCCAGGATATTCCCAACCCAGTGATCGAAACTGGATCTCCCACATTGCAGAGATTCTTTACCATCTGAGCCACTAGGGAAGCCTGGAGGGTAATATATATTGTTGTTGTTCAGTCACCCAGTCATATCTGACTCTCTGCCATCCCATGCACTACAGCATGCCAGGCCTCCCTGTCTCTCATCATCTCCTGGAGTTTACACAAGTTCATGTTCATTGTATCAGTGATGGTGTCCAGCCATCTCATCCTCTGATGCTCTCTTCTCCCCTTGATATTCCCCAGTGTCAGGGAATTTTACAATGAGTCATTTGCACATCTGATGACCAAAATACTGGAGATTAACATTTAGCATCAGTACTTCCAAGACTGATTTCCCTTAAGATTTACTGGTTTGATTTTGCTGTCCAAGGAACTTTCAGGAGTCTTCTCCAGCACCACAGTCTGAAGGCATCACTTTTTGGTGCTCTGCTTTCTTTACGATGAAAATCACAATCACAGACAACTAATCGAACTAGCCAAATGGACCACAGAATTGTCTAACTCAATGACACTATGAGCCATGCCACATAGGGCCATGCAAGATGGACAAATCATGGAGGAGAGTTCTGACAAAACATGGTCCACTGGAGAAGGGAATAGCAGCAGACCACTTCAGTATTCTTGCCTTGAGAACCCCATGAACAGTATGAAAAGGCAAAAAGATAGGACACTGAAAGATGAACTCCCCAGGTCAGCAGGTGCCCAATATGCTACTGAAGAAGAGTGGAGAAATAACTCCAGAAAGAATGAAGAGAGGGAGCCAAAGCAAAAATGGCACCCAGTTGTGGATATGACTAGTAATGGAAGTAAAGTCCGATACTGTAAAGAACAATTGCATAGGAACCAGGAATGTTATGTCCAGGAATCAAGGTTAATTGGAAGTGGTGAAACAGGAGATGGCAAGAGTGAACATTGACATTTTAGGAATCGGTGAACTAAAATGGACTGGAATGGGCAAATTTAACTCAGATGACTATTATATCTACTACTGTGGGCAAGAAATCCCTTAGAAGAAATGGAATAGCCCTCACAGTCAACAAAAGAGTCCAAAATGCAGTACTTGGGTGCAATCTCAAAAATGACAGAATGATCTCTGTTTCTTTCTAAGGCAAACCATTCAATATTACAGTAATCTAAGTCTATGCCCCAACCAGTAATGCTGAAGAAGCTGAAGTTGAATGGTTCTATGAAGACCTATAAGACCTTCTTGAACTAACACCCCCAAAAGATGTCCTTTTCATTATAGGGGACTGGAATGCAAAAGTAGGAAGTCAAGAGATACCTGGAGTAACAGGCAAATATGGCCTTGGAGTACAAAACGAAATAGGTAAAAGGCTAACAGAGTTTTGCCAAGAGAACACAATGGTCATGGCAAACACCCTCTTCCAACAACAGACAGAAGACTCTACACATGGACATCACCAGATGGACAATACTGAAATCAGATTGATTATATTCTTTGCAGCCAAAGATGGGGAAGCTCTATACAGTAAGCAAAAATAAGACTGGGAACTTACTGTGACTCAGATCATGAACACCTTATTGCCAAATTCGAATTTAAATTGAAGAAAGTAGGGAAAACCACTAGACCATTCAGATATGACCTAAATCAAATCCCTTAATGATTATACAGTGGAAGTGAGAAATAGATTCAAGGGATTAGATCTCGTAGACAGGGTGCCTGAAAAACTATCAACAGAGGTTCGTGACATTGTACAGGATGCACTGATCAAGATCATCCCCAAGAAAAAGAAATGGAAAAAGGTGAAATGATTGTCTGAGGAGGTCTTACAAATAGCTGAGAAAAGAAGAGAAGCTAAAGGCAAAGGAGAAAAGGAAAGATATACCCATTTGAATGCAGAGTTCCAAACAGTAGCAAGGAGAGATAAGAAAGATTTCCTCAGCTATCAATGCAAAGAAGTAGAGGAAAACATTAGAATTCAAAATATTAGAGATCTCTTCAAGAAAATAAGAGATACCAAGGGAACATTTCATAGAAGGATGTGCAAAATAAGGGACAGAAATGGTATGGACCTAACAGAAGCAGAAGATTTTAAGAAGAGGTGGCAAGAATACACAGAAAAACTATACAAAAAAGATCTTCATGACCCAGATAAACGTGAGAGTATAATCACCCACCTATAGTCAAACAACTTGGAATGAGAAGTTAACTGGGCCTTACAAAGCATCACTATGAACAAAGCTAGTGGAAGTGTAATTCCAGGTGAGCTATTTCAAATCCTAAAAGACATTGCTGTGAAAGTACTGCACTCAATATGCCAGCAAATTTGGAAAACTCAGCAGTGACCACAGGACTGGAAAAGGTCAGTTTTCATTCCAATCCCAAAGAAAGGCAATGCTAAAGAATATTCAAACTACCACACTATTGCAGTTATTTCACATGCTAACAAAGTAATGCTCAAAGTTCTCTAAGCCAGGCTTCAACAGGATGTGAACTGTGAACTTCCAGATGTTCAAGCTGGATTTAGATAGAAAAGGCAGAGGAACCAGAGATTAAGTTGACAGCATCAAATGGATCATCAAAAAAGCAAGATAATTACAGGAAAAAAAAAATCTACTTTTGCTTTATTGACTATGCCAAAGCCTTTGACTGTGTGGATCACAACAAACTGTGAAACATTCTTAAAGAGATGGGAACACCAGACCACCTGACCTGCCTCCTGAGAAATCTATATGCAAATCAAGAAGCAACAGTTAGAACTGGACATGGAACAACAGACTGGTTTTAAATCAGGAAAGGAATACATCAAGGCTGTATATTGTCACCTGTTTATTTAACTTATATGCAGAATACATCATGTGAAATGCTGGGCTAAATGAAGCATGAGCTGGAATCAAGATTGCCAGGAGAAATATCAATAACCTCAGATATGCAGATAACAGCACCCTTATGGCAGAAAGCGAAGAACTAAAGAGCTTCTTGATGAAAGTGAAAGAAAAGAGTGAAAAATTTGGCTTAAAACTCAACATTCAAAAACTAAGATCATGGCATCCTATCCCATCACTTCCTGGCAAATAGATGGGGAAACAGTGAAAGACTTTATTTTGGGGGGGCTCCTAAATAACTGTAGATGGTGACTGCAGCCATGAAATTAAAAGAAGCTTGCTCCTTGGAAGAAAAGCTATGACTAACCTAGACAGAATATTAAAAAGCAGAGACAATACTTGGCTGATGAACTTCCATCTAGTCAAAGCTATGGTTTTTCCAGTAGTTATGTATGTATGTGAGTGTTGGACTATAAAGAAAGCTGAGTGCTGAAACATTGGTGCTTTTGAACTACGGTGCTGGAGAAGACTCTTGAGAGTCCCTTGGACTACAAGGAGATCCAACCACTCAATCCTAAAGGAAAGCAGTCCTGAATATTCATTGGAAGGACTGATACTGAAGCTGAAACTCCAATACTTTGCTCTCTGATGTGGAGAACTGACTCATTGGAAAAGACCCTGATGCTGGGAAATATTGAATGCAGGAGTAGAAGGGGATGATAGAAAATGAGGTGGTTGGATGGCATCAATGACTTGATGGACATGGGTTTGATTAAGCTCCTGGATTTGTTGATGGACAGGGAAACCTGGTGTGCTGCAGTCCATGGGGTCACAAAGAGTTGGACACAACTGAGTGACTGAACTGAACTGAACTGAACTTCTTTACAATCTAGCTCTCACAACCATATGTGACCAATTCAAAGACCATAGCCTTGAATGTATGGACCCTTGTCGGTAGAGTAATGTCTCTACTTTTCAACAGGCTGACTATACTATGCTATGCTATGCTAAATCACTTCAGTCACGTCCGACTCTGTGTGACCCCATAGACGGCAGCCCACCAGGCTCTCCCGTCCCTGGGATTCTTCAGGCAAGAACACTGGAGTTGGCTGCCATTTCCTTCTCCAATGCATGAAAGTGAAAAGTGAAAGTGCAGTTGCTCAGTCGAGTCCGACTCTTAGCGACCCCATGGATTGCAGCCTAACAGGCTCCTCCATTCATGGGATTTTCCGAGCAAGAGTACTGGAGTGGGGTGCCATTGCCTTCTCCGACAGGCTGACTAGGTTTGTCTTAACTTTCCTAACAAGAGGCAATCGTCTTCTAATTTCATGCCTGCAGTCACCATCTGCAGTGATTTCGGAGCCCAAGAAGATGATGAAATCTCACTACTTCTACCTTTTCCTCTTCCATTTGCCATGCAGAAATGGGGCCAGATGACATTATCTTAGTGTTTTTTTTTTTAAATATTTACTTTTAAACTGGCTCTTTCATGCTCTTCCTTCATCCTCATCAAGAGGCTTTTTATTTCCTCTTCATTTTTTGCCATTAGAGTGGTATCATCTGCATATCTGAGGTTGTTGATGTTTCCCCCGCCTATCTTGATTCCAGCTTGTAACTCATGCAGCCTGACATTTCTCATCATGTGTTCATGATATAGGTTAAACAAGCAGGGTGACAGCAGACAGCCCTGTTATACTCCCTTCTTGATCTTGAGCCAATCAGTTGTTCCATACAGGGTTCTAACTGTTGCTTCTTGACCCACATACAGGTTTCTCAGGAGACAGGTAAGATTGTTTGGTATTCCCATTTCTTTAAGAGCTTTCCACAGTTTGTTATCATCTACACAGTCAAAGGCATTAGCGTAGTCAATGAAATGGAGATAGATGTTTTTCTGAAATTTCTTTGCTTTCTCTATAATCCAAATAGAATGTTGGCAATTTGATCTCTAGATCCTCTTTCTTTTCTAAACCCAGCTTGGACATCTGGAAGCTCTTGGTTCACAAAATGTTGAAGCCTAGCGTGCAAGTTTTTAAGCATGATCTTACTGCCTAGGAGATGAGTGTGACTGTCCGATTGTTACCACATTCTCTGGTACTACCCTTCTTGGGAACTGGGATGAGGACTGACCTTTTAAAGTCCTGTGGCCACTGCTGGGTCTTCCAAATTTGCTGACATAATGAATGCAAAACCTTGATGGCATCATCCTCTACAGATTTGAATAGTTCTGCTGGAATTTCATTGCATCTACTGGCTTCATTAACAGCAGTGCTTCTTAAGGCCCACTTGACTTCGCAGTCCAGAACGTCTGGCTCTGGGTGACTAACCATACTATCATAGTAATCCAGTTCATTATAATCTTTTTTATACAGTTGTTCCATGTATTCTTTCCAACTCTTCTTGATTTCTTCAGCATCTACTATTATCTCTACCATTTTTATCCTTTATTGTGCCCATCTTTGGGTGGAATGTTCCCTTGATGTTTCTAGTTTTCCTGAAGAGATCTCTAGTCTTTCCCCTTTTATTGTTTTCTTCTGTCATTGAGCACTGTTCATTGAAGAAGAACTTCTTGTCTCTTCTAGCCATTTATTGAAACTCTGCATTTAATTGGATGTACATTTCCTTCTCTCCCTTGCTTTTGACTTCTCTTCATTTTTTCATTATTCATAAAGCCTACTCAGAAAACCACTTTGCCTTCTTGCTTTGATTTTTCTTTGGGATGGTTTTGTTCACCACCTCCTGTACAATATTGCAGACCTTTGTCCATAGTTCTTCAGGCACATTGTTATGTGAATTCATACAGGATTTTATGTAAGTCATACCTGGATAGTCTAGTGGTTTTTCTGGTTTTCTTTAGTGTAAGACTGAATTTTGCCATGAGAAGCTGATGATCTGAGACACAGTCAGCTCCAGGTCTTGTTTTTGCTGACTGTATACAGCTTCTTCATCTTTGGCTACAAAGAATGTAATCAGTTTGATTTCTTTATTGACCATTTGGCAATGTCCATGTAAAGTTGTCCCTTGTGTTGTTGAAAAGAGTATTTGCTATGACTAGTGAGTTTTCTTGGCAGAATTCAATTTGCCTTTGCCCTGCTTCATTTTGTTCTCCAAGTCTAAACTTGCCTGTTACTCCAGGTATCTCTTGACTTCTTGTCTTCACATTCTGATCCCTGATGATTAATAGAACATCTTTTTAGATGTGAGTTCTAGGCAGTCTTCTAGGTCTTCATAGAACTAATTAAATTCAGCTTCTTCATCATTGGTATTAGAGGTATAGACTTGGAATACTGTGATATTGTGTGGCTTACCTTGAAAATTAACCAAGATCATTCTGTCATTGTTGAGGTTGCACCCAAGTATTGTGTTTTGGAGTCTTTTGTTGATTATTAGGGCTACTCCACTTCTTCTATGGGATTCTTGTCCACAGTAGTAGATATAATGGACATCTGAATTAAATTCACCTATTCCTGTCCATTTTAGTTCTCTGATTCCTAGGATGTTGATGTTTATTCTTACCATCTCCTGCTTGACCATGTCCAATTTTCCTTGATTCAGGGACCTAACATTCCAGGTTCCTATACAATACTATTCTCTGCAGCATTCAATTTTACTTTTGTCAGCAGACACATCAGCAAAGTAAGAAAGAAAGTGGAGTTGAAGAGTCGTATTTGATTCTTTGCAACCCCATGGACTGTAAACTACCAGGTTTCTTTGTTCATGGGATTTTCCAGGCAAGAATACTGGAGTGGGTTGCCATCTCCTTCTCCAGGGCATCTTCCCAACCCAGGGATTGAACCCAGGTCTCCCGCATTGCATTGTGGGCAGTTGCTTTACCATCTGAGCCACCAGGGAAGCTTCCCTAGACACAGCAACAACTGAGCATCATATCCACTTTGGTTCAGCTGCTTCATTCACTCTGGTACTATTGGTAATTCTCTGCTCTTCCCCAGTAGCATATTGGACACCTTCAGACCTGGGGGACTCATCTTTCAGTGTCATATCTTTTGGGCCTTTTATACAGTTCATGGGGTTCTCATGGCAAGTATACTGGGGTGGTTTGCCTTTCCCTCCAGGGGATCACATTTTATCAGAACTCTTTGCTATGACCTGTGCATCTTGGGTGCCCCTGCACGGCATGGCTCATAGCTCCATTGACTTAACACAAGCCCCTTCAGGATGACAAGGCAGTGATCCATGAAGGGGAGAGTACTATATGTACTACTAAATTAACAATTCACTCTACTAAAATTAGTGAATTTACACATTTAGTCTGTACACATTTAAATAAGACAAAGCACATTAACAATTCACGTTGTATCAATAACTTAAAATTTGTGTGCATGGATAGGCAAAATTTCTCCTAAATCTGAGATCTCATTAATCTCTTATATCTACTTTTGAGTTTCCATCTTATCTTTACTCCATTTTCTGTCTGATATTTTCTTCAACTGTTTGTTCCACCTCTTCACTTGGAAATCTCTCTAGCCACTCAAGGTCAGTGTGTTTGGAACTCAACTCAATTCTCCCACAAACTTGTTTCTCACCCTTTGTACCATCAATGAGATAATGTCAATGTTTTCTGATTCAAACCAAAAAATATAGTCTTAAGTATGTTGTCTTTTTTGTCTACATTATTGACCTAAAATTAGAG
Organism: Bos indicus x Bos taurus; assembly: GCF_003369695.1. Taxonomy (NCBI): domain Eukaryota; kingdom Metazoa; phylum Chordata; class Mammalia; order Artiodactyla; family Bovidae; genus Bos; species Bos indicus x Bos taurus. The sequence goes on along the minus strand of NC_040102.1, from coordinate 9,696,327 downwards.
TCACTATGATGCCAAATTTAAAATGATCTTTTAAAATTCCATTATAATTCAACAAGCATATTTCAGACATTGATGCTTATAAATCATTTGCAAAAATTAAGAATCTGGATTTCTTTAAAAATCTTAATTGCCTAAATATACCTTAGAAACAATAGATTGACTGTAATTTATATAATACACTTTGATATGGAGATTTTAGTTGATTCCAAATTAGTTTTAAATGAAGGATGCTGTGTCATTGGTAATTCCAAATACAGTGTCAGTCTCAAATAAGATAATAGTCACATTGAAATTTGTGCTCTTTAAATGTTATGAAAAAGGAAGTTGACAATCTGAAGTAGGGCCATAAGAGGTTTCCCAGAAGATTAAAGAGCTGGAAAAGAAAGTAACATAAAGGGACACTGAAATAGCCCATGTTTTTAATACAGCAATTAGAAGACACAGACATTTGTAATAGTTCTCTTCAAATATCTGACAGCTATGCTTTGCCAAAGATAATGCATTTATTATTTTTTCTGGAAAGCAGAGCTGGAATACACAGGTATGAAATACCAAGTAGTTATTTTTTCAGTCTTCTCTAAGAAAGAATTTTCCCAAATGGAATGGCAGTTTTATAGATACTCTTCATCCACTAGTGAAATTATTCCAGGTATGGGGAATGAATTAGAATATGTCATTTAAAATGTCCCTTCTAAAGTTTTAGAATTTTATGCATGTGTATCAGTTTAATCATGGATAGGATGTATAAAGAAATATGTTAAAATAAGTAAAAACATCATTTTGTATCAACAAGTAGAAGGACCCTAAGAATTCACATTTTTCAGGGCTCAGAATGCAACTCTATCTACATTGGAGGGAGAAAGGAGCAATTAGTATGTGTTAGAGATCCAGAACGTTGACGTGAGTGTTCTAGGAGGGTCAGAGAAGAGAGGCACAGAAGTAGGTGCTGTGCTTACTTGTTTATCTGGGGGCTCCCTAAATGACACTTGTGGTGCTCGAGCTCTTGCGGCTTCTCTGTCCCTCACTGTGGGTGAGAACTTCAACACGTCGCCTCACTGCTCTGCCTGGGTCTGTCCTCTTAGCATCAAATTCTGATTCCACTGATGCAACTAGCTGTGAACCTTTTTGAAATACATATGAATGTTTTGAAAGTCATTTTGAATGAAACTTTGAAATTCACTTTTTAATATTTTGAAACATTGTTTGAAAGCAGATCAGTCTCAGCTCTCTGACCTTGGGTCTTCTCTGTGAACTAAGTGACTGCACTGGAGGCTCCGTGCCCTTTCTGTGTGAGTTTTGAGCCCGCTTCCCTTTCTTTCTTTCTTCCTCTCCTCTCTCCATCACTCCTTTGCCCTTTCCTTCCTTCCTTCCTTCCTTTCAACAGCTTTATTGAGATATGCTTCATATACTATACAGTTCACACATTTACAGTGTATAAAACAATGATTTTTAGTATATTGACATATATGTGGAACCATCATCAGTCAATTTTAGAACTTTTCATCTCAAAAAAAAAAAGTCCGTATCCTTAGCTATCACCCACCTACTTCCTTCTCTCGTCCAGCCCTAAGCAATCCACTAAGCTAATTTTGTTTCTACAAACTTGTCTATTCTGAACATTTCATAAAAATGAAATAATATGATATATGGTTTATTTACCCTGTATGTACATTTCTCTTTAATATAGATGTAACCATTTCTAACAAGTATGAAACCTATTTGGAGTCAGCAGACATATTCTGAGAAATGCAAGAATTAACATCCTGCTCTTTTTTTCCACTTCAGAAATCTCCACTTCATGAAAGGAAATCTGGCAGAAATCCCAGATAGGTTACTCTTAATACTCTTAATATTATTTGTTTCCCCAAAGGTCATAGCATTTAGCTATTTAAAATTTTTCAACATTTTTAGTTATTTTCACTTGGTATCTATTTTAGTTGGACATTTGAGAAAGTCATATCACACAGTGCTAGCCAGATGCCACAAGAGGCCCAAACAAACATTTTTCAGTAACTGCAATCAATGCACAATCTGCTGTCTTTTGCTTTTGTACCACATTTTCAGTTAAAAAGCAAAACCTAGTGAGTCAAAAGTGGACAGTTTCAACCAGCCCTGCTGCTATTAGGAGACATTTGAAAGAATCACAAAGGAAGTAATTGTAGTTTAAAGGTCATTGCAAGATTTGAAGAGACGCTTTCTGTAGAACTCTGATCAGAAGTTTTTTATTTTCCTTCAAATGTCAGAAAAATTGATAAAACTCCTCCCAGTGCAGCAATTCAGAGGGAGAGAAGGGACTTTCAAAGCAGTCATTTTGCCTATTAGAGAACAACTTCATATCTCCATGTTCCTACATTCACAGGGATCCATGCGCCAATAAATAAAAACAGAAACAATGCAGACTGAACCAATTCAACTGATGTTCTCTGTTCTATAAAGTCTTAACTAAAAAAAAAAAAAAAAAAAGCAGATGAAGACAGACGCTTCTCTGCAATTAGTATCAATCAGTCCTGACACAGAAGTGACCCATCCAGGGTAGAAGTGGTTTGGATCGATCAGCAAGTCTTATACTGAGGTGGGACACAGGAAAGGAACAGAACTCTGGTAGAAAAATACTGCACAAAAAGGATTTTGAAAAGTTCAGGACAAAGCCTTGTTTCTCAAGACTACATTTAGTTAAACTTCTTTATTCTTCCTTTGGAAAGAAAATCTGGTAATTAACACACCAAATAAAATATGCTATAGCTTATAATTTGATCTGGGTGCACAAAAGTTAAATAATATTTATCTCTATATACTTGATTCACCAATTTGGGTTCAGTCTCTTTAAACATTGGTGTAATTGTTGCTGTTAATTTTGTTGTTGTAAAAGAATCTTTCCTCTTACTAATGAGACATACTGAAGTGCTTGATCCCTGGGTTGGAAAGATCCACTGGAGAAGGAAACGGCAACCCACTGCAGTTATTCTTGCCTAGGAAAGCCCATGGGTCTGGCGGGCTACAGCCCATAGGGGTCACAAAAGAGTCAAATATTACTTAGCAACTAAACAACAATATATTTGAATATAATATATAACCTCACAGCTAATTACTTCCTTAATATATATTTCTAGAGTTTAAATATGTGAACATTACAAACATTTTCTTAGTTAAATCCAAATTGCCTTCAGAAAAGGATATTCAATCTGCATATTTGATATATTAAAGTAATATCTTTGTGACTAAGTCAGAAGTGATTCATATAGACACTGCAATCCCATGGACTGTAGCCCGCCAGGCTTCTCTGTCCATGGAATCCTCCAGGCAAGAGTACGGGAGTGGTTGCCATTTCCTTCTCCAGGGGATCTTCCCAACCCAGGGATCAAACCCAGGTCTCCTGTATTACAGGCAGATTCTTTAACAACTGAGCCACTAGGGAAGTCCTCTTGATGGCTCAGTTGGTGAAGAATCTACCTGCAATGCAGGAGACCCCAGTTCAATTCCTGGTTAGGGAAGATCCATTAAAGAAGGGATAGGCTACCCACTCCAGTATTCTTGGGTTTCCCTTATGGCTCAGCTGGTAAAGAATCCGTATGCAATACGGGAGACCTGGGTTATCACAAAGAGTCAGACATGACTGAGCGACTTTCACTTTTACTTCACAAAACAATATCTCACTCTACTCTCAATAATGTGAGTTATTATAACAGTAAATTGTTTTATAATTTGATAGAAGTATTTTGTCTGTTGACCAGTTATATGGTGAATAATCTGTGACTAATTTTGTTCATTATTTTATTATCACATGATTTATTCACAGGGACTATTTTGATTTAAACGGTTAAACATGAGTTTATTATCTTTGAAAGTTAGTCATTATCCTACTCTTCTGAATATACAGGCTAATACTTTTGCTATTCAGAATTTCTATAAGTGTGTGTTTCCTTTCCTTTGTTTTTCTTTCCCTAATTTTGGGGTCTTCTGCTTAAAACATTTCCCCCAGTGGACAATAAGTCATTATTGGCCTATGTCTTTTACTCTGGCTTTTTAATGATAATATTAATTACTTTTAATTATTTAACCAATCTGGGAGTTAGTTTGGCTTAGATTTTGGAGAAAACTGATTTAGAGTTGGAGATATCAGCAGAATTCATGTTCAGCAGAACCAATTACAGACACGTGAATGTACACATGGGCTAACACACCGACACAGAGTTCCTGGCTCTGTCTCCTTCAAGGACCCTCCAGCACCTGCATAAAAAGAGCGGTTACCTACATCTTGGTTTCTAAATGCAAGTCCCCAGTGAAAGGAATGGGGGTCCTTGGAGAAATGGCTGATTCTAAGACTGGGTGAGGGAATATACAGTAGGATCCTGGACAAACACACACGAAGGGGACTGAGCTCCAACTTCTGGTGCAGAACATTCCAGAGTTGTGGCAGAAATTATCTACATCAGTTACTTGGATTTATCTTTTCCTTTCTTCCCTCCTTCCTTATTCATTTATATCATATAGAGTTATATAAAAATAATTTATTTTATTCTTTAGGTGATCATACTGTCTTTGTTCATTTTGATGCTCCAGTTATTTAAGATCTGAATATTTGCAGCCACTTCCCATGACCTTCTATGCCCATTGCATGCTCCACTCCTGGGCAGGAACAGAACAGCTGGGTCTTGGGCCAAGAGTGTTCTTCCAGTGGAGTCCTCTCCATAGGCGAGAATGAAACCAGGGTACAGGTGATTCCCCTTCTAGAATAAAATTATTTCAAAATACTATTTTGTGGAAAAAAAAAAAAAAAACACCATTCCAAATTACATTGAATGTAAATCAATTCTAGCTGATTTCCTTTTTTAATTGGTTAAAATTAGACCAAGTATTTCTGACATTTTACTGTAGCATTTGTTGTAGCTTTGTTGAAGTAAAACACACAAATAAAATCTGTCAATAACAGAAATTTTACCAGGATGAAAATGATGAACAGCTGCTTGATATTAAAAAAAAAAAAAAAACTTGCATTCTAATCAAAATAAATTTACTTCTTAAATAATTCATGGAAAGATAGAAGATTAGAATAAGAGTTCATTGGTAAAACTCCAAATTTCATAAAAGCCAGTTTATTTCATTTTGAAAAAAGTGGGTTTCTTTGTTTCATTTTAAGCAAAGTTTTACCTATAACAATGCCTAGAAAAGGGTGCTGCTAGTAATGATACTGTATATATCCATGAAGCAAAATTGCCAATAAAAACTGTGATGCTCTTCAAGCATCTGCCTATAATGCGGGAGACCTGGTTCGATCCCTGGGTCGGGAAGTTCCCCTGGAGAAGTAAATGGCAACCCACTCCAGTATTCTTGCCTGGAAAATCCCATGGACGGAGGAGCCCGGTAGGGTACAGTCCATCGGGTCGCAAAGAGTCGGACACGACTGAACGACTTCACTTTACTTCTCATTATTAGAATCCACAATATATTTGCTGCTGCTAAGTCACTCCAGTCGTGTCTGACTCTGTGCGACCCCATAGATGGCAGCCCACCAGGCTTCCCCGTCCCTGGGATTCTCCAGGCAAGAACACTGGAGTGGGTTGCCATTTCCTTCTCCAATGCATGAAAGTGAAAAGTGAAACTGAAGTCACTCAGTCGTGTCCGACTCTAGCGACCCCATAGACTGCAGCCTACCAGGCTCCTCGGTTCATGGGATTTTCCAGGCAAAAGTACTGGAGTGGGGTGCCATTGCCTTCTCCGACAATATATTTACTTAGTAACAATAAATGCTAATTACAATGTATGGTGCTTTTACTAAAGCATGCTGCTGCTGCTGCTAAGTCGCTTCAGTCATGTCCGACTCTGTGCGACCCCATAGACGGCAGCTCACCAGGCTCCTCCAACTCTGGGATTCTCCTGGCAAGAACACTGGAGTGGGTTGCCATTTCCTTCTCCAATGCATGAAAATGAAAAGTGAAAGTGAAGTTGCTCAGTCATGTCCGACTCTTAAGGACCTCATGGACTGCAGCCCACCAGGCTCCTCTGCCCATGGGATTTTCCAGGCAAGAGTACTGGAGTGGGGTGCCATAGGACATTGACAAACATTTCAATTATTCTCCTATACCTGTTCAATTTGCTATCTAAAAATAGATAATATGTTATTTAAATTTGTGTTTCAAAGTACAGTCAACTCCTGGAAGTCATGCATGAAATGCCTAAACCCCAAGATGCTCAATTTCCTTTTATAAAATGGCTTGGTATTTGCAATATAACTTTAATACATCCTCCCGTATACTTTATGTCGTCTCTAGATTATTTATAATATCTAATATAATGTAAATGTTATGTTAATAGTTGCCTATGTATGGAAAATTCAAGTTTGGTTTTTGGAACTTCGGCAATTTATTTGAATATGTTTTACCTGCAGTTAGTTGAATCTGCTGATGCAGAATGGATGGATATGAAGGGCTGACGTTATGGATGTGATGATGTGAGTTTCAATTTTTTAATTGTGAAATATGATATATACAGTGTCATACGCTTACTGTAAATGAACAGTGTAATAAATTAAAAAACAAACATCCTTGAAACCATCATTATAGTCAAGAAATAATACATTGTCAACATGCCAGAGTCACTTGAACAACCTTTCCCAATTACCTACACTCTTTTAACCCTTAGGCAACCACCATCATGATGTTTATGGTAATCACATTCTGCTTTTTGAGGATGGTACCTCCTAGATATACATACATTGTAGAGAATAGATTTACTGCTGATTTACTGTATGTACATGAAGTCATCTATTGGGAATTTTTCCATGATTGTTCTCACCCATCATGATGTTGTTTCAATTGATTTTTGTTTTAGTGCACAAATCTAGATTTTCTTTCCACTGCTATATAGTATTCATTTGTATTATAAACATAGAGCAGAATAGGATGGACTAGAATAGAGTAGAATAGAAAGGGGAAAAAATGAAATGGATTGAGTTACTGAGCAATTCCCTGTAAATGGCTGATAAAAACTGGTGAGGGGTTTTCTTTTTGCTCTAGTTTTATGCTCAAAATCAGTCACTACTCCTGAAGATAGTTCTAGAACTGGAAATATTGCATCTGTAGGAATATAAGTTTTAAGCTCTGTAGTGATGCTATACTGTTTTTATTGTAATTGTTTCAGTGTGCATTCTTACCAGCAGTTGAAAGTCCAAACTGTTCAGTATTTCTTCCAATAGTTGATATTGTCAGATGTTCTCTCCTTAAGTTGTTCCTTTATAACAAAAGTCTTATTTTGTGGCTAATTCTAGTGAATTATGAAAGCTAAGATGGTCACAAGAACCCAAAATTTATAGCCAACTGTTCAGAAATGCCAATGGCCTAAGTGCCACCAAAGTACAACTGGAGTCTGAAATAAGGGTATTTTTGTGGGAGACTGTGTCACATATAATGTGGGGTCTGGGGGTGGTCAGGGTGAGAACTGGATTGTGTTATAGTATTCTCAGGTTCTGAGAGAATGTGGTCCACTGGAGAAGGGAATGGCAAACCACTTCAGTATTCTTGCCTTGAGAACCCCATGAACAGTATGAAAAGACAAAATGATAGGATACTGAAAGAGGAACTCCCCAGGTCAGTGGGTGCCCCATATACTACGGGAGATCAGTGGAGAAATAACTCCAGAAGGAATGAAGGGATGGAGTCAAACCAAAAACAATACCAAGTTGTGGACGTGACTGGTGATAGAAGCAAGGTCCAATGCTGTAAAGAGCAATATTGCATAGGAATCTGGAATGTCAGGTCCATGAATCAAGGCAAATTGTAAGTGGTCAAACAGGAGATGGCAAGAGTGAACATTGACATTCTGGGAATCAGCGAACTAAAATGGACTGGAATGGGTGAGTTTAACTCAGATGACCATTTTATCTACTACTGTGGGCAGGAATCCCTCAGAAGAAATGGAGTAGCCATCATGGTCAATAAAAGAGTTCAAAATGCAGTACTTGGATGCAATCTCAAAAATGACAGAATGATCTCTGTTTGTTTCCAAGGCAACCCATTCAATACCACAGTAATCCAAGTGTATGCCCCAACCAGTAATGCTGAAGAAGCTGAAGTTGAATGGTTCTATGAAGACCTACAAGACCTTTTAGAACTAACACCCCCAAAAGATGTCCTTTTCATTATAGGGGACTAGAATGCAAAAGTAGGAAGTCAAGAAACACCTGGAGTAACAGGCAAATTTGGCTTTGGAATATGGAATGAAGCAGAGCAAAGACTAATAGAGTTTTGCCAAGAAAATGCGCTGGTCATAGCAAACACCCTCTTCCAACAACACAAGAGAAGACTCTACACATGGACATCACCAGATGGTCAACACCAAAATCAGATTGATGATATTCTTTGCAGCCAAAGATGGAGAAGCTCTATACAGTCAACAAAAACAAGACCTGGAGCTGACTGTGGCTCAGATCATGAACTCCTTATTGCCAAATTCAGACTGAAATTGAAGAAAGTAGGGAAAACCACTAGACCATTCAGGTATGACCTAAATCAAATCCCTTATGATTATACAGTGGAAGTGAGAAATAGATTTAAGGGAGTAGATCTGATAGAGAGAGTGCCTGATGAACTATGGACTGATGTTCGTGACATTGTACAGGAGACAGGGATCAAGACCATCCCCATGGAAAAAATGCAAAAAAGCAAAATGGCTGTCTGGGGAGGCCTTACAAATAGCTGTGAAAAGAAGAGAAGCGAAAAGCAAAGGAGAAAAGGAAAGGTATAACCATTTGAATGCACAGTTCCAAAGAATAGCAAGGAGAGATATGAAAGCCTTTCTCATCGATCAATGCAAAGAAATAGAGGAAAACAACAGAATGGGAAAGACTAGAGATCTCTTCAAGAAAATTAGAGATACCAAGGGAACTTTTCATGCAAAGATGGGCTCGATAAAGGACAGAAATGGTATGGACCTAACAGAAGCAGAAGATATCAAGAAGAGGTGGCAAGAATACACAGAAGAACTGTACAAAAAAGATCTTCACAACCCAGATAATCATGATGGTGTGATCACTCACCAAGAGCCAAATATCCTGGACTGTGAAGTCAAGTGGGCCTTAGAAAGCAACACTACAAACAAAGCTAGTGGAGGTGATGGAATTCCAGTTGAGCTATTCCAAATCCTGAAAGATGATGCTGTGAAAGTGCTGCACTCAACATACCAGCATATTTGGAAAACTCAGCAGTGGCCACAGGACTGGAAAAGGTCAGTTTTCATTCCAATCCCCAAAAAAGGCAATGCCAAAGAATGCTCAAACTACTGCACAATTCCACTCATCTCACACACTAGTAAAGTAATGTTCAAAATTCTCCAAGCCAGGCTTCAGCAATACCTGAACTGTGAACTTCCAGATGGTCAAGCTGGTTTTACAAAAGGCAGAGGAACCAGAAATCAAATTGCCAACATCTGTTGGATCATAGAAAAAGCAAGAGAGTTCCAGAAAAACATCCATTTCTGTTTTATTGACTATGCTAAAGCCTTTGACTATGTGGATCACAATAAACTGTGGAAAATTCTAAAAGAGATGGGAATACCAGACCACCTGACCCGCCTCTTGAGAAATTTGTATGCAGGTCAGGAAGCAACAGTTAGAACTGGACATGGAACAACAGACTGGTTCCAAATAGGAAAAGGAGTACGTCAAGGCTGTATATTGTCACCCTGCTTATTTAACTTATATGCAGAGACATCATGAGAAATGCTGGGCTGGAAGAAGCACAAGCTGGAATCAAGATGGCCGGGAGAAATATCAATAACCTCAGATATGCAGATGACACCACCCGTATGCCAGAAAGTGAAGAGGAACTCAAAAGCCTCTTGATGAAAGTGAAAGAGGAGAGTGAAAAAGTTGGCTTAAAGCTCAACATTCAGAAAACGAAGATCATGGCATCTGGTCCCATCACTTCATGGGAAATAGATGGGGAAACAGTGGAAACAGTGTCAGACTTTATTTTTCTGGGCTCCAAAATCACTGCAGATGGTGATTGCAGCCATGAAATTAAAAGACGCTTACTCCTTGGAAGAAAAGTTATGACCAACCTAGATAGCATATTCAAAGCAGAGACATTACTTTGCCAACAAAGGTCCATCTAGTCAAGTCTATGGTTTTTCCAGTGGTCATGTATGGATGTGAGAGTTGGACTGTGAAGAAAGCTGAGCGCCGAAGAATTGATGCTTTTGAACTGTGGTGTTGGAGAAGACTCTTGAGAGTCCCTTGGACTGCAAGGAGATCCAATCAGTCCATTCTGAAGGAGATCAGCCCTGGGAATTCGTTTTTTTGTTTTTTGTTTTTTGTTTGTTTTAATTTATTTATTGAGAGGATGTGGAGAAAAGGGAACCCTCTTACACTGTTGGTGGGAATGCAAACTAGTACAGCCACCCTGGAGAACAGTGTGGAGAGTCCTTAAAAAACTGGAAATAGAACTGCCATATGAGCCCTGGGATTTCTTTGGGAGGAATGATGCTAAAGCTGAAATTCCAGTACTTTGGCCACTTCATGTGAAGAGTTGACTCATTGGAAAAGACTCTGATGCTAGAATGGATTGGGGGCAGGAAGAGAAAGGGACGACAGAGGATGAGATGGCTGGATGGCATCACTGACTCGATGGACGTGAGTCTGAGTGAACTCCAGGAGTTGGTGATGGACAGGGAGGCCTGGCGTGCTGCGATTCATGGGGTCGCAAAGAGTTGGACACGACTGAGTGACTGAACTGAACTGAACTGATTCTCAGGCTCTGAAAAGTCATGATATGTAGTCACTAAGAGCTAATGTACCTGAATGCAGTACCAGAATAACAGTGATGGAGGTATTATATTAATTCTTTTTTAATTTAAATTTATTTATTTTAATTGGAGGCTAATTACTTTACAATATTGTATTGGTTTTGCCATAGATCAACATGAATCCGCCACAGATGTACACATGTTCCCCAATCAGAACCCCCCTAAAATCAGTTTATGAGTTCAAGATAAGAAGGAGGTGATTGTGAATGCTTCTGCTTATATCTCTCTGCTTATTTCTGGGCTTCTTTTCACATATTTTTAAAAGTTTTCCAGATGCCCTTCATATCTCACTCCTTCACAAGTTTCTCCAGCAGGAAATGTCTGATTGGTTTTCTCATGTCATGCTTGCTAATAAGCAATCAGACTGGTTCTTCTTATTAAAGCTTTTCAGATGCTCCCCTGACTTTAGGATACATTTAAATCCCTGTCATCTGACTTGAAGATCCTTCCTAATTTGGATCCTGTTTATTTTTCTATTTTTTTCTATTCTCACTCAAACTGCAGTACTTCCACTTTGAACTTATTAAGTCTTCAAATGACCCATCCTCTTGTGAAAATCAGTGGTTTTAATCTGCACAAAATGTTCTTCACTCACTGATTTCCCTAGATGTGAATATACAAAGTAGCTGGTAAATGCTTAAATTTTAATTTGCAGCTAGGTAAATGAGTGGCTTCAGTTAGTAACTGCTGCTGGATATGGGTTTTAAATAGCCTATACAATTAGAGACTCTGTAAATTTCAATTTTCTGTGATTATTTTAAAATTACATTGATTCAATGAATAAATTCCTAAAACTTGAAAAACCATAAGGTAGATTCTGAAGCTTTCCAAAATATATGTCATAGCTAGAATTGGAGTTACACTTTCCAACAAGACAAAAAAAAAAAAGTATTTCCAAGTTATTTCTCAGCCAACCCTGCTCATCGGTTGTTATCCAGGTGTGTGAGTGTGTGTGTGCGTGTGTGTGAGTGTAGTAAATGTCCTCCAGATGGTGTGATGGGTTGAGGGATTTGCTCGTTTTTTCTTAGCATTAAAGCCCTGGGTATCCCCGTGGCTATGCATGAGGAAGGCTTCCCTGTGGCTATGTGTGAAGTTTAAATGCTTTATTCTTGTTTTGTAAGTTTCTTTTAGCATAGCAACATTCAGAGATGAATCTAAAAGCAAAATAACTTTTAAGCTTGGAGTTCTGCTATGAAGATTGCTTTCTTTGGTAAAAAGAATCCACAATAGTGTCTGAAAACAGGTCTCCATAGGCACATTTTATGATTTGAAAGACTCTTTTTTTTTTTCTCCCTTTTCTTAGAAAGGCTGTTTAGAAGCCTAAATAACTAACTTTCGTGAAAGACAAAAAGAGCTCACCAACTTTGGAAAGTAGGAAAAGTACCTTGTATTTCCAGCCTCCCATCTACCACTCGGCCAACGGAATGATGGCCATACCAAATATGATCAAAATTGCTAATTTTCTAAATACCAATTTCTAGGCATATAACAACAAACATTATCAACCCATTGCTTTTTTTTCATATTAATTGAACACAATTTGAGGCTTTCTCATCCATATGCATTCTGAATGTATTTTTCTGCTTTACTAAATTTGACACCACCTATGGATGCACTTCCTAGGTAGTTCAGTGGCAAAGAATACGTCTGCCAGTGCAGGGAACAGGGGTTTGATCCCTGGGTTGAGAAGATCCTCTGGGGGAGGAAATGGAAACCCACTTCAGTATTCTTGCCTGGAGAATTTCATGGCAAGAGGAACCTGGTGGGCTACAGTTCATGGGATTGCAAGGAGTCGGACACAGCTGAGCGATAACTCTTTTCCTTTTACACATTCCCCAAATTATTTGCATTACCGTCAATGTCATCTTTCAAAAACTGGAAACCTTGCCATGCATCACTACATCTACTGTACTCTGATTACCGTCGTAGATACTTAGCATGGTACATGTGTGTGTGTGCTCAGTTGTGTCACACTCTTTGTGACCCAATTTACTGTGTCCCACCAGGCTCCTCTCTCCGTGGAGTTTCCCAGGCAAGAATACTGGAGTGAGGTGCCATTTCCTTCTGCAGGGGATCTTCCTCACCCAGGGATCAAACCTGCATCTTATGTGTCTCCTGCATTAGCAGGTGGATTCTTCACCACTGTGCCACCTGGGAAGCTCCCAGCATGCTATATACAAACTTTCATGAACCAGTCACTGGCTGCTTCTCTAGCCCCATCCTTTTACATTCCTGTCCTGTTCCCTAGCACATAAATATTGTGTTTGCAGGTAATGAAAGCTCCTAGAAAGATCAGATTTCATTATGTAAAACATACTCCTTTATGCTAAAGTAAGTGGCTGTTAATCAGGAGACATATGTCTACATTTGACAACATTTGTGTACATCTTCATGCAGATAGCCACAGGAATATTACCCCCTATCTAGTATACTCGTCAGCCTCAAAATATAGTCAAATATTACTTGCTGAGAAAAATTGCTTTGATCACCTCTCTTGATATAGATTTAAGTCCTCCTTTTTCTGTCTTATTCTGTAATTGCTCTTTGATCTGGTATGTCACAAATCCCTTTTTATTCTTCTTCCAGATATTTGTTGAGTTGAACTGTATGTTTTCACCATAAAACTTAGAAAATTTTTTTCTCTTTTTTTGTACATTTCTAAGCTAGTAGTTTGCTCATATTTTATAAGCACAGGTTAATTCTACATGTGTCTGGCATACTTCCTAAGAGATTCCTTTGTGTATGTGTTAGGTGTGTGAATAATATGACATATTAAGCCTCTTGTTGTCTGTTGTGCTAAAAATTGAAAAGAAATGACAAAGAAGGGAGAATATCATACAGTCAATTATATCTGACATTGCCCTTTAAATTTTCTCTCTAAGCAATGGTGAGAGGCCAGTCATACATGAAACACTGAGACACTGTCATGGCATTATTACAAAAGCAGTGATATAAGAAGGATGAGCAATAAACAATTAAGAGGAAGCAAGAAATAATTCAGAGGAAGGAAGTATTGATTTTACTTGGGGTGTTTCCAAGGGTTTATCATTGAGGGTGGCACATGCTGTTTTGTTGATGTTGCAGACTTAATGCAAAAATCCAAAAGGGGTATCCAGCATGTGACAGAACTGTAATGCTTAGTACATGGTGGTACAGAAAAGGTGTACACAAGGATAGAAGGGACAGAGGAGTTTGAATAGAGTAGATCGATAAATCAGTATTGAGTAGAACTCAGTGGATTCTTAATAAGTAAGTACTTAAGTACTTAACTATGATAAATCTATTAAACAAATAACAAGGTAAAACAACATTTTAAATGGTGAAACACTAATTTTATCAGTTATGTAAAGAATCTGATGCTTGCGTACTATTATTATGCAATTTTTTGAGGTTCTGGACAATGAAATACACAATAAAATTACCTTAAAATAATTGAACTTTCATGAAAGAAAAATTAAACTATTTCTTTTTATTGATGGTTTGATTACATTTAAGAATAAAAACCAAAAGTTATAATAAAATTCTTTTGAATTAAAATATGATAAAATTATATAAGCTGAAAATAAATCATCGTATGTTCTTTTCCAAAACTATGTACCTGGGCACTAAAATTTGAAAATAAAATCAAATGTTGATGAAAGGCATGGAAGAATGTTTGAACAAATGTGAAGAAATTATGTATAATTTGATAAATATATAGTATAAATGTGCATAGCTCAAATAGTATAATATGGTAACTCAAATGGTAAATAATCTGCCTGCAATTCAGGAGACCTGGATTCGATCCCTGGGTGGGGAAAATCCCCTGGAGAAGGGAAAGGCTACCCACTCAATATTCCTGCTTGGAGAATTCTGTGGGCAGAGAAAGCTGGCAGGCTACAGCCCATGAGGTTGCAAAGAGTCAGACACGACTGAGCAACTAACACTTTCATTTTCACTATAGTATAAATACACAGATTCAGTGAATTTACAATAAAAGTTAAATTTTTAAAGTAGATGATTTTTTAAGTTTACATAAAAATAAACACATGAGAATTATCAAGTTATTTAAAAATAATATACACGATAAAGGCAAACACGCTATCACAGATATTGATAGATGGCTATGAAACAGTTGAACAGTTGGTTCCAAATTTCTTTTCCATTGATTGACTTTCACTCTTAGGATTAAAAAGGTAAAGACTTTTCTAGCTACCACATTCTTAAATGTATGCATGGGAACTGTGTTTGCCCAATGAGACAAAGCTAAGTAGACGTAATATTGAAGGATTTTAGCAAGGTATTTCTCTTAGATTAAAGATATGTCTACAAATAATCTTTAAAATTCTTACCTAATAAACAATTTGCTGCTGCTATTTAGTCACTAAATCATATCTGAATCTTGGCGACCCCATACACTGTAGCCTGCCAGCCTCTTCTGTCCGAGGGATTTCCCCAGCAATAATACTGGAGAAGGTTGCCCTTTCCTTCTCTAGAAGATCTTCTGGACCCAGGGATCAAGCCCACATCTCCTTCCTTGGCAGGTGGATTATTTACTGCTGAGTCACTAGGGAAGCCCAATAAGCAATTTAGGACAATCAAAAAATTAAAATGCATTCCCAATAATTAAGGTCTCCCTATTTATTTTTTTCTCTGCACCCTATTTTCCCTTTAGGTGAGATAAAGTGAGCACCAAAGTGTACAACTGTAGCACCTTCTTTCAATCATGAGGTTATAAGCCTGTTGATAAAAGTTCAGTGTATTGAAGCTAGTGAAGCAGAAAGATGTAACAAGTCAGGCTCTTGTTGAGTCTGCAGATCACTTTTTTAACTCATGGATTGTGGTTAAAAAATAAATTTCCATGTGTTTTTACCCTGTTATTTGATGTTTTTGCTACTCCATATATTATTAATTCAAGAAATATTTATGAAGTTTCAATTAAATGGTAGAAATACATGAAATGCTAGTTAGCAAAGCAGAAAGAAAAATTGCTTCCTTCACAGAATTTAACCTCTTGCAAAAAGAAAAACCATAACTGGTAGTTGATGGAAAATCTGTCATTAATATAATATAGGATAGAGATCCACTTTCAGCCAGGATAGAATAACTGAAATTAAATCCACCATTCTGCTTTAAGTAAGAAACAGCACAAAGTATATGAACAAAAAGTTGTTAGGATTTGTTCGGGTCATGTCAGTGATTCCTTGAGAGGCAGGAAAGATAAAGAGAAATGAAAACACATGACCACCCTACAATTTGCATATTGCTGTTCATAGAAACTTTATTGTAAAAGTCAAAAACTGGAAGGGAAAAAAAAAATTCTCCATTAGGTGAAGAGAGAAACAGTTTGTGGCATATCCGTATACAGGATGCTGCTGCTGCTGCTAAGTTGCTTCAGTCATGTCCGACTCTGTGAGACCCCATAGACGGCAGCCCAACAGGCTCTGCCGTCCCTGGGATTCTCCAGGCAAGAACACTGGAGTGGGTTGCCATTTCCTTCTCCAGCGCATGAAAGTGGAAAGTGAAAGTGAAGTCGCTCAGTCATGTCCGAGTCTTAGCGACCCCATGGACTGCAGCCTATTAGGCTCCTCCATCCATGGGATTTTCCAGGCAAGAGTACTGGAGTGCGTTGCCATTCCCTTCTCCCATTCAGGATGCTAAATAGCAATAAACAAGAATTAAGTTTTGATACCATCAGCAGCCTGAATGAATTTCCAAACAATTACACTGAATAAAAGAAGCCACACCAAAAGCCATACAGTATGTTCTGACATACTGTATAATCCTGTTCACATACATTTCTAGAAAATGCAAACTAATCAACAGTTAACAGAAAGCATATTAATGGTGCCTTGAGAGTGGGGGAAGTAGAGAGAGAAGAGAAGGACATTAGGAAAATTTCGGGAGTGATGGATATATTGATTTACTCAATCGTGGTCATAGTATTATAATAGGTATTTATCAATTTTTCAATAGTTATCAAATTACACATTTTAGATATTGCAATTGATTCTATTACAATTATACTTTCAAAAGGCTGTAGGAAATACCATCAAGTCCCAAATGTTCACAAATTTCTCAGAACATGGTGTCTTCCTCTTTGTATCCACTGCCTAACAGCCTTCAGGAGCCTCAAATTCTATCAAAATTTTTCTTTTCAAATAATAATAGCTAACAGTTATTATGAGTTACTATATGCCAGACAGAGAACAGTGCTGTACATACATCTTTTTTTTTTTGGCAGGAATGCTCTACAGTTTAGAACACAGTTTCCAAATCCAACTTCACGTGTATATAAACATACGTGTATATATATATATACACACACACACACACATATATTACATATTTTGCATAAAATGCATATTTTAAAATACATATACATGCATACATACATATAATCTCTCTATATATTGCAGAATTGCACAAATAATTAGAACTGAATTGGGAACCTGGGACATAATTAAATACATGTATTTATTAGTTGATAAATTTGAATTTTCTTTTCAATGGTTAAGAAGAATACTATTTCATAAACAGCACTTGATACTACTGCCAAGTAATTCATAAGATAAAATTTTGATTTAAATTTCATGTCTGTTATAAATATAATTTCTGGATGAATTATATTAAAGAATAGACATTAATAAATCATTAAAAAGTTAAGATGATTCAGTGCATGGCAAAATGAAACAGAGATAATGAATGCAATGACAATTTAATTGATTTCTTGAGATCTACATTTTTAACAAAGCAGTCACTGTTTATACAATGTGTTTAAATCCATGTTGGCTTCTAAGCATTTAATTTTCTGGTCGAATTATATCAGTGAAAACAAGTAAATCTTGAACAAAAAACATTTCTGGCATTAGTAACATTTTCTGGGTAGTATATATGTACACAGAACAAGTCCTTTTAATCTGAATTTCTTCCAAGAGTGACATATAATTTTGAAGAAAAAATTATAAAATATGCAATTAAATTCATTTTGCAAACTCACCTTCCAAGTTTTCAAATTTGATATTTGTGTTTAATTTCATCTTTCAGATTTTTAATATGGTTCTGTTTTAGTTCATTAACACAGAATAAATGAAATTTTAAAAGAACATATTTATTTTGGTTTTCCAGAACAAGCCAAATGCAATCTGCCAGTTTGTTTTGTAAATAGGACACACTCAAATCTTGCACGTACTCCATATTCATGTTCCTTTTAAGACATATTACAGATGGTGAACCACCCATATAGACTAGTGAGAAAAATGTGGAGTTTGTTTTTTTTAACAGGGCATCATCACGGAGCTTCCATATTGATTCCAGGCAGAGTTATGAACCTTTGACTACTTGCACCAGGACATGTACCATTTATTTTCTTGCAAATTGAGTTCTTACTCATTTCTCTGAGAACATAAAAGCCAGAGACATTGGTATGTCTGACCAAAGCAGTCATGTTTTCATATGATTTATCTTTCTGGGTCTTCCAATAGACAGTTATGTATGATTGTCTTTCTCCTCATTTGAATGAAATACGTAGTTTTTAATCTAACTGACTAATGTGGATAATATCTAAAAATAAACATACATTAAACATTTTTCCAAGTAGCATTTTGATAGAATATAACAATGGGGAATGTAATAATAGAAGTTATAGAGAAATGTGGCATTTACTATCATAATAATTTGGGGGATTTAAAAATATCTTCACCACATTACCTGACATCTAATTTAATTGAAACTGGTATCCTACCAGTAAATATGCCTACCAGAAGTTTCAAGTATCTCTAAAAACTAAGCAACTAAGCTCATCTTGAATTAGCTACAGTAAAAGATAAAACTAAAAGATAAAAGATAAACTAAAAGATAAATTAAAGATAAATACCAAACTAGTTCTTTCCATCTGTGCTACCAGCATTCAATTAGATATAACCATGTGTTATACATCTATATTTTGTAAATATAATAATTTTTAATTTAATTTTTGTCATTAGAATTTAACTTTAGAGGAGGAGCCAAGATGGTGGAGGAGTAGGACGGGGAGAACACTTTCTCCCCCACAAATTCATCAAAAGAACATTTAAATGCTGAGTAAATTCCACAAAACAACTTCTGAATGCCAGCAGAGGACATCAGGCACCCAGAAAAGCAACCCATGTCTTCGAAAGGAGGTAGGAAAAAATATATAAGACAAAAAAATAGACAAAAGAGGGAGGGACGGAGCTCCATCCTGGGAAGGGAGTCTTAAAAAGAGAGAAGTTTCCAAACACCAGGAAACCTTCTCACTGCCGAATCTGTGCCAAGCCTTGGAAGCACAGAGGGCAACATAACAGGGAGGGAAAATAAATAAACAATTAAAACCCGCAGATTACGAGCCCTACGGTAACTCCCCCAGCAGAGAAGCAGTGCAGATGCCCGCATCTGCCATTAGCAAGCGGGGGCTGGGCAGGGAAGCACTGCATGGGCTGCATTGCTTGAAATAAGGATCTGGCCTGAATACCCCGAGCGCTATCTGAGCGAAATAATTTGGGCTAGCAAACCAGACTGTGGGATATCTACCACACGAAAAGCCAGCCCTAACCTAAGACACCACCAGGCCCATGCACAGAACAAAGGACTGTACAGAGATAGCCGGCTGCAGACTGTCCCCCTCTGGTGACAGGCAGCCAGAGCCGGAAGGGGGCAATCACAGCCCCAGAGAGACATTATCTACAAAACTGTAAGCAGGCTTCTTTGCTAACTAAAACTTCTTGGGGGTCTGGACAGTCAACATCCGCCTGAGAAGGTGCGCCAGTTGTACACCTAGATAACCGAGCGGCAGGGAGGCGATAAGTCACAGCAATCGCGCTCGCCAAACACCTCATCACCTGAGCTGCTCGGACCTGGGAGGGGCACAAAATGCTGGCCCAACCGAATCTGCGCCTTTGAGGACTACCCAAGTGCCTGAACCTGAGCGGCTTAGACCTGGGAGGTACAGGCAGCCCAGGGCCGGCCATGGATGGTTCCTGGTGGGGCAACCTAGAGCCTGAGCAGTGTGGGCAGGGAGGCTACATGCACCGTGAGCGGAGGCAGGCCCAGTATGGCTGAGGCACTGCCAGCACACGCCAGTGTTATTTGTTTGCAGCGTCCCTCCCTCCCCACAGCGCAACTGAACAAGTGAGCCTAAAAAAAAAAAAAAAAAAAAGTGTCCACCACTGTCCCCTTTGTGTCAGGGCAGAAACCAGACACTGAAGAGACCAGCAAACAGAAGAAGCTATAACAGAGGGAACCGCCTTGGAAGCTACAGGCAATAGACTAAAACCCTGTGGTTAGAACTGAATACATACGAAGGGGCCTATAGATCTTGAGAAATATGTCGGACCAAGGAACTAGCTGAAAATGAACTGACCCCACAATACCCAAAACAAAACCAGAGAAAGTCCTAGATATATTTTTACTATTTTTGTGATCATTCTTTCTTTTTTTTTTAATTAAAAAAAAATTTTAAGTCCTCTATTATTCCTTTAATTTTCACTTTTATAACCTACTATTACTTTGCAAAAAAAAAAAAAAGACCCTATTTTTTTTAAAGCAAACTTCATATATGTATTTTTTATAATTTTTGTGACCTTATTTTTTTTCTTCTTTTCTTTAACATTGTATTTTTGAAATTCCAAACTCTACTCTAGATTTTTAATTTTAGCTTTTTGGCATTTGTTATCAATTTTATAACTATATATATATATATTTTTTATATATATAATTTTTGTGCCTTTTTTTTTCCTCTTTCTTTCTTTTCTTCTTTTATATAACATTCTATATCTGAAATTCCAAACTCTACTCTAGATTTTAAATTTATGCTTTTTGGTATTTGTTACCAATTTTGTACCTATATTTTCTTTATAATTTTTGAGACTTGGTTTGTTTTTGTTTGTTTTTTCTCTCTTTCTTTTTCTTTTTCTATTTTTTTAACATTGTATTTTTGAAATTCCAGACTCTAGATTTTTAACTTTTGTTTTTTGGTATTTGTTATCAATTTTGTACCTATATTTTCTTTATAATTTTTGCAACTTTTTTTCCCTATCTCTTTCTTTTCCTTCTTCTTTTCTTTAACATTGTATTTTTGAAATTCCAAACTCAACTCTAGATTTTTAATTTTTGCTTTTATGTATTTGTTACCAATTTTGTACCTTTAAGAACCCAATATTCAGTACCCATTTTTCACTAGGGAGTGAGATTACTGGCTTGACTGCTCTCTCCCTCTTTGGTCTCTCCTTTTTCTCCACCAGGTCACCTGTGTCTCCTCCCTAACCCCTCTCTACTCTATGCAACTCTGTGAATTTCTGTGTGTTCCATATGGTGGAGAACACTTAGGGAACTGATTACTGGCTGAATCTGTCTCCCTCCTTTTCATCCCCCCTTTTATCCTGGCCACCTCTGTCTCCTTCCTCCTTCTCTTCTCTGTATAATTCCATGAACATCCTGAGTGGTTCAATTGTGGAGTGCACATAAGGAAGTGATTACTGGCTAGCCCGCTCTCTCCTCTATTGATTCCACCTCATCCCATTCGGGTCACCTCTAACTCCCTCCTCCCTCTTCTCTTCTCCATGTAACGCTGTGAACCTCTCTGGGTGGCCCTCATGGTGGAGAAACTTTTCATCTTTAATGTAGATGTTTTATCAATGGTGCTGTATAGAAGGAGAAGTTGTGAAACTACTGTAAAAATAAGATTGATAACTGGAAGCAGGAGGCTTAAGTCCAAACCCTGACTCCAGGGAACTCCTGACCCCAGGGAACATAAATTGACAGAAGCTCATCAAACGCCTCCATACCTACACTGAAACCAAGGACCACACAAGGACCAACAAGTTCCAGTGCAAGACATACCAAGCAAATTCTCCAGCAACACAGGAACACAGCCCTGAGCTCCAAGATACAGGCTGCCCAAAGTCACCCCAAAACCATAGACACCTCATAACTCATTACTGGACACTTCATTGCACTCCAGAGAGAAGAAATCCAGCTCCACCAACCAGAACACCGACACAAGCTTCCCTAACCAAGAAACCTTGACAAGCCACCTGTACAAACCCACACACAGCGAGGAAACGCCACAATAAAGAGAACTCCAAAAACTGCCAGAATACAGAAAGGCCACCCCAAACTCAGCAATTTAAACAAGATGAAAAGATAGAGGAATATCCAGCAGGTAAAGGAACAGGATAAATGCCCACTAAACCAAACAAAAGAGGAAGAGATAGGGAATCTACCTGATAAAGAATTCTGAATAATAATAGTGAAATTGATCCAAAATCTTGAAATCAAAATGGAATCACAAATTAATAGCCTGGAGACAAGGATTGAGAAGATGCAAGAAAGGATTAACAAGGACCTAGAAGAAATAAAAAAGAGTCAATATATAATGAATAATGCAATAAATGAAATCAAAAACACTGGAGTCAACAAATAGTAGAATAACAGAGGCAGAAAATAGGATTACTGAATTAGAAGATAAAATGATAGAAATAAATGAATCAGAGAGGAAAAAAGAAAAATGAATTTAAAAAAATGAGGACAATCTCAGAGACCTCCAGGACAATATTAAACGCTACAACATTCGAATCATAGGGGTCCCAGAAGAAGAAGACAAAAAGAAAGACCATGAGAAAATACTTGAGGAGATAATAGTTGAAAACTTCCCTAAAATGGGGAAGGAAATAATCACTCAAGTTCAAGAAACCCAGAGAGTCCCCAACAGGATAAACCCAAGGCGAAACACCCCAAGACACATTATCAAATTAACAAAGATCAAACACAAAGAACAAATATTAAAAGCAGCAAGGGAAAAACAACAAATAACACACAAGGGAATAACCATAAGGATAACAGCTGATCTTTCAATAGAAACTCTCCAAGCCAGGAGGCAATGGCAAGACATACTTAAAGTGATGAAAGAAAATAACCTACAGCCCAGATTATTGTACCCAGCAAGGATCTCATTCAAACATGAAGGAGAAATCAAAAGCTTTTCAGACAAGCAAAAGCTGAGAGAATTCAGCACCACCAAACCAGCTCTCCAACAAATACTAAAGGATATTCTCTAGACAGGAAACACAAAAATGGTGTATAAATTCAAACCCAAAACAATAAAGTAAATGGCAATGAGATCATACTTATCAATAATTACCTTAAATGTAAATGGGTTGAATGTCCCAACCAAAAGACAAAGACTGGCTGAATGGATACAAAAACAAGACCCCTACATATGCTGTCTACAAGAGACCCATCTCAAAAGAGGGGACACATACAGACTGAAAGTAAAGGGCTGGAAAAAGATTTTCCATGCAAATAGGGACCAAAAGAAAGCAGGAGTAGCAATACTCATATCAGACAAAACAGACTTTAAAACAAAGGCTGTGAAAAGAGACAAAGACGGTCACTACATAATGATCAAAGGATCAATCCAAGAAGAAGATATAACAATTATAAATATATATGCACCCAACACGGGAGCACCGCAATATGTAAGGCAAATGCTAACAAGTATGAAAGGAGAAATTAACAATAACTCACTCACACCTATGGATAGATCAAATAAACAGAAAATTAACAAGGAAACACAAACTTTAAATGATACAATAGACCAGTTAGACCTAATTGATATCTATAGGACATTTCATCCCAAAACAATGAATTTCACCTTTTTCTCAAGTACACATGGAACCTTCTCCAGGATAGATCACACCCTGGGCCGTAAATCTAGCCTTGGTAAATTCAAAAAAATTGAAATCATTCCAAGCATCTTTTCTGACCACAATGCAGTAAGATTAGATCTCAATAACAGGAGAAAAACTATTAAAAATTCCAACATATGGAGGCTGAACAACACGCTGCTGAATAACCAACAAATCACAGAAGAAATCAAAAAAGAAATCAAAATTTGCATAGAAATGAATGAAAATGAAAACACAACAACCCAAAACCTGTGGGACACTGTAAAAGCAGTCCTAAGGGGAAAGTTCATAGCGATACATGCATACCTCAAGAAACAAGAAAAACGTCAAATAAATAACCTAACTCTACACCTAAAGCAACTAGAAAAGGAAGAAATTAAGAACCCCAGGGTTAGTAGAAGGAAAGAAATCTTAAAAATTAGAGCAGAAATAAATGCAAAAGAAACAAAAGAGACCATAGCAAAAATCAACAAGGCCAAAACTGGTTCTTTGAAAGGATAAATAAAATTGACAAACCATTAGCCAGACTCATCAAGAAACAAAGGGAGAAAAATCAAATCAATAAAATTAGAAATGAAACTGGAGAAATCACAACAGACAACACAGAAATACAAAGGATCATAAGAGACTACTATCAACAATTATATGCCAATAAAATGGACAACGTGGAAGAAGTGGACAAATTCTTAGAAAAGTACAACTTTTCAAAACTCGACCAGGAAGAAATAGAAAATCTTAACAGACCCATCACAAGCACGGAAATTGAAACTGTAATCAAAAATCTTCCAGCAAACAGAAGCCCAGGTCCAGACGGCTTCACAGCTGAATTCTACCAAAACTTTAGAGAAGAGCTAACACCTATCCTGCTCAAACTCTTCCAGAAAATTGCAGAGGAAGGTAAACTTCCAAACTCATTCTATGAGGCCACCATCACCCTAATACCAAAACCTGACAAAGATGCCACAAAAAAAGAAAACTACAGGCCTATATCACTGTTAAACATAGATGCAAAAATCCTTAACAAAATTCTAGCAATCAGAATCCAACAACACATTAAAAAGATCATACACCATGAACAAGTGGGCTTTTTCCCAGGGATGCACGGATTCTTCAATATCCTCAAATAAATCAATGTAATACACCACATTAACAAGTTGAAAAATAAAAACCATATGATTATCTCAATAGATGCAGAGAAAGCCTTTGACAAAATTCAACATCCATTTATGATAAAAACTCTCCAGAAAGCAGGAATAGAAGGAACATACCTCAACATAATAAAAGCTATATATGACAAACCCACAGCAAACATTATCCTCAATGGTGAAAAATTGAAAGCATTTCCTCTAAAGTCAGGAACAAGACAAGGGTGCCCACTTTCACCATTACTATTCAACATAGTTCTGGAAGTTTTGGCCACAGCAATTAGAGCAGAAAAAGAAATAAAAGGAATCCAAATTGGAAAAGAAGAAGTAAAACTGTCACTGTTTGCAGATGACATGATCCTCTACATAGAAAACCTTAAAGACTCCACCAGAAAATTACTAGAACTAATCAATGATTATAGTAAAGTTGCAGGATATAAAATCAACACACAGAAATTCCTTGCATTCCTATAAACTAATAATGAGAAAACAGAAAGAGAAATTAAGGAAACAATTCCATTCACCATTGCAAAGAAAAGAATAAAATACTTAGGAATATATCTACCTAAAGGAACTAAAGTCCTATATATAGAAAACTATAAAACACTGGTGAAAGAAATCAAAGAGGACACTAATAGATGGAGAAATATACCATGTTCATGGATTGAAAGAATCAATATAGTGAAAATGAGTATACTACCCAAAGCAATTTATAGATTCAATGCAATCCCTATCAAGCTACCAATGGTATTCTTCACAGAGCTAGAACAAATAATTTCACAATTTGTATGGAAATACAAAAAACCTCAAATAGCCAAAGCTATCTTGAGAAAGAAGAATGGAACTGGAGGAATCAACCTACCTGACTTCAGGCTCTACTACAAAGCCACAGTCATCAAGACAGTATGGTACTGGCACAAAGACAGAAATATAGATCAATGGAACAAAATAGAAAGCCCAGAGATAAATCCACGCACATACGGACACCTTATCTTTGACAAAGGAGGCAAGAATATACAATGGATTAAAGACAATCTCTTTAACAAGTGGTACTGGGAAAACTGGTCAACCACTTGTAAAAGAATGAAACTAGACCGCTTTCTAACACCATACACAAAAATAAACTCAAAATGGATTAACGATCTAAATGTAAGACCAGAAACTATAAAACTCCTAGAGGAGAACATAGGCAAAACACTCTCCGACATACATCACAGCAGGATCCTCTATGACCCACCTCCCAGAATATTGGAAATAAAAGCAAAAATAAACAAATGGGACCTAATTGAACTTAAAAGCTTCTGCACAACAAAGGAAACTGTAAGCAAGGTGAAAAGACAGCCTTCAGAATGGGAGAAAATAATAGCAAATGAAGCAACTGACAAACAACTAATCTCAAAACTATACAAGCAAGTCTTACAGCTCAATTCCAGAAAAATAAATGACCCAATCAAAAAATGGGCCAAAGAACTAAATAGACATTTCTCCAAAGAAGACATACAGATGGGTAGCAAACACATGAAAAGATGCTCAACATCACTCATTATCACAGAAATGCAAATCAAAACCGCAATGAGGTACCATTTCATGCCAGTCAGAATGGCTGTGATCCAAAAGTCTACAAGTAATAAATGCTGGAGAGGGTGTGGAGAAAAGGGAACCCTCTTACACTGTTGGTGGGAATGCAAACTAGTACAGCCACTATGGAGAACAGTGTGGAGATTCCTTAAAAAACTGGAAATAGAACTGCCTTATGACCCAGCAATCCCACTGCTGGGCATACACACTGAGGAAACAAGAAGGGAAAGAGACAGGTGTACCCCATGTTCATTGCAGCACTGTTTATAATAGCCAGGACATGGAAGCAACCTAGATGTCCATCAGCAGATGAATGGATAAGAAAGCAGTGGTACATATACACAATGGAGTATTACTCAGCCATTAAAAAGAATACATTTGAATCAGTTCTAATGAGGTGGATGAAACTGGAGCCTATTATACAGAGTGAAGTAAGCCAGAAAGAAAAACACCAATACAGTATACTAACGCATATATATGGAATTTAGAAAGCTGGTAACAATAACCCTGTATACGAGACAGCAAAAGAGACACTCATGTGTAGAACAGTCTTTTGGACTCTGTGGGAGAGGGAGAGGGTGGGATGATTTGGGAGAATGTCATTGAAAAATGTATAATATCATGTATGAAACGAGTCGCCAGTCCAGGTTCGATGCATGATACTGAATGCTTGGGGCTGGTGCACTGGGACGACCCAGAGGGATGGTATGGGTAGGAAGGAGGGAGGAGGGAGGAGGTTTCAGGATGGGGAACATGTGTATGCCTGTGGTGGATTCATTTTGATATATGGCAGAACCAATACAACATTTTAAGTTTAAAAATAAAACAAAATTAAAAAAAAAAAAAAAGAATTTAACTTTACCAGAAATGACTTTTTTGTTGTTTTTGTTTGTTTGTTTTATTTCAGGTTGCACTGCATTTTTGTTGCTGTGCACAAGCTTTCTCTAGTTGCAGTGCACAGGGGCTACCCTTCACTGTGGTTCACAGGCTTCTTATTGCTGCAGCTTCTCTTGTTGCAGAGCATAGGCTTTAGGCACGTGGGTTTCACTAGTTGCAGCGTGAGGAGTGCTCAGTAGTTATGGCAGGGTTTAGTTGCTCCGTGGCATGTGGAATCTTCCCTGACCAGGAATTGAACTCACATCCCCTGCATTGGCAGGTATATTCTTACCCATTGGACCACCAGGGAAGTCCAGGAAATGACACTTTCCAAAGATATTGCCTTATAACAAATCTCTTTTGTCACACTGATAAAGTCCAGTTGACTTCTTTATCAGATTAGTTCCACTTAAACAGTAAAAACAGGGTAGATGGAGCTTCCCACTAACTTCTGGGATGGTCCATTTTTAAACTGTGTTGCTGCTGTTGTTGAGTTGCTAAGTGGTGCCCAATTCTTTGCAATCCCTCGATTGCAGCATGCCATTCTTCCCTTTCCTTCACTATCTCCTGGAGTTTGCTCAAACTCATGTCCGTTGAGTCAGTGATATCATCCAACCTTCTCATCCTCTGTCACACCCTTCTCCTCCTGCTCTCAATCTTTCCTAGCATGAGGGTCTTGACCAATGAGTTGGCTCTTTGCATCAGGTGACCAAAGTATTGGAGCTTCAGTTCAGCATCAGTCTTTCCAATGAATATTCAGGGTTGATTTCCTTTAGGATTGACTGGTTTGATCTCTTTGCCATCCAAGGGACTCTCAAGAGTCTTCTCTAGCAGCACAATTCAAAAGGATCAATTATTTGGCTCTTAGCCTTCTTTATCCAATTTTCATATCTGTTTTACTGTTCAAACCATAGCTTTGATTATACAGACCTTTGTTGGCAAAGTGATGTCTTTGCTTCTTAATATGCTATCTAGGTTTGTCATTATAACCACTGTTAATTTTTACAAATGCTTCCAATATTCTACACATACATGACAACATCAAGAAAGGAAAGGGAAGAATGTCTTACTTATTATTGAGCTATGGCTAGAATGGCTAGATATTCTACTCATTTATTACACTGGCCTGCCCAGATGTTTGGTCCCTCTGAATGGATATACCTGCTGCTATAGCATTATGTAGAAACTATCTCAGCACTAGGTATATTAGAAATGACATGTTTTATGAAAAATAGGTCATATAAATAAATAGAAAGGTATCTTTACTTCTAGGTTAACCAGAGTGAATCTGTTATCATGGATCAAAGCTCAACATTAATAAGTTATACTAGAACAAATTGTATTAATTCTAACTTTATGATATATAAACAAACCATGTTTTTGATATTACCACCAGGAAAGTCTATGATTACCCACTGGAAATTCTGACCAAAAATGATTTATCTTATCCACAAAGCTGAACAAGTGTATAGGTAAACGTTGCACAGAGTGTTTTACCATTGCTTTTCCTTCTGCCTGCATAAACTCAGTAAAAACCAGTTCACTTTGCCACACAGATGAAATTGTATAAACTTTATGACCATGACCGTGCTGAAATGTCATATTCAAAGATGAATTTCCCTAACTCCAATAACACAAGTCCATTACTATACAGAGTTCTGTGGTGTTTTAGTCATCCTGATATTAACAAAATACTACAGACTACATCAGAGAAGGCGATGGCACCCCACTCCAGTACTCTTGCCTGGAAAATCCCATGGACGGAGGGGCCTAGTGGGCTGCAGTCCATGGGGTCCCTAGGAAGTCAGACACGACTGAGCTTTTGGCTTCACTTTCACTTTTCACTTTCATGCATTGGAGAAGGAAATGGCAACCCACTCCAGTGTTCTTGCCTGGAGAATCCCAGAGACGGGGGAGCCTGGTGGGCTGCTGTCTATGGGGTTGCACAGAGTCGGACACGACTGAAGCGACTTAGCAGCAGCAGCAGCATAGACTACGTGGCTTAATCAACAGATATTGATTTCTCACACGTCTGGAGACAGGAAAGTCCAAGAGCGAGATTTCAGCAGATTTGCGTCTGCTGAGAGCCCTCTTCCTGGCTGGTAGATGGCTACCCCATCATAAGTCCTTACATGGCTTTTACTTGGTGCATGCATGCAGAGAGAGCTCTGTTCTCTCCCATCATTCACTTCTAAGAATACTAATCCTTTCATGGGAACTCTACTTTCATGACCTCAACTAATAATTACCTCCTAAAGCCACCTTGAGAAGGAAATAGCAACGCACTCCAGTATTTTTGCCTGGGAAATCCCATGGACAGAGGAGCCTGGCAGGCTACAGTCTATGGAGGTGCAACCGAGCGACTAACACACAGACTTTTTCAGCCAGAATAAATGCACAACTCCATTAGTAAATCAAATTCAGTTGAAAACTTGCAAATGCTTTTTCTGTGTGTGTGTGTTGTGGCACGTGTTTGTGCGTGTTTTGAAGGCTAGCAGGTTGCTCTTATGATCTATTTGGGGTGGGGGTTGAGACATAAATTTCCATGATGTAGCCCTTTCCAGAAGAGAAAATTTTAAAAGAGGTATGTTTGACCTTTACTAATTAAATCAATTACTTGCTCTCAAAAGTGACAGAAACAGTCTGAAATGCATCACGAATATGGGTTCATTAGTGGGGTTTCTGAGCACAGCTCTTGCTCACTGCTCTCGGTGCTGCTGACCCTGGCGGCCAGATGCAGGTCTTAGCTTGCTCCAGTGGCCACTGCAGAGAGGACATATGAGAAAAGGTCTAGAAATATTCTCACAGTCAACCAGCGTATCCTTCCAGTTCTGCTGCTATGCAAGCAAGCTTATTACACAGCTCACTTATTGTTATTACCCTCATAGGGGTAATTCATCTACACGGAAAGAAACTACCCTAAAATCTATCTCTAATTATAAAGAAGTACTAAATAATTTTACATGGTGCTTTGATTTTTTGAAACATATGTATATCTAATATTCATATCATCATAACCTGTTCTAGCTTAAATTTGGTGTGTTTTGCTTCATTCCAGTGGATAGAAAACTTTCTCTTTAGTGTATCCCTTACCTTCATCAAGATACACTTTTTCTCTACTATATTGGACAATTGTCACTTCCCATTAGATCTTTTTTTTTCTTTAATAGGACATATTTGGAACGAAATGATTCATAATCATATTTCATGCATAGATTTTGTGAAAAAAATGATATATTCTCTTTTTCCCTGAAGATAGATATATTCAAAAATTATCATTTATAACCAAATGCCTTTTGATGATTCTCATTTTGAAATAATTCTAAGGTCTCTTGCAAATAGGAAAAGTTTCCTTCTAGAACCACCCTTGTATTATTTTACTTCTGAAATACAGAAAATGTCAAATTGATAATTCACTTCAACACATCCTTTATATGGAGAAAAAAATCAAATGTAAAAATTTTACAACATTTTCACAAAGGGCAACAGAAAAAAGACTTTATGAAGTTTCTATGAACTTTTTTCCCTTCTCAAAATGCTGAAATTTTGAGGGAGTGGATTTCTCAGCACCTATGATTAATGTCTAATAGCTGATTGTGCCTACAAATTTACATATTAAAATCCTCCTAATTCTACGATATATTCTTTTATTTTCCTTTATATTATAATCGTAACTATATTGATTCTTTAAAAACTGTGTATGTACATTTTTGCTATAAATTTTATTTCATAATAAGAAATGGTGTATAAAAAATAGTTTTGATAAAAATGGAGCATTGAGTTTCACAGAGTTGAAATCCATTGTCTAATGCAGAGGACTTTTCTGCTCAGCTTTGTCTTTTTAACTCTTTAAATATTTGGATTTAAAATATAATAAACCTCTTGATTATGGTTTTAAGTCAGATAATTAAAAGTAATTTTATCAGGGTACCTCTCTAAATTCTCCTTCAATTAGTATGGAGGTATTTTCTCCTAGGCTTTCATACTGAATGTTTTACTGATCAAGGGCTCGCTGCCAGATGTGCATAGAAGCCAATGTTATGGTGGCAACTTCTGAGAAAAGAGCTTCATTCTGGAGGGTGACAGTCAAGAGGATAGGAGACAAGGCTTTCAAATACATCTCCTTGATTCAGAGTTGGAACTAAATGTGAGAGTTTGGGGGAATTTTAACTTGGAAGATGATTGGCTAGTTGTAACTTAGTCCGTCTAAGTCACTGGCACTGCTGGAAGCTGGATTTTCCTGACTGAAGGACTTGCTCCTGAAGGGCTCAGGTGGCAACATTCCTATTCTTTAAGTTCTGTTGCCTGGAGATTCTTGGTTTTGTGAGTCACCCTGACAAAAAGACCCTGATGCTGGGAAAGATTGAGGGCAAGAGAAGAAGGGGTGAAGCGACAGAGAATGAGACGGTTGGATGGCATCACCGACTCAATGAACATGAGTTTGAGCAAACTCCAGGAGACAGAGAAGGACAGGGAAGCCTGGCGTGCTGCAGTCCATCGGGTTGCAGAGAGTCAGACTTGACTGACCGACTGAACAACTGAAGACATGAGCAGTGCTGTCTCTGCAAAATAATGCAAAGGCTTGATTAATCAACACCCTATCTAAGGCCCCAAAAGCAAGCTAAATAAAGCTTGTCAGTATTTTAAGTACTATTTCAAAAGGATCAGCAGTCCTGGTGTTGCCTGGGAGTTTTGTTTGCTTGTTTGTTTGTTTTTTAGAAAAGCAGAATCTCAGGCTCCACCCAGATCTCCTGAGTTTTAGTATGCATTTTATCAAGAAGGGTTAGTTAGGGAATTTGGGATGGACGTGTACAGAATGTAAATGCTATAAACACATGTGATTACATCTAAATAAATTCTGGTAGCAAAGATAGAAAGGATCAACTTGATTTTTTTTTATATTTTAGTTTCTTAATGAGCAGAGTTGCTTAAGTTTTCAGGGATGGTAGGTAGTAATATTTACAGTGTAGGATACCAGTTTCAGTTAAGTAAGATGACAGAGGTAATGCAGTGACGATATTTTTAAGTCCCAAACCCTATATGATGGCATGCATCCTATTTCTTATATTATTATATAAGAATAATAATAAAACCTCTATTATCACTTTTCTCATTGTTATAGTCTATCAAAATACTACTTGGAAAATGTTTAATGCATGTTTATTTTTAGATATTATCCATGTTATTCAGTTAGACTAAATACTACTTATTTCATTAAAATTAGAAGAAAAACAATGAGACATAACTGTCTGTTGGAAGACCCAGAAAAATAAATCATATGAAAATATGATTGTTAGTCAGAAATATTGATGTATTTAAAATGGATAACCAACAAGGACCTACTGGATAGCACAGGGAACTCTGCTCAATGTTATATGGCAGTCTGGATGGGAGGAGAGTTTGGGGGAGAATGGATACATGCATATGTATGGCTGAGTCCCTTTGCTGTTCACCTGAAACTGTCACAACATTGTTAACTGGCTATACCCCAATACAAAATAGAAAGTTCAAAAGAAAAAAAAAAAAAAAGACATCCAGGTAGTTTGTATGCCCAATAAAATCTGAGACGCACTGTCCTTCTCTTAACACTGGTAACAGGAGTGGCCTGGTACCCTCTCTTCATCTTGTGTATGAAGTGAAGTGGAGTGAAAGTTGTTCAGTCATGTCTGACTCTTTGCAACCCCATGGACTATACAGTCCAGGGAATTCTCCAGGCCAGAATACATTAGTGGGTAGCCTTTCCCTTCTCCAGGGGATCTTCCCAACCCAGGAATCGAACTTGGGTCTCCTGCACTGTAGGCGGACTCTTTACCAGCTGAGCCACAAGAGAAGTCCCGTCTTGTGCATCAGATCAGATCAGATCAGTCGCTCAGTCGTGTCCGATTCTTTGCGACCCCATGAATCACAGCACTCCAGGCCTCCCTGTCCATCACCAACTCCCGGAGTTCACTCAGACTCATGTTCATCGAGTCAGTGATTCCATCCAGCCATCTCATCCTCTGTTGTCCTCTTCTCCTCTTGCCCCCAATCCCTCCCAGCATCAGAGTTTTTTTTTCAGTGAGTCAACTCTTCGCATGAGGTGGCCAAAGTCCTGGAGTTTCAGCTTTAGCATCATTCCTTCCAAAGAAATCCCAGGGCTGATCTCCTTTAGAATGGACTGGTTGGATCTCCTTGCAGTCCAAGGGACTCTCAAGAGTCTTCTCCAACACCACAGTTCAAAAGCATCAATTCTTTGGCACTCAGCCTTCTTCACAGTCCAACTCTCACATCCATACATGACCACAGGAAAAACCATAACCTTGACTAGACGAACCTTTGTTGGTAAAGTAATGTCTCTGCTTTTGAATATGCTATCTAGGTTGGTCTTGTGCATAAGGATCTGCAAAGCTGGTGAAGTTCAGCTGGCATCATCTCATCTTACTGTGACCATCATTCACTGAACATGACAGAAGTCAGTAATATGGGTTATTTTCTGTCTTATTGTGGGCAAGTTGGAGACAGTTGTTTCTGTAAGGAGGAAGATGGGAGATGGTAGAGGCAATAACAGGGTGGTGGGGAGAGGCTGTCATGTAGGCCTAAAATGTCCCACCAGAATTCAGTGATGGAGCCTGTTGTGGGAGGGGGGGTGTGGTGGGGGGGAGGGTGCACCCCTGTGTCACAGGGACTCTCACCTCTGCCAGCAGCCAGCAGGTTTGTTCATTACTATCACTTCTCCTTACAACAGCAAGACAGAGAAGTTTGAGTAGACCAGGATTGTTTTGCAGATTTCTTGTAGATTTTCTCTCATAAATAACTTTTTTGGTCCCCTTTAAACATGTAAAATATAGGGTTTGAGTAAAACTCTCTCCCCCATTTCCCCTCTCCAGGTCTCTAAACATGACTTCTAACCCTGCACCACCATATCTAAGCAGATCCAACTGCAATAACTGAATTAGGAATTTCTTTTTCAAAGGTCTTTCACCGAATTAGGAATTCTTCCT
This sequence comes from Bos indicus x Bos taurus, assembly GCF_003369695.1. NCBI lineage: Eukaryota > Metazoa > Chordata > Mammalia > Artiodactyla > Bovidae > Bos > Bos indicus x Bos taurus. Next base: position 9,662,268 of record NC_040102.1, on the reverse strand, counting down.
TTATCCGGGACTTGCCCTTTAAGGGAAACCAATCTTCCTTAACTCCCAAGACAGAGGAATTTCTCAAACAAGAAAGCACTAACTTCAGTGATTGTGAAATCCTTTCCTTTGTCCACTTTATCATAAGGGGGATTACATGAGAAGAAGCCATCATCATGGCGACTTTAAGGTCATTTTCTGGAGTGATCTCTGTGAAAAACAAGGGGAAAGCGATCTCTAGCAGGGACAGTTATCTGAAGAGGTAAGTATAGGAGAATGTCTGGGTGCTACCTGAAAAATGTGAGGTTATTGTATGATTTGGGACTGGATCAGAAATAAGGATCCCATATCAGATTCTTCCTGGAATTTAGATTTAATTTTCTTTGTATCAACTTTTATATCAACTTGAAATATACTGATTATCCCCAATAGCAGCTGGTTAGAAATGAAGAAAACCTAATGGACAGGAAAATAGTATTTATCAATGTCAATTTCCTAAATTCTTTTGAGGAAAACTCTCCATCATTTCTGGGTTTATTTATCTGGGTTTATTTACATATTTGTTTTTGTTTTGTTTTTATTCCTGTTTCTGTTTTACGTTGCTACTTTAAGTCTCTCCTATTTAAAACCTTACAAATAAGGAAATTTTCGCCATACTAAGTAATCATTTAACTCAAATTTCACTCAAAATATATATGCATTTGTGGTTCACAGCTGTTAGTCAAGCCAGGCTCACACACTCTGCTGCTGACTGTAACACACACACACACACACGCACACACATTGTGGTTGTGATTACACATCTGGCAGGGCAATTTGTTCAGACTGAGCCAACTAACACTTTCTGGTCATCTAGAATCATGTTATCATGTAGTTAAAACACAGATGATTAAATTTCTCTATAATAACTGTCAAAGAGATTCTGGAATCATTAATTATGAACAGTAATAAAAGGTGAAATACATAGCCTCTCAGTTTTAGGAGGTTCCTACTGCTGAAAAAGAGGCTTTTTATATCCTCAGAGAAAATCCATAGGTATTAGAATGTTACTGTTGTTGTTGTCATTGTTTTGTATGCCCCCTGCATGTTTCTTAGCCTACCTGGACTTGGTACCCTCAAGTTGAATGGATACACACAAACACACACATTGTTGTTCAGTTGCTAAGTCCTGTCTCTTTGTGACTCCATGGACTGCATCTCTCCAGGCTCCTCTGTTCTCCACTATCTCCCCGGGTTTGCTCAAACTCATATTCATTGAGTCAGTGATGCTATCTAACCATCTCATCCTCTGTTGCCCTCTTCTTATCTTGCCCTCAATTTTCCCCAACATTAGTGTATTTTCCAATGAGTTGGCTCTTTCTATAAGGAGGCCAAAGTATTGGCGCTTCAGCTGAAGCATCAGTGCTTTCAATGAATACTCAAATTGACTAGTTTGATTGATTTTAGGATTGACTGGTTTGATCTTGCAGTCCAAGGAACTCTCAAGAGTCTTCTCCAGCACCACAGTTCAAAAGCATCAATTCTTCAGTGCTCAGCCTTCTAATGTGTATAAGAAGCTATATATATATACACACACACTAGAACCTGCTCTATTCTATGGCGTCAATCCCTTTTCATGTTTAGCTAATGTCATGTGTGTCATGAACACTCAAAGACATAGTAGGAAATGCAGCCATGTTTAAAGGAGTGTAGCCACAGAAATGGCAACCCACTCCAGTGTTCTTGCCTGGAGAATCCCAGGGATGGAGGAGCCTGTTGGGCTGCTGTCTATGGGGTCACACAGAGTCAGACACGACTGACGCGACTTAGCAGCAGCAGCAGCCACGTATGACCTTCAGGGAGCATGTAAACACTTCCTCAGAGCAATCAGAGCCTGCCGTTCATATGGCAGGTTCTTGCCTGCGTGCATGAGCCTGTTTGTCCTTGGAATACCTTTTTATCCCCTTTGTAGACAAGGGCAATAATTCATGAGAGAGCTGGGAATAGAATACAGTCCTCCCTTTTCCCAGCAGAGTATTCTTGCCACAAGATTATATTGACTCCTTACACACATTAGCCATTTCGCTTGCGCACTGAAACAGATCAGTATTTTTGATTGAGTTTGACATTTTGAAATTTAACTACAATAGCTTACCCTATAAACAGGAAGTGACTGTAAAACAGATGTTCTTATTTAGAGAACATGTTACCAAAAGAGCAAAACACTAAATTTGTCCTTGCTGTAATTGTGTCATTTAAACCAGAGAAAAAACTCAGAGTCCTAAGACTGAAGAAACCCTGATAGGAAAATTATACCATCATTCAATGTTATAAGATGTCACCTGAAGAAAGAATGTGATTTAAGGTTCAACACTGTTCTCATGTGATATGAATACCAATTTTCAAATTCTGGTATACAATTACTGAATGAAAGCTTCCAGTATGTATTGAAAAAATAAAAATAAAAAAAATATTAGTGGATAATTTAATGAATTAGGGAAAGGATTCATCCTTAAACTCTGGAAGCCCAATGACCACGTTTTAAAATTTTGTTTAAAAATCAGTCCTATGCATTCCTTAATTATGAGCTTTTATCTGTGAAAGTTAAGAAAGTGATTTTTCATTTGTTTAAAAAAAAGCAAATTTAGCATGAAGGCAGTCAATTCTGAAATCAAAATTTATCATGAATGTACATATTGAATGGATTTTAAGAACTATTGAAAATTGTTTAAAATTTTTTTAAAATGATGAAATGAGTATTTTAATTTACTTTATCTTTGTATAATAATTGTGACTACCCTGTGATGCCCCTCAAAGTCATCTGTGCTCATCCACAGCCCCTCAGAAAGCGTACATGTGTAGACTGTATGTGTGCTTAATGGATTAACTCAACTGATTACAGCTGAGGTGACCACGGTGGATGACTGACCCATGGTGAGAAAACATTTGGAATGAGCACACTGGCAGATTAGATCCATCACACATAGGAAGCCAGATAGTGTATGTGATTATTGTTTTAAGGTTTTCAGTTAGAGTGCCTTTTGGAGAAGCCGTAAGGACACGTGACCAAGTGGAGTTGAAATCAGATGGTGCTCATTTGTTCATAGAGGAAAATGAATCAGACACATGAGGAGATGCTGCGATGAGCAACTCCATAATTTGCAGGAGATAACGTAGACTTGGTTCTTACAGCTCAAGAATAAGACCTAATGTGAACTGTCTATACTTAATTTCCAGTTCCTGAATGATATGGTGTCTTCTAATTTCTTCCTTGTCGAGAAAAGTAAAAAATAAAATAAAATAAAAAATAAAATTTGTTCTGCTACTTAAGCCAACTTGACTGGAATAGTATTTGATGTGCAGTAACTTTAATATTTTGGGCTCCAAAATCACTGCAGATGGTGACTGCAGCCATGAAATTAAAAGACACTTACTCCTTGGAAGGAAAGTTATGACCAATCTAGATAGCATATTGAAAAGCAGAGACATTACTTTGCCAACAAAGGTCCATCTAGTCAAATCTATGGTTTTTCCAGTGGTCATGTATGGATGTGAGAGTTGGACTTGGAAGAAAGCAGAGCACTGAAGAATTGATGCTTTTGAACTGTGGTGTTGGAAAAGACTCTTGAGAGTTCCTTGGACTGCAAGGAGATCCAACCAGTCCATTCTGAAGGAGATCAGCCCTGGGTGTTCTTTGGAAGGAATGATGCTAAGGCTGAAACTCCAGTCCTTTGGCCACCTCATGCGAAGAGTTGACTCATTGGAAAAGACTCTGATGCTGGGAGGGGTTGGGGGCAGGAGGAGAAGGGGACGACAGAGGATGAGATGGCTGGATGGCATCACTGACTCTATGGACGTGAGTCTGGGTGAACTCCGGGAGATGCTGATGGACAGGGAGGCCTGGCGTGCTGCCATTCATGGGGTCGCAAAGAGTCGGACACGACTGAGTGCCTGAACTGAACTGAACTGAACTTTAATACTGCAAATTTTCTTGGGTCAAGCACATTCAGATATGTAATTTTAAAACTGTATTTCTAGAACTGACTTTAATTTTTAGCTTTGATTTTGCCTCATGGCAGAGAATTTAATCTAGACATTTGGGCTTTCAATTAAATAGTCTTCTCAAGATATATAAATTAATGATAGTCAATTTAGAAACTTCATTTTAGGAATTCCCTGATATTCTTGTCATTAGTGTCCTGCAGAAGAACATGGACCTACCAAAACAGCCTCCAGAAGAATGTACTTACAGAATTGGGCATATGCCAGTGGTGGGCATTAGAAGGGACCACAGGTTCATTGTACTTTTGAGTATGGTGGTTCTGGGCTGGCATCAGCCCCTGATTGTCTTATCTCTTTGGAGATCCAGGTTCAATCCCTGGGTCAAGAAGATCCCCTGGAGAAGGGGATGGCAACCCACTCCAGTATTCTTTTCTGGAGAATGTGGACAAAGGAGCCTGGCAGGCTACAGTCCATGGGTGTGCATACAGTCAGACACAAGTGAGTGACTAACACTTCCACTTTCACTTTTGGAAGGAAAATGTCTCATAGTGGCCCAATGCAAGTGATTCATTCTACTTTGCTAGGGGCAACCTCTGATTTTCCTGGTGTGTTTGGCTACGTATTCTATCTACTCTGAGGGAGGGACATTATGAGGCATTTCTCTAACCTGCTGCTCCTTGACTCAGGGGATGATGACTCACACTTCAATTATCACTGGCTTCTAAGTTCATCAGTAAATGTTAGACTTCTTCTTCGGGTCCTTGAAAAACAAAAATCATAAGGAAGGGGATTAAGAAGGGCCACCTCTCATATCCAGTTGCAATGTTACCTCCTTGGCTGTTCTCACCAGACATCAAAATGGAAAATTTCCATTGTATTTCCTCACTTAAAATTCTCTTTTCTCAGAGAATCCCTAAAATTCAGGGATCTCCTCTCATATTTTACTGGTTAAACTTGCAGTATCAGAATGGAGTCTTTCATCCTAAAGAACTTGTTATTTTATTTTCATGTACTCCCTGTATGTATTTATTTATAAAGTATCAGAAAACCATTAAGCATCAATTAATTGAAAAAGTAAAAGTCATAAAACCAACACTGAGCTGTTTACAGAAGTATAGAATTGTAATGAAATGATATGTAAAGTTCTAACTTTTGTAAAAGTACATATAAGCAACCACCTCCTCAATAGTAATGACCAAAGGAGCAGAAGGATTTTTTTTTTTTTTAAAGCATACTGAATATAAGAGAAAGGTTAGGAATAATGAGAGAAAGTGAGAAACAGCAGCTGTTGCCCTTTATGTTGGGATAATCTGTATAAGAATAAAATGTGAAAAGAAGTTTTGATTGTCCTTTGAACTTCTTATCTATTTCCAAAGGTTTCAGCAAGAATCATCCCATGACCACAGTACATAGTGATAGCCATTCGATGGAATAAATCAGAGTGGTACATAAACATTGTACTTGCTTTTCTGCCCCGTCTCAGGAAGTAAATTGCCTGAACATGTCACATTATTTTTCACTCCACCTTACTTCACCTCTCTACCCTCTACAGACATTCTGGGTTCTGAGATTATTAGAGGAAGCTTAAGGCCAATAGTTCAAAACAAGTAATTTTCATCTATTAGGAAGAGAAAATGGATGAAGTATAAATGATTGTTTGGGACCTTTGTATTCTTTTTCTGACTGATTCTTTGTGATAACTCTTTACCCTAAGCACAGTACTGAGGACTCAAAAAGGGATCACAAGATACCTCTATATACCTATAATTCATCTCCTTAAAGATGCATGATTTATATATTGCCTGTATCTAAAAGCATTCAAGGAATTTGATACAGCTCAGCTGTAAGAAGCATAAACATTATTAAAATTAAATAGTGTAGCTAGTAATGATAAACTAATAATTTATTGGTGTGATTATCAACCCTTCTCACAAGTACATTTCTGTATTCAAGGTTAAAGAGGTTATATTTCTAAAATGCTACAGAATTACCCAGTAAAAAAGTAAAATATCAAAGGATGGTACAAAAAAAGTTTCCTGAACTACAATGTAATGGAAATATGTTTTATTAGTATTCTAATAATGTGATAAAATATATGACTTTACATATTAATTTATAGAATATTTTAACTTCAAAGAACTTTTACCCTAGAGTCTTCTGATTGAAATTACTTTATTAGTAATCAGAAGAATAAAATTTGCTATAAGATTAATTAAAATAGTCAAGAATGTTTGTGGGAGCAGAGACATGACATAATAAATTATACATACTCATCTTTGAACTCTTGAAAAATCATGTTTTAAGAGATTACTTCCTAAGAATATGATTCAAGATTGATCATCATTCTCTTATTTAACAGAAATTATAACATTCTAGAACGTGTTGAGAGAATTTTAGCAAGGGTTAGTATAGAGTACCTAATTCAGACAACATTGATTCCATTGCAAATGTGGTGAATTTCTGTTGTTGTTTTTTGTAGAGGCAGAGAAAAGACTGAATGACTTTAGAAATAAAATAACCCGAACCTTTTATTGTTCACACTAAATTCCTTTTAGTGCATCACCCAGAGCTGATATAATTCTCCTACTATTATACACAGATTGGTAAAGAAAATGCCGCTGCCTGATAACTCCAGGCAAAGTCCCAAATCTGGTCAAGGGGAAGTGGACTTAATAAATCCCGGTCCACTTAGGAGTGTCAAGTCTTCACAATTCTGCATGAACTTACTTCCATATTTTACCTGACCTCCCTTTTATTTACTTTGTAAGAAGGAGTAGATAATATGCCAACTTCTTTCCAGGTTTTCTTCTGTGGCCTCTTTGCATTTGGTATGTTCATCATTTAAATACATCCTTTCTCTGTAGGGACTGTTCTTGAGCAAGACTGATTTTTTTGACTTTACTTCCTTCATGGAAAAATCTTTCAGACTCCTTTCTTTCTTCTTCCAGGTTAATTTGTTTGAACTTCTCTTATTTTTGTTCTATAAATCCTATCAAAGAGCAGCCAGTCCCAAAGTTACACAGTTCTGTGTTATGGAGACTTGCTCAAAATACATGTATCTTGTTGGATGTCTTAATGTTTATAATTCTAAAATCAACTACACTGTATTTCCAAAGATGAACTAGGATTCATGTGATAGTGACATTTATCCAGCAAACAAACAAAAATAGTACACGTTTTCTTATAGGGATCTGGTTAAATGTTCACTTCAGCCAACATATCAAAACTCTAAAATGCACCTCAGCCCGAGACTTGGCCCCAGGAAAATAAACCACCAAACCAAACACCACTACAGTCACCACCAAAACACTCTCATGTAGAAAAATTTGCATAGATAGATAGAGATCTAACATACTATGCATATACACACTTTCCCATTTTTGTGTATCAAATACTTCTCCAAAAAATGTGAGAAATTTGAGATTAATATTTTTCCTCCGTTTCAGTTTTAGAGATATTTGATGAAGAAACTCATCATCTTCTACAATGATAACCAGGTCAACATATTAGCCATCATATTAAATGCTTCAGGTTCAATGGCTCTATTAAAAATAACATGGTGTTAAGAAACTGCTGATAATGTGATATACTACCTGTAGGTAATATAGTGTTGTTACTTAGTTGCTAAGTCACCTATGACTCTTTTGCAGCCCCATGTGCTGTAACCCACTGGGCTCCTCTATCCATGGGTTTTCCCAGGCAAGAATACTGGAGTGGGTTTCCATCTTCTTCTCCATGGGATCTCCTGACCCAGGGATCGAACTTGATTCTCCTGCATTGCAGGCAGATTCTCTACCACTGAACCATCAGGGAAGCCCATAGGTAATATAGATATTAGTCTAGTAATGAAAACCTAAATATTCTTATGGAATTCAAAAGAGATAGGAGTTTTTCTTTTTTCTCACAAAAGGAATGCCTTGGCTTTAAACTCTTTCCTGAATCAAACCAAGTACCTCCTCTAATATTTGCATAGTCAAGTTGAACTTATTTTCCAGACTTCATGCCTATGCATTAGAAGTGTCTAGACTCCATTTCTCACTTTCACCACTAAAATCTTTCCTTTCCTTTCAATATGCCTCATCCAAGATTCTCATTGTATTAAATGAAAGGCTTATAGACCTATGACAGCCATAATCTACCCTGTGTACTTTTGTTTTCAAACTCCTTTTTTTTTTTTTTTTAGTTTCTCCATTTTCAGTTTGTGTCACTAAGAACTGTAGTTGAGGAAATGAAGACCTGCATAAGGTACTTTAACATAACCACCTGATAATCAGGCAGAGCCTGTGATGTCTCAGCCATTGTAATCATGGGCATGTTTTGCTCACGTGAGCTTTTAAACTTCCTCTTTCTGTATCATCTAAAAACTGGATTGTTGAAAGTTATGAGATGCTGTCTATTTATGATGGAAGAAATCTAGGTCAGAGGGAACTTTCTAATTAGTCAATATAAACAGAGTTTAATTATGAGTGCCAAGAAGATTATTAGTCTCTGGAATAGTCTTGAAACTTCACAAAATCTCCTATAGAATTGAGGACTTCCAGTATACATCCCTAAATAGATAACCTTAAGACTTTGCAAGCTTAGTTCTTTGTTTTAGGACACAACTCAAATTCTAACCCAGACCACCTTTGCTAAGTGGGACATCGTGGTAATGACTAAATAGATTATAAAATACTTTTACTTTTATATGTGTAAAAGCATATTCATTTACATTATGTGAAAATATATATTATCCCATCACCCCCATTAAAGCCCTTTCCTTATCTGATCACAGCTTTTCTCTATCATCATCACTCAGTATATTTCCTCATGTACTTTATATTCCAGGCTATTTATTGAACGGCAGCTTGCTTTAGGAAGAAATATTGTATATATTCTATCTTGAGTATTTGCATATTATTATGCCCTTTGACTGAAATATTTGTCCTTCTTTTTCCTGTTTGTTTCCAACTTTCCTTCAAGATTTACCCCAAAGTCACCAAATTATTTTTACTCAGCTCCTTCTGTCCTCTTCATCCTATCAACAAATAAAAATCTCCCCTGCTTGACAAATAGTATTTGTTATAGTTTTACTTATCCTAGAATAGATATTCTTTAGTCTTGAAGTTCAAGTAGATATGTTGCCTACACTGTAATAATTTACTCACAATGTTAAATGATCAAATGGTTAAATCAATGAATACACTGAAGTCAGTAGAATTTGTTGATAAAATAATAATACCTCAATCCCCAACAGAGACTGGGGAGTTGTTCAAAAAGCCCATTTTTTATTTTCTGTTGCACATAACCCTAAACTATCTTAGCCCAAATTGCTAGATCAACCTATGTGATTTATTTTAATCAGAGTTACAGATGTCATGTCTAATACTTCTGATTGTGGCCAACTAAATATTTCTTATGTGATCCTCTCCTCCCTTTCTCTTTATTCATCTGCTGCCTAGATCACAAACCCCAGGGTGAGTTTGAGATTTCTATGCCCTCCTTCCTCCTCCTCCTCCATCGCCTCCTTCTCCTCCTCTTCTTCTTCTTTATTTAATACAACAGACTTTCCTAGAATGTGTGGAGCCCATTTCCTCTCCATTCTTGTGACATTTTACTTGAGTAAGATATAAACTTTTCTGGTTACAGCAGCTGGTGTTATATAGTTAATATAAACTATAGTGGCAAACTAAATTAAAATTCCGTAAACTTGTCTCATTGTTGATTAGACAGTGAACTCCTAGTGTGTGAAACTGAAGTCATTCAGTCGTGTCGGACTCTGTGCCCCATGGACAGTACAGAGTCCTCTGTCTGTAGAATTCTCCAGACAAGAATAGTGGAGTGAACTCCCAGTATATGGATAAAAGAGATTGGGAAAAGGGAGATCTTTATTGTGTTGTGAGTAAACAAATGTTCAAATTGGCATCTGTGATAACTTTTGAGGCAGTCTAGCTCAAGCATAAGCACTTGGAAAACACAATTTAGTAATGTGTGTTGGTAGCTACTAACTGCATTTAGCAAAGTGTGAAACGAATGAAATGGCCTCAAGTTATAATTACCTCCTTTGCAAGCAGAAATGAAAGTAAATAATGTACAGACATTTGAGGTCACAGTAGATTAGTTTCTAGGCCCCCAAATAATAAGAATAAAATTTTAAAATATTTTGAATGTTGAAACCCTTTTTGACTTAGTTTTGAAAACAGCTAAGACTAATGCCATCTGCTTCAAGGTTATCTCCATTAAATTGAACAAGAATATCACAGAGATAAAGAAACCATTAAGTAAGAAAAACTGAGACTATGAGAGGCATCCGGAACTGATTAAACAAATACTGCATTTTTGAGGGGATGTTATTGTCCAAAAAAACTGCAATTCTAAACTAAAAAAGAAAACTTTTGGCAATGAGACTATTCTGATCCTAAAATGTTACCAATAGGAAGTTGGCTATAAAAATGATGTCAGTTCTAAAAAGGTGGATGTAACAAGTGGTGCTGGGAAAACTGGTCAACCGCTTGTAAAAGAATGAAACTAGAACACTTTCTAACACCTTACACAAAAATAAACTCAAAATGGATTAAAGATCTAAACATAAGATCAGAAACTATAAAACTCCTAGAGAACATAGGCAAAACACTCTCTGACATACATCACAGCAGGATCCTCTATGACCCACCTCCCAGAATATTGGAAATAAAAGCAAAAATAAACAAATGGGACCTAATTAAACTTAAAAGCTTCTGCACATCAAAGGAAACCAGTAGCAAGGTGAAAAGGCAGCCTTCAGAATGGGAGAAAATAATAGCAAATGAAGCAACGGACAAACAACTAATCTCAAAAATATATAAGCAACTCCTACAGCTCAACTCCAGAAAAATAAATGACCCAATGAAAAAATGGGCCAAAGAACTAAACAGACATTTCTCCAAAGAAGACATACAGATGGCTAACAAACACATGAAAAGATGCTCAACATCACTCATTATTAGAGAAATGCAAATCAAAACCACTATGAGGTACCATTTCACACCAGTCAGAATGGCTGCGATCCAAAAGTCTACAAATAATAAATGCTGGAGAGGGTGTGGAGAAAAGGGAACCCTCTTACACTGTTGGTGGGAATGCAAACTAGTACAGCCACTATGGAGAACAGTGTGGAGATTCCTTAAAAAACTGAAAATAGAACTGCCTTATGATCCAGCAATCCTACTGCTGGGCATACACACTGAGGAAACCAGAAGGGAAAGAGACACGTGTACCCCAATGTTCATCGCAGCACTGTTTATAATAGCCAGGACATGGAAGCAACCTAGATGCCCATCAGCAGATGAATGGATAAGAAAGCAGTGGTACATATACACAATGGAGTATTACTCAGCCATTAAAAAGAATACATTTGAATCAGTTCTAATGAGATGGATGAAACTGGAACCTATTATACAGAGTGAAGCAAGCCAGAAAGAAAAACACCAATACAGTATACTAACACATATATATGGAATTTAGAAAGATGGTAACAATAACCCTGTGTACGAGACAGCAAAAGAAACACCGATATACAGATCAGTCTTATGGGCTCTGTGGGAGAGGGAGAGGGTGGGGAGATTTGGGAGAATAGCATTGAAACATGTATAATATCATGTACGAAATGAGTCGCCAGTCCAGGTTCGATGCACGATACTGGATGCTTGGGGCTGGTGCACTGGGACGACCCAGACGGAGGGTAGGGTAGGGAAGGGAGGATGGAGGAGGGTTCAGGATGGGGAACGTGAGTATACCTGTGGCGGATTCATTTTGATATTTGGCAAAACTAATACAATATTGTAAAGTTTAAAAATAAAATAAAATTTAAAAAATAAAAAGGTGGATGAACCTAGAGCCTATTATACAGAGTGAAGTAAGTAAAAAAGAGAGAAATGAACTGAATTGAATGCACCTATTTGCAGGGCAGCAGTGGAGATGCAGACGTAGAGAAAAGCCTTGTGAACACAGTGAGGGAAGAAGAAGGTGGGACAAATTAAGAGGGTAGTGTTGAAACATACGTGTTACCATATACAAAGCAGATAGTGGGAATTTGCTGTATGAGGCAGGGAGCTCAAACCTGGGGCTCTGTGATGACCTAGAGAGGTGGGATGGTGTGGGGGGAGCATGTGTATACCTATGACTGATTCATGTTGATGTATGGCAGAGCCAACACAACATTGTAAAGCAATTATCCTCCAATTAAAAATAGATTTAAAAAAATGATAGCCTCCAAGGAGGCATCCTTCTCGGTCTCACCTTTGTTGTGGCCACTGAGTGAAGTGAAAGTCACTCAGTTGTGTCCGATTCTTTGTGACCCCATAGACTATACAGTCCATGGACTTCTCCAGGTCAGAATACTGGCGTGGGTAGCCTTTCCTTCTCCAGGGGATCTTCCCAACCCAGGGATCAAATCCAGGTCTACCACATTGCAGGTGGATTCTCTATCAGCTGAGCCACAGAGGAAGCCACAGGGAAGTATCCACAAGAACACTGGAGTGGGTAGCCTATCCCTTCTCCAGAGGATCTTCCCAACCCAGGAATAAAACCCGGGTCTCCTGCATTGCAGGTGGATTCATCACCAACTGAGCTATCAGGGAAGCCCTGAAGTGGATGAGTAAGTACAATCCATCCACCTGGTGAAGACAGGACCAGAGATCACTGTTCGGAGGTTTGCTGCAGAAAACAGATCCATGTTCTAGTCAAGGCTTTGTATTATCCCAGGTGTGGGGCTACGGGCTGTGCCGCTGAGAGCTCTCTCTCCTGTTCGTTTCTTTTGTGAAATAGCATTGTTGTGGTGGTTTCACACACTTTTTTTATTATATATTTGTTTTTAGATAAATCGTCTTTTGAATTTACAGATCTCCTTAGCTCAAAGAGCAAGTAGATCTGAGTCAGGGGCTAAATGGAGTTTGGGAGAGGGGATGATGGGATCTGGGTTAGGACCAAAAAAAAAAAAAAAGAATAGATATCTGCTTGGTAAACAGAAGGACAGAGTATGACAGCAAATGGCTGCAAGTTTTCATGTCCTTATTTTCTAGACACACAATTACAGCCTATTTTTCATTCTTTTTTTTTTTTTAATGTCCTTGTGACTAAATTCTGGTAAATGAAGTACATGTAGATAAGTACATGCTGTGTTCCACTTTTAAGTAAACAGCCTTCTCCCACGCATGCACACAAAATAAAAAATTTCCATGTAGTCATCTATCCATTTTTTCCTGGTAACTTGAGTGGCCCTAACACTCAGGATCACCTTGAAAACAATGTGGAAATGGCAGCTTCCTGTCAGCTTAAGTTGCTGAGCGGGCAGACACCCGTAAATGTGAACACACAATGGATAAGACCTTACCTGAATGAAAAAAAGACTTATTATGCCAATTCACTGAGTTTTGGGGGTTTATCTGTTTCAACAAACAGCATCATTTTATTAACAGAGTAGCTTTCAATCAACTCCCAAATTTAACATGATAGAAAAGCTCAATAAAAATCTGTAATCCCCCAAATATCATTTATCATCCTTCTAAAGAACATTTTATTTCCATGCGTTTCAGTCCTCTTTATACTTAAAGTGCATCCACATTTCTCCTCTACAGAACACGACCTGTCTTTTCTGCTGATCTGACCTGGGATCACACTTTTACTCCTGCCTTTCTTGCTGCCTGCTGCTGCTACTGCTACTGTTAAGTTGCTTCAGTTGTGTCCGACTCTGTGCGACCCCATAGACCGCAGCCCACCAGGCTCCCCCGTCCCTGGGATTCTCCAGGCAAGAATACTGGAGTGGGTTGCCATTTCCTTCTCCAATGCATGCAAGCAAAAAGTGAAAGTGAAGTTGCTCAGTCGTATCCGACTCTTCATGACCCCATGGACTGCAGCCCACCAGGCTCCTCCATCCATGGGATTTTCCAGGCAAGAGTACTGGAGTGGGGTGCCATTGCCTTCTTGCTGCATACATCAATATATTTACTCTAGGGCAGCTTTCCTATAACTGCTTTTTGGATCTAAAAATAGAACGTCTATTTTTCCTGCTTGGAAAATGATAACCCTGATTAATTCATTTCCATTTCTCATCTTCCCTGTGTACTGTGAGTTCAGTTCAGTCCATCAGTCATGTCCAACTCTTTGCGACCCCATGAACCCCAGCATGCCAGGCCTCCCTGTTCATTACCAACTCCTGGGGTTTACACAAACTCATGTCCATTGAGTCAAAGATGCCATCCAACCATCTCATCCTCTGTTGTCCCCTTCTCTTCCTGCCCTCAAACTTTCTTAGCATCAGAGTCTTTTCAAATGAGTCAGCTCTCTGCATCAGGGAGCCAAAGTATTAGAGTTTCAGCTTCAACATCAGTCCTTCCAATGAACACCCAGGACTGATCTCCTTTAGGATTGACTGGTTGGATCTCCTTACAGTCCAAGGGACTCTCAAGAGTCTTCTCCAACACCACAGTTCAAAAGCATCAATTCTTTGTCGCTCAGCTTTCTTTATAGTCCAACTCTCACATCCGTACACAACCACTGGAAAAACCATAGCCTTGACTAGATGGACCTTTGTTGACAAAGTAATGGCTCTGCTCTTTAATATGCTGTCTAGGTTTGTCATAACTTTCTTTCCAAGGAGTAAGTGTCTTTTAATTTCATGGCTTCAGTCACCATCTGCAGTGATTTTGGAACCCCCAAAAATAAAATCAGCCAGTTTCCACATCAATTTGCCATGAAGTGATGGGACCAGATGCCATGATCTTAGTTTTCTGAATATTGAGCTTTAAGCCAACTTTTTCACTCTCCTCTTTCACTTTCTCAAGAGGCTTGTTAATTCTTCACTTTCTGCCATAAGGGTGGTGTCATCTGCATACCTGATGTTATTGATATTTCTCCAGCAATCTTGATTCCAGCTTGTGCTTCTTCCAGGCCAGTGTTTCTCGTGATGTACTGCATATAAGTTAAATAAGCAGGGTGACAATATACAGCCTTGACGGACTCCTTTTCCTATTTGGAACCAGTCTGTTGTTCTATGTCCAGTTCTAACTGTTGCTTCCTGATCTGCATACAAGTTTCTCAAGAGGCAGGTCAGGTGATCTGGTAATCCCACCTCTTTCAGAATTTTCCACAGTTTATTTTGATCCACAGTCAAAGGCTTGGCATAGTCAATAAAGCAGAAATAGATGTTTTTCTGGAACTCTCTTGTTTTTTCAATGATCCAACAGATCTTAGCAATTTGATCTCTGGTTCCTCTGCCTTATCTAAAACCAGCTTGAACATCTGGAAGTTCACGGTTCACACATTGCTGAAGCCTGGCTTGAAGAATTTTGAGCATTACTTTACTAGCATGTGAGATGTGTGCAATTGTGTGGTACTTTGAGCATTCTTTGGCATTACCTTTCTTTGGGATTGGAATGAAAACTGACTTTTTCTAGTCCTGCAGTCACTGCTGAGTTTTCCAAATTTGCTGACCTACTGAGTGCAGCACTTTCAGCATCATCTTTGAGGATTTGAAATAGCTCAACTGGAATTCCATCACCTCCACTAGCTTTGTTAGCAGTGATGCTTCCTAAAGCCCAATTGACTTCACTTGCAGGATATCTGGCTCTAGGTCAGTGATCACACCATCATGATTATTTGGGTCATGAAGATCTTTTTTGTACAGTTCTTCTGTGTATTCTTGGCACCTCTTCTTAATATCTTCTGCTTCTGTTAGGTCCATACCATTTCTGTCCTTTATTGAGCCCATCTTTGCATGAAATGTTCCCCTGCGAAGGAGGTGACTAAAAATAATATATATATCAAAATAAACAACATTAACATTTTTGAAATGTTTTCAGGTCGAATATATTATTTGGTATGCATATAAAACCCATGTCAGAGGCGAGGCCACTGCCGTTAGTCTCATTCTACTAATAACTGAAAGCCTGGGAGTTGTTGAGTTGTAGGTCATCCAGTGGTGTCTGGCTGACTCTCCTCCTCAGATTCCTAGTTTGGGGCACTTTAAACTCAGCAAAGTGCCATCAAATTGTAAGCTACCACAACAATCACTGCCAGGTTTTCTTTCTTTTTTAAAAATTCATTCCTGAGGTTCTAGAGAGTATACTGTATCTTTGTACTCTTTAGCATCCGTCACAGTTTATCAGATATCACAGACCCCAATTTCAAAAAGTCAGTTGTATAATTCTTTCCAAGCTTTATCTCAGTTATTCATTCATTCTTTTTTTCTTTCATTTTTCTGTGAAGAGTTACTCTTGACCTTCCCTTGACCATTAATAGCTATCTTCTCTCTCAGGAGTGTAATTCTACATATAGTGTTCTTTAAATGAAATTTTCTATCAGTTTTTTATTCCTATCTGATTACCAAATACTTGGAAATAATATTAAAAGGAAAGAAGTTATACTTCAGCATAGTCTGTGTAATTGTGTATCTGTAGCCTTTGAAAAAAACTTGGGAGAATAATGTGGAAAATTTTCCTGCATCTGATAATTTAATGCAAATACCTATAAAAGTAAACAAACTGATCTCAGCCTTTATAACTATTTGGAAAGACATGTCTATTCTTACTAGATAATTTGCTACTTCTTCTAGTTCTACTGCTTACTAATTAGTTGTTGTTGATCATATCTTATAAAAACTTAAATGTATCTGTCTGTGTATAGTGTGTCTGGGTTTATACGTTTAGGGGGAGGGGAGGCTCATACTGCCACCCTCATGGGCTGGATTGACAGATTAAGTGAGAAACACAGGAGAAAAGGATATTATAAAGAATGCAATGATCTCATGTTGATGTATGGCTTTTAGATACACAAAGAAAAGTCTCTTACATTTTAAGAATTATTAAAAATGAAAGAGAAAACAATAAAAAGCAATGATACCATGATTAGAATATTTGAGTTGGTAATGCTATCCAACCATCTCTTCCTCTGCCACCCTCTTCTCCTTTTGCCTTCAACCTTTCCCAGAATCAGAATATTTCCCAATGAGTTGGCTCTGCATCAGCTGGCCAAAGTATTGGAGTTTCAGCTTCAGTGTCAGTCCTTCCAGTGAATATTCAAGGTTGATTTCCTTTAGGATTGACTGATTTCATCTCCTTGCAGTCCAAAGGACATGAATTTGAGCAAACTCAGAGATGGTGAAGGACAGGGAAGCCTGGCGTACTGTAGCCCACGGGTTCTCAAAGAGTCAAACACAACTTAGTGACTGAAAAACAACAACAAATTAGAAGATTGGATTGTGGGGTCACATTGGAGGATAGTGGGTCAGTTCTGTCACCCCCAGCACGGCTTTCTTTGAACAACCTGGCACTATGAACATCTGCCTTATTTGGTCGTGTCTCAAGCTCTAGGACAAATAGGATGTGAGCTGCTCCTTCTAATGAGGTGTTAAAACTTATGAGGATCTTGTGAAACTTGGGTCACATCATCTTCTCCAGGGAAGTCAGATCAGGGAAACTTTTAGCCCACATGAAACAAGTGGTTCCATTGGAACCTTGCAGCCAGGGATCTATCTCTAGGCTAGAGAAAGTCCAGCTCAGTTCAGTTCAGTCGCTCAGTCGTGTCTGACTCTTTGTGACCCCATGGACTGCAGCATGCCAGGCCTCCCTGTCCATCACCAACTCACAGAGTTTACTCAAACTCATGCCCATTGAGTCAGTGATGCCATCCAATAATCTCATCCTCTGTCATCCCCTTGTCCTCCCACCTTCAATCTTTCCCAGTATCAGAGTCTTTTAAGTGAGTCAGATCTTCACATCAGGTGGCCAAAATATTGGAGTTTCAGCTTCTACATCAGTCCTTCCAATGACCATTCAAGACTGATTTCCTCTAGGATGGACTGATTGGATCTCTTTGCAGTCCAAGGAATTCTCAAGAGTCTTCTCCAGCACCACAGTTCAAAGCATCAATTCTTTGGTGCTCAGCTTTCTTTATAGTCCAACTCTCACATCCATACATGTATGGACTACTGGACTAAAGGACTGCTGAAAAAGCCATAGCCTTGACTAGATGGACCTTTGTTGGCAAAGTAATGTCTCTGCTTTTTAATATGCTGTCTAGGTTGGTCATAACATTTCTTCCAATGAATAAGCATCTTTTTATTTCATGGCTGCAGTCACCATCTTCAGTGATTTGGCAAAAGAGAAGGGAACGGCAGATCACTTCCGTATTCCTGCCTTGAGAACCCCATGAACAGTATGAAAAGAGAAAGCCCAAGAATGGAGCAAAGTATTCCCAGGCAGAAAAAATGCTGCCGGTGGGCTAGGTGGCCCACTGCCCTCTCTTCACTCCCTCCTAACCCGTGTGCTGTCATTAATTCATCTTGCTCCTTTTTTTAGTCTCGTAACCCAGAGTCGCCTGGAAATCACCTCACTGACTTCTCACCGCAGCCCTGTGATTTCTGTATTGTCAGCCTCCTCCTTCAGATAGGCAAATGAGTTTAATGTCTTAACTGCTTCCAAGAAAAATAATAGCCAAACTAGTAATAGGAGAAGGTGAACTTGGATAGAGTTCTGTGTGGGTCCCCAAGTTACTGCGTTCTTCACAGCACACTTTTCCCTAGTAACAGCACACATAAACCTTTTACAGAGAAGGGAAGTGAAACTTGGATGGGTTGATTTTTCAGTGTTGTCTTGGTCTGGGCCTGGCTTACCAAGTCTTCAGTTTCTAAACCCAAACTTAAATCATTCAATCCCAGAGAAAATCAATCCTGAATGTTCATTGGATAGACTGATGCTGAAGCTGAAGCTCCAATACTTTGGCCACCTGGTGTGAAGAGCTGACTTATTAGAAAAGACCCTGACGTTGGGAAATATTGAAGGCAGGAGGAGAAGGGGACGACAGAGGATGAGGTGGTTGGATGGCATTATCAACTCAATCGATATGAGTTTGAGCAAACTCTAGGATATGTTGAAAGACAAGGAATCCTGGTGTGCTGCAGTCCATGGTGTGGCAGAGTCAGACATGACTGAGTGACAGAACAACAACAATAATCATGTGAAGTGATAGATAAGTTAACTAAGCTTATTGTTGTGTTAATCATTTTGCAGTATATAATGTATCAAATCACCATATTGTGCATCTTAAATTAAGATGTTATATATCAACTACAGCTCAATAAATGGGCTTCCCAGGTGATGCTAGTGGTAAAGAACCTGCTTACAAATGCAGGAGACATAAGAGACTCAGGTTCGATCCCTGGGTTGGGAAGATCCCCTGGAGGAGGGCATGGCAACCCACTCCAGTATTCTTGCCTGGAGAATCCTACAGACAGAGGAGCCTGGTGGGCTACTATCCATAGGGCCGCAAAGGGTCAGACACAACTAAAGTGATTTAGCACACACACAAAGCTCAATAAAACTAGAAACAAATTTTAAATAAAAACTTAATAGTTGTCATTTTACATCAAGTTTACATGAGAACTGGTAATGTTCCCAGGAATATTTAGCTTATTTATTATTGTAAACAGTAGAAATTCTGGATCAAAGCCTTGATTATAACATAAGCCTTTAAAAATGTTTTAACTTCAATGACTAGGATTTTGGGTTAGATATTTTTAAAAATCTGCTGTGTTATCCACATAATTTTGTATCCAAAATATAGGAAACCTTATCAGTTTGATCCTTTTCAGTCAAAGAGCTAGTTAGTGGAAGTGCATGTAATAAAGTGCTCCTGTCATATTTTTCTAATGATTTCTCGTGTCAGCAAACCAGGTATTCATTCTCTGTGCTGTTTTAAAATAGTAGCATGAAAATATTTCTAGCCTTATCTTGTGGCACTGCTCCATAACATGGGCTTATTCCTGAGGAGCCATATGTCAATGGGGCTGCCATCTGCTTATCCTGACATTGCTTTTCCTGGCAAACCTTGGACCCATATGGGTTCTTTGTGTCTCTCTGTGTACATCACGAGGAGAGGCAAAATCAATACCTACACTTTTCCCTGGAAACAACTTTTTATAATTACTCAGAACATGAAGACAATTTTCTCTTCTATTTACCTTCTTCTTCCTCTAGGTTTTATACACCTGCCTTCTAATAGAAGCAGAAACAATTTGGTTTCAGGAATATGTGAAAGCTGTCAGGACAGGCTGTCGGGTTTGAGGCATCATAATCACCTCAAAGGACTGACGGCCTGTGCTTTGTGGATTTGAAACTTCATCAGTCAGGAGATAAAGTGATCCATCCTTTTACATGTTGACAAGATAGCAATTTGGTGTCAATCTGGAGAGTCACACATTCAGACAATAGGCAACAAACGGTCTATGAACAGGCCTTATATTTCCAGTGACAAGCATTTTCAGTGATGCCTAAAATATTTGATAAGGGCTGTTTAGAATAATTTTAAGCAGCTATGTCAATTTCTTGGGTGACACATTCTCTTGCTTCAGTGTAAATATTGTAAAGGCCCATTTGCCATTAATGTTTGCCTTTAAACGAATAATTTTCTTTCTTAAATTATGAAAGTATGATAGCACATTTACAGGAGAACTGGAAAATATAGAACAAGGTTACATATAGTTCACTTATATATTACAATTATTTTTTAAGTAGATAAATTAAGATTTTTACATGGAGTTTCAATATTAAACTATCAAAAATTAATAGAATGAATATACAGAGAAGTAGGATATAGTAGACCTGAAAAGCACTATGAAACAATTCAACATAACTAAAATTTATACAATTTTCACCCAATAGTAGGATACAAGTTCTGTTCAAAGTCCCATAGACTATAAACTAGATGACACTATTTATGTTATTAAAATATTTCAATGTATCTATGCATGTCTTTTTAAGTGTGGCATATTTCAATTCAATTTGAAATATTTTTTAACTGTAGCATATTTTAATTCAATTTGAAATCTGTTTTAAGGGGTATATAATTTTTAAAACCTTAAAAAGACCTCTTTAGTAGGAAACAGTTAATATGAAAAAAAAAAATCACTACCATGTTGGAAATAATTAAGTGAATGGATATAACTCATTCAGGAAACTTAATGTTTACAGCAAGAAAGAACTGGCCCATAGACTTGCTCTTTGCAGATCTATCTTAGGCCAAATAATGTTCTAGCAAAAATAATTATGAGTGACATCATATTCGTAAAGGAAATTTCTCTAAAATGCAAAGCCCACCTTTCGACTTCTGCAGCTGTCCCCAGGGCCTGATGTGAGCTGTCTCTGTACTTGAGAAGTTACACAGGTTCTCTGGCAAGAATCTCTAAGAGATTGTTTTTTTACTACTGCTCCAATTACAGGAACTTAAAAAAATTGAACAACCATAAAACAGGCAACTCTCTAAAGCAAACAGATTCTAAATTTGAGAGAACAGTAAGTTGAAACCAGTAATATAACTACATATTTTAAAGATGACTAATCTGAAAGATGACTATTTATTTATTTTTTATGACTATTTATAAGAAAGTGAGTGGGTGGTGATAGAAAGGGCTTCCCCGGTGGATTAAGCTGTAAAGAATCCACCTGCAATGAAGAAGACACAGGAGATGCAGATTCCATCCTTGGATCAGGGAGATCCCCTGAAGAAGGACTGGAAACCCATTGCAGTATTCTTACCTGGAGAATCCCACAGACAGAGGAGCCTAGTGGGCTTCAGCCCATGGGGTCGCAAAAAGTTGGACCCAACTGAGTTCCATGATAGAAATCAGAAGTTACTAGGACAAAGCCCAAAATATGCATTTTATGTTCTTACAAGGAAGGGAAACATGTCCAAGAATTTTAAAAAGAGGAGTCAGAATGCATGGAGTGTTTTCAAACAATGAAGAATATTAGTTTATCCTGTTTAGATTGGCTAGAAACAACTATGGAATGCTCCTAATAAAAGCATATTTTGCTGTTTGGTTTGATTTGATTCTGGGCATTTCTAATTTAAGGCTTCTTCAATGCTACTGGGTGAGAAAGTTGTATTGGTAATGCTGTGTTACAGAAAACACTGCAGAGATATGAGAAGTGACTCTCTAAATTCAGTTTCACTAAAATAAATTTGATGTTTAGATTTTATCCTAAATTTATGTTTTAAAAAAGACTTACTAAAATTCTTTCAATAGAAAGTACTTTGATAAGCTATTCTCTAATTAATTTTGGAAAAAAGCAATGCAAACATGTAATTAATACTTAACACTTTATTGACCAGAGGCCTATTAGGATGTCTTCTGTTACCTGAATGTTATTGACCAGATATGTTTCAATATTCACTTACTTAACAAATCACGGGCCACAGATATTTGTTTATGAAAAAAATCCCGCAGTCAGTAATGAGTTAATAAAGAATACAGGTTAGAATACAGGTAACATGATAACAGGCTAGAGAGTACAAGGAAATAGTTATTGTTTCTCAGTCGCTCAGTCATGTCTGACTTTTTGTGACCCCATGAACTATAACCCACCAGGCTCCTCCATGTGTGGAATTTCCCAACAGGAATACTGGAGTGGGTTGCCATTTCCTTCTCCATGGGATTTTCTGACCCAAGGATCCAACCCAGGTCTCCTGCATTGGCAGGCAGTTTTTTGTTTTTATTATTTATTTATTTATTTTTTTTACTACTGAGCCACCAGGGAAGCCCTATAAGGAAGTAGAAGGCACAGGAAATAATTTTAGCTGCCACAACCTCAGATCCCATGAAACCTGAGAGCCAGTCAGGGTGCAATGAAGAGCCAGAGGTCACAGTCGTTTTACTCGGTGGTTTTTACTAGCCTGTGATTTTACTAGATGGTTGCAGTAGAGTGTGATTTCCTATGGTCCTCATACATGAGGACCTGGAGCTACAGCTCCAAGTAAAGATTCAGTCTGACTAGGCTAAGGGAACAGAACACAGAGACGTGTCTGAGGTTCAGCAGACAATAAGCTCGTTAGGTATTTAAGAGTCAGAAGCCTCGATCCTCACTGTCTTTCTCCTCCACTGAGGCTCTGAACCCTGGTGCCTCAGTACACAGTGGAGATTCAAACTGGACAGTTTGGAGATGTCAAAAAGATGACCTAGATGACACAGCCAAGCTACTCCATCCCCGATTGCAGAATAATAAAATAAATAAAAATCATTTTAATTATTGTCTGTCTAATAAATATAGAGGATTGTGTGAGATATAATGGTTAATATGAAGCATCAACCTAAATAGTTTTTTGGAATTGGAATTGCAAAACTTTAATATATTGTTTCAGAGTATATAATGTTGCACTACATAGGTATTTTCCCTGTGTATCTCCATGTTGAAATTAAGACTGCCATTTTTTGAAGGTCCAAATATGAAAATTTTAATAATAAAATATTTCTACATTACTTGCACTTATAATATGCTTGGTATTTTTTTTACCCCCAAAAAATTATTTCTGACTATGGAAATACCTATTGATACTTCTGTTTATCAATAGTCCATTACTTACATTGCTCAGTAGCATTCTACTATATGGATTCACCATATTTTTCTTTATCCATTCACCTGTTGAGGGAACTTTGAGTCACTTTTAGTGTTTTGTCTGTTAAAAGTTAAGCTGATATGTACAATTTTGTTCAAGTATTGAACCAAAACTTTCATATGTTTCTTTTTTTTTTTTCCTGAGTAATTAACAAGAAGTGAAATTGCTGGATCCTATGGGAGAAAGTGTTCAACTTTTTAAAATAAACTGCAATTTTTCTTTCAAAGTGGGTTACCTTGTTATGCTGTCAACAGGACATGATCATTCCAATTCTTCTTCATTTTTACTGACTCTTTCTGTCAGTGTTTTGAATGTTGGCCATTCTGATATATGTGCAGTGATATAAGGTTAAGGGGGTTAAATTGTGTTTCCCTATTAATTCATGGTAACACACTTCCATCCATCTTCTGCTGTTATTTTTCTTGCTGAAGTTTATGCTCAGTTAATTTGCTCATTTTAAAAATTTGGTTGTTCATTTTCTTATTGAATTTTGAGAGTTCTTTATATTGGATGAAAGTTTTTTTTACAAGGTATATGATTTATTAATGCCTTCTCCCAGGATGTAGCTTTTTTCCTTTCTCTTAATGATGTTTTTTTGAGAACAGAAAATTTTAATTATGATGAAATCCATTTTATCACTTTTTTTTATGGATTGTTCTTGGGTATCATCTATCAAAGATGAAAGATGATGCTGTGAAAGTGCTACACTCAATATGCCAGCAAATTTGGAAAACTCAGCAGTGGCCACAGGACTGGAAAAGGTCAGTTTTCATTCCAATCCCAAAGAAAGGCAATGCCAAAGAATGCTCAAACTACCACACAATTCCACTCATCTCACACGCTAGTAAAGTAATGCTCAAAATTCTCCAAGCCAGGCTTCAGCAATACCTGAACTGTGAACTTCCTGGTGGTCAAGCTGGTTTTAGAAAAGGCAGAGGAACCAGAGATCAAATTGCCAACATCCGCTGGATCATCAAAAAAGCAAGAGAGTTCCAGAAAAACATCCATTTCTGCTTTATTGATTATGCCAAAGCCTTTGACTGTGTGGATCACAATAAACTGTGGAAAATTCTGAAAGAGATGGGAATACCAGACCACCTGACCTGCGTCTTGAGAAATTTGTATGCAGGTCAGGAAGCAACAGTTAGAACTGGACATGGAACAACAGACTGGTTCCAAATAGGAAAAGGAGGACATCAAGGCTGTATATTGTCACCCTGCTTATTTAACTTATATGCAGAGTACGTCATGAGAAACGCTGGGCTGGAAGAAGCACAAGATGGAATCAAGATGGCCGGGAGAAATATCAATAAGCTCAGATATGCAGATGACACCAACCTTATGGCAGAAAGTGAAGAGGAACTAAAAAGCCTCTTGATGAAAGTGAAAGCGGAGAGTGAAAAAGTTGATGCCCATCAGCAGTTGAATGGATAAGAAAGCTGTGGTACATATACACAATGGAGTATTACTCAGCCATTAAAAAGAATACATTTGAATCAGTTCTAACGAGGTGGATGAAACTGGAGCCTATTATACAGAGTGAAGTAAGCCAGAAGGAAAAACATAATACAGTATACTAACGCATATATATGGAATTTAGAAAGATGGTAACAATAACCCGGTGTACGAGACAGCAAAAGAGACACTGATGTATAGAACAGTCTTATGGACTCTGTGGGAGAGGGAGAGGGTGGGAAGATTTGGGAGAGTGACATTGAAACATATAGAATATCATGTATGAAACGAGTTGCCAGTCCAGGTTTGATGCACGATGCTGGATGCTTGGGGCTGGTGCACTGGGACGGCCCAGAGGGATGGTATGAGGAGGGAGGAGGGAGGAGGGTTCGGGATGGGGAACACATGTATACCTGTGGCGGATTCATTTTGATATTTGGCAAAACTAATACAATTATGTAAAGTTTAAAAATAAAATAAAATTAGAAAAAAAAAAAAAAAGTTGGCTTAAAGCTCAACATTCAGAAAATGAAGATCATGGCATCCGGTCCCATCACTTCGTGGGAAATAGATGGGGAAACAGTGTCAGACTTCATTTTTCTGGGCTCCAAAATCACTACAGATGGTGACTGCAGCCATGAAATTAAAAGACACTTACTCCTTGAAAGGAAAGTTATGACCAACCTAGATAGCATATTCAAAAGCAGAGACATTACTTTGCCAACAAAGGTTTGTCTAGTCAAGGCTATGGTTTTTCCTGTGGTCATGTATGGATGTGAGAGTTGGACTGTGAAGAAGGCTGAGCGCCAAAGAATTGATGCTTTTGAACTGTGGTGTTGGAGAAGACTCTTGAGAGTCCCTTGGACTGCAAGGAGATCCAACCAGTCCATTCTGAAGGAGATCAGCCCTGGGATTTCTTTGGAAGGAATGATGCTAAAGCTGAAACTCCAGTACTTTGGCCTCCTCATGTGAAGAGTTGACTCATTGGAAAAGACTCTGATGCTGGGAGGGTTTGGGGGCAGGAGGAAAAGGGGACGACAGAGGATGAGATGGCTGGATGGCATCACTGACTTGATGGACGTGAGTTTGGGTGAACTCCAGGAGTTGGTGATGGACAGGGAGGCCTGGCGTGCTGTGATTCATGGGCTCACAAACAGTTGGACAGGACTGATTGACTGAACTGAACTGAATGCAATGTTTTATAAATTTTTAAACTCTAGAATATTTAAACTTATCTATAATGACAGAACGTAGATCACTGATGCCCTGGGATTTAGGATTACAAAAAGGATATGAGAACACTTTGAGAGCACTGGGTGTGTTTACTATATTGATAGTGGTAGTAATTTTTAGTGTATATTGAAGACAAAACTCATCAGGTTATAAGAGTGTGTACTAGGTTGTATGTCAGTTATAGCTCAATAAAGTTGATATGACATACATATTGCATGGAAACATAAGTGAATGCTAGGAGCTCAAATCAAACTGAACAAAGCATAATATATTGTTGCTATCATCATGGCTTGTATAGTGTTTGAATGGTCCTGTGAACTAATCCTTAAATAGAAAAACAAGTCACTCAGTGATCATCACAGAAGGATTCGAAAGGTAATGAGATGTATGGATACATAAGTTTGTATTTTCCAGTAATACAGGAAAGTTCAGCTTTTTCCCCCCCTGTTAACTGTAGATACAGCCCTGACTGTAATCTGGTAATAATCACAGTTAAAATAGTCCTTTACTGAATCCCCTTATTTTTCCCCAAGTGACTTATTATTGCGCTGAATTGCTGTTAAATTCTGTTTCTGCAGTTTATGCTCTGGGTAGAATGCAGATTGTTTGTTTTCCACAAGACTAGCCTTGGAATAACTCCTGGTCATAGTGTTCTGACAGCCTATTTAGAGAAAGAAGAAAAGTAGGAAAAAAAAAATTGTAAGTAAAGGCCAGCCTGTATGGCAATGAAAACTATAATTAATTTTCTTTTATTTAGAAAAGGGAAATAGTGACAATACAATCAAAATGTGCTTGTTTCCAGGACAATTTGGTTTAAAAAAAGATTATCACTTCTTTAACAACAAGTGCCTTTGTCTTGGGCATACAAATGGGGGGGTGGAAAAAGGCAGTAAAAGCATATAAATTGCAGCCCCATAACTTGCTAGGTGAGAGACTTCACACAGGCATTTAATTCTGAGTAGCAGATTCCTAACCTAATCTATTTGTTTAAAAAATAGGAGGAAAATATTGATTCTTCTTTTCTTCTACCAGGATTAAATCTATCAATTGTTTACTCACTCTAAAATGAAATTTTTAAAAATTACAACCATTTAAAAGCAATATTTAAAAATGGAAGTGTACTATTTAGGAGTAAGACAAAGTATTGGCAAAGGCTTGAAACAAAATTTAGAACAATGATGAGTGAATGTATTCACTGAAAATTGCTAGCTGTAAAGGATAAGTCACCTCTCGGCTTTACTATGGTAAGTACCAATCCCATCCTTCACAATAAAACAAGGGTCACAAAAGTATTACTTTTTCTGTAAACTTTCTCTGTGCTCTTTTACCAAATAGACCCTTTTCTGGACACAAATGTATCTATCCCAACCAGATAATATCTTGAAAATCCTACTATGCCCTTCAATTCTCACATTTACATGCTGTCCTCCTATTCTTTCCTGAAAATATTCACCAGGAAAACAGCTTTTCTCAGGGTAAGAATCAGTTTCCTGTAGGTGTGATATCAACTACATGAAAGGTAAATTTATACACATATTATCCCTCCATGCAAACGTGTTGCTTTTTATAATAATTGTGGTTGGAAAACATGTAACATAAAATTGACTACTTTAACCATTTTTAACTGTTCAGTTCAGTAGTACAAAGTATACTTGCATTGTTGCACAATGGTTCTCTATAACTTTTTTTTTAATTGGAACTCTGTACCCATTAACAACAACTTCTCATTTCTCCCTTCCCCAGTCCCCTTCCAACCACATTTTAACTTCTTGCTTCTAGGAGTTTGACTATTTTAGATATATCACATAAATGGAATTATATGGTATTGACTTTCTGTCACTAACATATTTTATTTAACATAATGTTCCTTAAGGTACATCCATATTGTAGCATATGACAGGATTTCCTCTTTACTATAACTAACTAATATTTCACTGTATGTATATACCACATTTTCTTACATCCATTCATCAGTCTATGAATATTTTGTGTTGCTTCCAGCTCTAAGGATAATGCTTCACAGCTCTATTGTGAATAGTGCTTCAGTGAGCATGAGTGTGCCCATAACTCTTCAAGATGCTGCTTTCAAGTTTTTATTTTTATTTTTTTTAGACATGTCCCAGGCATTAGGTTTCTGGATGACAGAGTAATTCTGTTTTACACATTTTGAGAGATCACCATAGTATTTTCCAAAGCAGCCGCACCATTTTACATTCTCTCCAACAGTGTGCAAGAGTTCCAGTCTCTCTGTATCCTTGTCAATATTTGCTATTGTCTAGTTTTCATTTTTTTCCCCTGTGTTCTATTTTTTTTTTATTTGTTTGTTTTTTAATAGTGGCCACTCTAATACCAATACTGTGAAGTGCCAGTGTTGTGGTTTTGATTTGTACTGTTT
Organism: Bos indicus x Bos taurus; assembly: GCF_003369695.1. Taxonomy (NCBI): domain Eukaryota; kingdom Metazoa; phylum Chordata; class Mammalia; order Artiodactyla; family Bovidae; genus Bos; species Bos indicus x Bos taurus. The sequence goes on along the minus strand of NC_040102.1, from coordinate 9,633,821 downwards.
TTAATGATTAGTGATCTTGAGATTCATTTAGTATACTTGTTAGCTCTTTATATATCTTTATGGAAAAATGTCTATTCAAGTCCTTTACCCATTTTTATTTGAGTTATATGCTTTCTCTTTGCTGAGTTGTATGAGTTCTTTATTTTAGTTATGAATTCCTTATCAGATATATGATTTGCAAGTATCTCCATCTATTGTGTAGATTTTCTCTTCACTCTGTTGGTTTTTGTCTTTGATGCATGGAATTTTTGTTTTTTGGTAGTCTTTTGTGTATTTTTGCTTTTGTTGCCTGTTTTTTTAGTGGCATAGCCAATAGGTACCAAAATAAATGGATAAATCACATCCACACAGAAATCCACACATAGATGTTTATAGCAAGTTTATTCATAATTGCCAAAATGTACACCCATGGCTGATTTGTGTCGATGTATGGCGAAAGCCACTACAATATTGTAAAGTAATTACCCTCCAATTAAAATAAATTAATTAATTAAAAAAAACTTGGAATGACCTTCAGTATGTAAATGGATAAATAAACTCTGGTAAATCCATGTGATGGAATATTCAGTCAGGTCAGTTCAGTTCAGTCGCTCAGTTGTGTCCACTCTTTGTGACCCCATGAATCGCAGCTCACCAGGCCTCCCTGTCCATCACCATTTCCCAAAGTTCACTCAAACTGATGTCCATCGAGTCGGTGATGCCATCCAGCCATCTCATCCTCTGTCGTCCCCTTTTCCTCCTGCCCCCAATCCCTCCCAGCATATTAATCATCACTAAAAAGAAATAAGCTCTTGAACCATGAAAAGACATGGACAAAACTTACATGCATATTACTAAGTAAAAGAAACCAATAAGAAAAAGCTACACAGTGTATGCTAGTAAAAACAACAGAAGTTTCCAGACATTTGGTGGGAAAGGTGATCAGGAAGCATAAGTACCTGAACACAGAGGCTTTTTAGAGCAGTGCAATACTCTGTAGGAAACAATGACCACGGATATATGTCTTTATCAGTTCACTTCAGTCCCTCAGTCGTATCCAACTATTTGTGACCCCATGGACTGCAGCACGCCAGGCTTCTGTCCCCATCATCAACTCCTGGAGCTTGCTCAAACTCATGTCCATTGAGTTGGTGATGCCATCCAACCATCTTATCCTCTGTCATCCCCTTCTCCTCCTGCTTTCAATCTTTCCCAACACCAGGGTCTTTTCAAATGAGTCAGTTCTTCGCATCAGGTGGCCAAAGTATTGGAATTTCAGCTTCAGCATCAGTCCCTCCAATGAGCATTCAGGACTGATTTCCTTTAGGATGGACTGGTTAGATCTCCTTGCAGTCCAAGAGACTCTCAAGAGTCTTCTCTAACACCACAGTTCAAAAGCATCAATTCTTCGGCACTCAGCTTTCTTTATAGTCCAACCCTCACATTCATACATGACTACGGGAAAAACCATAGCCTTGACTAGATGGACTTTTGTTGGCAAAGTCAAGTCTCTGCTTTTTAATATGCTGTCTAGGTTGGTCGTAGCTTTTCTTGTGAGAAGAAAGCATCTAATTTTATGGCTGTAGTCATCATCTTCAGCAATTTTGCAGCCCCAAAAGAATAGTCTCTCACTCTTTCCATTATTTACCCATCTCTTTGCGATGAAATGATGGGACCGGATGCCATGATCTTAGTTTTCTGAATGTTGAGCCTTAAGCCAACTTTTTCACTCTCCTCTTTCACCTTCATCAAGAAGCTCTTTAGTTCTTCTTCACTTTCTGTCACAAGGTTGGTGTCAAGTGCATATCTGAGGTTATTGATATTTCTCCCGGCAATCTTGATTCCAGCTTGCACTTCATCCAGCCCAGCATTTCTCATATAGTATTCTGCATATAAGTTAAATAAGCAGGGTAACAACATGCAACTTTGGTGTACTCCTTCCTGATTTGGAACCAGTCGGGTCTTCCATATCCAGTTCTAAATGTTGCTTCCTGACCTGCATATAGATTTCTCAGGGGGCAGATCAGGTGGTCTGGTATTTCCATCTCTTAAAGAACTTTCCATAGTTTGTTGTGATCCACCAACAGTCAAAGGCTTTTACATAGTCAATAAGACAGAAGTAGATATTTTTTCTGGAACTCTTTTGCTTTTTCAATGATCCAACTAATGTTAACAATATTTGAGCATTACTTTGCTAGCATGTGAGGTGAGTGCAATTGCGAGGTAGTTTGAGCATTCTTTGGCATTGCCTTTCTTGGGGATTGGAATGAAAACTGACCTTTTGTAGTTCTGTGGCCACCGTTGAGTTTTCCAAACTTGCTAGCATATTGAGTGCAGCACTTTCACAGCAACATCTTTCAGTATTTGAAATAGCTCAACTGGAATTCCTTCACCTCCACTAGCGTTGTTCATAGTGATGCTTCCTAAGGCCAACTTGACTTCACATTCCAGGATGTCTGGCTCTAGGTGAGTGATCACACACCATCATGGTTATCTGGGGCATAAAGATCTTTTTTGTACAGTTCTTCTGTGTATCCTTGCCACCTCTTTTTAATATCTTCTGCTTCTGTTAGGTCCATACCATTTCTGTCCTTAATCATATCAATCTTTATATGAAATATTTCCTTGGTATCTCTAATTTTCTTAAAGAGATCTCTAGCCTTTCCAGTTCTATTGTTTTCCCCTATTTCTCTGCATTGATCACTGAGAAAGGCTTTCTTATCTCTCCTTGCTGTTCTTTGGAACTCTGCATTCAAATGGGTATATCTTTCCTTTTCTCCTTTGCCTTTCGCTCCTCTTCATTTCTCAACTATTTGTAAGGGCTCCTCAGATGACCATTTTCCTTTTTTGCATTCCTTTTTCTTGGGGATTGTCTTGACCACTGCCTGCAGTACAGTGTCACAAACCTCCATCCATAGTTCTTAAGGCACTCTGTCTATGAGACCTAATCCCTTGAATCTATTTCTCACTTCCACTGTATAATCATAAGGGATTTGATTTAGGTCAAATCTGAATGGTCTAGTGATTTTCCCTACTTTCTTCAATTTAAGTCTGAATTTTGCAATAAGGATTTCATGATCTGAGCCACAGTCAGCTCCCAGTCTTGTTTTTGCGGACTGTATAGAGCTTCTCCATCTTTGGCTGCAAAGAATATAATCAATCTGATTTCGGTATTGACCATCTGGACATGTCCATGTGTAGTCTTCTCTTGTGTTGTTGGAAGAGGATATTTGCTATGATCCGTGCATTCTCTTGGTAAAACTGTTAGCCTTTAACCTACTTCGTTTTGTACTCCAGTGCCAAATTTGCCTGTTATTCCAGATATCTCTTGACTTCCTACTTTTACATTCTAGTCCCCTATATTGAAAAGGATATCTCTTTTGAGTGTTAGCTCTAGATCTTTTAGGTCTTCATGAATTTGGAAAACTCAGCAGTGGCCATAGGACTGGAAAGGGTTAGTTTTCATTCCAATCCCAAAGAAAGGCAATGCCAAAGAATGCTCAAACTACCGCACAATTGCACTCATCTCACATGCTAGTAAAGTAATGCTCAAAATTGTCCAAGCCAGGCTTCGGCAATACTTGAACTGTGAACTTCCAGATGTTCAAGCTGGTTTTTGAAAAGGCAGAGGAACCAGAGATCAAATCACCAACATCCGCTGGATCATTGAAAAAGCAAGAGAGTTCCAGAAAACATCTATTTCTGCTTTATTGCCTGTGCCAAAGCCTTTCACTGTGTGGATCACAATAATCTGGAAAATTATAAAAGAGATGGGAATACCAGATCATCTGACTTGTGTCTTGAGAAACCTATATGCAGGTCAGGAAACAACAGTTAGAACTGGACATGGATAACCAGACTGGTTCCAAATAGGAAAAAGAGTATGTCATTGCTGTATATTGTCACTCTGCTTATTTAACTTATAGGCAGCGTACATCATGAGAAACGCTGGGCTGGAAGAAGCACAAGATGGAATCAAGATTGCCAGGAGAAATATCAATAACCTCAGATATGCAGATGATACCACCCTTCTGGCAGAAAGTGAAGAGGAACTCAAAAGCCTCTTGATGAAAGTAAAAGAGGAGAGTGAAAAAGTTGGCTTAAAGCTCAACATTCAGAAAACGAAGATCATGGCATCTTGTCCTATTACTTCATGGGAAATAGATGGGGAAACATGGAAACAGTGGCTGACTTTATTTTTGGGGGCTCCAAAATCACTGTATATGGTGACTTCAGCCATGAAATTAAAAGACGCTTACTCCTTGGAAGGAAAGTTATGACCAACCTAGATAGCATATTCAAAATTAGAGATATTACTTTGCCAACAAAGGTCCATCTAGTCAAGGCTATTGTTTTTCCAGTGGTCATGTATGGATGTGAGAGTTGGACTGTGAAGAAAGCTGACCACTGAAGAATTAGTGCTTTTGATCTGTGGTGTTGGAGAAGACTCTTGAGAGTCCCTTGGACTGACTGCAAGGAGATCCAACCAGTCCATCCTAAAGGAGACCAGTCCTGAGTGTTCATTGGAACAACTAATGCTGAGGCTGAAACTCCAATACTTTGGCCACCTCATATGAAGAGTTGACTCATTGGAAAAGACCCTGATGCTGGGAGGGATTGGGAGCAGAAGGAGAGGGGGATGACAGAGGATGAGATGGCTGGATGGCATCACCAACTTGATGCACATGAGTTTGAGTGAACCCCGGGAGTTGGTGACGGACAGGGAAGCCTGGTGTGCTGTGATTCATGGGATCACAAAGAGTCAGACACGACTGAGCGACTGAACTGAACTGAAAACCATTCTACTTCAGCTTCCTCAGTATTACTCGTCAGCACATAGACTTTGAGTACTATAATATTGAATGGTTTGCTTTGCAAACAGAGATAATTCTGTTGTTTTTGAGATTGCATCCAAGTACTGCAGTTCAGAATCTTTTGTGTCTTTATGTCTTTATAGAATCTCCCAAACCCATAGAATATACTACACCAGGAATGAACTCTTATGTAGACTATAGACTCTAGGTAATAATGTGTCAATGTAGATTCATCATTAAAACAAATGTGTACAAGGTAGGCAGTAATGGGGAGGCTATACATGTGTGGGGGTATGGGGTATATAAGAAATCTGTTTCCCCTTTATGTGTATACGGTCAGTCATGTCTGACTGTTTGCCATCCTATAGACTCTAGCCCTCCAGGCTCTTCTGTTCATGGAATTCTCCAGGGAAGAATACTAGAGTGGGTTGCCATTTCCTCCTTCAGGGGATCTTCCCAACCTAGGGATCAAAATTGTATATCCTGGGTCTCCTCCACTGGCAGGCAGATACTTTACCACTGAGTCTCCTGGGAATCTCATCTTCCCTTCAGTTCAGTTCAGTTGCTCAGTCACGTCTAAGTCTTTGCCAGCCCATGGACTGCAGCATACCAGGCCTCCCTGTCCATCACCACCCCAGAGTTTACTCAAACTCATGTCCTTTGAGTTGGAGATGCCATCCAACCACCTCATCCTCTGTCGTCCCCTTCTCCTCCCGCCTTCAGTCTTTCCCAGCATCAGGGTCTTTTCAAATGAGTCAGTTCTTCACATCAGGTGGCCAAAGTATTGGAGTTTCAACTTCAGCATCTGTCCTTCCAATGAATAGTCAGGACTGATTTCCTTTAGGATGGGCTGGTTGGATCTCCTTGCAGTCCAAGAGACTCTCAAGAGTCTTCTCTAACACCACAGTTCAAAAGCATCAATTCTTCAGTTCTCAGCTTTCTTTATAGTCCAACTCTCACATTTAATACCTGACTACTGGAAAAACCATAGCTTTGACTAGATGGACTTTTGTTGGGAAAGTAATGTCTCTTCTTTTTAACATGTTGTCTAGGTTGATCATCGGAGAAGGCAATGGCAACCCACTCCAGTACTCTTGCCTGGAAAATCCCATGGATAGAGGAGCCTGGTAGGCTGTAGTCCATGGGGTCGCTGAGAGTCAGACATGACTGAGCAACTTCACTTTCACTTTTCACTTTCATGCATTGGAGAAGGAAATGGCAACCCATTCCAGTGTTCTTGCCTGGAGAATGCCAGGGATAGCAGAGCCTGGTGGGCTGCCATCTATGGGGTCACACAGAGTCGGACACGACTGAAGTGACTTAGCAGCAGCAGCAGCAGCAGGTTGATCATAACTTTTCTTCTAATTTCATGGCTGCAGTCACCATCGGCAGTGATTTTGGAGCACCAAAAAATAAAGTCTGACACTGTTTCCACTTTTCCCCATGTGTTTGCCATGAAGTGATGGGACCAGATGCCGTGATCTTAGTTTTCTGAATGTTGAGTTTTGAGCCAACTTTTTCACTCTCCTCTTTCACTTTCATCAGGAGGCTCTTTAGTTTTTCTTCACTTTCTGCCATAAGGGTGGTGTCATCTGCATATCTGAGGTTATTGATATTTCTCCCGGCAATCTTGATTCCAGCTTGTGCTTCATCCAGCCCAGCGTTTCTCACCTTCCCTTGATTCTACTCTGGACTTCAAATTGCTTTAAAATAATTTTTATAAACAGTGCTGCGATGAACATTGGGGTACATGTGTCTCTTTCAATTCTGGTTTGCTCAGTGTGTATGCCCAGCAGTGGGGTTGCTAGGTCATAAGGCAGTTCTATTTCCAGTTTTTTAAAGAATCTCCACACTATTCTCCATAGTGGCTATACTAGTTTGCATTCCCATCATCAGTGTAAGAGGATTCCCTTTTCTCCACACCCTCTCCAGCATTTATTGCTTGTAGACTTTTGGATCGCAGCCATTCTGACTGGCGTGAAATGGTACCTCATTGCGGTTTTGATTTGCATTTCTCTGATAATGAGTGATGTTGAGCATCTTTTCATGTGTTTGATAGCCATCTGTATATCTTCTTTGGAGAAATGTCTATATAGTTCTTTGGCCCGTTTTTTGATTGAGTCATTTATTTTTCTGGAATTGAGCTGCAGGAGTTGCTTGTATATTTTTGAGATTAGTTGTTTGTCAGTTGGAAGCAACCTAGATGTCCATCAGCAGATGAATGGATAAGAAAGCAGTGGTACATATACACAATGGAGTATTACTCAGCCATTAAAAAGAATACATTTGAATCAGTTCTAATGAGGTGGATGAAACTGGAGCCTATTATACAAAGTGAAGTAAGCCAGAAAGAAAAACACCAATACAGTATACTAATGCATATATATGGAATTTAGAAAAATGGTAATGATAACCTTGTATGCAAGACAGCAAAAGAGACCCAGATGTATAGAACAGTCTTTTGGACTCTGTGGGAGAGGGAGAGGGTGGATGATTTGGGAGAATGGCATTGAAACATGTATAATATCATATATGAAAGGAATCGCCAGTCCAGGTCCGATGCTTGATCCTGGGTGCTTGAGGCTGGTGCACTGAGATGACCCAGAGGGATGGTATGGGGAGGGAGGAGGAAGGGGGTTCAGGAAGGGGAACACGTGTATACCTGTGGCAGATTCATGTTGATGTATGGCAAAACCAATACAATAATGTAATCAACCTCCAATTAAATAAATTTATATTTTAAAAAAATAAAATAATTTTTAAAAAGCCACCCTTTCCTGTCTCTATAGACTGACTTTGTACAGATAAGGGCCCTTCACCAGTTAGTCCAGATAGAGTTTCTGGGGACCTCTCAAATCTACTTGGGATATATCATCCCTGTTCCCTTTGCAGTTGCCCAAAGATGGTTGGCCTGTTTCTTCTCTGAAATCCGTAGTCTCTTCTTCTCCTAGTGTCTGCCTGCAGTGCTACAGTCACTCCTGTGTTGTAACCTGCAGTGGTCTTTACCTCCTTTCTCAGCCTCCTCAACCTGGCATCCAAACCACACTTCCTTTCAGAGCTCCAAGTAAGATGTGATGAAAACTTGTCTCTGGGACAGCTCTGCCACACAATCGAGAACCTTAGATACATAGTCCCTTCTCTTCTCCTAAGGAAGAAGCTGCGAGTTGTGAATTTTCTCCTGATCACACTGTGACGTGCTGGTGATGGGAAGCCGCTGGAGTGGGTTAAAATGCTGTGAATTTTCCTGCAGGCTTTGATGCACCTCTCCTTGCCTTTTTAAAAATTTATTTATATTTAATGGAAGGATAATTGCTTGACAAAATTGTGTTGTTTTATGCCACACTGCAACATGAATCGCCTACAGGTATATATATGCCGCCCTCCCTCTTGTGCCTCCCTCCCACCTCCCACCCCATCCCACCCCTCTAGGTTGTCACAGAGCACTGGATTCGAGCTCCCTATACCATACAGCAAACTCCCGCTGGCTATTATCGCACATATGGTACTTCACGAGTTTCAGTGCTACACTCTCAGTTCATGCCTCTCTCCTTCCCCCACTGTGTCCACAAGTCTGGTCTCTCTATCTGTGTCTCCATTGCTGTCCTGCAAATAGATTCATCAGTACTATCTCTCTAGATTCCATATATATGCATTGTTGTTGTTGTTGTTCAGTCACCCAGTCCTGTCCAGTTCTTTGCGACCCCATGGACTGTGGCATGCCAGGCGTTCCCGTCACTCACCATCTCCTGAAGTTTATCCAAGTTCATGTCCTTGCATTGGTGATGCCATCCTGCCATCTCATCCCTGACACCCTCTTCTAATTCTGCTCTCAATATTTGCCACCATCAAGGGCTTTTTCAATGAGTCAGCTGTTTGCATCACATGACCAAAATCCTAGAGCTTCAGCTTCAGCATCAGTCCTTCCAATGCATATTCAGGGTTGATTTCCCTTAAGATTTACTGGTTTGATTTCTTTGCTGTCCAAGGGACTTTCAGGAGTCTTCTCCAGCACCACAGTTTGAAGGCATCGATTCTTTGGCCTTCTGCCTTCCTTGTGATCCAGCTCTCACAACCATATGTGACCACTGGAAAGACCACAGCCTTGACTATAAAGACCTTTGTCAACAGAGTAATGTCTCTGCTTTTCAACACCCTGTCTAGGTTTATCATAGCTTTCCTGTCAAAAAGCAATCGTCTTCTGGGTTTATGTTTGCAGTCATCATTCTCAGTGATTCTGGAACCCAAAAAGAGGAAATCTGTCACTACTTCCAACTTTTCCCCTTCTATTTGTAGTGAAGTAATGGAGCCAGATGCCATGATCTTAGCTTTTTTTTTAGTATTTGGTGTTAAGCTGGCTCTATCACTGTCCTCCTTCACCCTCCTCAGGAGGCTCTTTATTTCCTCTTCACTTTCTGTTATTAGAATGGTGCCATTCACATATCTGAGGTTGTTGATATTTCTCCCACCTATCTTGATTCTTGTAACTCAACCAGCCTGGCATTTGTCATCATGTGCTCAGCATATAGGTTAAACAAACAGGGTGGCAATAGACAGCCCTGTTGTGTGTGTGTGTGTGTGTGTGTGTATATATATATATATATATATATATGCTTTAGTATACAGTATTTTCTCTTTTTGATTTATGTAACACTGTATAATGGGCTATAGGTTCATCCACCTCATTAGAACTGGCTCAAATGAATTCTTTTTTATAGTTATCATTCCATTGTATATATATATGCCACAACTTCTTTATCCATTCATCTGTCGATGTCAAGGCTGTATATTGTCATCTTGCTTGTTTAACTTGTATGCAGTGTTCATCATGTAAAGTGCCAGACTGGATGAAGCAAAAGCTGGAATCAAGATTGTAGGGAGAAATAACAATAGCCTCAGATATGCAGACAATGACACCACCCTTATGGCAGAAAGAGAAGAGGAACTAAAGAGCCTCTTGGTGAAAGTGAAAGAGGAGAGTGAAAAGCTGGCTTAAAAATCAGGCATTTGAAAAACTAACATTACAGCATCCAATCCCATCGCTTCATGGCAAATAGATGGGGAAACAATGGAAAGAGTGACAGACTTTATTTTCTTGGGATCCAAAGTCACTGCTGATGGTGACTGCAGCCATGAAATTATGACACTTACTCCTTGAAAGAAAAGGACCAACTTAGACAACACATTTAAAAGTAGAGATCATGGAGAGAGTCACTGATGTGGTAAACTTCCCTATGATATTATTTAAGAAACTGCCACAGCCACCCCAACCATCAGCAACCACCACCCTGATCCGTCAGCAGCCATCAACACTGAGGCAAGACTCCATCAGCAGAAAGACCACAACTCTTTGGAGACTCAGATGACAGTTAGTGTTTTTAGAAACAAAGTATTTTTAAATTAAGTTTGTACATTGTTTTTTAGGCATAATGCTATTGCACACTTAATATGCTACAGTATAAAGGAAACAATTTATATGCAGTGGGAAACTAAAACATTTGTGCAGCTCTCAGAGAAGGAAATGGCAACCTACTCTAGTATACTTGCCTGGAAAAGTCCATGGACAGAGGAGCCTGGTGGGATTACAGTTCATGGGATTACATGACTGAGCATGCATACGTGAGGGTGGAGGGAGATGGGTTGGTAGTAATAAACTGGTAGAACTAAAAAAAAAAAAAAAGTAGAGAGATTACTTTATTGACAAAGATCCATATAGTCAAAGCTATGGTTTTTCCAGTAGTCATATTTGAATATGATAGTTCGACCGTAAAGAAAGAATGCCAAATAAGCAATGCTTTTGAAGTGTGGTGTTGGAGAAGACAAGAGTCCCTTGGACAGCAAGGAGACCCAATCACTCCATCCTAAAGGAAATCAGTCTTGAGTGTTAATTGGAAGCACTGATGCTGAAGCTGAAACTCCAACATTTTGGCCACCTGATGTGAAGAACTGAATCATTTGTTAAGACCCTGATGCTGGGAAAGATTGAAGGCAGGAGGAGAAAGAGATAACAGTGGATGAGATGGTTGAATGGCATCACCGACTCAATGGACATGGGTTTGTGTGGACTCCAGGAGTTGGTGATGGACAGGGAGGCCTGGCATCCTGAGGTTCATAGGGTGGCAAAGAGTCGGACACGACTGAGAAACTGAACTGAACTGAATCTTTTCAATGCATTCTAGAGTCCTCAGAGTAATGGGAGATAATAATACATAAGAGACATGTTTTGATAAGAATACATGAGAGACTACAATAATGTCATCTGCATATTGTTGTTAAATTCATGATTCTGTGAGCAGTGAGAAATATTTTCTGTATATTCCAGCAGAAAAGTATTTAATCTAAGAGTTCAGTTCAGCTCAGTTCAGTCACTCAGTCATGTCCAACTCTTTGCAACCCCATGGACTGCAGCATGCCAGGCTTCCCTGTCTATCACCCAACTCCCGGAATTACCCAAACTCACGCCCATAGAGGCCTGACGCGAACAGGCCATATCATCCTCTGTCATCCCCTTCTCCTCCTGCCCCCAATCCCTCCCAGAATAAGGGTCTTTTCCAATGAATCAACTCTTCGCATGAGGTGGCCAAAGCATTAGAGTTTCAGCTTCAGCATCAGTCGTTCCAGTTAACACCCAGGACTGATATCCTTTAGGATGGACTGGTTGGATCTCCTTGCAGTCCAGGGGACTCTCAAGAATCTTCTACAATGCCAAAGTTCAAAAGCATCAAGTCTTCAGTGCTCAGCTTTCTTCACAGTCCACATCTCACATCCATACATGACCACTGGAAAAACTATAACCTTGACTAGACGGACCTTTGTTGGCAAAGTAATGTCTCTTCTTTTCAATATGCTATCTAGGTCGGTCATAACTTTCCTTCCAAGGTGTAAGCATCTTTTAATTTCATGTTGCAATCACCATCTGCAGTGATTTTGGAGCACCCAAAAATAAAGTCTGACACTGTTTCCACTGTTTCCCCATCTATTTCCCATGAAGTGATGGGACAGATGCCATGATCTTAGTTTTTCTGAATGTTGAGCTTTAAGCCAACTTTTTCACCCTCCTCTTTCACTTCATCAAGAGGCTTTGTAAGTTCCTCTTCACTTTCTGCCATAAGGGTGGTGTCATCTGCATATCTGAGGTTATTGATATTTCTCCTGGCAATCTTGATTCCAGCTTGTGCTTCATCCAGCCCAGAGTTTCTCATGATGTACTCTGCATATAAGTTAAATAAGCAGGGAGACAATATACAGCCTTGATGTCCTCCTTTTCCTATTTGGAACCAGTCTGTTATTCTATGTCCAGTTCTAACTGTTGCTTCCTGACCTGCATACAGGTTTCTCAAGAGGCAGGTCAGGTGGTCTGGTATTGCCATCTCTTTCAGAATTTTCCACAATTTATTGTGGTCCACACAGTCAAAGGCTTTGGCATAGTCAATAAAACAGAAATAGGATGTTTTCTGGAACTCTCTTGCTTTTTTGATGATCCAGCGGATTGTCGGCAATTTGATCTGTGGTTCCTCTGCCTTTTCAAAAACCAGCTTGAACATCTGGAAGTTCATGGTTCACGTATTGCTGAGTTAGGTGATTATAAATTACGGGGTTTTAAAACCACCTTTCTGAATGATCTAGAGTCAGGTGGTCACAGCTATTAATGGATTCCTGAGTTCTAAGCTACATCTTCATAGGAGAGATGACAAATATTTTTCCACCTTCACTATATCTGAAACCACTTTTCCATTTCCAAGAGTCTGACAGCACTTCACAGCAATACTGGCCAGCTTCTAATCTCCCATATCTCCAAAAATAAGAAAACATTTCCAGTCACGTGTACCCTCCCAAATGCCATTAAGTGTTTCCAGTTGAAAAAAGTCACTCACAGACTCTTAACACAAGAAACTCCTGAAGTTTTTCATTTGTGTGAAAAATAGAGCCTGAGTGCCAATTGTCCACAAACACCACAGCCCACCCTTTGGGTTGCTTAGTATTGAAATATATCCTTCCATTCATAGATTTGAAAATAATGTGCTTATAACATATAGTGAAAAATTCCTCTTACATAATACAATTCCACTCTTCTCACCAAAAGGGGTATTTGATGACCAAGTTATCTCTTCTCTAGATGTTCCTTCTCTAAACTAGATTAGTTTAGTCATAATCCAATCCAATCCAATCTTGAATTACATCTCATATAATAAATAGAAAGTTGGACTCAATAGCTTAACGTAGCAGAGACTGTTTCGTGTTTCTGCTTATACCTCAGATGTAGACAACTGTAGTGAGAGTTTCTTCTAATTTAATGAGACGAAAAAGAAAAACTGGATAAACTTTTTTTTTGAAAAACAAAACAAAACAACTCTTTTTTGAACTCATCACATAGTTGAAGTCCACAAGTCAACCAGACTGTGCTGTGGCAAGCCAACTCAAAATGATGGGATAAGGGCCTGGACACACCTATGCTTGGAATATGCAGTGGTTTGGAGAATCCACTGACTATTTTAGTATTTTGCTAAAACTGCATGTAGACAAGCAAGTGGTTCACAATCCCTGGAAGCCACAGATATAAATGGATTTCAACCCACTCACAAGCTGTTCTTCATAGATCTACACTGGACTTCATGACAATAAGATAGACATGAATATACAAAGTTATATCGATTACCTTGTTTTCAGTCACCCAATAGGTAATATTTGTTACAAGAATTGTAAATGATGATGACCCAGCAGGTCATAAAACAGACACAGCCTTACTATTCTTAGTAGACAAACAAAATAATATAAATAGTAAACAAATATAAATAGTAAACAAATGATAACATTAAAAGTAAAGTCAGCTTTAAAACTGATGCTATTCATCCCGTGATTATGAGAAAGCTATTGAAGTCAAGTATGGAAGTTTAAAACATACAGTGAATGCTGAATGAGGATATAATAAATTTCTTATGTTTTATGAATAACAAGATTAAGATGTGATTTATAAAATTTCATTAAAATATGAATTATATATAATTTTAAGTAACTGTAAAATAGTCATTCTTTTTTAATGTAGCATTAAAGTAGACTTCTTTAGGTAGATACATGACTGAAAATAAATGTTTTTCTTTCTCTTTCTTGATTATATATACAAACACAAACACTTTCTTTCATTTCAATCCCTTTCTCTTTTCCTTTCCTTCGTATATTAATTACATTTATTACTTAAAGAGTTTTAGCATCATTAACATTCATATCATCTTATGGAAACTGTAACCTGAATGTAGCCTATTTATAATTCATTTTCATTTCTGAGAACAATTCATTTGTCCTCTGTCAGATATATAATTAAGAAATGCTTACTGTGAATGCCAGTAAAAATTTTAGGAGGCCCATTGTTTGCTGAGTGGTGGACTGATTAACTCTGCAAATCATGTTCCATCTCAGGCATTCTTATAGCTGATAGACTCAATCTATATGTATAAATATAAAACAGGTAGACCATATCAAATTTAATTACACACTATTTTACAATTGGAATGGAGTTACAAAGAAAGCAATATAAAGTATTTTATAGTTATTTATTTGCTTTGAAATATTGAGACCAGCATTAATATCTTCAGGTAATCAGTTTATCAAGGGTTCTATGTGAAATAAGAAAAGTAAAATAATTTATTGAGTTAAATACATAATTAACATTGGGGTACACGTGTCTCTTTCCCTTCTTGGTTTCCTCAGTGGTACTGCCCAGCAGTGGGATTGCTGGATCATAAGGCAGTTCTATTTCCAGTTTTTAAGGAATCTCCACACTGTTCTCCATAGTGGCTGTACTAGTTTGCATTCCCACCAACAGTGTAAGAGGGTTCCCTTTTCTCCACACCCTCTCCAGCATTTATTATTTGTAGACTTTTGGATCGCAGCCATTCTGACTGGTGTGAAATGGTACCTCATAGTGTTTTGATTTGCATTTCTCTGATAATGAGTGATGTGAGCATCTTTTCATGTGTTTGTTAGCCATCTGTATGTCTTTTTTGGAGAAATGTCTATTTAGTTCTTTGGCCCATTTTTTGATGGGTCGTTTATTTTTCTGGAGTTGAGCTGTAGGAGTTGCTTGTATATTTTTGAGATTAGTTGTTGTCGGTGCTTCATTGCTATTATTTTCTCCCATTCTGAAGGCTGTCTTTCACCGTTTGCTAATAGTTTCCTTTGATGTGCAGAAGCTTTTAAGGTTAATTAGGTCCCATTTGTTTATTTTTGCTTTTATTTCCAATATTCTGGGAGGTGGTCATAGAGGATCCTGCTGTGATGGATGTCGGAGAGTGTTTTGCCTATGTTCTCCTCTA